>NC_092111.1:3025601-4225601 GCF_045679555.1 Salvelinus alpinus
AGGCTTTTCTTTTCCCTTGGATAACCTCCCTCTTTCCCAGCACTGTAAGTAATGAGCCAGGGTTGACCCTCCATGCCTCATTGTGTTAGATTTCAGCTTCTGACCTTAAAAATGAAAGCAAATCGATAGGGCGGGACACGTGAATTCCAAAGCCCAGGACGCAAGCCAAGTGTGGAGTGGAGGGAGGAATGCAGAGCTGCACAATATACTGGGGAGTAGAGAGGCTCTTTCACCTCACCTTCAATAGGGACCAACACTGTATCGCCAGTGTGCTGCAGTGAATTTGCATGTAAATTGTGTGTCACCCAGTGCATTTGGTGTGCGTAATCTAAAGTACCGCAGAGGGGATGGGGGGGAGAGAGCTCAGAGCTTAGCCAAGGCTTGGGCTTTAATATACATTTGGTGTGCGTCAAAATGTACTGGGACACTTTATGTTAAGTGTCATAACACAGTATTTGTAGGACAATTTTACTTGGCTTTGAGTAGTAGCGATAGTTTATATGCAGTTTAGAAGCACTTACAGTAGCTAATATGGTGTAATTCAAGACAATGAAATGACATGTCAAAGTATCTCAGCAAGAGAGTGATATATGGTGAAGGTCTTGACCACCTGATGTTTGTATGAAAACTGTCCCTAAATAACCCCTATTAAACTCCCCAGTCCACTTCCTAAATGGAGTCTCTGTCTCTGTCTCTGTCTCTGTCTCTCTCTCTCTCTCTCTCTCTCTCTCTCTCTCTCTCTCTCTCTCTCTCTCTCTCTCTCTCTCTCTCTCTCTCTCTCTCTCTCTCTCTCTCTCTCTCTCTCTCTCTCTCTCTCGCTCTCGCTCTCTCTCTCTCTCTCTCTCTCTCTCTCTCTCTCTCTCTCTCTCTCTCTCTCTCTCTCTCTCTCTCTCTCTCTCTCTCTCTCTCTCTCTCTCTCTCTCTCTCTCTCTCTCTCTCTCTCTCTCTCTCTCTCTCTCTCTCTCTCTCTCTGCGGTGAAGCACATTGTGTGTACTCACTATTCTAGTGATAGAGTGGCTGGCCGTCAGTTCCAGTTAGCCCAGCATGATAATTGGCCTCCAATTGATAGACGCAGGCTCCCTTCACACTCCTGGGGTCTCGGCTCATTGTCGGAAGAGGCGACACACTGCCCGAGAACACTCGAAATTGCACATCAAATCAGCCATGCTTCACGGGCCGGCGCTAACGCGTGGGGTGGGTACCACGCGGGGGGGGGGGGGGGGGGCGTGTGTGTGTTCTTCCATAGCTCAGTGTGCAGTGTCTCTCCAGGGAGGCTAGGGTTTAACGTGGCTAACTGGAGCTGCTGGTGGCTGTACTCTCTCTCACTTGCTTTTTTCCCCCCTTCTCTTCCTCTTCTCTCCTCTTTCTCCGTCACTGCCCAACCCTCTTCTCTCTTTCCGTCACTTCCAGCTCCCCCCCTCTATCCCTCTCTCTTTCTCCCCCTCTATCCCTCTCTCTTTCTCCCACTCTATCCCTCTCTCTTTCTCCCGCTCTATCCCTCTCTCTTTCTCCCCCTCTCTCCCCCCCTTCTCCCTCCTTTTCCATCCCTCTTTCTTTCTACTACGCCCACAGGGCCTCCGTTACCCCTCTGTCACCGGGCGCAGCATCCACGGTATAGAGAGATATATAAATAGGCTGTGAGTGGGGAGCCCTGACTCTCACACCATAAATCCACAGTGGGAGGGACACGAGGGGGGAGGGAGCGAGGGGTGCAGAGACAGAGGAAAGGGATGTAGTGTGTAAAAGAAAATGGGGAGAAATAAGGTATATATCATGGAAAGGGAGCGATACGCTGTAGTGATGAGGCGGGTTTGTTGACGTACGCAGGGAGAGGGAATTGTTGAACGGTTCAGATGCTGAGTCTCATTAAAACCATCTCACCTGTAGAGGTGCAAATTGTTTCGAGAATGCCTCCAGACTCGGGAGTATGAAGTCGGGGAGGAAAATGGCACGCCAACATCTCTCAACACATCATTTTGAGGATGTCCCTTCTATAACAGTTAACCACCAGAAAGGCCATTCTCATGATCCCAGCTCACTCATGACACAGTGATGTTTGCAAACCAGATCAGTACTGTCCTGTATGCCATAGAGGTTTAGGAGCAAACTCACTGACCAGAGTCTTTAACAAAGTCCGGAACGATATACACCGCCACTTTTTTCCTGTCTGTTGGGTTCCATCAAAGATGTGTGAGTTATACTCACATTACTTATCAAAAAATACATTTAGCTCTAACTCTTCCTCTCTTTAAATTATTATTATATATTTTTTATTTAACCTTTATTTAACTAGGCAAGTCAGCTAAGAACAAATTCTTATTTACACCGGCCAAACCCGGACGACGCTGGGCCAATTGTACGCCACCCTAATGGGACTCCCAATCACGGCCGGATGTGAAACAGCCTGGATTCGAACCAGGGACTGTAGTGAAGCCTCTTGCACTGAGATGCAGTGCCTAAGACCGCTGCGCCTCTCGGGAGCTCTCTTCTCTCTTCCTGTATCTATGCTCCCTACCCGCTCCGTGTGAAAGATACCTACATATCACAACCCACACATACATAATGTATGTGTTTTATATACTCAAATATATTTAGCCCTAACCTCTTCTCTCTTCCTGCAGCAGCCCTATGCTCCACCCCTCCACCCCATGGCTCCGCCCAGCCCCAGCCACAACAGCTGCAGTCACGGCGGATCCGAGCTGCTGAGTAAAACTAACCTGTACATCCGAGGCCTGCCCCCAGGGACCACGGACCAGGATCTCATCAAGCTCTGCCAACCGTGAGTGTGGCACACACACGCAGACGTATAGAAACACACACACACACCTACTCCTACACGCAAACACACACACACAGAGGTAAAGAAACACACACACGCACACCTGCTCCTACACGCAAATGCACACACAGACGTATAGATACACACACACCTGCTCCTGCACACAAACACAGACACACCTGCTCCTACAAACAAACACACACACATGCGCGTACACACACACACACACACGCTCGCACACCTGCTGGTACACACTCACCCTTATTAAAGTTCCACCAACTGTGAATGTATAGAAACAGACACGGGTAATCATAAAAGCTCTGCCAAGTGTGTGTGTGATACAAAAACACACACATGCGCATGAATGTGCACACACACACACACACCTACACAAAGCTCAATAAAGCCCTAATAAAATGTAGATTGGACTGCCTCCCCCAGGAACCACGGACCAGGACCTTATCAAGCTGCAGCCCACAGCCCACACAGACACACACACACACACACACACACTAACAGCTTTGTTCAGCTCCAATGAATTCCTCATTAATAAAGACTGCAAATTGTGAAATACAGGCTAAAAGCAAAGTCTGCCGGTTGCGTAACATTTTCTTGGCCATCTTTCCAGAAATATCCCAGTCAAATGCAGCCAATTATTTTATGATCTTTTGGAATCGGAACGCTCTGCCCAGTATTCGGTAATGCTCCTACTATGTCAGAAGTCCCGCATGTCTTGATCTTGACCCATCGAAATTCCATTAGCTAGACAGCAAACACGACAAGACAATGGAGGCACTCGGCGTTTTGACATTGCATGTCTCTTAGCCACATAGCCGGTCCCATTTTGTATAATCTCACTGTAGACCGCGTCCAATAAAACATTCCTTTTGCCGTTTTATTGGAACATTGGACATCACACCATTACTGCCTCACTGTCCTCTGGTGGATGCTTCACGTCACTTTCTCCCACCCACTCTTCCAGTAGCATTTCTCTCTGTATATTTGCCATTCGCCTTGGTCAAAGGCATTGTCCAAGTGCCCCCAAGGTTGCCCGAGGTCTGCTGTGCCAATGAAAATCCAATGCCAATGAAACTTTAATTAGCCAGCCACTGTTTCAGGCACAGGCGGGTAGGAACGTTTTCAACAAAGGTCATCTGGCGCTGAAGTCTGTGACACCCGGGTCCCCCTCTGGTGTTTTTTTCCCTTCTCCGGTCTGCTGAACCCACACCTCCTCCACCCATGTCCCACTCACACCCCAACCCGCTCCACCCCACCACAGTGGCATCCTCCCTTGGCCCGTCGCCTTGTCCCCTAGGTTCATGTTAACCTGAAACCTCCGAAATGAGCCTCTGCGGTCTTCAGAATTTTTTGTTGTTGTCCTAGTTTCGTTTTTCAAGCCCCTCGTCGCCCACGTTATTTTCTCTAATCAGTATCATGGAGTTGTCTCACTCTGCATATGTGTGAGTAGCGGTGTTTTCCTCTCGGGGATTCGTCTTGAAAATCCGACCCTAGGCAACAGTGACGAGAGCCTGGTTACAATGACGGACTCTTTTGACAACTTCAAGGAGGAAGAAAACAAAATGAGGAGACAGACAACTCTCTGAACAAATCGAGATGCCAGAACGTCGCGATTCGAAACCAAAGTTTATAGTTGACGCTTACGACGAGCCACTTGCGAAATGCAGAAACAAAATGTCGTTTGATTTGAGTCCTTGTGTTGCGCTGAGTCGTACTGGTTCCCGAGACTGGGTTCGCGGGGGCCACACGCACTGTGAAACAGCCCCAGCAGCCTAGACTCCACGTATCTCCAAAGCAAGCACAGTGCCGCCAACGGATGCATTCTTGAGAGTGTGCCACATCGTAGCTGCTGATTGGAGGTCGTTACACACTGCCTGAGAGATGTTTGGAAACGCAAAAGTTCCCTCAACGACGCAGCAAGCTACACTCTCCCACAAGTCCTCACACTCAACTGCTACAGCTTCCTCTATTACTTCAAACATGGCCAAACATAAAAGAGAATCGATAACAACAATGGCCACAGAGTTTCTAATAATATGCACCGAGAGCAGTTGGATTTGGGAGTGTGCTTGATCTGTGTTTTATTCAGTTGGCTGGACCTGTAGCTCTCCAGAACCATCAGCCTGATAAATGGGCATGGAGAAGCAGCCAGAGAAGTGGGTTTTGGCTGAACACCCAGAACGAAAGGCATGGATGGAACATTGGCCATTACCATGAGAAAAATGCATGGACAAGTGGGCAGGTGGGCACGGGGGGCAGGTGGGGTACGGGGGGCAGGTGGGCACGGGGGGCAGGTGGGGTACGGGGACATCAGCGGTTGAGCAGTGCTGGGGTTTGCAGTCCACCAACCAGGAGAGGTAGAGGGGCTGAGGCCGCATGTTCTTTTGAGGAAAGAGCACATTTTAGAAGGTGCTCCAGAGCTAGACTTAGGGCCCACACTTGGAATAACAGGGGCATTCATTCTCCCTGCCAGTGGTCCAAATCCATAAATCAAAAAGCCAAGATTGAATGGACCACAGAGCTCTCCTCCCTACCCTCCCTCCCTTCTATCCTCTTCTGTTCTTCCCTGCCTACCGTTCTCCCTCCATCCCTCACTTCTGGTTCTCTGCGCCCAATTTCAGCTGTGGAACGGCTACAGCTGTGCCCTCTGTCATGCTGCTCTCCCTAGCGTGGCGCCTGATCAAATGGAGAGAAACCCAAATCAAGAGCTAATCACCGCCAATTGTCCAAATAACCTTTCCCATGTGTGGCGAGGGAAGGAGGGAGGAGTGAGAGGGTAGGAAGGGAGGGGTCGGAGTTCCACACAGCAGAGGAAGGGTTGACCCCGGGACCACCTGTTCCACAGAGCCTCTGCGACCCGAAGCGCCACATTATCCCAAACGATTCTGAGGCCCTCTGTTGACACAAGCCGGCCCGGCTAGCAGAGCCTCCCCGATCCCACGGGCTCCTTTTCAACAAACTGCCAAAAGGGAGGAAGTGTGAGAGAAGACACTCCAGTCGGTCCAGTCTCGGCTCTTTCGACTCAGTCATCGAGGCCCTGTCCGCCCAACCGCTTTTCGGGCCCAGCTCTGTCAGAACGGACCGAGATAGCGGTGCGTTAACCTCTGAGGTGGCGAGACAACTGCAGGAATGCCCAGACCGAACTCCTCCCCCACCCCGCCAACAACACGTTGTCGACCAGATGCTCTGGATGTTTCGGGAACAGAAAGAATCCCTCTCTCACTTGATCTTACTCTTGTTCCGTCTCTCATTGCCACTTCGCTACAATACCCGGCAACAACACAAATTGTCATGTGCTTTGTGTGGTGACTTTACATGGTAATTTACTTGCCTGGTTCAAACTAACGGTATACAAAATGCCTGTATCCTCCACAACATTGAGCTGGAGAGCAGTTGCTGTGCAGTAGCTGATATGCCTCCAGGCAATCTCCCACATTATTCATCCCCCCCATTACTGCTTAGTTCATTAGGATCCCCATTACAGTGTCTTCCAACAATATTCACACCCCTTGACTTTTCCACATTTTGTTGTGTTACAGCCTGAATTTATAATGGATTAAATTGAGATCTTTTTGTCACTGGCCTTCACACAATACGCCGTAATGTCAAAGTGGAAGTATGTTATTAGTAATTTGTACAAATTAATAAAACATCAATAAGTAATCATCCCCTTTGTTATGGCCTAAATAAGTTGAGTAAAAAGTTGCTTAACAAGTCACATAATAAGTTGCATGGGCTGGGTGCAATGATAGTGTTTGACACGATTTTTGAACAACTACGTATCTGTAAAGTCCCTCAGTCGAGCAGTAAATTTGTGAACACTTTACTTGACATCCAGCGTCATAACACATTACAACAAGATCATAACCATGTCCTAATGTCATAAAATCAAATCAAATCAAATTGTATTTGTCACATGCACCGAATACAACAGGTGTAGACTTTACAGTGAAATGTTTACTTACAAGCCCTTAACCAACAATGCTTTAAGAAGTTTTAAGAAAAAAAATACAAATAAGTAGATAATAAAATAGATAAGTAAAAAATTGAAGATAGAAAATAAAAGTAACAAATAATTAAACAGCAGGAGTAAAATAACAAGCGAGGCTATATACAGGGGGTACCAGTACAGAGTTAATGTGTGGGGGCACCGGTTAGTTGAGGTAATTGAGGTAATATGTAGGTAGAGTTAAAGTGAATATGTATAGATTATAAACAGAGAGTAGCAGCAGTGTAAAAGAGGGGTCTGGCTAGCCATTTGATTAAATGTTCAGGAATCTTATGGCTTGAGGGTAGAAGCTATTAAGAAGCCTTTGGACCTCGACTTGGCACTCCGGTACCGCTTGCCGTGCGGTAGCAGAGAGAACAGTCTGACTAGGGTGGCTGGAGTTTTTGACAATTTTTAAGGCCTTCCTCTGACACCGCCTGATATCGAGGTCCTGGATGGCAGGAAGCTTGGCCCCAGTGATGTACTAGGCCGTACGCCCTACCCTCTGTAGTGCCTTGTGGTCGGAGGCCGAGCAGATACCATACCAGGCGGTGATGCAACCAGTCAGGATGCTCTCGATGGTGCAGCTATAGAACCTTTTGAGGATCTGAGGACCCCATGCCTAATCTTTTCAGTATCCTGAGGGGGAATAGGCTTTGTCGTGCCCTCTTCACGATCATCTTAGTGTGTTTGGACCATGATAGTTACCCTTTAGCTCAGTGCGGTTGTTGCCTGTAATCCATGGCTTCTGGTTAGGGTATGTACGTACGGTCACTGTGGGGACGACATCATCGATGCACTTATTGATGAATCCAGTGACTGATGTGGTGTACTCCTCAATGCCGTCGTAAGAATCCCGGAACATATTCCAGTCTGTGCTAGCAAAACAGTCCTGTAGCTTAGCATTAGCTTCATCTGACCACTTTCTTATTGACCGAGTCACTGGTGCTTCCTGCTTTAGTTTTAGCTTGTAAGCAGGAACCAGGAGAATATAATTATGGTCAGATTTGCCAAATGGAGGGCGAGGGAGAGCCTTGTACGCATCTCTGTGTGGGGAGTAAAGGTGGTCTAGAGTTTTTTTTTCCTTCTGGTTGCACATTTAACATGCTGATAGATATGAGATAAAACTGATTTGAGTTTCCCTGCATTAAAGTCCCCGGCCACTAGGAGCGCCGCCTCTGGATGAGCGTTTTCCTGTTTGCTTATGGCCGTATACAGCTCATTGAGTGCGGTTTTAGTGCCAGCATCGGTCTGCGGTGGTATATAGACAGCTACAATAAATATAGATGTAAACTCTCTTGGTAAATAGTGTGGTCTACAGCTTATCATGAGATACTCTACCTCAGGCAAGCAAAACCTCGAGACTTCCTTAGATTTCTTGCACCAGCTGTTGTTTACAAATATGCATAGGCCGCCGCCCCTTGTCTTACCAGAGGTCGCTGTTCTATCCTGCCAAAAAAGCTTAAAACCCGCCAGCTATATGTTAGTCATGTCGTCGTTCAGCCACGACTCGGTGAAACTATAAGATATTACAGTTTCTAATGTCCCGTTGGTAGGATATACATGCTCGTATTTCGTCTATTTTATTATCGATTGATTGTAAGTTGGCTAATAGGACCGATGGTAAAGGTAGATTACCCTCTCGGTGACGGATCCTTACAAGGCACCCGGACCACTATACCTCCGTCTTGAGGACCTTGTCGGGTGTCTGGAGTAAATCTGTCCCGTACGACTCGAAGAAGAAGAAGAATTTCTCCAGTACGGGGTGAGTAATCTCTGCCTTGGACATGGTGACAGAAACATTATGTACAAAATAAGTTACAAATAACACGAAAAAACATACACAATAGCACAATGGCCGTCTCTGTGGCTTTGGCCCCGTTATTACAGCATAACAGCTGACATAACTTGTCATAACCTGTCATAATATGGTCACAACACTGTCATGACCCATATATTTACACCTGTTTTGACATATATTGTGCTATTTTATGGCTAGTTATCACACCTACATAAGAGTGTCAAAAGCCACTTTTATTGAAATCAGTTTTTCCCTGCCAAGAAGTTTCCTTTCGTTTGAAAGTTATTTTCTTAAGTCCTTTGTTGTTATTGTGATGAATTCTTTACAGATTTTTTTTTTACTGCATATCCTGACCATCCTGTGTCACGTTACATGGACAAAGAAAATATACTTTATGACACTGTCAAGAAGCATTATGACCATCATAATCATATAAGCCAGATAGGGGATGTACCTGATAGGCCTAATACCAAAGAAAATATCAGCATGTAAAGTAGCTAGTTAGCTGGAAAATTGCCTCAACAAATTGCACTATCAATTTAGGAGTCTACAATCTCACCATGTTCAACTTGCAGATCGATGTGCCCTCCCAGAGTGGAGTCTGACATTCACAACGACAGATATACTTTTGAGGAGATGGGAAACGTTGCCCATGCTCCGTCAATGGGCCTCACGGTGCATTCTGGGACAAGAAGCGCTCCTTCTATTGTGCTCTAACTCGAAAACCCAACATTAGCACAAATTTCGTCAACAAGAAGTACAACATTACAAATCTTTTCTGAGATGTGAGATAATTAACCTGCTATCTGTAATATCGTATAACTTTGGAATCGTGACATTTCGTAATTCCGAGGAAAATAGGCATGTTTCAAAACATATACACTGGCTTTGAGAATAAAAGCAACTGCCTGACACAGCATGACAACGCGATTGGTCGACAGTCTGCTGGGTGGGACGTTATACGTTCCCCTAATTCATTGGATTCCTATCTCCTTTATATAATATCTCTGGCAAAGGCACCATGCAATTCACCCTGGACTAAAGAGGCAGACAAATAGGAAATATGTGCTAGATCCTTAACATACACATTTCTCGAGGTAGAAATATCGCAAAAATATGATCAGTGGATCATTCAAGAGAAGACATCCTCCCGACTTATGACATTGGCCAGTATTGAAATCTGACATGTATGATAGACGTTTTCGCGATCTAAAAGTCGTATTCTTATTAACTTCCAGTGTAGTGAGAGCGACTTTATCTTTACTTCTGCCTGCTTGAATGCCAATAACTCAGATACACATGAAACATGAAATGACCCAGGGAATCGATAGAAAATCACTCAGATATGCACATAAACAATATAACATTCAAAATGGGTGAACCTTTCCTTTAATAAGGTCAATAAAAAAAATACTGTATATATACAGTTTGGACACACCTACTCATTCAAGGGTTTTTCTTTATTTGTACTATTTTCTGCATTGTAAGAATAATAGTGAAAACATCAAAACAATGAAATAACACATTTGAAGAATCTGAAATGTAAAATATATTTTGATTTGTTTAACACTTTTTTGGTTACTACGTGATTCCATGTGTGTTATTTCATAGTTTTGATGTCTTCACAATTATTATTATTATTATTATTATCTAAATGTTGAAAGTGCGTGGGCGACGGAGAGGAACATAATGGTGCAGTTTGACGCCATGTGGCGGAGAGTGATATGGGCGCTGGAGATGGGGGTGTGAGCAGGTGGGTCTGGGCAGGAGTGATGTTGTGTATGTTTGTGTGCGTCTGTACGCTGTTGTTTGCATGTGTATGTTTTGTATTGTTAAAAAATATATAACAAATGAAATCGAACAAAAAAATATATAAAATGCCACAGGATGCACTGTAATGAATCTAGAAGGGCAGTTATTTAAAAGGCACACTTTTTGGGGCGGCTGGTACCCTAGTGGTGAGAGCTTTGGACTAGTAACCGAAAAGGTGCAAGATCCAATCCCTGAGCTGACAGGGTAAAAATCGTTCTGCCCCTGAACAAGGCAGTTAACCCACTGTTCCTAGGCTGTCACTGTGAATAAGAATTTGTTCTTAACTGACTTGCCTAGTTAAATAAAAGGTAAAAAATAATAATAATAATTGTCTTCAGCAGCATCTGTTTCCTACCTCTCCTTAGCATTGGGCATTTGTTTTCCAGTATTCGAGATGGGAACCAATGGAGAAAGTCGGGGCTTGTAGTGCTGCTTTAGCTGTGACACGTGTAGATTGGGGAGTGATGGGTGAGAAAAAAATATATATATTTTGAATTCAGGCTGTAACTCAACAAATTGTGGAATATATCAAGGGGTATGAATATTTTCTGAAGGAACTGAATGTCTGTTTGAAGTGTACGCAAATAGATTATACAAGTGGTCAGGCATTTTCAACACACAGAGCAGAAGAGTAGACGGTTTCTCCTCGACCATGAAACACTATCGTGTATGTTGCTGATGTTCGTTCTGTGTGTGCAGTTAAGGGCAAGGAGTGCTGCCTTGTTTTGAGCCAGCTGCATCTTTGCTAGGTCTTACTTTGCTGACCCTGACCATAATACTGTACAGTGCATTCGGGAAAGTATTCAGACCCCTTGACTTTTTCCGCATTTTGTTACGTTACAGCATTCTTTTAAAATGGATTAAAAACAACTATCTACACACAATACCCCATAATGACAAAGCAAAAATAGTTTTTTTCCCGAAAATGTTCCAAATGTATTAAAATACAAAACTGAAATATTACATTTACATAAGTATTCAGACCCTTTACTCAGTACTTTGTTGAAGCACCTTTGGCAGCCATTACAGCCTCGAGTATTCTTGGGTATGATGCTACAAGCTTGGCAAACCTGTATTTGGGGAGTTTCTCCCATTCTTCTCTGCAGATCCTCTCAAGCTCTGTCAGGTTGGAAGGGGAGTGTTACTGCACAGCCATTTTCAGATATCTCCAGAGATGTTTGATTGGGTTCAAGTCCGGGCTCTGGCTGGGCCACTCAAGGACATACCGAGACTTGTCCCGGTGCCACTCCTGTGTTGTCTTTGCTGTGTGCTTAGGGTCGTTGTCCAGTTGGAAGGTGAACCTTTGCCCCAGTCTGAGGTCCTGAGTGCTCTGGAGCAGGTTTTCATCAAGGATCTCTCTGTACTTTGCTCCGTTCATCTTTCCCTCGATCCTGACTAGTGTCCCAGTCCCTGCCACTGAAAAACATCCCCACAGCATGATGCTGCCACCACCATGCTTCACCGTAGGGATGGTGACAGGTTTCCTCCAGATGTGACGCTTGGCATTCAGGTCAAAGAGTTCAATCTTGGTTTCATCAGACTCCTTAAGGTGCCTTTTGGAAAACTCCAAGTGGGCTGTCCCGTGCCTTTTACTGAGGAGTGGCTTTCATCCGGCCACTCTACCATAAAGGCCTGATTGGTGGAGTGCTGCAGGGATGGTTGTCCTTCTGGAAGCTTCTCCCATCTCCACAGAAGAACTCTGGGGCTCTGCCAGAGTGACCATCGGGTTCTTGGTTACCTCCCTGACCAAGGCCCTTCTCCTCCGATTGCTCAGTTTGGCCGGGCGGACAGCTCAAGGAAAAGTCTTGGTTGTTCCAAACTTCTTCCATTTAAGAATGATGGAGCCCACTGTGTTCTTGGGGACCTTCAATGCTGCAGAAATGTTGTGGTACCCTTCCCCAGAGCTGTGCCTCGACACAATCCTGTCTCTGAGCTCTACGGACAATTCCTTCGACCTCATGGCTTGGTTTTTGCTCTGACATGCACTGTTAGCGGTGGGACCTTATATAGACAAGTGTTTGCCATTCCAAATCATGCCCAATCATTTTAATTTACTACAGGTGGACTCCAATCAAGTTGTAGAAACATCTCAAGGATGATCAATGGAAACAGGATGCACCTGAGCTAAATTTCGAGTCTCATAGCAAATGTTCTGAATACTTATGTAAATAAGGTATTTCTATTTTGAATTTTTAATACATTTGCATTGTGTAGGTTGATGAGGGTAAAAAATATATTTTAGAATAAGGCTGTAACGTAACAAAATATGGAAAAAGTCAAGGGGTCTGAAGACTTTCCGAATGCACATGGTATCGGGACAGCTTGGCTTTTCATAGGCACTACCTCTGTTTGTACAGCCAGTTACAGTTAGTTAATCTCTGCTCGGTAGTGGCAGGTAGCCTAGCAATTAAGAGTGCTGAGTCAGGTCGCTGGTTCGAATCCCAGAGTTGATTAGGTTAAAAAGTCAAGCATTGAAACTTTGCATTGCAAAACATAAGGCTGCTGTTCGAAATAAAAACACGGACTATGTTATTGCGCGCCACTGCATCAACGCCAACCATGGCTCACCTTCCTCCCTGCGCTTTGTAGCCATAGAACACGTCCAAATTTCACCAAGATGAGGTGACATCGTACATAAGCCAAAACAAAGAGAGGCAGTCTGGCAGTACTCCTTAGACACTGAGGATTCAAAGGCGCTAAACTATGATTTTTCACTGTCCTCGTTTCTATAATGTTGTTGCCTTGATTTTTTGAGACTCTTGTGTCTCCGGATTCACAGACACCCAAATATCACCAACAGTTGAAGTCGGAAGTTTACATACACTAAGGTCGGAGTCATTAAAACTCGTTTTTCAACCACTCCACAAATTTCTTGTTGACAAACTATAGTTTTGGCAAGTCGGTTAGGACATCTACTTTGTGCATGACACACGTCATTTTTACAACAATTGTTTACAGACAGATTATTTCACTTATAATTCACTGTATCACAATTCCAGTGGGTCAGAAGTTTACATACACTAAGTTGACTGTGCCTTTAAACAGCTTGGAAAATTGACATAATTTCAGTCAATTGGAGGTGTACCTGTGGATGTATTTCAAGGCCTACCTTCAAACTCAGTGCCTCTTTGCTTGACAACATGGGAAAATCAAAATAAATCAGCCAAAACCTTAGAAAAAAAACATTTGTAGACCTCCACAAGTCTGGTTCATCCTTGGGAGCAATTGTGAGAAACGCCTGAAGATTTAAAACATTTTTTATTTCACCTTTATTTAACCAGGTAGGCTAGTTGAGAACAAGTTCTCATTTACAACTGCGACCTGCTCAAGATAAAGCAAAGCAGTGCGACACAAACAACAACACAGAGTTACATATGGAATAAACAAACATACAGTCAATAATACAATAGAAAAAAAGTCTATATACAGTGTGTGCAAATGAGGTAGGATAAGGGAGGTAAGGCAATAAATAAGCCATAGTGGCAAAATAATTACAATATAGCAATTAAACACTGGGGTGATAGATGTGCAGAAGATGAATGTGCAAGTAGAGATACTGGGGTGTAAAGGAGCAAAATAAATAAATAACAGTATGGGGATGAGGTAGTTGGAAGGCCTATTTACAGATGGGCTATGTACAGGTGCAGTGATCTGTGAGCTGCTCTGACAGCTGGTGCTTAAAGTTAGTGAGGGAGATATGAGTCTCCAGCTTCAGTGATTTTTGCAGTTCGTTCCAGTCATTGGCAGCAGAGAACTGGAAGGAGAGGCGGCCAAAGGAGAAATTGGCTTTGGGGGTGAACAGTGAAATATACCTGCTGGAGCGTGTGCTACGGGTGGGTGCTGCTATGGTGACCAGTGAGCTGAGATAAGGCAGGCCTTTACCTAGCAAATACTTATAGATGATCTGGAGCCAGTGGGTTTTTAGTTTTACTTGCATTTAAGAACAGTTGGAGGCCACGGAAAGAGAGTTGTATGGCATTGAAGCTCGTCTGGAGGTTAGTTAACACAGTGTCCAAAGAAGGGCCAGAAGTATACTGAATGGTGTCGTCTGCGTAGAGGTGGATCAGAGAATCACCAGCAGCAAGAGCGACATCATTGATGTAAACAGAGAAGAGAGTCGGCCCGAGAATTGAACCCTGTGGCACCCCCATAGAGACTGCCAAAGGTCCGGACAACAGGCCCTCCGATTTGACACACTGAACTCTGTCTGAGAAGCAGTTGGTGAACCAGGCGAGGCAGTCATTTGAGAAACCAAGGCTGTTGAGTCTGCCGATAATAATATGGTGATTGACAGAGTCGAAAGCCTTGGCCAGGTCGATGAATACAGCTGCACAGTATTGTCAAGGTACCATGTTCATCTGTACAAACAATTGTATGCAAATATAAACAGCAAGGGACCACGCAGCCGTCACACCGCTCAGGAAGGAGACGCGTTCTGTCTCCTAGAGATGAACGTACTTTGGTGCGAAAAGTCCAATCAATCCCAGAACAACAGCAAAGGACCTTGATGGAGGAAACAGGTACAAAAGTATCTATATCCACAGTAAAACGAGTACTATATCGACATAACCTGAAAGGCCGCTCAACAAGGAAGAAGCCACTGCTCCAAAACCGCCATAAAAAAGCCAGACTATGGTTTGCAACTGCACATGGGGACAAAGATCGTACCTTTTGGAGAAATGTCCTCTGGTTTGATGAAACAAAAATATAACTGTTTGGCCATAATAACCATCGTTATGTTTGGAGGATAAAGGGGGAGGCTTGCATCCCAACCGTGAAGCACGGGGGTGGCAGCGTCATGTTGTGGGGGTGCTTTGCTGCAGGTGGGACTGGTGCACTTCACAAAATAGATGGCATCATGAGGCAGGAAAATTATGTGGATATATTGAAGCAACATCTCAAGACATCATTTAGGAAGTTAAAGCTTGGTCGCAAATGGATCTTCCAAGTGGACGATGACCCCAAGCATACTTCCAAAGTTGTGACAAAATGGCTTAAGGACAACAAAGTCTAGGTATTCAAATGACCATCACAAAGCCCTGACCTCAATCCTATAGAACATTGGAAAGAACTGAGAAAGCGTGTGCGAGCAAGGAGGCCTACAAATCTGACTCAGTTACACCATCTCTGTCAGGAGGAATGGGCCAAAATTCACCCAACTTATTGTGGGAAGCTTGTGGAAGGCTACCCGAAACGTTCGACCCAAGTTAAACAATTTAAATGCAATGCTACCAAATACTAATTGAGTGTATGTAAACTTCTGACCACTGGGAATGTGATGAAATAAATAAAAGCTGAAATAAATCATTCTCCCTACTATTATTCTGACATTTCACATTCTTAAAATAAAGTGGTGATCCTAACTGACCTAAGACAAGGAATTTGTACACGGATTAAATGTCAGGAATTGTGAAAAACTGAGTTTAAATGTATTTGGCTCAGGTGTATGTAAACTTCCGACGTCAACAGTATGTATATTTTCATATGGCCTATTGATTAACGTCACCATTTACCTTGAAACATGTTATCAATCCAAACTTTTTACGTTGTGTCTCATTGGGCAACTAGGCTATAAATAGGAGCTAAGTACAATGGTCAGATCACTCTAAGGAAGACCTCAGCCGGACGTCGACACGTCAGTCACCTGTTCGCGTCCTGTACAATGGGTGAAAGTGAGCAATAGTGGAAATCAATCTCTGCCTTTTTTTGTTTAGTGCTCCAACTCTTTCTACCTTGAATTAGTCAGTTTGGAAGTTTTTCTTGGGAAACCATTTTCATGATTCTTGTCATTGTTGTTGAGCACCCCTCCTTTCTATTGTTTGCTGAAGTGCGAAGGCCCGCCTAAACTATTGGTTAAAAAAAAAATGGGTCAATGTGCCCTTGAGCAAGGCACTTAACCCTAAATCGCTCTGGATAACAGCATCTGCTTAATGACTAACATGTAAATGTCAAATGAAAGTGCCCCTCCATCCGTTACAGTTGCAGCAGCCTAAAGACTGATTGACTTGAGGACAGGAAGCCGAGCCCTCAGGACTCTACAGTTTCCTTCCCTCCCAGGTGCTTTGACGTACCCTCCCTCTCGGTCTCCATCCCTTCCCCTGCTTTCTCTCTCGCTCTTTCCCTTTCATCTGGGGTAGTGTGGAGAAAGCAGCACAGATGAGATGTGTTTGTTTGTGCGTGTCAGACAGAAATGCGTGGCTTGTCGGCTTGACAGGTTGTAGACGGGTGTGGACAAACATTCTGGAATGCTGAAGCTTGAAAGAGAACTGTGGTAATAGCTATACTAGTGGAAAATAGCCATACTGTACACTATACCCATTACTCCTTCTATTAAACATACAAGTCGACACACATACAAGTACACACACAAACACACAGCCATTTTTCTCTCCCACTCACTCCATTAAAAGCACTCCATATCTATAGTGGAGCCACTGTGGTCGTTCACTCTCGTTCTCTCTCTCCCCCTCTCTCTCTCTCTTTTTGCTCCTACTCTGGCTCTCTCCCTCCCTCCCTCTGGTACATGTGGGTGGAGATCTCTGTAGTGAGCTACAATCTGATGACCGGCCAGCATCTTTCACCAGCACTGCCTGTCAGAAATGCATTATCCCGTGTGTGTGTTCAGCGTGTGAGTGTGTGCATGTGTGTGTGTGTTATTTTTGGCCTGATACAGATCCTTGGGTGACAATGACATCACCACTAAATAATTCTCAGGTCATCTGCAGGCACTAACTCAACATGGCCAACACTGCTATTGGAGGCGTGTCAGGCTAGCCTTAGTTAAAGCCTCTTAAACTTGACAACAAAGAGCCAGATCCCAGATGAGGTTAAACTGGCCAAATACAACCCGATCTTGGGTGTGATCACATTTTGGACAGCCCTGGGCCAGTTGACAGGGTTTCTTGAAGCCAGAAAATGATTGGCCTAATCCACCGGGGTCACAATTTGTCAAAGAGCCGTTGTTGCCAGAAGCGCAGTTTTCATAATTCCTATTCGACACATTAATGTCAGGATGACATTTTGAAATAGAACTGTTGTCTTCCACAGTATGGAATACGCCCCACAGTGAGTAGGACCGGAGGGCGAGGAGGGCCGAAGAGCTTAGACCTGCAGATCATAGAAGCAGACAGAGAAGAGCTTAACCGACAACAGTAACATCTTGTACAGTGGTAGTGCAGTGGCCATGCAGTGGGATATCTTCAAAGGGCAGGTCCCTCTACAGTACACAAGTACAGCTCAGGAGAGTGGAGCGTGATTGATTTTGATTCAGTGCTACTCGAGTGAGCAGCGGCTCTCCCCCCTGCCAGGTGTCCATCAGGATAGAGCAGACTAGTTCAGCAGTACACAGCACCTGCCTGTCTGTCTCCGCAGTACACTGGGAGACTGGGGCTGCATCCCGAGTGGCACCCTATTCCCTATATAGAGCCCTGGGCTCTGGTCAAAAGTAGTGCACTATATAGGGAAATGTAGTGCCATTTGGAACACACTTTGGGCCTCCTCCCCTGCCCTAACTCTCTGTCCTGTAGTCAAAGAGGAAGCTCCTATGTTTCCAGGTGTACTGGTCCCAGTCCTTATTGCCCCACTTCACAAATAGCTGTGATTTGACCCCTGTCTGCCAGGCTCACCTTTAGAGCTCTGAGAGGGGTCGCGCTGAGCTTGAGGGTCAACCGGAATGTGACACTAACTCAGGGGCCCGGGATTCCAAGGTGCCATACCTTGATGTAACACACCTCTCTCTCTCTCTCTCTCTCCTTCTTTCCCGTTTCACTTTCCTGCTTTCACTGTATCACTCAATCTGTTTCTCAGACCCCCTCGTCAGACACCCTGGGGTGCCCACACACACACACACAGGACAGACTTTGACTGTATCCCCCTAGTGGATGTGGTTATACCATGTAGTCAGTGAAAACACAGACATGAAGCAGAAACTGCCTGGAGCTGTTTCCCACCTACCTGTCATGCCACTTCACATGTCTACCGCAGCAAACAAACACCCAGACAGCGAGGGCCTTTGGAGAGCCAGCGGGGGGACAACACCACGCTTGGGTGGTCTGCCAGTCTCCCTCACCCCTCCTCCTGCAAAGCTGCACCAGTGTGACGTGTGCTGGCTCCGGCCTGCTCTCCATCCCCACATAAGAACCACTTCACCCACAGCGCTATGGCAGAAATGAAATATGCCTGGATAATTTCACCCAGGGAGGAAAAAGGTGGATATTCAAACGATTCAAAGGATCCAATGTCTTATCATCAAGACCTCAACCTCCACCCAAAAAGTAGAAGATGTGGTTGAGGCTACGCATCATATTTCAATGCCCAGAAAACTGTCAAATGAGTAAATTTGTACAGATTTCAACGCCTGTATTCCTTTGTAGTATTCAGAGAGAGAGAGAGAGAGTAAAGCTCTGACTATGTACAGACTCAGTGAGCATAGCCTTGCTATTGAGAAGGCTGCTGTAGGCAGACCTGGCTCTCAAGAGAAGACAGGCTATGTGCAGACTGCCCACAAAATGAGGTGGAAACTGAGCTGCTCTTCCTAACCTCCTGCCAAATGTATGACCATATTAGAGACACACATTTCCCTCAGATCACACAGATACACAATGAATTTGAAAACAAACCCAATTTTGATAAACTCCCATATCTATTGGGTAAAATACCACGGTGTGCCATCACAGCAGCACGATTTGTGACCTGTAGCCACAAGAAAAGGGAAACAACCAGTGAAGAACAAACACCATCGCAAATACATCCCATATTTCTGTTTATTTATTTTCCCTTTTGTACTTTAACCCTTGTGTTGTCTTAAGGGTCAAAAATGACCTGTCCCTATGTTTAACAGCAGAGAAAATCCCCTAAAGTTTTCAACTTGGAATTTGATTACTTTTCCTAGAGTGACCCCAACATTACAAAAAGTGAAACAGTTTCTTACCTCCCAAAAAGGAACAAGAATGTGGTCCTCCTGAGCACACTGCACAAAACGGCTGAGATCAGTGATCGTGAGGACAGGAAGCATACTGGACGACAACCACAACAAAGGAGGCGTGGACAACCTGGACAAGGAATTTACAGCTACAGGAGGATGACTGCCCGCTGGCCCCTGGTCATCTTCCATAACATCATGGATGTGTCCTCATACAATGCCTTCGTGATATGGAACAAGATCAACCCTACCTGGATGCCTGATAAGCAGAACAAGAGGAGAGTGTTCCTGGAGCAGCTGGGAAAGGCATTTGTAACCCCACACATTCAATGAAGGGAGCGCCTCCCCCGCACAGCAGCCTCTGCAGCGCTTGTGAAAGCTGTTCAGGGGGCTGAATCTTGTCCTGATCCACATGAGGCTGCAGCTGGGGCAGGCAAGAAGAGGAGATGCCAATTCTGCCCCCCAAAGAAGGACTTAAAACAAATACTATGTGCTGCACATGTCAGAATACATCTGCAAAGTCCATGCACACACACTTGCATATTGTCCTACATGTGCTAATTAGAGTTGATTGATTTATGTTCTTCACGTTTTTGTTTTGTATCTATTATCTTATTTTATTCTTATTTATTGTTGTTGTTTATACACCTTGTGGGTGGGGACAATGGTTCAAAAAATGGGATTAGACTAGTATTTTGTAGTTGAATTCCTCATTTTACAGTATATAAGAATATATCACTATGTTGCCAAAAAAGTTCAAGACTGTTATTGTTCCCCTTCAATAAAATGCATTCAAAACGACTTTCTGCACATTTCTGCTACTTTCTTAGGCTGTACAAGTGCTATCTCTTGCTAAAAAGTTCAAGTTTACACCTATGCAGTACCTTTAGCAATAATAATAATAATAAACCTCTACGTTAGAAAAGAAAACAATTATAACAGGTGTGTTGTAATAAAAACGAGTGGTGTCCACTGATTAAATGCAGTCTTTCTGCATTGTGAAGAGGGAAAACCCAGATATGCACAACGTTTGTGATGAATGACAGGTTGTTTCTTCATGCAAAATAGATTTGGGGTTTAAAATTCAATTAAGCTGCTTTATTTTAGGGGTTTAGTGAAGGCGGGTCATTTTTTACCCTAAGGTAAAAAGGCCTTCCTCAGACCTTGCGGGCGGGTCCCGCGAAACTGCGGTAGACTACTAGAGAGAGAGAGAGAGAGAGAAAGAGAAGAGGGAGCCAGAGAGAGAGTGAGCAAGTGAAACAGGGAGAGAGAGGGACTGGGGGAGGACTGACTAGGGTCAGTAAAGACAGTCATAACGGAGACCGAAAGAGATTGAAATAGGATTAGTGGAGACCGGCTCGAGAAGAGCTTCAGCATCACCATTGTTAAACCTGGGCTTCACAGGGACTGTCACTGTCACATCAAAGCCTCACCAACCAGTCCTGGAAGAGGAGCCGTCAGCACGGTGTCCACACACACACACACACACACACACACACACACAGCTCGTGTACAGCTTGTATATTCCCTGTATATTTCCAAAATTCTTCATTATGGGCTAGATGCATGATACTACCTTTTCTTTTCATCCCACCCCTGGTGTCTTTGTGGGGTATTTTTGGATCACAGACAGGATGCATTGATGAACCATCTTTAACATGTACTGAGATGAGCCGTGATTAGTTGGCAACCGGAAACAAGTGTCTCCTGGTCCCAGTGGACCCAAACAAAGTTAGAATGATAACTTTCCCCAACTGCATGCCAATAGGAGGCCTTTTTTAACTGGTTCCTAGAACGAGCCGACTGTACATACACACACACACACACACACACAGACACACAAATAAACACACTCTTGCCTACACAACCAGACACGCAAAAAAAAACGTGCACACGTTGATCAGTGCAACGTTAACAGTATACGTTTTACAGTTGATGTGTAACTTTATGGGGTTAGCTGTGAAAATGTAAAGCTCTGATAACCGATGTCTGCTCCGTTGAACCCGATATTCACAAGCGTAGAGTTACACGCTCACACAAAGACCTCCACGCTCATTTTTACCATTGTGTCTCGGGTCACGATGCAACGACGAAAATGTCACATCCAAGCGTATTTGTCACATGCACAGGATACGGCAGGCGTAAACGAATGAGTGCAATGCTTACTTAGTAAGCGTTCTCCTCAACAGCGCGACATCAATCAAATAAAACATTTGTGCTTTGAGTATATCAACGCCACGAACCCCATGTTCAATCCAATCTGTTCTATTGCTCTTGGGAGACGCCCTCGAATTCTCTCAGTGATTACAAATCCCTGTTGATATTTCTTACTCACAAGTTTCCGTCTGTAGCCCAGCGTCCCTAATGGCACCCTATTCTTTTCATAGGACACTACTTTTGACCCAGTCTAATTGGGAATAGGGGCCATTTAGGACGTAACCACAGTCAAATTCCCCTGCGCCTCTATCCCATCAAGACAACTGTCTGATTGGTATCCAGGAGGCTGTAGTGTCAGGCTGTAGTTTTCCTCTTTGTGCTCATCAGTTCATAACTGCCACCCACCCCACCGTAGCATGCAGTAAATAGAGTTTCCACTGTGCGTTGAGAAACGGCACAATTATCCCCCGCTGGTGAAATATGGGCCAGGATGCTGCGCACTTCCCTATTTACTGAGAGAGAAGCTCAATTTCCTACGCACACACAAGGGCACGTACAGGCACGCGCGCATACACACAGTAACAAACACACAGGCAGGCGCGCACACACACACAAAGAGAGAGAGCTGACTGACGCAGTCATCCTCTAGTCCACGCGCAGTCCGTAACGGTGAGTTTTTTTTGCCGCAGCGAGTCGTAGTGCCGTTGTTTGATTAATGGGAGAGGTGAAGTGGTCGTAGACATTCCCGATGTGTTAACTTCCGCTGTTTATTTCCCAACAGCGGTAATGGTTATCGAGAGAGCATTCGTGGCTCGCTACATTTATTTATTGAATAGGCCAAGTGGGGGTTGGAGAATTGAGAGAGGACAAATAGCCTAGTGTAATGGTAATAGCAGTACTGAATTCTAAGAATATTCCAGATGTCGTTTTGTTCTAGAAACATTCCGCCTAGTCGTTCTAAAATGTTACTCTGCTTCGCCAAATGTTGTTATGAACCGTTGATGAATTTTTTGACATTAGTGCATTGTTGTCCAACTTTACGACTGGTAGTTATAGAGGTATGGAAAAGATGGAGGATGCACTTTAAATGCTTGATGTCTGTTTGAGTGATGTCATGCCTAGCCTAAGGTCATAAAGCCAGTCTAGTGTAATACTAAAATGCTCTGTCATCTCTTTTCTCTTCACAGATATGGAAAAATTGTGTCAACCAAGGCGATCCTGGACAAGAACACCAACCAGTGCAAAGGTAGGTCACCAAGGTCACTGTATCCCAAATGGCACCCTATTCCCTACGCAGTGCACATGCTGAGCCGCGTGTTAGCCACGGGAGCCTTGTGTCTGCCACCGTCCGTGGCGTGACGATCACTCTTCAAGGCAGATGTTGTCATAGGAAGCGTTTGGAGCCAGGCCCTGGCCTAAACATAGACCTCAGTCAAGGAAGCGCCTGCATGTTGTAAATCAATGATTTAGCAGGTAGCGCTAGCTGGAGGAAGGATGGAGGTAAACAACTAGTCCTTGTGATGACGCTCGCTCGCTGGAAGGACGTCAGAGGATAGGCAGTTGTCGTGCAACCCCTCCCTAGCTACAGTACGTCTCCGTTCACTCTTTTTCTTTCCTCCTCTTTCCTGGAAAACAGCATTAGCCTGTGCTCTCTGTATACTCGCGATGAATGAAATGCTGACACAGCAAACCGAACAATAGCGCCGTGACAGTAGCGGCTCATATTCAAAATGCTACTCGGGTATACATATCCAATGAGAAGGCTAACAGGCAAGTACGGTTCAGGTAAACATGGATTACTATCCCTCTCGTCTTTCGTCTCAAGCTATCTGTAGAGCTATTCCCTGCTCCAGCCGAGCTGCTGCAGTACTGTAAGTATAATACAAGTACTTTTCCTTTTGTTCTACTCTTAATCCTGTTGCACACTCTACGCTAACGGCAGCTCCGTCGCTCTGTTTGTGTCGAGCCCTTCAATGGCTAAAGCCAGCCTTGGAGGAGGAGAGAAGAAAAACTGATTAGTCTGGTACTTGCCCCGAGGTGTCTGGCAGCACTGTTTAAGCGCTATTGAACTTCCATCAATACTTTTAATTGCTTTTTGCAGCTTCCTCACTCAGCAACGCGGCCCCTTTCAAGGTGAAGCCGCCTTCCTAGCCGTCCTTACCTGGATAGATCCCACCTGGATAGATCCCACCGGTCAAATGTGGAGGCTGGAAAACCCTCGGCGTGGCTTAACCACCTTTGTGTGGGGCGGCAGGTAGCCTAACGGTTAAAAGCTTCGGGCCAGTAACCGAAAGGTCCCTGGTTTGAGTCCCCGAGACGACTTGGTGAAAAATCTGTCGATGTGCCCTTGAGCAGGGCATTTAACCCTAATTGCACCTGTAAGTCGCTCTGGATAAGGCCGACTGCTAAATTACTCAAATGTTCATGTGTTGCTGGTGACTCATGTAGGCCATCATAAGTCAGCCTGTTTCCCTTGTTAGGAGGATGGATGGACCCATTGCTTGTGGAAAACAGGGAGAAAGGATTGAGGGAGTATCAGGGTACACCAGAGGTGAGAAGTAAATTGCAGATGAAGTACAGTAGAGTCTCTCTGTGTCCAGGCACTGGCCTGGTGAGTTATGATCTGAAAGGCCAGGCACTCAGCTCTGCGCTCGCGGGTGTGGGAGACTAGTTTCCCATACCTCACCCGCCTGGAATGCAGTGATGCCAAGAGCCAAGTATAAGCGTCTGTATTTTACGAGTGGAAATTATGGTCCAGCCCTGAGAGAGAGACAGAAAGAGACACAGAAGTAGACACGGTGAGAGAGAGCGAGAGAGAGAGTAATGGTCTCGTCAGAAGCCATGTGTTTCTGTATAAAGGCAAATCTCTGGCATATTCCTTTCATGTAACCTATGTCTCTGATCACTATTGACAGCCAGGGCCTCATTCCTTTCGTACTGATGTTGAAATACATGTGCAATATATTTCTGATTTTAGAGAGCTTGACACAGAGGGCCTGTTTTTTTTTCTTCTTGATCCCTGACCAGCATTTCTTTTTTTATTATTGTCTCCTAGTGAGGGAGCAATGTTGTAGCATTACCCATAAGACCTTTTTATGATAACATCAATGTTCAGAGGTTACTCTAGTCTCCACGATCTGCTTCTAAATAGATTTGTTACTTTCAAAAGATGCTCTCTCATCCTCTCCATCCTTGTAAAGGTGAATGCATTTCCCCTCAAAGAGAAGCAGGAAGGCATGGGTCAGAGCAGGCTTCGTGTCTGTCATAAAAAAAAGAGCACCGCGTCGCCCTGATCCAGTATCACTTTGTTTTCAGTCGTCTGCCCTTTTGACCTGGCGCTTGTTTAAATGTCAGAAGCAGCGCTTTTTTTTTTATTATCACCGTGGCACCATCAGACAGACAGCGAACCGGCAACAAGCCGGGGCCAATTCTACCCTTCCTCCTATCCTGTGTTATTTGTATTTAGTTCAGCTCAGTGAGCGTGCAGTAAAGCGCGAGAAAAGGGGAAGGTGCAAGAGGTCAGCAACCAGTCATCTCTGGGAAAGATGAAGAAAATGTGAGATGCACTGAGAGAAAAGAGTGGGAGTTCAACCTGTTTGTTGTAGGGAGACAGAGATGTGTGGGTCACTGTACAAGTGTCACACACAAATGCACGCATGGTCCATCATTGCCATAGTGCCAGAATAGCAGCCTAGGTACTCCTGTAAAATTGTAAATATTACTCATTTTTTGGTACTTTTGATAGCATTTTTCCCCCGAGATGTTTTTGTTAGCTAATTAGTTAGCTATCGGCGTGGTATAACTGGCAAATCAGATGGTTTCACCTGACTAATGCGTCACTGTCATCAAGAAGCTCAGCTAGCTAACTTGCTAGCAAACTAGCTAGATATGTTTTGATTTGAAGTAAGGGGAAGGCTCGTTGAAGATGCAGAGGTTGAAGTTTTTTGCAGTTTTCTCCAGTGGTTAGTGTGCTTTTGTGGCGGCTGTCGTGTTTTCACCCAGGTGGGTACAACACATCGGGAGTGGGGAAGTTCTACCCATGGAGTTTAACTTCAGAGACTTTTACTGAGAAGCACTGCTTCAGAGATGGCACGGGCCAGGCTGCCCTGATGAACGGCTCTGGACCAGTCTAAAACCCCCTTGATGTGACCCCCCTCCGGGTCATCTCCGGACTCCCTCTATTGTAGCCTTCCTCCTGGCGCTGACTGCTCAAGCCATGAATTAACTACCCTGCCTGCCATTATCCATTACTAACTATTTGTTTTTGCTTTCCAAAATTGCATGTTGTTTTTGTTTGTTTGCTTAAAGCACTTTTAGATTGTAATGAAAAGCGCTATAAAAGTATGCTACATTTTTTTTTAAATTATATTATTTATACTAGTACAATTGCTCAGAGAAAGAGGTTTTGTTTAACAAGTGATTAAAACAATTCTATAAAAGGGTAGGGGTCAAGATTATTGAAAATGAGGTCCTGCCGAGTGGCACAGCGGTCAAAGGCACTGCATTGCAGTGCTAGAGGCGTCACTACGGACCCGGGTTCAATCCCGGGCTGTATCACAACCGGTCGTGATCGGGAGTTGCACGATTGACTCAGTGTCGTCCGGGTTAGGGGAGGGTTTGGCCGGGGTGGCTTTACTTGGCTCATTGTGCTCTAGTGACTCCTTGAGGCGGACTTGGTGCCTGTGGGCTGACAGTCGTCAGGTGAACGGTGTTTCCTCTGACATTGGTGCGGCGGGCTTCCGGGTGAAGTGGGCGGGTGTTAAGAAGCGCGGTTTGGCGGGTCATGTTTCGGAGGACGCATGACTCGACCTTCACCTCCCTGAGGGGGTAAAATACAAAAAAAGATGATTGAAAATAGAGGTCTTTGGCGTTGAAATGAGAATGCAAAAAAATAACCTCATACCTACTGTAAAATATGATGGTGGATCATTGACACTATGGGTCCTGGGTCCCTTGTTAAGGTCAACGGTAGGACATTTTAGCCAAAAACCTGGTGGCCTCTGCCAGGAGGCTGGAACTTGGACGCAAGTGGATCTTCCAGCAAGACAATAACCCTAAGCACACATCAAAATACACAAAGAAATTGTTCATTTGCCACAAAATCAACATTTTGAACGCTACCTTTTTGAGATTTTTTTTTTGTTGACAGAATCAGACAATCTTTTTCTCTGACAATTGTATCAGTATAAAACAATATAATTTTCCTTTTTTGCATACAATACAGCTCAGTATTTGAATCATTTATTTTATACAGTCATTTTTGCTCATCTTTATCAAGGGTGTCAATAACTTCGGACCCCATGAAAAACACACTCGCAAAGAGTGCACAATCACATTGAGGCTAGGATAGTACAGCCTCTCCTCTCCCCCACCCCCAGCCTACACCCCCAGCCACACACTCATCCATCTGCCTTAGGACTCTATGGCTCCTGCAGCAGCCAGGACCAGATCAATCAATCCTCCGCCTGCCTAGATTCACAGCGTGGCTGCCTTTCACCTCTGCATCGCACGGGCCTTGAATGAGCCTCTCCGTCTTCCCATCGCTGACTCACGCCCTGGACTAGCCGGAGAGCGATGTGAACAGGAAGTTGTGAAAGGCTTTAAGGGTCGTCGAGCTCTGTGGGTAAGAGGGGAGGCATTCTCTCTCTTTCTCTCCCTCTATTGTTCCCTCTGATTCCCTTTGGATGTTTCTCATTTAGTAGGAGTGAGATATGGATTAGCTTCATCTGAGGGTCTGGGGGAACCGAAGCCACTCATTTGCCATCCGGAGGCCCCGAGGGCCTCTTAAAATCTTGAAAAAGGCAGCTCAGGCATTTGAAAGAAAGCAGGGGCTGGCCGAATGGAGACATTTTATATTTTCCTGTATGAGCCCCGAGGCAGAGGAAATGACCTCAGACCTTTTAAAGGACCTCCGTTTCCTCCGCCGGGAGATAAGGCCGCTGAGGGCTGAGATTCACCAAGCCCGCCTGCCGGCGCGACACCGCACTGGATTGTGGGAAATTAGATGAGACGATTGGCTCCCGCGACTTTGTTCTCTTCTCAGCTGCCTGTTGTTGTTCCTCAATAGCTAGGTTTCCATCCAATTTGCGACAGATTTTCATGTGAATATTAAAATTTTTGCAACAGCTCGCAGATATGGTGCAGGTAGACAACCTACATTATGAGATCATTATGGATAAGAGCAATATTATTTTAATTTGTCAAATGGCAGCAAAACATCGATCGTCACAAGAATAAGACCCTCAATATTTATTGGAAAGGAGCATCAAGCTCATTACGTGCACTTTCACCACCCTGTGAAGTTAATCAGAACTTATTTAATTTGTTGCCTAATAAAATGCATGGTTTCCTGAGTTGTAGTGGGGGGACCACACAAACATATCGTCGCGTGACTCCAACTTTACTTCGATGTGATGGTTATTATATCATATTTACGCATTAAGGCGTTTCCACCGCAATTTCTCCCATAATTAATTTGACTAACATATAAAGATCCCACCATGTCTAACGAACAAACTGTCTTTCGGCGCTTATTACGTTTTTACCGGCATATCCTGTTTCCATCAGCCCGGTTGTGACTTTTTTCATGCATCAGGTAATTCAGTCGCATGAAATGGTTGGATGGAAACCTGGTAACCACATAACCTGTCATCAAGTTTATTTATATTGGTCCTCTATAGCTCAGTTGGTAGGGTATGGTACTTGCAATGCCAGGAAAGTGGGTTTGATTCGCGGGAACACACGCACATAAAATCTATGTGTGTATGGCTTTGGATTAAAGCGTCTGCTAAAAGGCATATGTTATTATAGTAGATGATAATTAAATCCACATGGTAATTACATAGAAGGTACACTACACAATATCACACGGCACTTCAATAATGTACTTTCGAGGATTTGCAAACAAACGCCCGATAACCCCTGCTGGCGTCTTGCTGTGAAATAATTAGAGGTTTTAATGAAGGTTTAAATACAATTAATTTCCAACACACTGTCATTATTCCTTGTGTACGTAATAACAATTGTAGTGATATAGCAAACTGGTACATTTGCCTAATGATACTGTAGAAAATATACAGCATATAAAGTAGGGCATCACTGTCTAGGCTTGACCATTACAATTGCCTGCATCCATACACTAACCCCCTAGCACAGAATGACCCTTTAATGGAGAAATATCTGCCATGTTAGGCCCTATAAAGCGAGATTTATGGCTACATTGACGGCTGAGTATAGTATTGCATGATGCCGAGCATAAAGGAGAATTGATGAATGAGGTTGCGCTCTCCAAAAAGCCCTGTTTCGGATTGTCCCGTATGGCTTTTCGGGGGAAGTGGCGAGAGAGAAAGGCAAGCGATTGCTGTTTGCATCCATTATTGGTTTCTCATTAGAGTGGCCGACGTATAAACATTTGTCTATGTTGTACACGATGCCGGCGTAATTAAGGATTCTCTCCATAGCCCCTCTGCCCTTTGAAAGTGAATTATGTGCAGATGAGAATCTCAACTGAAGTGCGGCCAGCAACAGACCTCTTCCAAAATGCCTCTCTCTCCCCAAAAGCGATTCCAGAACGAGGCGAGCTATGTAGAAATGAGAGCGGCAGGGAGAGAGACCGTTAGCCTTTCCCCTGTTCGCATGTGTATTAATGACCTTAATTAGTAATCGCAATGGGAGTATTCCATTAATTGGGTGGCGTCCAGCACGCAAACCTCAATGTGTTGCACTCATAATCCATTCATTTAGTTTTTCTGCAGAGCCTCACACAGCTCAAGCCCCCCCCCCTCTCCCTTCCCCTTCCATCTCCCATTCCTGTAAGCCAAGACGCTCTCTCGCCTTCCAAGTTGGCCGCTCACCAAGCTGGCGTCTGATTGGGCGAGCACGTCGTAAATGGAACCCGGCCACCACATTCCTCAAACAGTGACCTTTTGTCCCCCCCCCCCCCCCCCCCCCACTTCCTGTGCTGCTCTCGTTGGCAGTGTCGTCTCCGCTTCACTTCCAGTCCAGGCCAGCCGGGAGACCAATGCCCCGGGGGACAGCAGCACAGTCTCCGTGCCGTGAGCCCTGAGCTCTGACACCATCCTTGCTTGTGTTCTATGTCGGTTCCATCCTTATACAACTCTGTTGGGCTCTCTCCCCTCCCATTCCATTGACAAATGGCCTTGAGGGGTATCAGTCGAGGGCGTATCTATCACCATTTTTTTTTATCAGAGAGCAACTGTCGCTGGTGTGGTAACCACAATGAGAGCATCGGCCTTCCCTTGACCTGCCAGGAGTTCGGGGGTTCACCCCTGCATCTTCCTGAGTAATGATCATATCCTTGATTAGTTAAGGAAGGAATAAATCAAAAAATGCATGAATAAGGGTAGATGGGTGCGGCGGCTTGGCTGTTCCTCATGAATTAATCCGAGCTGGGGGACAAAGAGGGCTGCACTTAAAAAATACAGGAACACTTTGTCCTTGTCATGATTTTAATGTTTGTCTCTGCCTGGGAGATTTATTTTTTTCGGGGGCCCTTCTTGATTTTTCATTGATCTATGCTTTGTTCAAATATTTGCTCTGTCTGCCCATCTTTGTGCACTCTGCTGAGGTGATTATGTTGCTGTTGCTGCATCAACAATCAGGCAGACCTGGATGGACATGTAGCAGAAAATGGCACTGTCTTGTATATGAATTGTACCTCTACAACAACTCCAAGCTCTGCTATAACAGCCTTTACTCTTCTGGGAAGGCTTTGCACTAGATGTTGGAACATTGCTGCGGGGACTTGCTTCCATTCAGCCACAAGAGCGTTAGTGGGGTCGGGCACTGATGTTGGGCGATTAGGCCTGTCTCGCAATCGGCATTCCAATTCATCCCAAAGGTATTCGATGGGGTTGAGGTCAGGGCTCTTTGCAGGCAGTCAAGTTCTTCCAACCAATCTCGACAAACCATTTCTGTATGGACCTCACTTTGTGCACGGGGGCATTGTCATGATGAAACAGTAAAGGGCCTTCCCCAAACTGTTGCCACCAAGTTGGAAGCACAAAATTGTCTAGAATGTCATTGTATGCTGTAGCGTTAAGATTTCCCTTCACTTTCCAAGATTTCCATTCACATTTCCATTCATCACTCATCACTCCAGAGAACGCGCTTCCAATGCTCCAGAGTCCAATGGTGGCGAGCTTTACACCACTCCAGCCAACGCTTGGCATTGTGCATGGTGATCTTAGGCTTGTGTGCGGCGACTCTGCCTTGGAAACCCATTTCATGAAGTTCCCGAACAACAGTTATTGTGCTGATGTTGCTTCCAGAGGTCGTTCGTGTTTTGCCAGAGGATCCATCCTAAAGGTAGACTCAGCAAAATGAAATAGATGCACAAAGTAAACCACATAGTGGGCCAATTTCCGCAACAACTAAGGGCATTGAATAGCTGGTTTGGTGCTACCAGGCTCTAGCAGCGTGAAGCGAACATGTGAGAGCGAAGTGTTGCATCTCGCTCATTTCTATCTGCGGTGTCGCTCGTGACAACGTCATTTCGCTGAGTCTACCTTCAACAACCTTTTGACAAGTAATGAACACCTTGCAGTTCTCTGCCTCCCTCCCTCTCAAGAGCTCTTCAGATGATGCACCCAACATATCTGGGTTACGCTATTAAGCTAACAAGATAATGTAATTACTGTGTATTACCGAAAACAATTACACATCTGAATGGAGACCAGGTTTGCTGGGCGTCAGTGTTGTAGTACTCCAGACTGGTCTTGGTCTCGAGTTTGGTCTCGAGACCACATATTGAGTGTCTCGGTCTTGTCTCGGTGTCCTCCTCATTTCTTCCCGAGACCAGCAGAGTAAAAAAAATCATAATTATCAGCTTCCATAAAACCACTTCACCGGGCCAAATACATACACTCCTTTCTTAAAGCAGTTACATTTTAACAGCCTTTATATGTATTATAGACGTTACACAGTGGTGAACCTATTGGTCTTCAGTGTGTGACAGGTTAGTACAGTGGTGAACCTATTGGTCTTCAGTGTGTGACAGGTTAGTACAGTGGTGAACCTATAGGCCTTCAGTGTGTGACAGGTTAGTACAGTGGTGAACCTATAGGTCTTCAGTGTGTGACAGGTTTGTGATTCTGAAAGGACAGCAAGCGTAATACCAGCTCACTCATGTAGGAGAGTCCAGTTTTGTAAAACACAAAGAGCCAGTGGAGGATATACACCGTTTTTTTCAGTGGGCGTACTTCTTAATCCCTGAAAATGGTTTTATTTTACCTGGATTTAATTAGGCAAGTCAGTTAAGAACAAACTATTTTTTATTTATTTACAATGATGGTCTACACAGGCCAAACCCAGATGACGCTGGGCCAATTGTGCGCCGCCCTATGGGACTACCAATCACGGCCGGTTGTGATACAGCCTGGATTCGAACTAGGGTATCTGTAGTAATGCCTCAAGCACTGAGATGCAGTGCCGTAGACCGCTGCCCCACTCGGGAGCCCATACTGATGCTTATCAAAGTAGTGTAGTGGAGGTATACGACTTATCAATTATGTAGTACAATAGAGCAATCATGCACAAAGTAGCCAACACAATCGCAAATCATGTGAAATATATTCACATGCACACCGCGCACATAGCCTAGTTTTAGCCTAATGGCATCTGCAGGCAGCAAGAGTGTTTTGGCGTGGAGCAGCTCACAGAAGAATTACATCAGTAGCCGGTAGGGCAGGAAAGACGTTTCAACATATGATATCTACCAGTAAAATGCTAACTAAGGCAAGCACTTATATACATTTAAACTCCGTTTTTCAATATTCCTGACATTTAATCCTAGTATAAATTCCCCGTCTTAGTTGGGTGAATTTTGGCCCATTCCTCCTGACAGAGCTGGTGTAACTGAGTCAGGTTTGTAGGCCTCCTTGCTCGCACACGTTTTTTTCAGTTCTGCCCACAAATGTTCTATAGGATTGAGGTCAGGGCTTTGTGATGGCCACTCCAATACCTTGACTGTGTTGTCCTTAAGCCATTTTGCCACAACTTTGGAAGTATGCTTGGGGTCATTGTCCATTTGGAAGACCCATTTGCGACCAAGCTTTAACTTCCTGACTGATGTCTTGAGATGTTGCTTCAATATATCCACATAATTTTCCTGCCTCATGCCATCTATTTTGTGAAGTGCACCAGTCCCTCCTGCAGCAAAGCACCGACACAACATGATACTGCCACCCCCGTGCTTCACAGTTGGGATGGTGTTCCTCGGCTTGCAAACGTCCCCCTTTTTCCTCCAAACATAACGATGGTCATTATGGCCAAACAGTTCTATTTTTGTTTCATCAGACCAGAGGACATTTCTCCAAAAAGTATGATCTTTGTTCCCATGTGCAGTTGCAAACCGTATTCTGGCTTTTTTATGGCGGTTTTGGAGCAGTGGCTTCTTCCTTGCTGAGCAGCCTTTCAGGTTATGTCGATATAGGACTCGTTTTACTGTGGATATAGATACTTTTGTACCTGATTCCTCCAGCATCTTCACAAGGTCATTTGCTGTTGTTCTGGGATTGATTTTCACTTTTCGCACCAAAGTACGTACATCTCTAGGAGACCTAACGCATCTCCTTCCTGAGCAGTATGACAGCTGCGTGGTTCCATGGTGTTAATACTTGCGCACTATTGTTTGTACAGAAGAATGTGGTACCTACAGGCATTTGGAAATTGCTCCCAAGGATGAAAAAGACTTGGCTGATTTCTTTTGATTTTCCCATGATGTCAAGCAAAGAGACACTGAGTTTGAAGGTAGGCCTTGAAATACATCCACAGGTACACCTCCAATTGACTCAAATGATGTCAGTTAGCCTAACAGAAGCTTCTAAAGCCATGATGGAATTTTCCAAGCTGTTTAAAGGCACAGTCAACTTAGTGTATATAAACTTCTGATCCACTGGAATTGTGATACAGTGAATTAATCTGTCTGTAAACAATTGTTGGAAAAATTCCTTGTGTCATGCACACAGTAGATGTCCTAACCGACTTGCCAAAACTATAGTTTGTTAACAAGTCATTTGTGGAGTGGTTGAAAAACTAGTTTTAATGACTCCAACCTGAGTGTACGTTAACTTCCGACGTCAACTGTATGTATATAAATATTGCTATCAGGTTGTAAATCACAGCTGACCTGGTACGTTGTTCGCTGCCTCCAATCGGGATGCACTGTTTCAGTTTCAATGACTCAATATTCTGGATAAAAACAGACAAATGTATCGATGGCTGGAAATGTCTATACAATCAAACTAGCAAGGGCAATGATCACAAGTCAGTCACAAGGAGGCTAATAGGTTAGCGTATCTATTTATGTAGCAAGCTAAAAACACAGAGCATAACGTTAGCTAGATAGCTAGCTAGCTGCTTCGTAGAATGTCACCTCACTCCATTGGAGGAGTGGGTGAGTGACTGACTTTTTCCCCTCATTGTTTTTTTTGGAGCATATGTACAGCTAGAAATGTAGGTGTCATTTGGTTAGCTAGCAAGAACTTGAACGACGGATATTCAGTTAGCATATCTCTTGCGTCCGCAAATTCACTCTGGCTATCTACTCCGATTTCAGAGCACTCTTGTCTGAGTGTGCCAGAGCGCAGAACAACTAATGAATGTACAAACGTGCAACACCCGCTGAACGTAGGCAAAAAAAGTAATAGTTAGTCAAGAACGCTCTAGATCACATGTAAACAGCCTAACCAGCTCTGCTACGGCGAGTAAAATGGTCAGAGTGACGTGTCATCTCATTTGTGTTTGGAGGTAGCTAGCTGGCAAGCTAGCCAACTTTAGCCAGTTAGCTTGGGTGCTTGGTTGGGACAAACATGCATTGGCAGGCAAGCTGCAGAAGGATGAGGATTTGTCAGTGCAATTTTGATGCCCAACTTGCTGAAAAAGTTTGAGAGGGTTCCTTCCTTCGTTAGATTTTAGCTCATCTTGCTCTGGCTATTATTGGTTGTTGATGTTGTTGATGTGCATAACTGAGGGATAGAGAACCTACCTTTTCATGGTTATTTGCAAAAATCCATTCAGGTGTATTTTGTGGCTTTTGGTGAATGCGTTCTAATGATCTAAAGTCGCGCTGTTGCAACTGCCTGTAAACACACAGTCCAGTTCGGTGTGAATGATGACAGGGCCAACTGCCTGTAAACACACAGTCCAGTTCAGTGTGAATGATCGAATCAAATGTATTTGTCACATGCGCCAAATACAACATGTGTAGACCTTACCGTGAAATACTTACTAACAAGCCCTTAACCAATAGTGCAGTTCAAGAAAGAGTTAAGAAAATATTTACCAAATAAAGTAAAAAATAATTTAAAAAAGTAACACAATAAAATAACAATAACGAGGCTATATACAGCGGGTACCGTTACGGAGTCAATGTGCGGTGGTACAGGCTAGTCAAAGTAATTTGTATATGAAGGTAGGGGTGAAGTGACTATGCATAGATAATAAACAGAGAGTAGCAGCAGTGTAAAAAACAAATGGAAGAAGTGGGGGTGTCAATGTAAACAATCTGGTGGCCATTTGGTTAATTGTTCAGCGGTCTTATGGCTTGAGGATAAAAGCTGTTAAGGAGCCTTTTGGCCCGTGTGGCAATTAGCTTGTTTGTATAAAGGCCACTGTAGCTCTGATTAGCTATAGCGCACCGGGCTGTGTAGATTCCAGTCGTGAACAAGACAGATATTTTTATTCTGTTTTATTTACTGCAGTGTCTATTAATTGTCCAAATGCACGGCCCCTTTCTCGCTCTATGTTGCTATATAATTTTCACAAATGCCTGAGTATTCGTAATTCCCAAACATTGTAAGACAAATTGTCATATTCGCCCAAGGGGTGTATATAAACAGATTTTAATAAGATGTCATGTTAAAATGCTGTCAGTTCCACTTTAATTGCAACAATGTTTCACACACATGTTATTTTCACAGAGATGGCTAACAACAGCCACTGCAAACTAGCCGACAACAAAAGCTAGCTAGCTAGACCCTGGAAAAACTACTGCTCACTATTTCGCAGTGACCAAGTTTCCATTCGTTTTTGTAAAAACGGTCCCGCCCATTAAGTCAAAATGTATTTGGTTGATTCCACTGTCACTCCAAAATCATTTATCTAGCTTCTGATGGCCTAGCCAATGGCTGATTTAGCTAGATCGATTTTTCTCCCCAGAAACCAGCAAAGAAAAATCCTGATTGGATATTTTTTTCCCCTAATCAGTGTTAACCCTTTCCTTTCCAACAAAAACTGAAGAGATTAAATCAGAACATCATTGAAAACAATAATACACTGCTCAAAAAAATAAAGGGAACACTTAAACAACACAATGTAACTCCAAGTCAATCACACTTCTGTGAAATCAAACTGTCCACTTAGGAAGCAACACTGATTGACAATACATTTCACATGCTGTTGTGCAAATGGAATAGACAAAAGGTGGAAATTATAGGCAATTAGCAAGACACCCCCAATAAAGGAGTGATTCTGCAGGTGGTGACCACAAACCACTTCTCAATTCCTATGCTTCCTGGCTGATGTTTTGGTCACTTTTGAATGCTGGTGGTGCTCTCACTCTAGTGGTAGCATGAGACGGAGTCTACAACCCACACAAGTGGCTCAGGTAGTGCAGCTCATCCAGGATGGCACATCAATGCGAGCTGTGGCAAGAAGGTTTGCTGTGTCTGTCAGCGTAGTGTCCAGAGCATGGAGGCGCTACCAGGAGACAGGCCAGTACATCAGGAGACGTGGAGGAGGCCGTAGGAGGGCAACAACCCAGCAGCAGGACCGCTACCTCCGCCTTTGTGCAAGGAGGAGCACTGCCAGAGCCCTGCAAAATTACCTCCAGCACAAATCCATGTCCAGGCCACAAATGTGCGAGTCATTAGCGAGACCGGGAGGGGGACAATGGGTCTGAGACAGAGTCAAGACCGAGACCAGAAAAATGCGAGTCCAATTCAAGACCATGTTGTGATTTTGTCAAACCACCACCATAATAAGAGTCGAAAATGTCCAGTATTTCACTGTTCATATTTCAGAACAACATGTGGCTTCTTTAGACATTCAGAAGAGTGAATAAAGGCATGTTGAGGGACAATAGAGCCACTCTACAAATGATTACTAACCCAAACACATTCGGGGACAATTGGCCTTCAAAGAAGGGCTAAGGATTTATAAAAGAATGATTATAATAATAATAATAATTATACACTGCTCAAAAAAATAAAGGGAACACTTAAACAACACAAAATGACTCGCCCACTCCTCCGGTCTTGGTCTTGACTCGGACTCAATTTGCTCCGGTCTTGGTCTTGAATCAGTCTCGTTTTAGGTGGTCTCGAACACAACACTGCTGCGCGTTTAGGATATTTTCTCACTAGCATTATTCTGCCCACTCAGATCAATTAACACCAGTTGGCTGTGAGAGGTGTTCTTAAAATGAGCAAATTAGAATTTTCAAAGCTGGTTCGGGGTCTCTTAAATTAGGCTAGCCATTTAGTCAAGACTGGCGCATTTGTAATTCTCTCTCATCTCAATGGAGCTTAATTTAAACACTGTGAACTGAGCGATATTCAAACCCGAGCTGTCTCTCTTAGTAACTGGGTATTTAAGTAACATCTTAGCCCAATATACAGTAGATAGCTTTATGAGTCCACAAATCATAATGGAACATTTATGATAGCAGTCTTTCCGGGAATAAGCCCTCGTAATTCTTAATTATTTATACAAAATAATGTCAACTGCTTATCAATTAAATCAACTGTGCCACAGGAATGTTGGTTTTGGAATTACCGTACCTCAGAAACCCAGTTACTTGTTTTGATTGATGAGAATTTGAGTAAAATACTATAGCAGCTGGACTGTATGGTGTTGTACTATATGTTACCCCTGGGCATTGGTAGGAAGGTGAGGGATAGAGGGAAGGAAGGAAGGATTAACTAAAGCCCAGATATGAAAATACTTCAGTATTTGAATAGTCAAGATGATAATCTCATATCTATAGCATCTGGTTGATTTCCTGCTCTGCTGCACTGAAATGTAACAGTTCTACAATAAGCAGTGCTTTACAGTAACATTTAGTTCTGCTACAGTAAAAGTGGTGCCGACAGACAGAAGATCAATGGACAGCGCCTGCAGCTAAGGGAGGCAGAAGGTTATTGATCAGATGATGAGTGACATGTCATTATGCAGCTCTACCACCCCAGGTAGAGGTCCATACCCAGTTGATCCATTATGGGTTGAAACCCAAAGGGCCTGTTTCCTAGCCTTGAACTAAAAAGCAAGCTCAATAGAGAATCTCCATTGAAAATGCTTTTTAGTCCAGGACTGGCTTAGTCTGTATCCGGGAAACCAGTCCGTGGTGTCTGTACCCAAGGCTATTACTGTACAGTACAGTAGATACTCTAGGTGTTCTGGAACAGTATGAGGTCGTTCCTGACAGGAGTCCACAGTCTGTAATGTATGGTGCCAGTGAGCTGTGCTGTCCATGTCCCCTTGGCCCTGTGCCCTGGCACTTTGTCCTCAGCAGGGCACTGTAGCTCACAGACAAGAGCTAAGTCTCAAATGGCACTATATTCCCTGTATAGTGCACTGCTTTTAACCAGGGCCCATATGGCTCACCAGGGCCCATAGGGCTTTGTTTAAAAGTAGTGCACTAGGAATAGAGGGGGCCATTTGGGACGCAGGCACGGACACTTTTATACCTGGGAGAAAATGACAAGAAATACAATGAAGCCAATACGGTGCATCAGTGAGAGATGAATCCCCCATAAATCCACGGTGCAGGGTTTATAAGTGAATTGCCTGTACCACTATCTCGCCTGTAGTGTCTCACATAAAAGAACGCTCCATAAGTTTTATTTGAGGGGGGAAAAAATGGGATATTGTCCCCGAGCGTTAGGCTGACAAGTTGACATTGAATGTGTGAACGGTAAAGGAATGTGTAATAGCTGCGTGTTCTGGTCTATACGGTGCACACACGTACACATGCATGTGTGTGTTGCTATGAGCAGCGTGCGGGTTGGGTTTGTGTGTGTTTGCAGAGATTTTATTTTATTTTATTTGGATCTCTTTTAGTCCCCTTTTGGACTAATCTTCCAAGAGTCCTTAAACATTAAAATACAATTTATAATACGAACACATTTCCACATATAACACACTATTACAAACAGACATAATACACTAACATAATGACCCAATAAATACTCAGTCTAAAAAAATATTGATTCTTCATCTACTATAGTCCCACAACATTTCTATGTTATATATTTAAATCGTTTTAAAATAATGTTTACATTTATATATTGAGAGGTTTCTGGTTTGCTCAGTTAATTTATTCCATTTCTTTATTTCTCTAAATTGAAATGTTCTTTTGCCTATTTCTCTTTTCTGTCTGGACAACGCATAGATGGTGAACAATCTATTCCTAGTATTTACTGAATGTCTGTCTCTTACCAACTGATTACCTTTGTGAATAGAACTTGGCCGTTTTAAATGATGTATATTATGAAATAAAATAAGCATGTTCCTTTCAATTATCTTATCGATTGATGACCAACCAAGAACACTGCGCATGACTGCAACAGAAGAACCATATCTCCACCTTAAAACAATCCTTGCTGCTTTATTCTGTGCATTCTGCAGCCTCCTAACTTCACTTACATTTACATTTAAGTCATTTAGCAGACGCTCTTATCCAGAGCGACTTACAAATTGGTGCATTCACCTTATGATATCCAGTGGAACAACCACTTTACAATAGTGCATCTAACTCTTTTAAGGGGGGGGGGGGGTTAGAAGGATTACTTTATCCTATCCTAGGTATTCCTTAAAGAGGTGGGGTTTCAGGTGTCTCCGGAAGGTGGTGATTGACTCCGCTGACCTGGCGTCGTGAGGGAGTTTGTTCCACCATTGGGGTGCCAGAGCAGCGAACAGTTTTGACTGGGCTGAGCGGGAACTGTACTTCCTCAGAGGTAGGGAGGCGAGCAGGCCAGAGGTGGATGAACGCAGTGCCCTTGTTTGGGTGTAGGGCCTGATCAGAGCCTGAAGGTACGGAGGTGCCGTTCCCCTCACAGCTCCGTAGGCAAGCACCATGGTCTTGTAGCGGATGCGAGCTTCAACTGGAAGCCAGTGGAGAGAGCGGAGGAGCGGGGTGACGTGAGAGAACTTGGGAAAGTTGAACACCAGACGGGCTGCGGCGTTCTGGATGAGTTGTAGGGGTTTAATGGCACAGGCAGGGAGCCCAGCCAACAGCGAGTTGCAGTAATCCAGACGGGAGATGACAAGTGCCTGGATTAGGACCTGCGCCGCTTCCTGCGTGAGGCAGGGTCGTACTCTGCGAATGTTGTAGAGCATGAACCTACAGGAACGGGTCACCGCCTTGATGTTAGTTGAGAACGACAGGGTGTTGTCCAGGATCACGCCAAGGTTCTTAGCACTCTGGGAGGAGGACACAATGGAGTTGTCAACCGTGATGGCGAGATCATGGAACGGGCAGTCCTTCCCCGGGAGGAAGAGCAGCTCCGTCTTGCCGAGGTTCAGCTTGAGGTGGTGATCCGTCATCCACACTGATATGTCTGCCAGACATGCAGAGATGCGATTCACCACCTGGTTATCAGAGGGGGGAAAGGAGAAGATTAATTGTGTGTCGTCTGCATAGCAATGATAGGAGAGACCATGTGAGGATATGACAGAGCCAAGTGACTTGGTGTATAGCGAGAATAGGAGAGGGCCTAGAACAGAGCCCTGGGGGACACCAGTGGTGAGAGCACGTGGTGCGGAGACAGATTCTCGCCACGCCACCTGGTAGGAGCGACCTGTCAGGTAGGACGCAATCCAAGCGTGGGCCGCGCCGGAGATGCCCAGCTCGGAGAGGGTGGAGAGGAGGATCTGATGGTTCACAGTATCAAAGGCAGCCGATAGGTCTAGAAGGATGAGAGCAGAGGAGAGAGAGTTAGCTTTAGCAGTGCGGAGCGCCTCCGTGACACAGAGAAGAGCAGTCTCAGTTGAATGACTAGTCTTGAAACCTGACTGATTTGGATCAAGAAGGTCATTCTGAGAGAGATAGCAGGAGAGCTGGCCAAGGACGGCACGTTCAAGAGTTTTGGAGAGAAAAGAAAGAAGGGATACTGGTCTGTAGTTGTTGACATCGGAGGGATCGAGTGTAGGTTTTTTCAGAAGGGGTGCAACTCTCGCTCTCTTGAAGACGGAAGGGACGTAGCCAGCGGTCAAGGATGAGTTGATGAGCGAGGTGAGGTAAGGGAGAAGGTCTCCGGAAATGGTCTGGAGAAGAGAGGAGGGGATAGGGTCAAGCGGGCAGGTTGTTGGGCGGCCGGCCGTCACAAGACGCGAGATTTCATCTGGAGAGAGAGGGGAGAAAGAGGTCAAAGCACAGGGTAGGGCAGTGTGAGCAGAACCAGCGGTGTCGTTTGACTTAGCAAACGAGGATCGGATGTCGTCGACCTTCTTTTCAAAATGGTTGACGAAGTCATCAGCAGAGAGGGAGGAGGGGGGAGGAGGGGGAGGAGGATTCAGGAGGGAGGAGAAGGTGGCAAAGAGCTTCCTAGGGTTAGAGGCAGATGCTTGGAATTTAGAGTGGTAGAAATTGGCTTTAGCAGCAGAGACAGAAGAGGAGAATGTAGAGAGGAGGGAGTGAAAGGATGCCAGGTCCGCAGGGAGGCGAGTTTTCCTCCATTTCCGCTCGGCTGCCCGGAGCCCTGTTCTGTGAGCTCGCAATGAGTCGTCGAGCCACGGAGCAGGAGGGGAGGACCGAGCCGGCCTGGAGGATAGGGGACATAGAGAGTCAAAGGATGCAGAAAGGGAGGAGAGGAGGGTTGTATAGTAGTATGCAATGTAAAACAGGATCATTAGAGCTAGCAGAATATGGAAATGGAAATACTGTATCGAAATGGGAATATCAATTTAGGAGGGTGGGCCCAAACGATCCAGACTATTATGCAAATAAAATATGCACATTTCCCCCCCGATGTAATTAAGATTAACATAATTTGATAGCAAAATGCATGAATGATGCATGCATGATTGATAGGTACATTGTAATAAGTCCTTTATCTGGTTTCAGGATATTGTAGCTATGTAGCTTAGCATTAGCGGTCTAGCCTAAAGTGCATTGCGTTTTCATAGGGGCCTTGGGCTCTAGCTGCGCTCTGCAGAGCGTCTAGGCTTCACCATCCTAACCGGCAAGTCTGTCTTTATTTCGACAGCAGCAGACAGACCAGGCCCAGGAAATGCGATAAGGCGGTTCATGTTTCTCTTCATTCTGCTTCCATTTTTTGTTGTTGCTGTAGATGTGCGGTGTATCAGACGTGGCGCGTCTACTCAATCATGTCGAGCCGGCTCTTAGTGACAGATATAGATTTTTTGTTTGCGTACCACCAGGATGTGTTTGCGACTTCAAAGCGATGCCTTCCTCCTCCATTCCCTCACCATGGGTGTAATTCCAGAGAACCCTCATTAGAAATATTGTACTGCACCTCCTCGTACTTGCCTTATAACAACACGTGGAGTGCAGTTTGTGTGTGATATATATATATATATATATATATTTTTAAACGCTTGAATTGAGTGAAAGGTTGTCTGCTGACCCTGATGTATTCTCAGCATCTTAGAAGAGAGTGTTTTGTACTTTCCGAATGACTCTCATGGCAGGCACACAGACACGCTTGCACGTTGGCTCCCCAGTACAATACTGCCTGTGCTGTACCATGTTAGACACGCACACTGTAACTCCAGTCATTGACGACTTCACCGCCTGCCATATTGAACTATCCTCTCCTTTTCCTGACCTACATTGTCCTCTCCTGACTCCCGCAACTGTGTTCAGTTGAACTCTCTCTGTCAGGGATTGTGTTTGGTATTCGCGGGTCTTTTGAGGTCGCGCCGTACTGCTGTGGCCTTTTGCCCTTGGTCTCTGCATGGAGCCGACCACAGCGACTTCCCAGTGCCATACAGGTAATCCCTGCTCTGAGGAACCAGCACTCTCCTACCTCTGCTGAATGTAGGTCAACAGTCTGTTTCTCGAACCCCTTTCGTGTTCCTCTTCCACTGAACATTCCTTTTTATACTTCACCATTCACCTCTTCGATATTATATTCATGAGCTGGTTTACTGCGTCTCAGCTGGGTAGAACCATCCGATCTGTTTTGGCAATATGATTTAATTCAACCTTATTTCACCTCCAGCTCTTACAGTAGTGTTTCCTAATTAACATTTGTCAGTTTTCCTTCATTTTACCTTCCTGTTGTTAATCAGACGGGAGCTCAATTCCGTTCTACCACAGGTTATGATTTTGCCTTTATTTCACGCTCCTTTACCTCTATCGAATGCAGGAAACACACGTTGGTGTGTGCGAGTGTGTGTTTCTGTGTGCTCGCCCATGTGTGTGTGTGTGTGTGAAAAAGTGTGTAAAGCAGAGCTACACCAGCTCGGCCCAGCTCCCCCCATTATCCCTTTCTAATTACACTTTCCTTGTGAAACAGTGGACCAGAGGCCACCATTGACTGCTTTTAATCTGGAACCAAATTTTAATTAACACCGATGCAACTCCGCCGCTGATACATCCCTGGGAATGTCGGGATCACAATAACTCATAAATCACCGCTGCAGATTCATTCTCGTCTTTTCACCACTGATGAATTTCCAGAGTGTGTGGGACGGACGAGGGAACGAATGAAGGCTCTGGTACGACGCCGTCAACCTTTGAGAGATTTGTTGCCGGAGAATTAAGAGCACTGCGAAATGAAATGGCTGTTGTTGGCTGTGTGAGGAGCGTGGTGGCCAACGTCAGCCTCTTCAAATATCAATGGGCTGAAGGGTGTTCCGTTTTGAGGGGGATTCCTTGCGTTAGAAGGGAAAAAACGATTGGCCTGTTGGTGAATACTTTATCTGTGCATTGTTGTGATTATTTTATAGTTTTACTGGAAAATGTGCTTAAAACATTTACTATTGAATACAGCATTGTAAAATGTAGCCTAGGACTATAAAACACGCTATATATTCAGCATTGTATAATGTAGCCTAGGACTATAAAATACAGGTGTATATTCAGCATTGTATCCTCTTAAGGATCCAACCCATTTTTTTTCAATGACATACCCAAATCTAACTGGCTGTAGCTCAGGACCTGAAGCAAGGATATGCATATTCTTGATACCATTTGAAAGGAAACACTTTGAAGTTTGTGGAAATGTGAAATTAATGTAGGAGAAAACAACACATTCGATCTGGTAAAAGATAATACAAAGAAAAAAACGTGAATTTTATTTTGTACCATCATCTTTGAAATGCAAGAGAAAGGCCATAATGTATTATTCCAGCCGAGGTGCAATATAGATTTTGTCCACTAGATGGCAGCAGTGTATGTGCAAAGTTGTAGACTGATCCAATGAACCATTGCATAGCTCTTCAAAATGTTGTATCAAGACTGCTCAAATGTGCCTAATTGGTCTATTAATACATTTTTAAGTTCATAATTGTACACTCTCCTCAAACAATAGCATGGTATTGTTTCACTGTATTAGCTACTGTAAATTGGACAGTGCAGTTAGATTAACAAAAATGTTAACTTTGTCTATGTCCTGGGATTTTTTTTTGTTACTTACAACCTCATGCTAATCGCATTAGCCTACGTTAGCTCAACCGTCCTGCAGGGGGGGAGGGGGGGGGGGGGGGCGGGCTAGGACTATAAGTACGGGTGTATATTCAGCATTGTAGAATGTAGACTACACTGAGTATACCAAACATTAGGAACCCCCCCCGCCTTTTGCCCTCAGAACATCCTCAATTCGTTTCGTCAGGGCATGGACTCAACAAGGTGTCAAAAGCGTTCCACAGGGATGCTGGCCCATGTTGACTCCAATGCTTCCCACAGTTGTGTCAAATTGGCTGGATGTGCTTTGGGTTGTGGACCATTCTTGATATACACAGGTTTTGTTGAGCGTGAAAAACCCATCAGCGTTGCAGTTCTTGACACAAACGGTGCAACTGGCACCTACTACCGTACCCCGTTCAAAGGCACTTACATTTTTTGTTCAACCTCTGAATGGCACACATACATAATCCATGTCTTAATTGACTCAAGGCTTAAAAATGTGTATTTAACCCATCTCCCCTTCATCTACACTGATTGAAGTGGATTTCACCAATAACATCAATGAGGGATCATATCTTTCACCTGGATTCACCTGGTCAGTGTGAATACACCAAACATGTCATGGAAAGAGCGGGTGTTCTTAATGTTTGGTGTACTCAGTGTATATTCAGCATTGTATAATGTAGCCTAGGACTAAAATACATTGGCTTGAGTTTGTTATTGCTAATTAGCATTCCTAAGCATTCCCATATGAACGTCAGAGCCGCTAACTATCAAGCGATGTAGTGCTCACAAGATATGAAAACTGGCAGCCTCTGTTGTCATATTACCCACCTATTACTGCTACAATTACCAAGCCCTGTCATTCTCTCTCTTCGTCTATCTCCACCTGCATTTTTCATCATTCTCTCCTTCTCTCTTTCCCTTCAGGATATGGCTTTGTGGACTTTGATAGCCCAGCTGCAGCACAAAAGGCGGTGTCGTCTCTCAAAGCCACCGGGGTGCAGGCTCAAATGGCTAAGGTAAGAACTGTTAGCACGTTAGCATCATTGCTCAGTAGGCTAATATAAGATAGGCTCAAATGGCTATGGTAAGAACTGTTAGCACGTTAGCATCTTTTCTCAGTAGGCTAATATAAGATAGGCTCAAATGGCTATGGTAAGAACTGTTAGCACGTTAGCATCGTTGCTCTATAGGCTAATATAAGATAGGCTCAAATGGCTAAGGTAAGAACTGTTAGCACGTTAGCATCGTTGCTCTATAGGCTAATATAAGACAGGCTCAAATGGCTAAGGTAAGGACTATTAGCACATTAGCATCGTTGCTCTATAGGCTAATATAAGACAGGCTCAAATGGCTAAGATAAGAACTGTTAGCACGTTAGCATCGTTGCTCAGTAGGCTAATATAAGACAAGCTCAAATGGCTACGGTAAGAACTGTCAGCACATTAGCATCGTTGCTCTATAGGCTAATATAAGACAGGCTCAAATGGCTAAGGTAAGAACTGTTAGCATGTTATCATCGTTGCTCTATAGGCTAATATAAGACAGGCTCAAATAGCCACGGTAAGGAGCTGTTAGAATGTTAGCGTCCTTCGATGCCTTACACCCATTGCATACACTACAATATAAAAATATTTAAAGTTGCATGGTCTTGGAGAGAATCCCCAGACCCCTATCCAGATACAGACCCAGAAACAGACCGTGGTGTGGTAATGTGTGTGAGATGGTGGGAGGACACTCTAGCCTGCAGAAGGGGAGTTTAAATATGTTTTATGTTTCCAATGGCTCTGTCTCCCATCACTTCCCTAACTACTACACAGTGTATGACAGGGGCAGTGCTGTGGCCATATACAGTTCAGCACCATTATGTGTGTGTGTGCACCTGCGTGCGTGCATGCTTTCTCCTGCTGCTGGTGCCCTGTGGTGGACACTGTGTCAATTAGACTGTGCTCTGGTTGCGGTGCGCCCGCCTGTCAGGTGCTCTTTGATATGATTGTGTGAAAGTGGAAGCAGATGAGAGGAGCTGGAACATGAGAGACCCCGGTGAGCTCCACAGCTTGAGACAGTAAATACCATACCATACCATAAGGCCAGCTAGCCAGAGGCTTAATTGAACATTTAAATCTTCACTTGTTTTGATGCTGCTGGCATTGGTGCTGATTAGAACTGTGGTGATGAGGAGGAGGAAGATGAGAGAGATACTTCCATTTTTATTCACAATTCCAATAATGATGATGGTCAGGATGACGATGCCAGAAATGATGATGAAGATTACACCCCCGTTATTGTGGTGGAAAAATAATGGGAGCAGCTAGGAGAGATGATATCCTGCTAGGTGCTCAAGTATGCCATCTCTCAAATGCACAATTTACCCATTTCCTCTCTTCACAAAGTGTCTGTCCTTCCTCTAATATTTATAAGAGGCCACACACAGAGACTAGAGATTAGGGTCTATGCTCTTTCCCAATTTAATTGAAAGCCTTTTCTTTGTATTGCTTTCTTTTGTCAATCAACATTCCCAGCTGACCTTTTTAAACAGTGTTTTGTGGGTGTGGGTAGTGGGAGGGGGTTGCTCTTGAATGTTTCCCCCCGCATGACTGAAGGGTCTGGCTTTCTTTACTCCGGTCTTTTTATCCTACGTCTGAGAGACATTAAGGGGTCCTTTGGTTTTTATTGACTCTCTCTGTATCTCTTGTCTACTCACTCGCTCTTCCACTTGCTCTCTATCTCTCGCTAGTTGTCTCTTTCCCACATAAACACACAGCCACACACACGCCTAAACACGTTCCTGTCTGCCATGTGTTCGACCGCCATATATTCAACGAGCGCAATTTAGTCCCATCCGTAATTAACGTTGCCTATCTGTGGCTGTGACTTTGAAACATCTATCGGTTCCCCCCAGAGGCATCAAACAGGAACCCCGGTGAGCATCACCATCACATCCTGCAGGTGTAAATCATGGCGGCGACGGCTGCCACCCCGATGACCGAACGCGGTCATGCTGGGGCTCATTCTTATCATGCTCCCCTTCCCAAGGCTCCGTTTTGTCACGTAGATCTCCCGCGACAAAGTCATATACGGAATTGGGAATCAGAGCCGGAGGCTTTGAGCTCATGAAATAAAACCGTCCGAGTAATCAAGCTCCGCCTGCTTTTCTCGCCGCAGTGCCATTTAAAAGGCTTTTATTAAGGGGCCTTATTTTAAACACAGTTGCGAGGGAGGGAAGAGGAGGGAAGAGAAATGGTTATTTATTTCCTCCTCCTCCTTCCTTTGTCTGGATGTCCCCCTCGGAATTGGTAATACCAAGGAAACATTGGTTTCCTTTTATTTCCTCCTCCCCGTTGGGGACTGTGACAGCATGAATGAGGATGAGAACCATAATGACGGTACCTGAAGGACACTTCCTTGTGCCTCCCTCGCTGTCAGTCACCTACAAAGAAGCAGCTTGGGCGAGAGTATGTGTGTGTGTGTGTGTGCGTGCGTCTGTGTGTGTTCATCAGTGGAGTGGGGTGGGGGAGGGAGGGAGGGGCCCTCACGCCTAGCTGGGAGGGAGGGGCCCTCACGCCTAGCTGAAGACTTCATTCGCCGTGCCACTGTGTGCGGAACGCTTTTTCTCCCTGCGTGAAGACAGATGCTAAAAAGAGACACCAGGATAACAAGTAAACGGTCCGTGTCTCCCATCGCCGATGCAAACCTGTCAAAGAGCTCTCCTCCTCAACTCCCCGCAGGCTGCCATTTTCCCCTTGAGCCAATCACACTGAATTATGGGGTGAGAGCCCTCGATTGTGGTGTCAGTGTCGGAGAAGCAATTCCACCTGACAGCTGCTAGCTCTCAGACAACAACCCAGTCTTTATGTAAATCATCTCCCTACCTTTGTCGTTGTTTGTCTTATGGTTGCCGCGATGAAAGCAAAGCTCTCCCTTTCTCTCTCTCTCTCTCTCTCTCTCTCTCTCTCTCTCTCTCTCTCTCTCTCTCTCTCTCTCTCTCTCTCTCTCTCTCTCTCTCTCTCTCTCTCTCTCTCTCTCTCTTTCCCTCGCCAAAGCTGCCTGAACCAGCCCAGATTAGCCACAGGATCCCCAACATCACATGGACACACTACACACTCCCTTGAATTCATACATATTTAGATTCACCCTGTATTCAACCTAAATTCACTGCCTCCTAAGCTAACATTGCCATGTTTATTCTCCAGTAATAGCAGAGGCCCAAAATGAGAGCCTATGGTTCATTTGGATGTGGAGGGTTATTAAGGTTGGTATTGACATGTAACATTCATTGACATGTAACAGGTTTGACATGTAACAATGTTACATTGACATGTAACATTGACATGTAACACTCTACCTCTGGGCTGTTTATCCTTTCTGCCTCCACTTGCCCTCCACTTCCTGTCCACATTAGAGTGGGGGGGGCGGGGGGGAATATGCCAAAAACGCCATTAGAGCGCCTCCGTGAAATGAATCCCAAACGTTTAGGCGACGCTCAGCTCCGGACCATCAGGCAGCCGTCTCTGTTCGCCATTCGAGCATTTAATGGCCCATGGAGTTGTTACGGTAATGTTTGGGCCTCGGTCAGGGCAAAAGCCCACTACAACGTAGAATAACGGAGATTGACATTCCTATCTCTCAGGGGAAATTTCCTGTCAATATTGCATTTATATTCATACAAACAGCAAGGAAGCTCCCTGTTGGTGGTCTGGGTAGTCAGCGGTGGTATTATTTTCATTATTACCCTATTATCCTTTAAGGGTGACTTCTTTGACACAGTTCCTGCACTGACACCCCTTTAACAGTTCAACGAGACGAAGGGTGACCTCTGGACTCCAATCAAACGGATGGCTGACGCCATTGTTGCTGTGGCTGAGAATTGCTAGGCTAGCTTAATATAGCTGCGCTGCACCTTAGGCTGAGGTCAACTTTGGCTTCTTTTCCGGCTGTGGGAATCTATTCAGAAAGAAAGGATAATTGGGGGGCTAGAGGATACCGGTGCAGACTCAGCAGCCATCTCTCGCTGCAGTTTGTGTTATCCCACCTTGAATATGATGCCATTTCAGCAAGACATTGCGAGCCGTGCGAGAGCTGTGTTTTTCATAAAGCATATGGGTGTCAGCCAGAAGATAGTAATAATCAGCACATTTCCAGGCTTAGTGTGGTTGCCATCTAGACTGGGGTTGTCGTAGAGATTATGGCGTATGTAGCCTAGTACCGCCGTTTTCCAGTGCCTCCTCTCCATATTTGTCTGGCTGTCTTTGAATACACCGTACAAACAGCAGCATATTTTGTGCATACTTCATGCCTCTGTCACCGTGTGTTGCCTTGTCTCCTTATCAACCCATTCGTCCCCTAGTGACAGTAGGACAGTATCACTGAGCGTACAGGAGGTAAAGTCCCCCTAGGTTCCCCTACACGTGTATATTCCTCTCTCTTTATCTCTCCGAATGCATAATGTGCATAGACGCCTCCTGCATCAACGCGGCCTAGCTGCAGCGCGCCGCTCACCCTCCCTCCCCATAGTGATACTTTGTGAAGGGCAAAGCCGGCGCGACTGAGACGGACCATCTGACTAGCTCTCAGTCCCGCGCCCCGTCGTTGGCTCGCACTGTCTCTCGGGCACTCTAATTACGCGTCAATCACCTGGAGGAGCGCGGCATGTGGTAAATTATTTCACCGAGCAGCGTGAAGACATGCAGAGAGAGAGAGAGAGAGAGGGGGAGGGAGGGAGAGAGAGAGGGGGAGGGAGGGAGAGAGAGAGAGAGGGGGAGGGAGGGAGAGAGAGAGAGAGGGGGAGGGAGGGAGAGAGAGAGAGAGAGAGAGGGGGAGGGAGGGAGAGAGAGAGAGAGAGGGGGAGGGAGGGAGAGAGAGAGAGAGGGGGAGGGAGGGAGAGAGAGAGAGAGAGAGAGGGGGAGGGAGGGAGAGAGAGAGAGAGAGAGAGGGAGGGAGAGAGAGAGAGAGAGAGAGAGAGAGAGAGAGAGAGAGAGAGGGAGGGAGAGAGAGAGAGAGAGAGGGAGGGAGGGGGAGCGAGAGATCTGGCAGAGACAGTGTCACAACAGACAGCCGGCTGCATCAGGAGACAGGCCAGCATTAATGAACAAAGTTACAAACTTATCAGAGGGAGAGAGTGTCTGGTCTGCCACCCTCCCTCTAGGGGAGCGAGAGTCACAGCAACTTTTAATGGACATTGGCACACATCGCCATCCCAATACTCTTAGCACAAAGCGACTTTGAACTGGTACGGGATTTCTGTTAGAGTTTGCAAACTTCTGTCATTATACAATCCTGTCTGTAGTTTGAATGGCGCTCAATAGGCACTACGAACGCAGACCGTAACATTCCAATTAAGGTAAAATTGTGGCTTTATTTGTGAATAGCTCTCTGTTTGGTTACCAAATTGCCTAGCAGTGGCCCTGAGCTCAAATGAGTCCATTTCAAACGGAGCGAAGGCCTTCAGTCTCAATACGCTCGATGCTGCCATTGCTTCGCTTTGAAGCGAATATAAATAAATATAAACACGGCTTTTCAGACTCAATAATGGCCACAGTGTGCCGTTGTTATTAGAGTCCCTTTGATGTGGCAACTGTGCCAAGTCGCTCCCTGTCTCCCTCAATTGATCTGCGTCCATTAACAGGCTGTGGGAGAGCCTTTTCAAAGGACCCTGATTCCACCATCACAGATAGATAGATAGATAGATAGATAGATAGATAGATAGATAGATAGATAGATAGATAGATAGATAGATAGATAGATAGATAGATAGATAGATAGCCAGGTGAAGGAGCGCTTTGCACAAGTTTACCCATTTGGTCAGCGAAAGGACAGTTATGCCCAGAACGTGTCTTACATTGAAGCCATGCGGGGCAAAGCTGGATAGTGTTGAAAATCTGTGTATTTTCGGCTATGACTTCATGGTGTTAGCAGTTTTACCTACAGTGTAGGCCTAATCTGTAGATTCCACGTCTAAATTGTGGAACAGCAATGTACTTAGCAACATAAGTTGCTTATGTCTGACAAAATGGCTTGTGACATGGGCTCTCTCTTTCCCTGATTACTTGTCATGCTATGTGAATGTGTTTCAGTGTGTACATGCAAACACACGCGCACACACGCGCACACACACACACGCACACACACACACACACACACACACACACACACACACACACACACACACACACACACACACACACACACACTTGTGTGTTTGTTTCTTTGGTGGAGTATGTTGTGGGCTTGCAGTAGGCGTCTGTGGCTGCAGTAGAGAGCTCTAAGCTCTCCCAGCCCTTCCTTCCTTCCGTGCGAACCACTGATTCAGCCACCCCATTTCAATTTGTCTTCATCAGTCATACCAATTAACTCTGGGATTAGATTCATCAATGCCAGCCATCTCCGGCCCTCCTCCCTACCCCTCCCTTGTCTACCCTCTCTGCCATCATGCACGGCCCTGACGACACACATTATAGATTATGTTTAAATCTACGCTGCACTAACAGCTTGCTCACAGACAGTCTTATCACCGGAGGTTTCACAATCCCCAACCGGACGCTCTTAGTATCCTGTGTGGTGGGTGGACTTTGCCTTATCAACGCAATTTTAAAGGAGAGACTTCTTGACCATGTGTTGTAGGGCAGACCAGCTCTTCTTTCTCCGCGTTGGTCTCGCCAATCCCCGTTCCCTCTGAGAATCAACTCCGGTTTTGAATCCAAACCTCTCAGATGGTTATGAAAGGGTCTACGCTGAATTGCTCTGTCTCTTATTCGTTCCCGGGCCTGTTGTGGTGAGATTCTTTCTCTCTCTCTCTCCCATGAGCTATCGGCCATGGCACAATCTCTCTCTCTGGCCATGCTTAGCATAATGCCTTGTAAATGCTTGTTAATGCTTTGTAACTTAAGTTGATGCCTTGTATGTGAATCCATTCATTTGACCAAGTAATTAAATACACTTCTACTTAGAATTCCATTCTCAAGACATTTCTTCCTTGCCTGTTACTGTCACTCAACCATAGTCTTCTTGCATATTGCTATTTATATTATGGAGTAACAGATAAAGGTAATTCATTCAAAGAGCTAATTACTTAGTCTGACTACGATTCGCATGTTGAGGTATTTATAATATCATGTATGCTGTATATACACACGTGAAATATTACTGTCTACTACAGTATTTTCTTATCATCCACTGTGGCGGACGCCTTCTATTTTGTCGTTTCCACCACATTTAAAGGAGATGACACCTTTGACCATGTATTTTCAGGGGTGATTTCTCTGCCATCATTTTCCTCTACCTGTCATCCTTCGCGAGGCATGAGAGGGCAATTTCCCCTGACAGCCTGGAAACTGTGAACTGTGAGTTTCCCCTCCGGCCGAACCAGCAGGAAAATACCAGTGCCAACCTTAACCATGCGGTGAAGTAGGAGCTATGTTAAATCTAAGGGACTTCAAATCACATGGAATGACACGCCTGTCCCTGCCACGCTCCTGCCAACGAGACAGTTTATTTTCACATTCACACACACAGGGCTTATCTAATAAACAAAATAAGCCACACCATGATGTGTATAATGTATGTAATAATGTATGCATTTCGCCTGCGTACAATTAGAGGGAGAGAATAAGATAGAATTTATGCGTGAAGGAACATTGCTCGGGGTAATTCATGCACATCTGTATGTAGGTACTTCTTTCTAAAGACACATTAATCCACCGCCTCACAACGGCCTTACTGTGTAACGCACACACACACACACACACACACACACACACACACACAGTAGCGAACGAAAGCACCACCAGCCAGGCTATCTTTAATTCACTAGGAACTGTAACACGATTAAGGTACCCTCCCACCGTAGCAGAGTTACATATTCGGGGCTTAGAGCGCCAGTCTGTGTGAGTTTTTACATTTCTACCGCACTGAGAAGGTCTTGCAACGTAATTAAGAGTTAGCGCTGCTGTACAGTCTGTCAGGATTTCAACTGGCTGCCGATGGTAACAAACAAGTAGCGTCGATCGTGTTGTGTGCTTGGTCATTAACAAGAGACTAATCACGCAGGAACTTGGAGTGAGGCTCGCGGTCGGGTTTGTCTTTTCTCATCCCGTTTCTGGCTGTCGCTGGCTTGCCACTGTCTGTCTGTCTGTCTGTCTGTCTGTCTGTCTGTCTGTCTGTCTGTCTGTCTCTGTTTCTTTTTGGCCATCTGTCCCCCCCACCATCACCATCTCTCTCTCTCTCTGTCTCTCATTCTCTCTCTTGTTCTCTCTCTGCAGGCCCCTAATGAATTGTGCAGGCATGCCATGTTAAATTACACTGACAGTTTCCATTTCCAGTAACTTCAATCATATTGGTGAGGGGCTGTACTGTAAGAAGACTCTGAGACAGAGCAGCACAGAGCTTTGGCCATGTCAAAGGGCCCACGCATCAGCCAGTGCCTGCCTAGTGACTGTTGATGGATGGGGGAACTGTGACACCCATGTCTCTTATTCAGACTAATGAGGGAGAGAGAACTGGGAAAGTAGTGGGCTCTGGCTCTCTGGCTTTGGCACTGCAGTTGTTTTCCCTCCATCTGAATGTCACTGTGTGTGGCGGTCTATCTGTCCAATCTCTGATCTCTGAGTGGGGGGTAAAAGGTCAACAACAACAAAAAAGAGTAGAGAAATGAATGTCAAATTTGCATCTTCAGGATGGAATTAGCCTTCACATTTTTGTCTCACTGGAGGGGGCGGGGGGGGAGGATAAGGAAAACGTGAGGGAGTCACTCTACTCTCTCAGGTCCCCCAAGTCAAGGTCGACCAGGAAACCAGACTCACCCAGGTGCTGCACTTAATGACCTTCTGTCCCATTAGACGCACCTCGGCTGACTCCTTGTTATTGAACAGGGAAGGTGTGTGTGTGTGTGTGTGTGTGTGTGTGTGCCAGTGGAGGCTGCTGAGGGGAGGACGGCTCGTAATAATGGCTGAAACAGAGCAAATGGAATGGCGTCAAGCACATGGAAACCATTTGTTTTTTGTGTTTGATACCATCCCCCTAATTCCGTTCCAGCCATTACCACGAGCTCGTCCTCCCCAATTAATGTCCCACCAACCTCCTGTGGTGCTTATTAGCATGAGTGTGCGCATACGTGTGTGATGAGGGGGGGGGGGGATTAGCACCCCCTGCAGGGTGAGTCCTCCGCGCCACATTTCGCCGTCCGAGGTGGTTTACCATACATACATACTGTACGTCAGCACAACCCACCGAGGCTGTTAACCTTGAGCCCTGTGTGGGTCTGGATGGATGATGCATGTTGTGTTATATGCGCTTGTGAAATCCTAGTGTATTTTCTAAATATGTACTTTCAACCGTTTTTTTTTTTTTTTACATAGCGGTTGTGTTCATTTACATTTATTTGTTTCAATGAGATGGTGACAACAACAAAAAATCCATTCACATGACATAGAATCTGTGATATGTGTGCTGTGTCTGCTGTTCTCATGTGTTCTCTCCGTCTCTGCGTCGTGTCAATATTTTGTCGTCTGCAGAGCTGTTGTGCGTCGCCTGTTGTATGTCTCATTAGCATCTAGCTTCCTGTGATAAGTGTTCTCCTCCTATATCGCGTTTGTTCGGTCTGTGTGCTATTTTTGTGTTGCGTCTGTGCTGCGCCGCTGTTAACATGGCATTGTCTTTGTACTTTCGCAACGTTCTCTTGGTGTTATCTCTTTGTTGTCCGCGTGTTATCGCCTTGCAAACGAGGCAATGGCTTTGTGTTGCAACTTCTAGTAAAATCTTCATGCTATGTTCATTTGATCTTTGAGTTAGAATTGTCTTTACAGTAGCTGTAGTGTTATCCTCTCGCCAGGGTTGTCTTCATATTTTGACTTTGTAGTTTTGACGTTGTCATTATACCGTTTCGTAGTTGTGTGTGATTCCTCCAGTGTTTCTGTGTTGCGTGTTCGTGGCGATCCTGCGTGTGTATGTGTTTACACAGGCTGCATGTCTGTGTTGTCCTTGTGTTGTTATGTGTGGTGCAGAGCAGACCTGATTGAAACCAGATGGCTAGTCTTTGGGCGTCTGGCAACTGAAGAAGTGATGGAGAAAATGGTAGACAAGACGAGAGAGAACCAGACAGGCCATCAACTACAGAGAGTGAGAGAGTGGGAGAGGGAGAGAGACAAAGATAGAGAGACAGATGTATGCACACGGAGCATCCTCTCTGGCTTTCTCTCTCTGCTGGGATGTGACGTTCACGTAGACGCCTCCTGTGATAACCGACGGAAGAACACGCTAACTTTCAAATGTATTACGACGTTATCTGTCAAAAAGTATCACGTCTTTCGATTCCATGTTGTGTAATCTGACGCTAAACCATTAAACGTTTCAGGCTGCTTGTGCCTCGTACAACGGTTAATCCTCTTTTTCTTCCTAGCCAGTCTGACAGCGATGTTTACATCTGCTTTTCGAATAATATACATTTACTCAACACGATACTCAAACAGGAAATATTCAGGCCTTTACATTGCTTCTGCTAGTTCGTTGCGCGAGCAAATCAGTCTGCGAGATTGAGTATGAATTGTACAGTGCGTTCGCCAAACGGCCGTGTCAAGACCCGTCGGAGGAACTTCAGGGTACTTTTGTGTTTCGCGAGTACTGGATAGCCTCGGCCTGTCGAAGGTGTGCTTCTCCAGGACTGTTGGAAGAGAAGAAAGATTCAAGGAGCGGTCTTCCCAAGCCAATCCAGGGATGTTTCCTGACCGACGTTCTCTCTAAGAAAGATTTGGAACCGACAGCGGGTTCGGGAGCCGTTGCCACCTTGAATAACGATCACTCCCTCTCCGCCCTTTGAGGCAGGTTGAGTAAGCATTCAGGGATGCTGCACACAGAGCTCATCTTCTTTATGATGAACACCCCTTCACTACATCACATTATTCCCCATCTGGCCCGGCTCTGCTTGGCTCTACAGGCGCAGCGCGGACGGTTTTCCAAGCTGTAATCTTGTTTGATATTCTTCCATGACGTTAGGCATGTAGTATTCCCTAACAAGTTTTCGCTAAGAGCAAGAACACGGATGTTTACAAAAGCAGCGGTGATTGAGTGGAAGGGCAACAACTGGAGATGCCGTGAGCAAAACAGGGCTTTGTGAGAAACTGCGCGGTTGTTGTATCTGGATCTGAGCACCTTTTCCTGATAAAAGTGGTTTGTCGATCTCCATGGAAACGGTCACACCCTCTCCGATAGCTAGCTGACGGCAAAGTGTTGCCTTGAGAGGGGGGGGGGGGGGGTAGAGCGAAAGAGAGAGGGTGGGGTCTGAGAGAACCAGGGGAAGTATAAATGTGCCTCCAATCGAATTATTGGCCAATCAAGTCATAAGGTGAGTAATTCAAGGCCTACTTCAACGGGGATAATCTCATTGGCTGTGCATTAGGGGCTGAGAGGATGGGGGTGGGCGAGGAGGGGGTGGAGCTCTTAGTGGATGCGCTCAGGGGGGGGGGGGGGTGGGGTCTCAAAGGAAGAGGGTCCTTTGATAGGAGTTGAGAGATATTTTTAACTTTGGATGAGGACGGGTGGATGGGGGACGGGGGTTATAAATAATGCCTCGATCTCTGCCTTTGGCGTATCGCTGTAAGACACAGGGTGCAGTAGAATGGTTGATTACGCCCTTGTTGCCATCTGCTCAATTGGTCAATGACAACATTTCTCATGTGTCCAATTACGAAAGAGGATTAGGATCTGTTTGTGTGCTGTCTGGTGGCCCCTGGTCAATTCTGACTCATCCGAGGTATACAGGACATTTTGTCTGTACATAATGGTGTGTTAGTTATGTAATACTTCAATATACTTCATATTTGCATTGGTATTACTGCATTTGCTTTTACGGTTGGCTCTCAAATCTTGTCTTTTAATCACAACGGTTCACCATTCTGCTGTGCAGATCTTTAGCTCTGTCCACATTGTCAGTAACCTATGGGGTTAGCTGTATATACAATGTCACGCATCGCGTACATTCCGTGTGACATCTCCCAGCTGTGAGGTAGTTAACCAGGAGGGTTTACACCTGGGGAATCACAATGAACACACTACTACAACATGCCTGGCGTTTGAACGTTTGGGGTTCAAACGAAGATTCCCTCTCCAAAGTGAATGTTGGTTTCCGGAGGTTTGACACTGGCGTGGAGCGCTAATCAGGCTCTGTTTCAGGGCTTTGGCGAGGGCGGCCCTCCCAGAGAAAAGCCTTGACAGTTTCTCATGCGATTTGCACGTGCAGGGCTCCTGAACCAGCTCACCTTGCTCCGCCTCGTGCCCGGGGATCCGCATAGTAGAAACAGCTGCCAGGGGAGAGCAGCTTGTCCATGGGAGGGAGGGGAAAAAGGGAGAGAATGTAATCACTTTTGGGAAAATACTGCCTCTCCGCACCCTGCCAAGACCGTGTTTGTGTTGTGGCTTTTCTACTGGAAGCCCATTGCTTTGGCTCTCTGGCTTCTCTGGCTCTGTTGGTGCTAGCACCCCCCCCCCCCTCTCCAGGGTTAATACAACAATGAGGCTTTTTAGTTGAAAAAGCGGCTCAAGGGTCGTAAATGGATGAAGACAGTGGGCAAGAATGCTATTGGTGGGCTGTTGGGCCGTCGTGAGGGCATATGTTAGGGATGTGAGAGGCTGAAAAGTGTTCTGTAAAAGTGTAATATTATGAAATCACAATTGGCTAGGGGAGTAACTCCCATTTTTTTTTATTTCCCTGTGGCATGACCAATACATTTGATCTTTCCCCCATTCCCTGAACCAGATCCACCCCAACTGACTAACTACAGCCTGTGTCACGATCACACAGCTCTGCCTTTGGAACGTGCGCATTACGTTGAGCTATTTTAAAATGCACATACATGTACAGTAGCCAAGACATAATTATGCATAAACTTGCTTGAGTGGAACTGACAGGCTCAGCAGTGTACCGGTTAACGTCTTATGAATACCTGCTTCTCTACAACGTAGAGCTCCGGGTAACAGCGAAAATAACCCTTTCCCGACACAAGATTAAAGCCTCATCAGTGAGTCTTTTTTGTTGTTGTTGGTTTCACACTGTAAACATCGTTTCCCCCCCCCCCCCCCCACACGCGCAGACATAACGGAAACCTTTGAAACCGCACACCGTTTCTATTGTTACCAGCCACTTATCATCTCCCGTCTATTTAGCTTCAAATCTCTATGAACCAGTGTCAGTCATGTGAGACTGGAGTAGTTATGGCTAGCCGGAGGGAGAGAAGTAAATGAGCGTGGAAGAGGAAGAGAGGGAGCAGTGAGAGGTGCAGGAGCTAGCGGAGGAAGAGAAAGGAAGGAGCTGTACATGGTTTGGCGGAGGTATACAGTGCCTTCAGAAAAGTATTCACACCCGTGACTCGTTCCATTCAAAATGGATTAAATCAACAGCAAAAATCACCCATCTACACACAATACCACCTATTACGACAAAGTGATAACATGTTTTTTTAGAAATATTTGCAATGTATTGAAAATGAAATGCAGAAATATCTCATTTACATGAGTATTCACACCCCGGAATCAATACGTTTAGAGTTAGAGTCTTTCTGGGTACTTCTTTAAAAGCTTTGCACACCTGGATTGTACAACATTATTCAATATGTGGCAAATAAAATTGGATTTGATTTGAGTTGGTTGTTGATTATTGTTAGACAGAGATTTTCATTTCTTGCCATAGATTTTCAAGACGTTTTAAGTCAAAACTGTAACTAGGCCACTCCAGAACATTCAATGCCGTCTTGGTAAGCAACTCCAGTGTATATTTGGCCTTGTGGAGTAACTACAATGTTGTGATACATCCTCAATTTTCTCCCATCAATCAAATGTTCAATTAATCAAATGTATTTATAAAGCCCTTTTTACATCAGCCGATGTCACAAAGTGCTATACAGAAACCCAGCCTATCACAGCCATTAAACTCTGTAAAGTTATCATTGGCCTCATGGTGAATTCCCTGAGCGGTTTCCTTCCTCTCCGGCAACTGAGTTTGGAAGGACGCCTGTATCTTTGTAGTGACTGGTTGTATTGATACACCATCCAAAGTGTAATTAATAACTTCACCATGTTCAGAGATATTCAATGTCTGCTTATTTTTTAAATTATTTTTTATCTACTAATAGGTAGAGCATGGCTTTGAAAAACCTCCCTGGTCTTTGTGGTTGAATCTGTTTGAAATTGACTGCTCAACTGAGGGACCTTACAATTATCTGTATGTGTGGGGTACAGAGAAGAGGTAGTCATTCAAAAATCATGTTAAACACTGTTATTGCACACAGAGTGAGTCCATGCAACTTATTATGTGACTTGTTAAACACATTTTTACTCATTAATTTATTTAGGCTTGCCATAAAGGTGTTAAGACATTTCTTTTAATTTGTTATTAATTTGTAAACATTTCTAAAAACATAATTCCACTTTAACATGATGGGGTATTGTGTGTAGGCCAGTGACACAACATTTCAATTTAATCCATGTTAAATTCAGGCTGTAACACAACAAAATGTGGAAAAAGTCAAGGGGTGTGAATACTTTCTGAAGGCACTGTACAAGTGCCCATCAGCTTGTAATGACTGTGTGTTGGAGACCGTTCAGAGACTCTAGACCTGCAGGGGAACAGCTTTCACTTCTCCTGACACACACAATATAGACAGAAGGATGAGTCAGAAGCTCCGCTGGCTACTGTCTCTCCTCCTCCTCCTCTCATCCTCTGTCCCTCTCAATTTCCCTCTTTTTCTCTCCTTCTCAGCCTGCTCTACAAAAGGTATTTTTAATACATAAGGGCCCTAATCGCTATGGCAGCTGTATCTGTCCCTCCAACCGTCTGGCTCTATGCTTTGCGTTCTCTCTCCTCTCTTCCTCTCTCTTCTGTACCGCAAGATCCTACAGAGAAGCCATTCTTATAGACCTGTCCTCAGGTGTTATGCTCTCTCTCTCTGTCTCTGTCTCTGTCTCACACTCGCTCTCTCTCTCTGTCTCACACTCTCTCTGTCTCTCTTTCTCCCTCGCTCTCTCTCTCCATTCATGATTTATGCCTTGCTGGACATTAAACACCTCATATGATTGCGGTGTGTAGGAATGAGATTGAGTAGGCCTCTGTTACCTGGTAAACACATTCAATGGGTCAAATGTATTTGAATAAGTACAGTTGGCTACTTCTTTAAGTGTTTTAAAAACACCATGAATTGTTAAAGCATGTCAATGTGCTCTGGAATCGCTGCACATTTATGCAGATGAGAAATGTGTGATGGGCACTTACAGTTGACGTTTACATACACCTTTGCCAAATACATTTAAACTCCATTTTTTGGCTGATTTCTTTTAATTTTCCCATGATGTCAAGCAAAGAGGCACTGAGTTTGAAGGTAGGCCTTGAAATACATCCACAGGTACACCTCCAATTGACTGAAATTATGTCAATTAGCCTATCAGAAGCTTCTAAAGCCATGACATCATTTTCTGGAATTTTTCAAGCTGTTTAAAGGCACAGTCAACTTAGTGTATGTGAACTTCTGACCCACTGTAATTGTGATACAGTGAATTATAAGTGAAATAATCTGTCTGTAAACAATTGTTGGAAAAATTACTTGTGTCATGTACACAGTAAATATCCTAACCGACTTGCCAAAACTAGAGTTTGTTAACAAGACATTTGTGGAGTGGTTGTTAAACAAGTTTTAATGACTCCAACCTTAGGTGTATGTAAACTTCCGACTTCAACTGTACCTCTGTAGACATTGTTGTGTTGTATGTCCTGGGCCCGTATCCACAAAGCCTCTCAGATTGGGGTGCTGATCTGGGATCAGTTTTGCCTTCTAGATCATAATGAATAAGATTATATGGACAGATCCTAGACCAGCACTCAGAGACAGAGAGCGTCACACCTTTTACCAAAGTGTCTGCACAGACATCAGCAGACAAGTAAGCACCAATCAATCGCACAGCAATCTCTCCCGCGGTCCCCTAATAGTCTCCCTCTCACCCTCCATCAAAAACACATGAGGCGGAGTCTCCTCTCCACCGCAGTAATGGATGCAAATGGAGACGTGCTTTGGGGAAACTGGCTGACATTTCTGCGTCTGATTAGAGCACGAAGCCCCAACACTTTGTAACTGATTGAGGCTACGGGTGGCTCACGCTCGCCTCACCTCTCTGTCTCTATCTCCCTCTCTCTCTCTCTCTCTCCCTCCCTCCCCATATAGCCTCTCAGAATCACTGCACTTCTCTACACCCCATTTGCATGACTCATGCACACACACACACACACACACGTTTTGAATAAGAACATTTTAATGTGGCTGTGGTCGAGTTGAGTGGCCAGACTATCCCATCCCGGAAGCAAGGCATGGAGGCTCCCATGACACAAGATGTTTATCCCACCGCCCGATCGATAATAATGTCCTTGCTCCTATAGACATTGCTCTTAACGACAATGAACGCGGTTACATGGACACAGTAATGCGATTATGGTGGATAGTCAGGTTAATATAGTAGTTTGCTTAAAACGTTTACATGCTTTGAAAGACTAACAATTTCCTTAATGATCCTGTTTACATGGACACATCTGAAATCAGGCTACCTGATGGGACTTTTGATAAATGTAGAAAATAGCCAATCAAAATAAACGTTCTACCACAGTAACCATGTTATTTTTGAGAAGACTATTTGATTCTGAGTTCGGACACATAAAGTTTGTATGTGAAGACTATTTATGAGATGCACACTTTCAGTTTTTACGAATTCACTTCGCTCGCGTTTAAGACGGAGGCTTGCGCTACCGGTGCTGGTACATGCTCAGACCAAATCCACCGTTAGAACACCGATTTAAGCTGTTAAATTGTCCTAATCATTCGAACGATTAATCGGCGTACGCTCACTTTGATCACGCCGATTTAAGACAAGCAGAGTATGGCGTTTACGTGACCAAAGCCATACTCGGCCTTCTGCCGTAATCCGATTTAACATCGAACGATTAGTGTGCATGTAAACGTACTCATTGTTTGGTGTCTGGATGACTTCTATAGGTCTAGAGACTGTGCTGTGTCAAGAGTTTCAGAGAGGCAGGGAGTAGGAGAGGAGAGAGACAAAGCAAACAGTGGAACGAGGGAAGGGAGGACGGAGAGAAACTAAGGAGGGAGGGATGGAGAGAAGTAGTGCCGAGTGGTATGTCCTTGTTTTGGTGGGGGAGGGAGAGGAGTAGGGGAAGGTGCTGTATGGTAATTAGCAGTGGAGCTCACCGGGGAGGCGCCACCGTGTAGAGGAGCCATTAGACCTATATTGGGAACTATGCACAGAACAGGGAGGCCATTCCGCTGACTCTGCTTGCGGCAAGCCATTCTTTCCCCTGCAGTAAACAACTTCTAAATCACCTTGTGCCACCAACGCGAGGCAAGGTGCAACACAGCCAGGAAAGGTGAGGAGGCAGGAGGAGAGACACGGGGTTGTTAATATCTATATTTGTCTAATGCGCACACATTCTTTTTTTATGATGAAGTGTGCACTCACCTACAGTAGTAAGTAGCTCCTTGATAAGTAATGTGACCTGTCATTTAATTGCTAAACTAATAATTCCCTGTTTGCCAGAGAGTGCATGTTGGAGCACCTATTAAGGCACCTATCCCACTCTGTTAGTGCTCAGTAGTGTAGATCGCGGGCGTCTGTAGTGTAGATAGCAGGCGTCTGTAGTGTACGTGTCGTCTCTCACTCGCTGATACACCAGTTTGCTGTGACCTTTAAACAGGCACAGTCTGTGTCTTTTACCATTGAACACACACACACACACACACACACACACACACCAAACACAAAGGGGAACAGTAATTAGCGAGGGCTCCCGGGCCCCTCTGACAGGCTTTTCAGAAGAGAGAGAAAGGGCAGGGTGACATTTGGGCAGCAAAGTGGCACAGTCATCACCGCCGTGCTTCACAGAATTATCAGCCGAGGTTGAGGGTTCAAATCCCTGAGCCCATAGCTAGATAAAGCCTTTACCCCTTAGACAACACGCTCCCACCAGATAACAGCCCTGTGCAAAGTGCTCAGCATAGTACACAGCCTTTGGGATTGTGCGTCTTTAGTATTTAGTGGCCTTGCGAGTGCCTGATCTCTTAAGTACCAGCTATAAATGATACATTTCTACTTAGCCGTCGAGAAGGCCGATAAGCACTATTGCTTTCATAGTAAAGTGTTACTGCTTTACACCTTGAGTGGACAGGTTTCAAGCCTATTGGCGTTATTTGTGTTAGTTAAATGAATAAGCCTCGTTAGATCTTAGAGTCTTGTTGTGAGAGTAGCTGCCCTCCGGCCGGACCTTGCTTAGCTCAGAGTGGCCAACCGGGAAAGGGCCCTTCATCACAGGAAAGAGGGAGATGGAGAGCAACAGGGCTGGAGTTGAAGGGGGGGGGGAGAGAGAGAGAGAGAGAGTGAGAGAGTCTCCAATACCGAGCGAAAGAGGGAGGGAAAGAGAGAGAGAAAGAAAAAAAATCTGTTTCTCCTGATGGCATTGAGTAAAAAAACATAGCTTTAACGGCCTCTGTGTATTAGTATAGCACGCATTACCACCTTACCCTGCCTGGACAGATCCTACCTACCTCCCCCCCCCCCCCTTTCCCTCTCTCTCTCCTCCACCATGGTGGTAGCGAGTGGTTACGCAAGCCAGGCTTAATGCACCTTGACCTCTCTTCACACTCACGCCAGAGCATGACGGCTGGTGGCTGTCGGCTTGATTTACTCCACCAACCCGTTTTGATGGATGGGCCAGGATCACGCAGTCCCAGTCCCCGTGACCTCATTGCTGGGACTGAATGGGCACAGACATGCCCGGCCAACAACGAACTAGACCTGCGCCCCATGCCAACCAGGCTCTGGTTTCTTGTCTGCAACGTACTGTATGGCCTTTCCTCTTCTTGGAGTGAGCCCCAAGATCTCCCACACACACAGATATGATTGGTTTGATGAAAAATACTGTTAGAGTTAACTAAGGCCAAGAAGATAGCACAGGTAAGTATAATGTATAATTTCCCATGCAGGTCTCACAGAGGGGGAAAAAAGGAAAGGCCAACATGGATTTTACCAGTACTAACAGAAACTGCTAGAGGGTCCCAATCACTGGCACAAGCAGAGAAGAGTGGCCTACTCTACAGTGCCTCTCACCCCAGGCTTCCTGGGGTCCCAACTCGGTCCTCCTCCCCCCCCCCCCCCCCCCATCCAGCTTTATTCTTTTGAATCAGCTGTGCAGTGCTAGGGAACAAAAAACTAAATTTGCACCCAGGGGGGGCCCCGGGACCAAGTTTGGGAAACCCTGCCTTAGAGAACAGCAGAGACTGGGGATGCTGTATCCACTATACCCTACAGAGATGGTGATGCAGCCTTACGCCTCATGAAAGCTCTGTGCGTGTCTGAATCTCTGACAGGTCCTAACCTTGTTGTCTGTGGTCCTCTGTAACTCATTTGGTAGAGCATTGCGATTGACTCAGTGGCTTTGGATAAAAGTGTCCGCTAGATGGTATATTCTGTATTGTACAGTACTATTGTATACTGTATATGATGTAATGTGGAACTGCATATTTTATGAACATGGGCATGTCTTGTGGCTTGTGAACATCTGCTAAATTGCACTCTACTTAATGCGTGATACTCTATAGTCTATACTGTACATCATTTGAGTGTCTTACTACCCAGCTTCTGCACTGAACATGCGTTGGCTTGCGAGCATCTGGTGCGTTAATTAGAGAATGATGCATTTGAATTCAGTTATATCACAGTGAAAGCCTCAGTGAAACATACATGTTTTTTCAACTGTGCTTTGGGCTGTCGTCCTTTTATCTCACTCAGAAGGAAGGGAGTGTTCTTCCTCTCGCAGGGAACAGAACAGGCAGCGACAGTCCTCAGAGGATGTCTCTAAATCGAAATGGCAGTTTTTACTGGATATCCCTCTGATCTAATTCTGGATGACCAGGCCAGGCATGACAGAGCCCCCCCGCCGCACACACACAGACCGGCTGGTACATGCAAGTCAGTGACCGAAAGTCATAGAGATTTAAAAGCAGGCTCTGTCGCTGGCGTCGTCCGTTAAAGCTCGCCGTCTGTCACATTTAAACGGGGTTCTGAGAGACATAAACACAGGGAAAGCAGATGGCTCCCAGTGGGGGAGCAGTATGAGCCGTAATGCCATCAGCAAGAAAATGGCCGCCCCTCCATTCGGCTTTTTATTACGAGGCAAGTTGGTAAACAGGGCTAAATAAAAAAGCAACGGTTTGGTTTCACTGGGTTTTTGGTGTCACTTTGGGACAGCAGAACCTTGGCTTGTTTTCTCCATTACTCCTGCTAGCTCTTGGAGTCCTGGCGTGCACCTCACTCTCGCATTGGACTCCATTTTGGCTCTACTATACACGTGTGCATGTCATGCTGGTATTACCAATTCCTGTCCACCATTTTAGCTCTAAAAAGTATCAATTTTTTGGTCTCGAGTTTTACACTCCTTTCCTTTTTCTATTGATACATATTTTGTTTTTGTGTTCTTTCCCCATATTTCAAGCGCGCCACCGTATCACCTCCATCAGCATCCGCATTTTCTGCTGTGATGTGCAATGAAATATGGCAACGTGTGACTATGGCATCATGGAAAATGGCACGGGGTAATTTACGCCATATGGAGCATGACATGTCTTGCTTTACAGTGTCACCAATGCCCAGTCCAGGGGTGGCATGACACAGTGGGTGGAGATAGATTGACTGTTTTGTTTGTGGGGGTGTGTGCTACGCTATGCTCTATGCGTAGTGATTAACAAGGGTGGAGTTGCATGTGTATGTGTGTGGTTTGAGGGAGTAAGTGATGTAGTGGTTGAGAACAAGCGAGCTTGGCCCGCGCCGACAGCTTTGTGTCATTCCGGAGCGGGTTTACTTAGGGCGCCGCACGGCGCTGAGCTCAGAGGTTTCCAGCAGCATTTCAGCTTTTTTACCGTGGCAGCGGCCAAGCTTCCCCTCCATCTGAAAGCCTTCAGCGTGCCTTTAAGTCCCTCCTGGGGTAAAGCGTCCGTCCACTTTGTTCCCTCTGAGTAGAGCTTTTTTGCAAAAATGCCTGCCTGTATGGTTTCCTTGGCTCTGAGAAGGTTCTGCAGAGAACATGCCTGCCTGTACGGTTTCCTTGGCTCTGAGAAGGTTCTGCAGAGAACATGCCTGTCTGTACGGTTTCCTTGGCTCTGAGAAGGTTCTGCAGAGAACATGCCTGCCTGTACGGTGTCCTTGGCTCTGAGAAGGTTCTGCAGAGAACATGCCTGTCTGTACGGTTTCCATGGCTCTGAGAAGGTTCTGCAGAGAACATGCCTGTCTGTACGGTTTCCTTGGCTCTGAGAAGGTTCTGAGAAGGTTCTGCAGAGAACATGCCTGTCTGTACGGTTTCCTTGGCTCTGAGAAGGTTCTGAGAAGGTTCTGCAGAGAACATGCCTGTCTGTACGGTTTCCTTGGCTCTGAGAAGGTTCTGCAGAGAACATGCTTGCCTGTATGGTTTCCTTGGCTCTGAGAAGGTTCTGCAGAGAACATGCCTGTCTGTGTGGTTTCCTTGGCTCTGAGAAGGATCTGAGAAGGTTCTGCAGAGAACATGCCTGTCTGTAAGGTTTCCTTGGCTCTGAGAAGGTTCTGCAGAGAACATGCCTGTCTGTACGGTTTCCTTGGCTCTGAGAAGGTTCTGCAGAGAACATGCCTGTCTGTACGGTTTCCTTGGCTCTGAGAAGGTTCTGCAGAGAACATGCCTGCCTGTACGGTTTCCTTGGCTCTGAGAAGGTTCTGCAGAGAACATGCCTGTCTGTACGGTTTCCTTGGCTCTGAGAAGGTTCTGCAGAGAACATGCCTGTCTGTAAGGTTTCCTTGGCTCTGAGAAGGTTCTGCAGAGAGCATGCCTGTCTGTACGGTTTCCTTGGCTCTGAGAAGGTTCTGCAGAGAACATGCCTGCCTGTACAGTTTATTTTGCTCTGAGAAGGTTCTGCAGAGAACATGCTTGCCTGTATGGTTTCCTTGGCTCTGAGAAGGTTCTGCAGAGAACATGCCTGTCTGTGCCGTTTCCTTGGCTCTGAGAAGGTTCTGAGAAGGTTCTGCAGAGAACATGCCTGTCTGTAAGGGTTCCTTGGCTCTGAGAAGGTTCTGCAGAGAACATGCCTGTCTGTACGGTTTCCTTGGCTCTGAGAAGGTTCTGCAGAGAACATACCTGTCTGTACGGTTTCCTTGGCTCTGAGAAGGTTCTGCAGAGAACATGCCTGTCTGTACGGTTTCCTTGGCTCTGAGAAGGTTCTGCAGAGAACATGCCTGTCTGTACGGTTTCCTTGGCTCTGAGAAGGTTCTGTAGAGAACATGCCTGCCTGTACGGTTTCCTTGGCTCTGAGAAGGTTCTGCAGTGAACATGCCTGTCTGTACTGTTTCCTTGGCTCTGAGAAGGTTCTGTAGAGAACATGCCTGTCTACGGTTTCCTTGGCTCTGAGAAGGTTCTGCAGAGAACATCCCTGTCTGTACGGTTTCCTTGGCTCTGAGAAGGTTCTGCAGAGAACATGCTTGCTTGTATGGTTTCCTTGGCTCTGAGAAGGTTCTGCAGAGAACATGCCTGTCTGTGCGGTTTCCTTGGCTCTGAGAAGGTTCTGAGAAGGTTCTGCAGAGAACATGCCTGTCTGTAAGGGTTCCTTGGCTCTGAGAAGGTTCTGCAGAGAGCATGCCTGTCTGTACGGTTTCCTTGGCTCTGAGAAGGTTCTGCAGAGAACATGCCTGTCTGTACGGTTTCCTTGGTTCTGAGAAGGTTCTGCAGAGAACATGCCTGTTTGTGTTGGAGACAGACTTTGTTTGGTCTTGTTATCGTCTCTTCTTCAGAGGCAGATTGAAAAAAGCTCAAACATTCTGAGGCACTGATCCCAAAGTGAAGCGGCGTTTACCTGCGCTTTGCAGCAGAGAGAGAGAGAGAGAGAGAGAGAACAAGACGTTTTGAGGACCTGGAAAGTGTAACCCCCTTGCCTCTAAATATCTGTAGATCAGTATCCGTTCAGTAAGCCTTTCATGGTGGGCTGAGGTACTCCAGTCTACCTCGTCTCTGACGTCAGAGACCCCCAGACCTGTCGCGGTGCCCAGCAGGTTCCTGGAAACGGACTGGCGTTCAGGGACTGTTCGGGGGTCAGCCCACCTCTTCTGGCAGTGGAACTGCAGACATGGAGGAGGGAATCAGTGCAAGTCATTATCCGTGTGTGGGTCCTGTCTGGAAGTCTCCTGGGGAGAGTAGACTGAAGAAAGCACTGGCACGATGTGGAGAATCCTGCTGATAATGAGTGAGAGGTCGGACTGAGGCGACAGAGCGTGTTCTCTCCATCTCCCATAGATACACATACACCTTAAACACACAAGAGGCCAGGACACAGGCATCATGGACTGACTCGCATGTACATGTCACATGCACAAACAGGCACACACACAAACCTGGCACTCACACTTCCCCAGTTAGCAGGATGCTCCCCTCATCAGTGCCACTACTTGGAGGGTGTTGTTTACTGTGTGGGAGTGAGTAATGAGGAGAGAGGCAGGGCATGCTTTCTCTCTGTACACCCCCCATCCACAGGACACAGCAGAGGTCACACACACACACACACACACACACACACACACACACACACACACACACACACACACACACACACACACACACACACACACACACACACACACACAGGCTCACAGGGAGTTGTTGACACTGTGGTAAATGAGGATTGGGAGGATGGAGATCACCTAGCTAATTCAGAAGTTTTCCCCACACAGAGGCAGTATTATAAGCTAAGAATTTATTAGAAAAGGTTTTAGAAAAAAGTGGAATACAATAAAACGCAATACAATAAAAAAATATTTAAAAAACTTTGTTCTCTTACAGATTACATGCTACACAGACATAGCACAACAAGCAGTTCCATTCACGTATATATATAATGATATATTATATTATATATATATCATAACCGCCATCAATAAAAGACATTACTGTGCAGCCGTCTTCATCGACCTGGCCAAGGCTTTCGACTCTGTCAATCACCATATTCTTATCGGCAGACTCAGTAGCCTCGGTTTTTCTAATGACTGCCTTGCCTGGTTCACCAACTACTTTGCAGACAGAGTTCAGTGTGTCAAATCGGAGGGCATGTTGTCCGGTCCTCTGGCAGTCTCTATGGGGGTACCACAGGGTTCAATTCTCGGGCCGACTCTTTTCTCTGTATACATCAATGATGTTGCTCTTGCTGCGGGCGATTCCCTGATCCACCTCTACGCAGACGACACCATTCTATATACTTCCGGCCCTTCCTTGGACACTGTGCTATCTAACCTCCAAACGAGCTTCAATGCCATACAACACTCCTTCCGTGGCCTCCAACTGCTCTTAAACGCTAGTAAAACCAAATGCATGCTTTTCAACCGTTCGCTCCCTGCACCCGCACGCCCGACTAGCATCACCACCCTGGACGGTTCCGACCTAGAATATGTGGACATCTATAAGTACCTAGGTGTCTGGCTAGACTGCAAACTCTCCTTCCAGACTCATATCAAACATCTCCAATCCAAAATCAAAGCAAGAATCGGCTTTCTATTCCGCAACAAAGCCTCCTTCACTCACGCCGCCAAACTTACCCTAGTAAAACTGACTATCCTACCGATCCTCGACTTCGGCGATGTCATCTACAAAATAGCTTCCAATACTCTACTCAGCAAACTGGATGCAGTTTATCACAGTGCCATTCGTTTTGTTACTAAAGCACCTTATACGACCCACCACTGCGACCTGTATGCCCTAGTCGGCTGGCCCTCGCTACATGTTCGTCGTCAGACCCACTGGCTCCAGGTCATCTACAAGGCTATGCTAGGTAAAGTGCCGCCTTATCTCAGTTCACTGGTCACGATGGCTACACCCACCCGCAACACGCGCTCCAGCAGGTGTATCTCACTGATCATCCCTAAAGCCAAAACCTCATTTGGACGCCTTTCCTTCCAGTTCTCTGCTGCCTGCGACTGGAACGAATTGCAAAAATCTCTGAAGTTGGAGACTTTTATCTCCCTCAACAACTTTAAAAATCTGCTATCCGAGCAGCTAACCGATCGCTGCAGCTGTACATAGTCCATCTGTAAACTACCCACCCAATCTACCTACCTCACCCCCCATACTGCTTTTATTTATTTACTTTTCTGCTCTTTTGCACACCAGTATCTCTTCTTGCACATGATCATCTGATGATTTATCACTCCAGTGTTAATCTGCTAAATTGTAATTATTCGATTTATTGCCTACCTCATGCCTTTTGCACACATTGTATATAGATTCTCTTTTTTTTTTCTACCATGTTATTGACTTGTTTATTGTTTACTCCATGTGTAACTCTGTGTTGTCTGTTCACACTGCTATGCTTTATCTTGGCCAGGTCGCAGTTGCAAATGAGAACTTGTTCTCAACTAGCCTACCTGGTTAAATAAAGGTGAAATAAAAAAAATAAACAAGTCAAGTAAAGGGTCATCAACATAGGGTGAGAACGAGAAGTTGTCTGTGTATTTTATACGTCTTTTTTGACCCCGTCATAAACAAATGCACATACAGTGATTCAGTCTTTCCATGAGCTCATGGCACGTCATGGATCAATCGATCTCTTTCAGAAGGAGGCCTCTCTCTTCTAAATCAGCCACCTTTCAAAGATCATCTATTTTCTCTTCCTCATTATTCAACTTCACCCCACTGGCTGAAAAACACTACAGTGATATCATGTAGTCGTGCGCACTCACTCACTCACTCACTCACTCACTCACTCACTCACTCACTCACTCACTCACTCACATACACACACACACACACACACACAAGAACACAAGAACACACATGGCATGAATGTAGCTAGCACAATCTCAAACAGCTTTTGAGTAATCCCTAACAGCTTGCAGGTGCATACTGTGTTCTGGCACAAACCACATTAAACACAGACACGTGTTTAGAGAAAAAGTGAGGAAAAGCACACACATACACACTGATACGCCATTCTGCCTATCTGAGGGAAGGATCCTATTTTCAACCCAAACTATGGCTCTGTTTCATGGAGGCGCGTAACGACGTTTTATCACACTTAAACGTCACGTTCAGATTTCCCCGCGTACAAAACTCGCTCTGGAAAGGATTGTGTCAGTTAAAGACGGATTGATATGCCGTTTTTTCTCCCCCGCCGTCTCTTTTCAAGATCTTAGGTTTCACACTTAAGTCCCTGTTTTCTATGTTATCATTTCACCCGAGGCTCTCCAAAGTAGCTTTGATATTGAAAGTAGGCCCATCATGAAAGCCATGGGGTTAGGGGAATGTAAATAGTGAAGGGGGCTTTTAAAGGAAGAGATCTTCCCGGTAACGAATACACCGCACCGCTTCATGGCTACAGCTTCTACAGATCCTTCATAGTCTTTCCATGTGACAAAAGAGAGATGGAAATTGATATGTGAGAATGTTTTGATTCATTGGTATGGAATTGGGTCAATTGAAATATATACTATGTGAGGAAATATCACAATATAACCAGCATAAAACTGTATTATATTAACAGTGCCCACATACTGAATAATATGCCTGCTGTAAATATACTGAACAAAAATATAAACGCAACATGCAACAATTTCAAAGATTTGACTGAGTTACAGGTCATATAAGGAAATCAGACAATATAAATTGTCCGCCCTCCAGGTTCCCTTGGAGAGTTCATCAATGAGCTTGACGCCCTGATAAGTTCCTTTCCTGAGGATGGCTCACCTCTCACAGTTCTGGGTGACTTTAACCTCCCCACGTCTACCTTTGACTCATTCCTCTCTGCCTCCTTCTTTCCACTCCTCTCCTCTTTTGACCTCACCCTCTCACCTTCCCCCCCTACTCACAAGGCAGGCAATACGCTTGACCTCATCTTTACTAGATGCTGTTCTTCCACTAATCTCATTGCAACTCCCCTCCAAGTCTCCGACCACTACCTTGTATCCTTTTCCCTCTCGCTCTCATCCAACACTTCCCACACTGCCCCTACTCGGATGGTATCGCGCCGTCCCAACCTTCGCTCTCTCTCCCCCGCTACTCTCTCCTCTTCCATCCTATCATCTCTTCCCTCTGCTCAAACCTTCTCCAACCTATCTCCTGATTCTGCCTCCTCAACCCTCCTCTCCTCCCTTTCTGCATCCTTTGACTCTCTATGTCCCCTATCCTCCAGGCCGGCTCGGTCCTCCCCTCCTGCTCCGTGGCTCGACGACTCATTGCGAGCTCACAGAACAGGGCTCCGGGCAGCCGAGCGGAAATGGAGGAAAACTCGCCTCCCTGCGGACCTGGCATCCTTTCACTCCCTCCTCTCTACATTCTCCTCTTCTGTCTCTGCTGCTAAAGCCAATTTCTACCACTCTAAATTCCAAGCATCTGCCTCTAACCCTAGGAAGCTCTTTGCCACCTTCTCCTCCCTCCTGAATCCTCCTCCCCCTCCTCCCCCCTCCTCCCTCTCTGCTGATGACTTCGTCAACCATTTTGAAAAGAAGGTCGACGACATCCGATCCTCGTTTGCTAAGTCAAACGACACCGCTGGTTCTGCTCACACTGCCCTACCCTGTGCTTTGACCTCTTTCTCCCCTCTCTCTCCAGATGAAATCTCGCGTCTTGTGACGGCCGGCCGCCCAACAACCTGCCCGCTTGACCCTATCCCCTCCTCTCTTCTCCAGACCATTTCCGGAGACCTCCTCCCTTACCTCACCTCGCTCATCAACTCATCCTTGACCGCTGGCTACGTCCCTTCCGTCTTCAAGAGAGCGAGAGTTGCACCCCTTCTGAAAAAACCTACACTCGATCCCTCCGATGTCAACAACTACAGACCAGTATCCCTTCTTTCTTTTCTCTCCAAAACTCTTGAACGTGCCGTCCTTGGCCAGCTCTCCTGCTATCTCTCTCAGAATGACCTTCTTGATCCAAATCAGTCAGGTTTCAAGACTAGTCATTCAACTGAGACTGCTCTTCTCTGTGTCACGGAGGCGCTCCGCACTGCTAAAGCTAACTCTCTCTCCTCTGCTCTCATCCTTCTAGACCTATCGGCTGCCTTTGATACTGTGAACCATCAGATCCTCCTCTCCACCCTCTCCGAGCTGGGCATCTCCGGCGCGGCCCACGCTTGGATTGCGTCCTACCTGACAGGTCGCTCCTACCAGGTGGCGTGGCGAGAATCTGTCTCCGCACCACGTGCTCTCACCACTGGTGTCCCCCAGGGCTCTGTTCTAGGCCCTCTCCTATTCTCGCTATACACCAAGTCACTTGGCTCTGTCATATCCTCACATGGTCTCTCCTATCATTGCTATGCAGACGACACACAATTAATCTTCTCCTTTCCCCCCTCTGATAACCAGGTGGTGAATCGCATCTCTGCATGTCTGGCAGACATATCAGTGTGGATGACGGATCACCACCTCAAGCTGAACCTCGGCAAGACGGAGCTGCTCTTCCTCCCGGGGAAGGACTGCCCGTTCCATGATCTCGCCATCACGGTTGACAACTCCATTGTGTCCTCCTCCCAGAGTGCTAAGAACCTTGGCGTGATCCTGGACAACACCCTGTCGTTCTCAACTAACATCAAGGCGGTGACCCGTTCCTGTAGGTTCATGCTCTACAACATTCGCAGAGTACGACCCTGCCTCACGCAGGAAGCGGCGCAGGTCCTAATCCAGGCACTTGTCATCTCCCGTCTGGATTACTGCAACTCGCTGTTGGCTGGGCTCCCTGCCTGTGCCATTAAACCCCTACAACTCATCCAGAAGGCCGCAGCCCGTCTGGTGTTCAACTTTCCCAAGTTCTCTCACGTCACCCCGCTCCTCCGCTCTCTCCACTGGCTTCCAGTTGAAGCTCGCATCCGCTACAAGACCATGGTGCTTGCCTACGGAGCTGTGAGGGGAACGGCACCTCCGTACCTTCAGGCTCTGATCAGGCCCTACACCCAAACAAGGGCACTGCGTTCATCCACCTCTGGCCTGCTCGCCTCCCTACCTCTGAGGAAGTACAGTTCCCGCTCAGCCCAGTCAAAACTGTTCGCTGCTCTGGCACCCCAATGGTGGAACAAACTCCCTCACGACGCCAGGTCAGCGGAGTCAATCACCACCTTCCGGAGACACCTGAAACCCCACCTCTTTAAGGAATACCTAGGATAGGATAAAGTAATCCTTCTAACCCCCCCCCCCCTTAAAAGAGTTAGATGCACTATTGTAAAGTGGTTGTTCCACTGGATATCATAAGGTGAATGCACCAATTTGTAAGTCGCTCTGGATAAGAGCGTCTGCTAAATGACTTAAATGTAAATGTAAATGTAAATAAATAAATTCATTAGGCCCTAATCTATGGATTTCACATGACTGCGAATGGCCCAGCCATGGTGGTCCTGGGAGGGCATAGGCCGACCCACCGGGGAGCAAGGCTCAGCCAATCAGAATGAGTTTTTCCCCACAAAATGGCTTTATTACAGACGTAAATACTCCCCACCCCCCACCCCCACACACAATCCCGCAGGTGAAGAAGTTGGACGTGGTTTGCGGTTGTGAGGCCGGTTGGACGCACAGCCATATCATCTAAAACGACGTTGGAGGTGGCTTATGGTAGAGACCTTAACATTAAATTATCTGGCAACAGCTCTGGTGGACATTCTTGCAGTCAGCATGTCAATTGCATGCTCCCTCAAAACTTGAGACATCTGGGACAATTTGAGACAAACATTTTAGAGGGACTTTTTTATTGTCCCCAGCACAAGTTGCAGCTATGTAACGATCATGCTGTTTAATCAGCTTCTTAATATGCCACACCTGTCAGGTGGATGGATTATCTTGACAAAGGATAAAATGCCCACTAACAGAGATGTAAACACATTTTTGCACAACATTTGAGAGAAATAAGCTTTACGTGCGTATGAAACATTTCTGGGCTCTTTTATTTCAGCTCGTGAAACATGGGACCAACACTTTACATGGTGCGTTCATATTTTAGTTCAGTGTATATTCGTCTATGTCCACCGTACATAGAGAAGGTGTACAGAATATGTGAGATGTTATAGTTTTCCCCCTTGCCTATCTTTACTTTTATCTAAGATCTTTGACCATATCCATGGCCACCGGATTGGCAATATGTAACAGCACTGCTTCTCGCGGATCAAATCAGATCTGTGTCAATAGAAGTCCTTGCAGAGGAATACACTTGTCTGTGTGCACATCAGTTACTGACACACTACACCGACGCACGCTGAGACTCGGGTAAGCTTTCCACCAGCGCTGTTTCTGCCAAGACACCACATGCCTACCACCCCAGAGCACTGATGGCACTTCAAATCCTGCCTCCCCATGAATTTGGGCACAACCCTCCTCCTCCACCACCACCACCACCAAACAGTCTGTCTCTCTGTATGAGGAAACAGCTTGAGATTCCCATGAAGTTGGGCAAAAAAGAACCATCTTCCACCAATCTGTCCCTATATGCCCTCCTTCAAACAGCACACACACACACATCTTTCTCTCTTTGTCCCCCTCCTCTCCGTTAATGAGTCCCTAGTGGGTTCTATGCTAAAAAGCCGTCTTCAGACGCCATTACAGCCAGGATGGCTTCAAAGAGCCTCAACGTTACATTAGCATGACAGGGGCTACCTGCAGTGATAGCATGAGACATTAGCCTACTGTGCTATTACTAATGGGATGTGTTTGAATTTCTACATAGCCGTGGGTGACTGATTCTGTCTGGACACAGTCTAGATTCAGTTCATATGCAAGATATGAAATAGTGAGTTTATGTGAGGTAGGACCCTCCTGTAGTGTACTTTCTCTCAAAAATGCACATGTGGTTGACTCTGCAGTATACGGATCACGTGTTGGCTTGTGCAGGTCACAGATGGGGATCGAGATTACTGGACTGCTCATTTGCTTGAAGTATACATGGCTATAAACGTGCTTCTGCATTGCTTGCTGTTTGAGATATCAGCGGATGTACGAAGGGCTATATAAATACATTTGATTTGATTTGAAATGCTAACAGGGAATGTATCATTAATCTATTCACGAATAAGTTCACATCACTTTTTAAAATGCACATTTAGATGACTGTAAGTTGCCCTGGATGAGTGCTAAGTGACTAAAATATGGATGTGAAATGTATTTACAGTAAGTGCTTCGCCAGTTAGTGGTTAGTTAGTCAAATCATATGCTGTATTCAAGGGCCACTCGGTGGTAGCTGCCGCTCAGGTCTCTGTCAGGCCCCGATGAGGCTGTGTGGAACGGGTAGGGATGGGGCAGGAGGGACATACGTCCTGGGGACCCTGGCAGCTGTCTGACCCACGAGGGCACTGACCACCCCAGCCTGGCACAGGAACCTAGCAGGACTCGTCAGTCACAGGACCACAGAGTCCCACACCACCCAGGACATCACCACCAGATTCTTTCTCATATCAGGAAAACAGAGATGCCAATCTTCATTTGATTACCTTGTCTTCAACTTACTTTTTTTGTAGAATAGAGAGAGCACAAAAAAGGAAACAAGTTTAAAGTGTTTATGCTCACGTGCACAAGTACGGTGAAATGCCTTTTTGTCTTGTTCTTTCCCAACAATTCAGTAATCAATACCAGTTAATATCAGACTCCCACACTACTGGTCAAAAATAAAAGCTTTTTGCAAGGACATCATCATGTCAGCTATCTCCAACCAAATGATACAGATGTAGGATCCTAATTTGAGCCAGTTTGCTACAGCAGGAAAATAATCCTGCAGCAACAGAACATGTGGATTATAATTAATGGACATTCTTGTAGGGGTTGATGCATTTTTCGTAAGGGAACATTTCTAATTGGAAATCACAAACTTCAGAAGCCTGTTTAAACCTCATATACAAATGTTTTACATTCCATGCATTGCAGGAAAATTCTGCTGGAACAGGGTGATCAAATTAAGATCCTACATTTGTACAACAGCCAATTACCTTGTTTGTGTGGCCTACTGGTGAGAGGAGAGCAGGAGGAGATGCTGTATGACTGTCATTGACTGGAGGCCCAGGGAGCGCGCCGGGTCTCGTCTTTGACCTGCTACGCTCATCACGAAAACAAGTCAACGCCTCGCATCTAATTAGCTAGCTCCTCGTAAAGGCTCGACCTTGAATCCACACTGCACACTAAAATATCTCTTAAAGTGCACACACACACACACACACACACGCCATTATTACATGAGAGGACGGAAGCTTTTCCCCCCCCCTTTTTTTTAAATAAACATTTATCAAAGAAGTAAAGTTTGGGGAGAGAGAGATTACTATGGGGCAAAAGCAAGCCAGCAAAAAAACGATGCTAGTTAATGAGTTTTGCGGCATCCGGTGAGTCCGCGGCTCACACCGGCTTGCTAATTACGCTCGGCAGACGAACAGAGAGCGAGGGAGAGTCCGTGGAAGACAAAGGCGATGAGCAGTCGTCCACCAAGCAAGAGGAAACAAAAGAGCTGCATGGACAAACAACACATTCTAATCCACATGGAGACACCCGGGGAGGAGGTGGACTACTCAGTGTTCACTTCCTGGGTTGTGTGTTCTCTTTCACACCCCCACGCTAATATATCAGCCATATGAGATGTACACACAGGAAGGATGAGATGTACGTGCAGTTTGAATGAGACGTACACCCAGAGCCGATGAGACGTACAGTGTGATAGGGAGTGAACCTGACAAAGAGCTCTCTATTAGCCTTGGAACATGTGATATAAACAAGTACCAGGAAATGTTGTTTTGTAAGAGGGTCGGTGAGTGGGAGTCAGGAGATAATTTAATCAAACTTTTCTTGACTTCACGTTGTTAAAGCTCTTTAGCTGGGTAAACAAACACGCTGACTGACACGTAAACATCCCACCTCCCAGTGAGCTCAACACTGCTACACTGCCCCCTGCTGGTGAGGAGGACAGCTGTGGAAATGCACCCTGTTGTTCAGTGGAACTGACAAAGGCCCTGTTTGTCTCTCCTTCTTTAAGTCCCCATCGCCTGCAGAGAATCCACACGCTGCGTCCCACGCCTCAGTGGCCACACAACAGCACATAAACAGAAGACAATCAGGCCGACTTTCAAGTGTGACTTTCAACAGAATGAATCCTGCCTGCGTTGTTGCCCTCCCTCGCCAATTTGGGAGGAAATATGCTTTCGGCAGGGTTTAAATGAAACTTGCCCTCGTACGGAGATATTCCGGCCTTGTGTCGGCAAGTGTGTATATCCAGTTTTCATCATGCAAGGTACAGATATCAATCACCTAGTCCCTCTAGTTTGCTGCCTGGAATCTGCATGCATACAGTGCTTTCATGTCAAATGAGCGGATTTAATCTCCACGAATTAGATAAATTAAGTCAATTGAGCTCATGTATTTTGTATTGTGTGTTTAGGTAATTGAAATCATGCTCCCTGAACATATTGCCGACGTATGACAACACACAAACCTTTTGTTTGTGTGTGTGTGTGTGTCTGTCTCTGTGTTTAAAGGAATCCTGGCTATTTTATTAATGCCAGGACAACAGAATGTGTGACTGCATGACTACACCGACCCTCCTCTCCTCTCCCGCTCTGTCTCGTGTTCTCCTCTTCCAGCTGATTTTCCATGCGGAAAAGTCCCGTAGCCCCGTCTGCATTCCATTCCAACTAAGCCAGCATCATCTGATTCCAATTAGTGTAATTATAGCAACGGGGGATGTGGGGGCGTTACGCTGCCTGCACACTGTAGGCAGACAGCAGGAGCATAGCAGCTAGCATACAGCAGTCACACAAGGCCACACCACTGGCAACAACAACGACGGCGGCAACACAACAACTGCATGAAATGCCACAGCAACAACTGCAAGTTCTGCGACGTCCGTGGGCCATAGCAGGATTGGTGCAGGGACAACAGGAAAGGCACATGACAGGGTGTGGTGAAAAAGTAGGCTATGGGCGTTGATCCTTTATCCCTTTTATCGTTGTGTTGGATCTTGTAAATGAGCAAAGCCTCGTCTGATGTCATAACACTGTGACACAATCCCTCTTGCCTTCTGCCAGTTGAAATGCTAAACGGTTAAGGTACTGTATAAGGGTTAAGGTTAGGTAAGGGTTATGGTTATGCTTAAGGTAAGGGTAATTTGCTAGCAACGCCATCGCCCGACCAGTTATCAAAACAACTCTTCCTCTGTATAAGAGAACAGAGTTGAGCGTTCCTCAGCTAGGGTAGGGTTTAAGGTAGAGATGTCCCAAGGATCCTCAAAAGCACTAACCCTGCTGCCCTGGTGCGAGTCACGGTGCTGTCCCAGCCCAGTGCCCACGAAGAGATGCTGGGGACCAGGATGCCAACCTTTACTGTACTACCGGGTAAAGCATGTTGATGTTTTTTAGAATGAATCATGTTCTGGAGGCAGCCTCCCAGGTCCTAAACACTGCTGGGTTTAATTTACCCCATTCTAACTCTCATTATCCCAGTCAAGAGATGTATACTGTCTCTCTTCCAGGCAAATCAAAGAAGAATATTCTAGAAGTGTTTTACAAGTCTTCACGGGGGGCTGAAACATTACAAATCCCCATTTGCTGTGTTTTTGCGCAGCAGCATAATAGGACTGGTTTTCTCCACACGTCGTGGAGATGAAAGGCTCATTCAAGTGCTTACTTCAAACAGCAGGCCTTGTTAATAATGCACACACACTTGAATTAAAACCTCATTAGATGATGCCATGATAAAGGATGGATGAGTTCCCATTTTCTAACAAATGCTTATTTACTAAAGAATTTATAGACTGTATGTGTGGAGTAAGTGAAAGTATTATATGATATGTAAACAGTGGTATGTCAAATCACATTTAATTTGTCACATGCGCCAAATACAACAGCTGTGTCACGGGTGTGATGTGGGGTGGGCATTCTATGTTTTGTATTTCTTTGTGTTTGGCCGAGTGTGGTTCCCAATCAGAGGCAGCTGTCTATCGTTGTCTCTGATTGGGAATCATACTTAGGTAGCCTTTTTTCCCACCTATGTCGTGGGATCTTGTTTTTGTACAGCTCTTGTAGCCTACGGAACGGTATGTTCGTTTTGGTTTCACTTTGTTATTTTGTTGCTGGTTCTCATTTAAATAAATATGATGACCACAAATTACGCTGCGCCTTGGTCTCCTTCAAACAACGCACGTTACAAGGCGTAGACCTTACAGTGAAATGCTTACTTACAAGCCCTTAACCAACAATGCAGTTAAATAAAAAATACCAATTTATTTTTTATTTTTTAAATAACAAATAATTAAAGAGCAGTAGTAAAATAATAATTGGTACAGGGGTACCGGTACAGAGTCAATGTGCGGGGGCACCGGTTAGTCGAGGTGAGGTAATATATACATGTATCTAGAGTTATTCATGCAAATAGTCTGGGTAGCCATTTGATTAGCTGTTCAGGAGTCTTATGGCTTGGGAGTCGAAGCTGTTTAGAAGCCTCTTGGACCTAGACTTGGCGCTCTGGAACCGCTTGCCGTGCGGTAGCAGAGAGAATAGTCTATGACTAGGGTGGCAGTAGTCTTTGACAAAGTTTAGGGCCTTCCTCTGACACACTTCCCTGGATGGCAGGAAGCTTGGCCCCAGTGATGTACTGGGCCGTACGCACTACCCTCTGGTGTGTCTTGCGGTCGGAGGCCGAGCAGTTGCCATACCAGGCAGTGATGCAACCAGTCAGGATGCTCTCGATAGTGCAGCTGTAGAACCTTTTGAGGATCTGAGGACCTATGCCAAATCTTTTCAGTCTCCTGGGGGGGGGGGAATAGGTTTTGTTGTGCCCTCTTCACGACTGTCTTGGTGTGCTTGGGCCATCATGTGCATCAACAAAGTTATGTGGAGGCTTGAGATTACATTTTCAGTGTAGTCGGTTCAATTTTGTGTCTGGTGGATCGATTAGAACCTTAGATGAAACCGTAGGTAACTCATAACTCATTCAATGCCAATACTGATTGGTGTCATTGCCCTATGTAGGGTGCTGTCTTTCGGATGGGACATTAAACGGGTGTCCTGACTGTCTGTGTTCACTAAAGATCCTATAGCAATTATTGTAAAAGTAGTGGTGTTAACCCCAGTGTCCTTCATACCTTCATGGCCACCTAATCATCACCAGCTTCCAATTGGCTCATTTGTCCCCCCTCCTTTCCCTTGTAACTATTCCCCAAGTCGTTGCTGTAAATGAGAACGTCCTTTCAGTCAACTTACCTGGTAAAATAAATAAGAAATAAAACACTCAAATTTGTGGAGTGTATGTGCAATTCAAAATATGAGTCATTCACTCTTCAAGACAATTGTAAAGTGTTGCTAAAGTGCGTATCATCACAATGAAATGGGCACATGATAGGTGCAATCTTACACTTGAGTCGCTCCACTCTCCTCCTTGATCCGTGACCTCAGTTCAAGTTGACCTCACTTAGAGGGTGTCCCTCCCATCCCTCCATGCATCCCCCACTGAGGACCAGAGGTCCCTAACTCTTGTCTTTTACACACACTGTGATCTGGACGTTCACCACAGGAGGTTGGTGGCCCCTTAATTGGGGAGGACGGGCTCGTGGTAATGGCTGGAGGGGAATGAGTGGAATGGTATCAAACACATCAAACCCGTGGTTTCCACGTGTTTGACGCCATTCCATTTGTTCCGTTCCAGCCACTGTTTTCCTCCCCTCACTATTATCCTCCTGTCTTGTCTCCCATCTCCGTCATGACTGATAACGTTTGTCTAGACGCTTTATTGTTGCAATGTTGCAGGGCCGCTTAACGAGAGCCGTTCTTTCATGCACGTGTCTCCCTCCCGCTCTCTCGCACACACACACACACACACACACACACACACACACACACACACACACACACACACAATTGCAGCAAGCTGTTGTTGAGACATGGGGAGACACAAGGGCAGGTTGTTAGTCTCTTCGTCGACTCAGTGTATCATCAGCGTCCGCGACAAAACACATTATCTACCTCCTCCAGCCTCGAAACAGGACCTCTCCCCTCACAGGCCATTTAGATGCTAATTAGACTGTTACAAGCAGCCGTCCGGCCCCTCAACACAGGTCATCTGGTGCTAATGAGCCAATGAGACACTACAGTCATACAGCAACAATGATATCCTGTCGGTCTGGCTCTGTCTGAAGGTAAGTGGCGCTTTGAGGTTGACACAGGGAAATTGCAAATACGTGTTAGTTTTGTCTATTCGGTATGTTGTTATCACAATTTGTACAGATATGATTGACTCTTATTCCGTCATCGGTCTTGGGTCTGTGTTGACGGTTACGACCATCCACTTTGGAACAAGCGTTTTAATTAATACTTTTAAGTGCTATCCTCTGGGTCCACATTGTACATTTTGTTGTAGGACTTTTACCCAAATACATTCGATTCCAAATATTATTATAACTATAAAAAAAGAAAAACAAATAGTTTTGTAAATGTCATAGTTTCTACATACATTACTTTTGACAATCAACCTGCCATATGTCAAATGATATTGTGATGCATTCTGACCTGTCAGTGTGCATCCCCAAGACTTCTGTATTGCTTTTGTTTGTGTTTGTGCCGCAAAAATAAATACATTTTCAATATGTAGTTCAATATCTCAGGGCCTCGGTCACGCCTCATTCTCCTGTGCTCTTGTGTCATCGCTGGATATTGATGTGGCGGCGTGAAGTGTGCTATTTCAGTTCTGTTCCATTAGATGTATGATGTTTGTGTCGCGGTAAAGGCTTTATGTGCCAATCTCGGTGTTGCCTGTGAGTGTCGACACATTAGGGGGAAAACAAATGAAGCTTTAACTTGGCTTAGTTATTCTACGTGTGTTTGTGAAACGGGCATACGGCGGATGTTATTAGCTTGGCGGTGTAGAATTCTAAAGCGAGGATTGCGTTTCACCTTCATTTGGAGAGCAGGTGATGGAACGAAAGAGAGAGAACGTTTGTGATTGACGATGGTGTGGCGTCCAAAATTGCTCATTGTTGATTTCATGTTGTATAACTAATAGTAGGGGGCCCAACAGTGAGTACGGCCCAGTACATCACTGTGGCCAAGCTTCCTGCCATCCTTGACCTAGATACTAGGCGGTGTCAGAGGAAAGCCCCAAAAATTGTCAGAGACTCCAGTCACCCAAGTCGTAGACTGTTTAACTCAGCTACCGCACTGCAAGCGGGATCGGAGTGCCAAGTCTAGGACCAAAAAGCCCCTTAGGAGCTTGTACCCCCAAGCCATAAGATGGCTGAACATTTCATCAAATGGCCACCGGACTATTTACATTGACACCCCCACCCCCTCCATTTGTTTTGTACACTGCTGCTACTCGCTGTTTATTATCTATGCATAGTCACTTCACCTCTACCTACATGTACAAATTACCTCGACCAACCGGTACACCTGCACACTGACTCGGTACCGGTACCCCCTGTATATAGCCTCGTTATTGCTTTTTTATTATGGTACTTTATATTATTTTTTAACTTTTGTTTATTTGTTAAATATTTTCTTAACTTTTTCTTGAACTGCATTGTTGGTTAAGGGCTTGTTAGTAAACATTTCTACACTTGTTGTATTCGGCACATGTGACAAAATAAAGTTTGATTTGATTTAATATGTCAGCTCAGGTGATGCAAGTACAATGGTTAAACGTCACCTTTTTTTTCTTTCTTTTTTTTTCTAATGAGACCATGTTGCAGAATAACCTCTTTCTGTGTGTCCTTTATTAAAAAATACATATTGGTAGCAGAAGTACCCCTTGTGTGTATGTTTGAGTGTCCATGCATGTGTGTGTGTGTATGCGTTATCGAATAAGTTTTCCTTTCAGTAAACAGTGAAGATCCCTGACCCAGAGAGTCTTGGGGTCCACATTCTTAACATAGCCATGTGCTGGCAGACCGGCCAGCAGAGGGGTCTTACAGACAAACGCTTTGAAGTCACTAATGTCCGTGGCTCATTTGACTTATCCACAGTGGAGACAGCACACATGGGGACTTTAAGAGCCTCGGACCCCATCCGGCGCTGCTCCACGGGTCATGTGCAGTAAAGCGCTGGAAGCGCCATAAAAACACATACCCAGAACACTAAAGGGGCCAACGAAGCTGGACACACATCCCTTTGGGGGTTTGTCAGGACAGGGTCACCCCGTTTGTAGTTCATGGGGTCCTTGTGACCCTGAGAACCACCTCGTTGGAAAACTTCAGACGCTGGAATACATTTGAGTCATTTAGTAGACACGCTTATACAGAGCGACTTACGTAATTAGGGTTAAGTGCCTTGCTCAATGGCACATCGGCAGATTTTTCACCTAGTCGGCTCAGGGATTTGAACCAGCGACATTTGGGTTACTGGCCCAACGCTCTTAACCGCTAGGCTGCCTGCGGTGTTTTCTACCAAGTCCAGAGGCTAAACTAACAAGGCTCACTGTGAGGAGTCATTCATTATGCTACCTCAGCAAGAACTACTGCCTTTTTTAATACAATTCCATAGAAAATAACTTCAGGCCTGTAGTCTATTGAGGCCACAGTGGGCCTTGCCACGGTTGTTTCATAAGTGGTATTTTTTTTATTTGACCAAAGGTAATTTCAATAGCATCAAATATCGAATGTGGTGTCTTGAAAACAGGAAAGATTTTGTAGTCGTTTGATACTCAAGGAAACAGAGCATCTCAATCTTCCCTGATCTATGAGATTAAATAGTTATTTATGTGCTTAAATATGAAATAGGACAGAGAAGTGTAGAGCGTGAGATGTGACTTAAATTTTGCAGGTGGGAAGAGAGGGGGAGGTTTGACGTCTTAGTGCTATGATATGCATGTCTTAATGAGGCCCACAGAATTATACCTACGGAGGAGGAGCAGATTCTATGAAGAAACTTTGAATGTCAGAGTTGGCTTAACGTTGGACCAGCTAGCTAGCTAACAAGCTTGTGTGTGCAGAGCGGCACCAGAAGTAAAATAAAATAAAATAAAAAGTCTTACCAATGTGAAACGTGATAACTATATTATCCTTAATTAGCATTGAAAAGGTTAATCCGTTCTGTAATAAAAAAAAATCTGAATCATGCTTGTAAATGGCAGGTTGCCTATACACGCACACACACTGGCAAAGATTTTCAGCTGGCAGGCAGACACTGGAATGATTTTCTGAGTGACATAGTGAGGGCTTAGCATTGGCACTTTAGCGTTTTTCTGTGGGACTGGGGGAAAAAAACAGTACCACTTGCTGTGTGGAAGCAGAGAGAAGAGTCTATGGCTCGGGTGGTTGGAGTCTTTAACGATTTTTCCAGGCCTTCCTTTCTGATATAGAGGGCCTGGATCGCAGGGAGCTCGGTCCCAGACCCCACCCTCTGTAGGGTCACTTTACTTCGCGGTTCTGAGTCTGTTCCTCGAAAATGTCATTATTTTCCGGGTTTTCGGTTCTGTTCCCTGAGACGGTTCAAACCCTTGCCGAGAACTGGAATGCATGGATCATATAGTCAACATAGGAAAAGACACACCACCCCAATCTCTACGACTTTGTTGAAGATGAGGCTTTCTGAGCTGGATAAAAGGGATGGTGAGATGGAGGCGGAAAGTGAGAAGTACAATTTGAGCTGGCCAGGTTATCTAGGCCGAGACAGGTCCCCCTCTCTTGAGTGAATCATCTATAATTTACAGCCGTGTCTCCTGACGGCGCGATGCAGGGGAGAGGTGCCCTCCTGGTCAACACAGGAATCAAACACCAAGTAGCAACACGCCCTAAACGAATCTAAATGAATGACCACCCACCAAATGATGTCAACAAACAGGAATTCAATCTCCCAAAAAATGATATCATGAATGATGCATTAGGGCTGAGAATGAGAAAATGCATTTACCATGAACACAATGAGCTGTTGTAGCAACGCCTTCACGGGGGAAAATACTGTAAACGCATTATGACAATGGGCGAGAGATTAGCGATGTTATTTCATCTTGGGAGATGAGGAAGCATCATGATTATAGACATAATAGTACTTAATGATACCGACCTGGGATTTGATCAAATAAAAACCTATTTTGTCTGCCTGTTTAAGTCCTTGCTGTGTGTCTGTGCTTAAGGAAGAGGGGCGAGGCCATCCAGCACCCGGCGCCCATCTTCTTCCATGTTAATAATGCATTTTTGATATGAGCTCCACATGAAATTTTAATCTCTGGAATATTAGCTCACCGAGGGAGATACAAAATCTAATCAGTGGCCGTGATTAAGCGCGGGTGAAGCACATATTGACCCATTTAAATTCACATTAACCCGTCGTCAAAATGTTTGAGGCGTGGTACTGATGGCTGCTGGGATTGAGAGGTGTTATGTCTGTTTTGCTGGGATAAGGTCTGATCTTCTCCCACGTTACATGTCTGTGTAAAGGAGACAAGGAGAGCGGGAGGAGGGAGAGAGAGGTAGCAAGTCTTTATAGGTTCGCTTCATCTGGTGAATAGTTGTCATGCTGCTAATGTAACGGTTCATGTATAGATCGAGATGTGTTTAAATGTATCTTCAATGTTCACATTAAACAAGATTGCAAACGATATGGGATTTCTTGTTAGCCATTCCATTTTTCCCCCAGATATTGCTAGCCGTTATTGAGACACGTTGCAGGCCCTCGGTGTTTGTACGTGTGGGTGTGTACGTTTGCTTTTCGTCACTTACATTCAGCACAACCGCATGGCACGCCGTGGCACATTCCAACACCCTATTTGCCATCCAAACTCTCTCTGCCCAATAAATATTTCACCTCCTCAACCCAGGATGGTAACCCAGCCCAGCCCACCTCCCGCCTGGATGATGCCTCTTAGCCTAAAACAACCCTTGCTGCCTGGCTGGCGGGCTGACGGCGTGTGGAAACCCTTAATAATGCATCACCACCTCTTGTTCCCTTGCATGGCATCTAACATCTTCGGCAGATTAGGATTAAGCAATAAGGCCCGGGGGGGTTTATAATATAGATAGTAGTACCAGCTACCTATTTTCCACTAAGTGGCAGTAAACCATATCCAAATGCATTTGGAGGAGGACGGTGCTGTGGTGGGCTAAACTCAACTGAGCACCTAGGTGCCTCAGAGGGGGTGGTCGGACACCCTCAGCTGTCACTGACATAGATTGTTGCGCTCACAGGAAGGGAAAGAGCACTAGGTCGGAATGAATCAGATGTATTAGACTACACTCCGTAGCAACGCCTGCTCATTTTAGGATAGGGCTGTTTTGTGGCAGAGTGGAGTCGTGGATTTGTCCTGGCTGGCTGTGGCTAAATGAAAATGAACTGTCATTGTGGTGAACGAAAAGGTGCAGCTTTTTACTCTGGTAAATGGTCAGTTGCAGACTGCGTCCGGATGTGATTACATGACATTACATTGACATACTGGCACGAGCAGTTGAATGGATCGATTGTGTTGTGTGTCAGATAGGCGGAAAGGAAAGAAAGAAAGAAGGGGTGAAAAGGAAGGAAAGAATACTTTTGTGTACTGCCTCGTTATTAGTGTGTTATAGTCTTACAGTTATGGCTTAATATCAGGCAGGCAGTTTAGGTGCTGTTTGTTTGTAATGTGCAGTAATTCAAAAGGAAATGGCCGCCTTGGGGACAGCACAAATGTTCTGCCTCTCATCTCTTTGTTTCTAATAGAAAGCATGAATTTAGAATGTGGATTTTGTCAGCCCCCTAGTGTGGAGCATAAGGACCTCACACATTGCTCTCTCTCTCTCGCTCTCTCTCTCTCTCTCTCTCTCGCTCTCTCTCGCTCTCTTTCGCTCTCGCTCTCTCTTTCTCTCGTGCTGTACTCAGGGACTATGTGAGAGAGAGTGTATGTGTGAGCTATATTTATGCAACTGTCTGTGTACATTATGCATGTGCGTGCATGCCTGAGTGTGTGTGTGTGTGTGTGTGTGTGTGTGTGTGTGTGTGTGTGTGTGTGTGTGTGTGTGTGTGTGTGTGTGTGTGTGTGTGTGTGTGTGTGTGTGTGTGTGTGTGTGTGTGTGTGTGTGTTTGAGGGGTGAATCTGTACTCTCCCATAATTCTACAGCACCTTTTTAAGACCTAAATCTCCTCACATACACTTGTCTATGTGGCTGTCGAGAGAGGGGACGGTGCAGCGGACAGACAGAGGGAAGAGTGGCGGCTGGGACGTGTTTGACAACAAACCCTTCAAAGGCGGGTGGCTTGATCCCAACGTTTGGGGGTCTGGGATGGGGCTGGGAGGGGGTTTGGGGGGAGGCCTGTCGCTGGGAGCAGAAGGGGGCTCATGAAAGAGTCTGTCTGACTGACAGCTCTTTGTTCCGCCGCCTTTTTGTCTCCGGCTCCTTCTGACTCCTGACAAATTTAACCCGGGGCTGCTTTTGATCTGAGGGGATGTATTCGTTCACTTTCTCCAGTCTCCCCATTTGCTTCTCTCTTTCTCCCCTGTCTCCCTCTCTATGTCATTTCCCACCTGGTTGGTGGAGCTTTTAAACAGGCACCACAGACCTGGGGTTCCACAATACGCACTTAGAACTAGAGGTCGACCGATTATGATTTTTCAATGCCGATACCGATTATTGGAGGACCAACAAAAGCCGATAAAAAAATAAAAATAAATACTGAATGAACACTTTTATTTTAACCTAATATAATACATCAATCAAGTCAATTTAGCTTCAAATAAATAATGAAACATGTTCAATTTGGTTTAAATAATGCAAAAACAAAGTGTTGGAGAAGAAAGTGCCAGCAATATGTGCCATGTAAAAAAGCTAACGTGAAAATATGAAAGCTGGTGGTTCCTTTTAACATGAGTCTTCAATATTCCCAGGTAAGAAGTTTTAGGTTGAGGTTATTATAGGAATTATAGGATTATTTCTCTCTATACCATTTGTATTTCATATACCTTTGACTATTGGATGTTCTTATAGGCACTTTAGTATTGCCAGTGTAACAGTATAGCTTCCGTCCCTTTCCTCGCCCCTACCTGGGCTCGAACCAGGAACACATCGACAACAGCCACCCTCGAAGCAGCGTTACCCATGCAGAGCAAGGGGAACAACTACTCCAAGTCTCAGAGCGAGTGACGTTTGAAACGCTATTAGCACGCACCCCGCTAACTAGCTAGCCTTTTCACATCGGTTACACCAGCCTAATCTCGGGAGTTGATAGACTTGAAGTCATAAACAGCGCAATGCTTGAAGCATTGCGAAGAGCTGCTGGCAAACGCACGAAAGTGCTGTTTGAATGAATGCTTACGAACCTGCTGCTCCCTACCACCGCTCAGTCAGACTGCTCTATCAAATCATAGACTTAATTATAACATAATAACACACAGAAATACGAGCCTTAGGTCATTAATATGGTCAAATCCGGAAACTATCATTAAGAAAATAAAACGTTTATTCTTTCAGTGAAATACGGAACCGTTCCGTATTTTATCTAACAGGTGGCATCCAAAAGTCTAAATATTCCTGTTACGTAAAATTCTGGCAAATTAGTTCGCAACGAGCCAGGCAGCCCAACTGTTGCATATACCCTGACTCTGCGTGCCATGAACGCAAGAGAAGTGACACAATTTCCCTAGTTTAATATTGCCTGCTAACATGAATTTCTTTTAACTAAATATGCAGGTTTAAAAATATATACTTCTGTGTATTGATTTTAAGAAAGGCATTGATGTTTATAGTTAGGTACATTCGTGCAACGATTATGCTTTTTTCGCAAATGCGCTTTTGTTAAATCATCCCCCGTTTGGCGAAGTTGGCTGTCTTTGTTAGGAAGAAATAGTCTTCACAGTTTGCAACGAGCCAGGCGGCCCAAACTGCTGCATATACCCTGACTCTGTTGCACAGAACGCAAGAGAAGTGACACAATTTCCCTAGTTAAAATAAATTAATGTTAGCAGGCAATATTAACTAAATATGCAGGTTTAAAAATATATACTTGTGTATTATTATTATGATGATTATGATTTTAAGAAAGGCGTTGATGTTTATGGTTAGGTACACATTGGTGCAACGACAGTGCTTTTTTCGCGAATGCGCTTGTTAAATAACCGTTTGGCGAAGTAGGCTATGATTCAATGATAAATTAACAGGCACGGCATCGATTATATGCAACGCAGGACAAGCTAGATAAACTAGTAATATCATCAACCATGTGTAGTTAACTAGTGATTATGTTAAGATTGATTTGTTTTTTTATAAGATACCTTTAATGCTAGCTAGCACCTTACCGTGGCTCCTTGCTGCACTCGCATAACAGGTAGTCAGCCTGCCACGCAGTCTCCTCGTGGAGTACAATGTAATTGGCCATGATCGGTGTCCAAAAATGCCGATTACCGATTGTTATGAAAACTTGAAATCGGCCCTAATTAATTGGCCATTCCGATTAATCGGTCGACCTCTACTTGAACCCATTCTACTCTAGCTTTCCAGCTTTCTCTCTGGCGACACATGTGAGAAAACATAAAACATGTACACACAAACACAACTGTTTTGTGCCTAATAGCCTTCCCCAGACCATAAAAACTGAAACAACCCTCCTCCAGCCACCAGCCATCGTTTTGGCCCCCTCCTGTGGCTCGGGGGGGGGGGGGATCATCCAATCTCCTTGTCTCCCTACCTGGGGAACCGTGAGCTCTCTTACCACCCTGAAGAGAAGAAACAGCCACCGCACTGAGGACGAATCAGAGAGCCTGTAGAGCCAATTACCCAGCATGCTCTAATCCTCTCTCTCTGAACAAGAGGGGGAGGGGTGGAGAGGTAGGGCAGTCAGAGCACCGGTGTAGTGTCAAATACACTGCCCCCAGTCAAGACGCACGTCTGTCTGTCTCTTCTCACTTTTATCATTTCAATGAATACAACCTGGATGGCCTGGAGGCAGATCGTGAGCGCTGTTAATGGCTTTATCCTTAAGGACTCCGCAAAGGCAACAAGGGCTTTCTTTTATGTCATGTCAGAGCTCATCCTCTCTCTCTCTCTCTCTCTCTCTCTCTCTCTCTCTCTCTCTCTCTCTCTCTCTCTCTCTCTCTCTCTCTCTCTCTCTCTCTCTCTCTCTCTCTTTCTCTCAACCCCCTTCCCTCTTTTCCTTCCCTCTCTCTCGTTCTCTCATTCTCTCCCCCCTGTCTCTCGTTCTCTCTCCCTCCCCTACAACGAGGTAATATTCATTGAAATTATACTGAGGTAAACAGAGCAGCCCGTTAATATGACAGAGACTGTCGGTTCGGGCGCTGCGTGCCATCCGCCAGGGGAAGTGATACGGGGCACCGTCATCCTCCTGGTGGCAAGGTGGAGGAATTATCCCCATCAAAGAGCCCCTACAGCCTGCAGGCGTCCCATTAACCTTCCACAGCACAGCTCAATGGCAAGGAGACACTTTGCCAAGGCCCCTGCAAGCAACGACACACACACACACACACACCTAGACATGCAAGCACACACCCACTCACACTCATCCCGTTGTACATGCAGACATTTGCTGATACATAGACGGAAACACACTTAGACAAACATACACACACACACACACACATTCACCTCAATTACTCTTTCATTTATGGCGCGACAGCTGAGCATATGCAAAATTAAATCTCCTGGCGGAATGGGGCCGGCCCATCTCACCTTGCGTCAAAACGCACTCATTTCCAATCCTCCCTCCAACCTTTTCATCTGGAAGGAAAGGCAACAGCGGGGTATTAATGGGTGTGTGAGGCGGAATGCCATCAAAGCGGAAATTTAGTGAGACGTCCGAGTGTAAAAGAGCTCCACATGTTAATCCCTCCGCAAACGCTAGGCCGCCCGTCAACACACACACACACACACACACACACACACAAACACACACACACACACACACACACACACACACACACACAGTCCTTCGCGCCCTACTCATTGGCTGAACCATTTTGATATGAGCCAATGCATGTCTAACTATGTGAACCAGTTTCTGCCTTAATATTGAATTTAGAATTTATCTGACATAGTTCTGAATACTGGCCCTCTGGAAATCAATGGGCTGTAATGGAATACAATTGTATATAAGTAAGTTTTAATTAAGAGTTGTAGCCCTTTCTGCACTACCTCATGCTACCTACATTAAGCTGTACCCCCCCAGTAACTCATGAATACACTGGAAATAATGTAAAACATACTTTAGCATGGACCCCTTACAAAAAAAGATTGCCGTTTTGAATCTGCAGTAAGCGTGCAGTAACTGCAGTTGACCTGTGGTATTTTGGATGAACTAATTGCAGAATAACTGCAGTGTACTGCAGTTGAACTGCAGTTACACTGCAAAATTACTGAAAAAAAAAGAAAACGGTATTATTTTGGATGCAGTATTTGCAGCATACTGCAGTTGTAATGCACTCTGACTGCAATCTATTTTTGTACGGGACAGAATGGTGTTAAACCACCAAAACAACAAGGTCTTGTTATTTTCCCTGAAATCTGCTAATTGAGTTCCTGGTTAGAAGAAGACCAATGTTTTCCTGTTTTTTCAGCATGGGTTTTAATCAGATCCTCCATGTCCTGTTCGATAAGACACTTAATTAATCAGAGAAAGGACCGACAGTCGGACGGAAACAGGACGGCCGAGATACTTCCCCTGCTCTCTATCGATAACGAAAAAAGCGGGAGGAAGCAAATAGAGAGAGAACAAAGCAAAAAGAGCAGGGGGGAAGACAAACGAGAGAGGGAAGAAGCAAAAAGAGAGAGGGAAGAAGCACTGAGTAGAAAATAAGAAGTGCCCAAGGCTTAGTCACAGTTTGTTCCCTCTACCTCTGAAAGAGGCCATTTTAAAGGGGTCATGTCTGTTGATGTCTAGGTCGGGTTTTGTCATTCCTCTCTGTGGCTAAAGTGAAGTACCATGTTTAGGTGTTAGCCCCCTCAGGGTTGTTAGCCTCCTAGCCTGCTAGCAGCACAGCACTGCTTGCTCTCATTAAGGGAATGGGAAGAGGCTGCTGGTGAAGTGGATTCCTTGGCTGGTCATTCTTCTCTGTGGCTAAAGTGAAGTATCATGTCTAGGTGTTAGCCCTCAGGGCTGCTAGCTAACCTGCTAGCTATACCACAGCACAGCTTGCTCCCATTCAGGAGAAGAGAAGACGCTACTGTTAAAAAATGTATGCCTTGCCGTGGCTGCTTGTACTCCAGTGTGGCCCTGGGTTCGGCGGGCTAAAAGGTGTGATGAGATGTGATAGATGAGTGCTGGTGGGTGTCCAGACTGGCCGTATTGGAGAGACGCAGCTGGCCCGCTGCCACCCTCCCTGGCTCTGCCCCCTCCAGGTGTGCCCCCACTAGCTAGCTAGAACCCCCGGGCGCTACAGACCCACATTAGTGTACACTTACACACTCACTGGTGTACAAATACACACATTGGTATCCAGAAACACACAGACAAACAGACAATAAAAGGCCACTAAAATGTGAAGTTTTGTCACACAACACAATGCCACAGATGTCTCAAGTTTTGAGGGGGCGTGCAATTGGCATGTTGACTGCATGAATGTCCACCAGAGCGGTAGCCAGAGAATTGAATGTTCATTTCTCTACGATAAGCCACCTCCAACGTTGTTTTAGAGAATTTGGCAGTACGTCCAACCGGCCTCAACCGCAGACCACATGTATGGCGTTGTATTGGGCGAGCGGTTTGCTGATGTCAACATTGTGAACAGTGTGCCTCGTGATGGCGGTGGGGTTATGGTATGGGCAGACATAAGCTACGGACGATGAACACAATTGTATTTTATCGATGGCGATTTCAATTTCAATGCACAAAGACACCTTGATTAGATCCTGAGGCCCATTGTCGTGCCATTCATCCGCCGCCATCACCTCATGTTTCAGCATGATAATGCACAGCCCCGTGTTACAAGGATCTGTACACAATTCCTGGAAGCTGAAAATGTTCAGTTTTCAGTTCTTCCACGGCCTGCATACTCACCAGACATGTCACCCATTGAGCATGTCTGGGATGCTCTGGATGGACGTGCACGACAGCATGTTCCAGTTCCCGACAATATCCAGCGACCACACACAGCCATTGAAGAGTGAGACAACATTCCACAATCAACAGCCTGATCAACTCGATGCGAAGGAGATGTGTCATGCTGCATGAGGCAAACGGTGGTCACACCAGATATGGACTGGTTTTCTGATCCACACCCCTACCTTTTTTTTTAAAGGTATCTGTGACTAACAGATGCATATCTGTATTCCCAGTCATGTGAAATCCGTAGACTATTTAAAGCATAACTGATACATCATTTCTAACACACGTTCTCTCTGTTTACTGTGCATCTGTCTTTGTGTATCGTTCTGAAACCAAATTGCCCAATGTTGGGACAGTAAAGCTCTCTGAATCTAAATCTGAATCTCTCTCCCGCTCCACAGCAACAGGAGCAGGACCCCACCAACCTGTACATCTCCAACCTGCCGGTGTCCATGGATGAGCAGGAGCTGGAGAACATGCTGAAGCCTTTCGGTCACGTCATCTCCACGCGCATCCTGAGGGACGCCAACGGGGTCAGCAGAGGGGTCGGCTTTGCCAGGTATGCTTGCTGGCACTGGTGTAAAGTACTTAAGTAAAAAATACTTTCAAGTACTAGTTAAGTCGTATTTTTGGGGGTATCTGTACTTTATTTTTTATATTTTTTTGACTACTTTTACTTCACTACATTCCTTAAGAAAATATTGTACTTTTTACTCCATACATTTTCCTTGACACCCAAAAGTACTCGTTACATTTTGAATGCTTAGCAGGACAGGAAAATTGTCAAATTCACGCACATCAACAGAACATCCCTACAGCCTCTGATCTGGCGGACTCACTAAACACAAATGCTTTGTTTGTAAAGGATGTCTGAGTGTTGGAGTGTTGGAGTGTTGGAGTGTTGGAGTGTGCTGTGTGTGTGTGTGTGTGTGTGTGTGTGTGTGTGTGTGTGTGTGTGTGTGTGTGTGTGTGTCCGTGGCTATCCGTTAATAAATTAAAAAACAAGGAAATGGTGCCATCTGGTTTGCTTAACATAAGGAATTTGAAATGATTTTTACTTTTACTTTTGATACTAAAGTATATTTTAAACGAAATACTTTTACACTTTTACTCAAGTAGAATTTTACTGGGTGACTTTTACTTTTTTCTTGAGTCGTTTTTCTATTAAGGTGTCTTTACTTTTACTCAAGTATGATAATTGGGTACTTTTTCCCACCACTGCTTGCTGGAACACACACACTACAGATTCTGTAGTGCCTGAAGAGTGTGTGTGTGTGTTTGGGGTGGGGGGTGCATATGTGTGGAGGAGAAGTGCGTGTATGTGTGCGTGTGTGTGTGGGGCGGGGGGAGTGTGTGTTTGGGGGGGGGGGGGGTTCCGTGAGATGTTGACACTTGTGTCTGCATAGCATTATGCTATTTGTTTAGGCTCTATTTTCCTCCTGTAAAATGAGACTTTACCCTCCTACCCCTTCAAAGTCATGCACGTCCTCCTCATCCTCCACACTGCTCTCATTTCTCTCCCCACAACACAACACTCCCGGCTTGTTTACCCAGAGGAAGGTGTTCATGAGAACAACAACACCATCTTGCAGAGATTTCTCTTAATCAGCCCGTGCTGCAGTCCCCTCCGATTCCCCACTCTATTACAGTGGGTTACAGAAGGATTGACAGGCAGACTCCTGCAGATCAATACACACACACACACACACACACCAACACAACAGCTCGGCACAGGCTAACACACTCCACCTGTTCAAGTAGGGCTGAGTGGGGAAGTAATATGATGGGGAAGGAGAGAGAGGAGAAGGGGAAGAGGTGAAGGGAAGAGAGGCGTGGAAGGGAGAGGCAAAAATAGAGAGATGCTTAGGGATACTGTTGAGGAAAAAAAGAACAGAGGGATGGGCGGAGAAAGTCCATAGAGCGGGAGAGAAGAACGAGGGAGTGAGCAAGAGAGCATGAAAGAGAGATGGAAAGGCAGAAGGAGAGAGCGAGAGAGACAAGGGTGCATCCAAAATGGCACCCTATGCCCTATATAGTGCATCAATTCCCTGGGCTCTGCTCAAAAGCAATTCACTACACCTGCATTGCTTGCTGTTTGGGGTTTTAGGCTGGGTTTCTGTACAGCACTTTGAGATATCAGCTGATGTATGAAGGGCTATATAAATACATTTGATTTGATTTGACTACATAGGGAATAGGGTACCGTCCATTTGAGCTTGAAACAATCAGATGTTGAAACAGAGGGCCCCAGCCTCTAGTCCACAGATGTTGAGGGACAGAGGGGCATTAGAGAGAGTAAACCTTGCTAAGTGTTTCTGCACTCCTCCATTACACTGTTATCAGAGCCCATTACTGGGGGCCTCACAGCTAATCACTGTGGACATGATCACCTGATGTCATTAACCATCGGGCCTCCCTGCCTCACAGAGAGCAGAGAAGAGAGGATGGGTGGCTGCCAGGGGTTCGTCAGACCTGAGAGAGCAGGAGGGAGGGATGAGGGAGATGGAAGGGTAGAACAGAAGGAGAGAGCGAGAGAGAGAGAGAGGGAGAACAGGTTGTAACAGAGGGAGGAGATGTGTATAGTGAGAGAGCACGAGAGTGAGTCTGTATATAGACATAATAATACATTTGAAATGTCTTTATTATTTTGGAAATGTTGTGAGTGTAATGTTCACTGTTCATTTTTTAAATAGTTTTTTACACTTTTGTTTATGATCTATTTCACATACTTTGGCAATGTAAACATGTGTTTCCCCTGCCATTAAAGCCCCTTGAATTGATTTGAAATTGAATTGAGAGAGAAAGAGAGAGAGAATTGAAATTTAATTGAGAGAGAGGTAAAGACTAGTTGTCATCCTGAATGGGTCTGATCCAACTGCTCACAAGGAGAGATACATTTGACCAGTTACAAATCAACCCCTAGTTCCACACGTGACAGAAGTGAATTATTCTGCCCTATGCAGACGCTCTCCTCTGGGACCCCTCTACCGTTGGGAATAGCAGGAGGGAAGGAGGGAGGGTCTGAACTGAGAGTGTGTGTAATTGTGTGTGTGTGTGTGTGTCTGGGGCGCGTGCGCCCCATTAGATCACTGGCAGCAGCGGTGGGTGAATGTGTGCAGGGTAGGCCATTCAAGGCCACTCACTGTGAAAAGGGCTCCGTTGACTCACCCTGCCACAATGAGACACAGGGACCTGACCCACTTACACCACAGGTCCCACTGCCAGAAAGCAAAACGGGGAGGGAGGGATGAAGGGAGAGGGAGAGGGAGGGCAACAGGGATGACAACAGATGAGACAGAAAGACCGGGTGAGAAATATTGGGTCGAAAATAGGCAAGGGGAGGAAAAGGGAGGAAATGGATAGATGAGAGAAAGAGATGGATGAGTCATGAGGGAAAAGATAGAGGGTCAAGAAGAGCGGTATGGGGGGGGGGGGGAGGGAAAGAAAAGGAAAGAGAAGGATGAAACAGAAGAAGAGATGTGCGAGGGAGTAAAACAGAAAGTAAAGAAGGCAGGATGATAGATAGAGGGGATGGATAATCTAGTAAGTGATACAGAGTGAAAGAGAGAGACATCACAGACCCCTTGCTGGTACGTACGTATTTAGTTGATCAGTGGTCTGCGTTGGGAGGGAGGGAGGGAGGCGAGGGAGGGAGGGAGGCGAGGGTTTAATATGATACTACTCTGTTCTCTGTAAATGAGATGAGTCACAGTCACACTGTGTGACTCCACTCCCTTAGTAACTCCACCGCACTCGCTCTTCCTGTTCCATGACACACAGACAGTCAACACTCTCTCCAGTCTCTCATATCCTATTAGTGCTCACTCCACTCTCTTCCTCATTTAGCCCAGGAGAATTTGGATATCACTGTGACTCAAGGGTGTACATCCTCAATTTGCCGCCTCGTAAAATGACTCAGCCACAATACCGTAGGCACTCGGCCAAGGGGAACAATAGGTGTTGTCATAGGGCCTCGATATCTACAATTGGATCAACAGAGAAAATGTCCCATGCATACTCAAAGGTACTGCATGTATGGAAATGTCATGCTTTCGGTATTCATCGTGTGTAAAGAGTCGTATTCTGCCGAGGCACTTCAGTAGATATGAAAGGACCGTTGGAGGTTTTACATGGCACGTTTTAAGTATTCGTTCATGTGGTAATGTAATATTCCCACTTGTATTCATCCTTTTGTCGCAGGATGGAGTCGACGGAGAAATGTGACGTGGTGATACAGTATTTCAACGGGAAATACCTGAAAACCCCGCCAGGCATTCCAGGTAAGAAGACTTCCCTCTCTGCTTAAACATTCCCCCCCCCCCCCCCCCCCACCTCCGAAACCCTCCGCCCGTCCTGATTCAATTATGTAAATTGCACCGTCCCAACTTCCCCCTCCTTGGGAGATTGTCGCCTATCGCATTTGTGACACGGTGACGTGAGCGTTCGTCGCTAGCTCTCGCCTCCCGTTCAAAAAGGGCCTCCCCCGGCTGTCCGCCGACTGTTCAACTCAGGAGCTTCGAGGGCAGCCAAAGCGCTCTTAATGTTCACATTGCGGGCTTCTCTGCTGCTCGGAAATCGACTTAAGAGCTGCCTTCCCTGCAGCCAAACTTCCAAGAGAGAGAGAGAGAGAGGGGGAGTTGGAGAGGCAGAGGGAATAGGAGAACGGGCTGCCTCAGCAGTTTTTTAGGCCAGGTGGAGTGTTGCACTAAGACCCCTGTTCATTTCAATAGGGACCAGAGGGCAGAAGAGTTTCTGCGGAGGCCTCACCGGGCCCGCTGATGGTTTTACTGGGATCCACAGGGACAGAGCACGGACTGCCCTTAGAATATAGTCCCTTACAGTATAGTCACCATAGAGACATGTTTGAAATTGCCCATACAATCACTCAGCCCACTGCATAGGCTATCCCACTTGCCATTAAAGGCAGGGGCGTAGATGAGGCTGGGATGTAATGGGAAACCTTTAAAGTGTTAATATCACACTGACCTTCCCCTTTAAATGTCCCTTCCCAGGTGCTTGGGACTATTATGGTTTATAGATTCTAAGGAAAGGTGCCAACGGACAAGATTTTTCAGCGATCAGCTAGAAATGAGTCTTTCTATAGTGCCTTCAGAAAGTATTCATACCCTTTTACTTATTCCACATTTTGTTGTGTTACAGCCTGAATTCAAAATTGATTGAATATATTTTCTTCTACACACAATACCCCATAATGACAAAGTGAAAATATGTTTTTTGAAATGTTAGCAAATGTATGGAAAATGAAATTCAGAAACATTTATTTTAAATAAGTATTCACACCTCTTAGTCAATACATATTAGAATCACCTTTGGCAGCGATTACAGCTGTGAGTCTTTCTGGGTAAGTCTCTAAGAGCTTTGCACACCTGGATTGTACAACATTTTCACGTTATTCTTTTTAAAATGCTTCAAGCTCTGTCAAGTTGGTTGTTGGTCATTGCTAGACAGCCATTTTCAAGTCTTGCCATAGATTTTCAAGCTGATTTATGTCAGAACTGTAACTAGGCCACTCAGGAACATTCAATGTCATCTTGGTAAGAAACTATATTTGGCCTTGTGTTTTCGGTTATTGTCCTGCTGAAAGATGAATGTATCATCCAGTGCATGTTGGAAGGCAGACTGAACCTGGTTTTCCTCTAGGATTTTGCCTGTGCTTAGCTCTATTCCGTTCCTTGTTATCTTAAAAAACGACCTAGTCCTTGCCGATGACAATCATACCCATAACATGATCCAGCCACCACCATGCTTGAAAATAATAATATTATTATTTAAAAAAATGTCATGTTTGAAAATATATAGAGTGGTAGTCAGTGATGTTTTGTGTTGGATTTGCCCCAAACATAATATTTTCTATTCTGGGCATAAAGTTAATTTCTTTTCCACATTTTTGCAGTTTTACTTGAGTGCCTTATTGCAAACAGTATGCATGTTTTGGAATATTTTGTTCTGTACAAACTTCTTTCTTTTCCCTCTGTCATTTAGGTTAGTATTATGGAGTAACTACAGTGTTGTTGATCCAGCTTCAGCTTTTTCCTATCACAGCCATTAAACTCTATAACTGTTTTAAAGTCACCATTGGCCTCATGGTGAAATCCCTGAGCCATGTCCTTCTTTAACCTGTCTCATCTCCTTCATCTACGCTGATTGAAGTGGATTTAACAAGTGACATCAATAAGGGATCATATCTTTCACCTGGGTTCACCTGGTCAGTCAATGTCATGGAAAGAGCAGGTGTTCTTAATGTTTTGTAACACTCAGTGTACATTTTGATCGTCATGCTTATCGGTCTATAGGTTAAGTAACATCATTTTGTTAGCAATCGTGTATCTTATCCAACACAACTATCACACGTGCAGAGTATACAAAGTCAATTTTTTTTTAGCAGGATGTCTCCTGTACCTCTTCAGCTTGTTGCTGCTGGAGTAAAACATGTGTTTTTCATAAGCCCGTTCATTGCGCAACAATTCTAAATGCAATCACATGTTAACTGTTTTGGTGCACGATTCAAATGAGCTACTATTTGTATTTCTCAACTGGTAATTGAAGCGTGCCTTTCATTCACCATTCAAGTGCAGGCAACAGGCTATCAGCGTGTCACCCGCCACTTTACAATGTGAGCTGGAGGCAGGATGCATTCTGAAAACATACTTAATTGTTTGAAGCCTGAATGTTTTATTTCATATGGTATGAGGCGGGTCTTACCTTGCTTCAAAGTAGCCTATGGGCAAGATAAGACCATGGAAACGTGGAGGCAATCATTTTAGAAAGACCTCATCGGCAATGTGTGTTTCAAGTTTTGTGGGAGCCAGTTATGATTTTCAAATGCGCATTTTCGTGGAACAGTTTCATTTCAATAATAACGTTTTCGTTTCTCAAAGTCATTGTCATGTGGTTAAAAATAAAAATCGGAATTAAAATGATACAAATCTAAAAGTTAAAAGTCAACTAATTCGAGATCGCCAGCCTCTGCCATATGGACACATTGATACGCCGTGATCCGTTTGCGGCTAAAGAATTTGGCGCATGTAACTGATAGCCTATAGGCCAATGCAGCAGTAGGCCTATAACTCTTTCACACCGAAGATTGGTGATTATCAAGGGGGAGATTGTTGGAAAGACTTTTCAAATAGCTTACTGCGAGGAACTCATTTTAATATATTATCATCCGCAATGGAAGTAAAAAAACAAACACTTTCCCACATTTCCGCGCAGCAAGCCAGGTACTTCTATGCGTGCTCAGGTGCGTATGCTCCGCTCCCTACACATGATCAGGACAGAGACATATGCTCATTGCTCACATGGAGCACTCCAAACAAAAGACAATGAAAACATGTCCGAATCTTGTTAATGATGGTTATGACATAAACCAAAAGGTGTGGCAGGTTGTGAACTCTGCAAACGTTTCCACTCCGAGAATGAGAACGGTAAAATCACTATAATTAATACATGCATGAACAGAAATGAATGTAAATTGGGATTATCCACACATTTTTTTTTTTAAAGAAGCTAACGATCCTCGATTCCTCTGGCTAAATCATGCTTACTGGTGAATTATTTTTAATGATTTGATTTATTTCTGTATAGACGAGTAGTTATAGAATTTTTGCAAATGTATTTGCATTTACTTCCCTATTGGACCCACCGCTATGCCGTTTCTCTCCTTTCCTATTGGTTTTCATATCAACTTTCTTTCGTTGTCCAGAAGCCAAAGGCACAATCGTACTTATACAGTATTAGCAACCTATCGCAGTTGTTGCGTATTTAGATTCCCGCTCTTTCTAAGTTTCTACTCTGTCACGTATGGGACCGCTATCAGATGGGTCCGATACATTTCTCAAATGTAAATAATAAATTACAAAACTTCCGGGTCACGTTGTTCAGCGCCACACCATCCAAATAATTCATAACTTCACCATGCTCAAAGGGATATTCAAATGTCCCTAATCGGTCTTTGTGGTTGAATCTGTGTTTGAAATGCACTGCTCGATTTAGGGACCTTACAGATAATTGTATGTGTGGGGTACAGGAGATGAGGTAGTCATTCAAAAATCATGTTAAACACCATGGAACTTATTATGTGACCTGTTAAACCAAGTTTTATTCCTGAATTTATTTAGGCTTTTTTTTTAGTACAATTGTATAAATAATGTATTATGCAAGAAATGGTGGGGCAAATATTGATACAATAACCATCGTATGGAAGTAAACTTGGGAGTCACTGAATGATATGGTGTGGTCCTCCCACTATGACTCGAGAAAGCATGCAGTTTATTAGGCTACAGATGAAGTAAGTTGCGGTGAACTTCACAGGGTGGCAAAAGTGTATGGTGATCATAATGCTCCTTTCAATAAATATCCAGTGTCTTATTCTGGTGACATGATGCTCGACTGCCGATTTGACAAATAAACGTATTCTAGTTCTTATCCATAATAATCTCATCATGTAGACCAGCCTACTACTGTATCTGCCAGCTGCCAGCTTTTTGTGACAAAACTCCTGGGAGAGTTGAAAATGCAGATGTAAACACATTGAACTTGAGATTTTTATTCAGTACATGAAAACTTAAGCAAAAAAGTACATTTTGCTCGCATGTCATCACCCACTGGCTCTTACCCGCAACAAGTCCGTTTGGTGGAAACACTTCACAGGTGGGAAAATGCACATCTTTTTTTATGCGGATTGAAGATCTCTTGCCAATTGGATGGAAACCTAGTGACTGACACGACGTCCTTTCTGAATACTTTGAAGGCACTGCGTGTCAGAAAACGTCATTTAACTGAAATGTTCATATTCTGAAGGGTTTGGCAAAGCTGCTGTGATTTGATGGTCTCCTCTTGCACAGTGACATGTTTGATTACGACATCTCCTTGTTATTGTCGTTGATAAGAGCTCATTCCCATTGGACACTGGTGCTATTGACAGACTGATTCATCCAGTCACTGTAGTACTGCCCGTTGTTTTTTTTTAACCTTGTTAGCTACAGTATCGTATGTGCCTCTCTGTGTATAGAGGTTGAAATGTATTGTCTTTCTCGATCAAAACCCCTGCCCACTTTGACATGGTGTCACTGTCTACCGAACGGAAATCTCTCAACAACATGCCTCTAAACATCAAACGCAGATGTCCTAGCTGCAGGTCCCCAGACAGAGCAGAGCTCAGAGCGCCTGGCCTCTTTGTGAGGCAGAGCAGATCCTCCTCTTACACACGTGCTAGTGTAGTTAGCGTTGCGAGCGTTGCGTTGTGTTTCTTAAGGCGTGAAGGCTACAGCACTAGCATAGCGTTAGCCTAGTGTAGCGCGTTGGGAAGGCCACAGTGTAGCGTTAGCCTAGTGTAGCGCGTTGGGAAGGCCACAGTGTAGCGTTAGCCTAGTGTAGCGCTTTGGGAAGGCCACAGTGTAGCGTTAGCCTAGTGTAGCGCTTTGGGAAGGCCCAGTGTAGCGTTAGCCTAGTGTAGCGCGTTGGGAAGGCCACAGTGTAGCGTTAGCCTAGTGTAGCGTGTTGGGAATGCCACAGTGTAGCTTAGCCTAGTGTAGCGCGTTGGGAAGGCCACAGTGTGGCGTTAGCTTAGTGTATCCTGGTGTAGCATGTTGTGTTGTGTCGTGTCATGGTGCTGCTGGTATTTCTCCTGAGACCATTGTTATGCAGGGCACCCTCTTCATCCATCCTGTTCTGACAGCTCAGTGGGTAGGGGGGTGTCAGACGGACGTGACTGGCCTTAACACACTGTCCCCTTGACAGGCATAAATACACGCATACATACTCACACAAAACCACTCATCCTGACCCGAATGTGCAGTGTCAGCGTCTACATAATGCTAATGACCTCCTGTCTCTTTCTTATCACCATTTAACACAACCCAGAAACACAATGTACACGTTCCTCTCTCAATGCCCCAGGCTTGCTCCAGTCCTCTCTGGCCTACGTTTTGACAAGCCTCTGAATTGCCTGCTTGGCCACACCATTACATTTAGTAATATAGAGCGATGGGACACGGGCTCCTCCACCAGTTGTGTTTTTTCTACTGAGGTGTGTCCAGTTGCTGTGAGAGGATATAGAGTTGTCACCCCGTGTCCCATAGGAAGAAGTAAATATCCAGACGTCAGCTACAGGTAATCAGTTAACGTCAAGGGGCCATAGGGAAATATGCAGGAAGTGGCCATATGGGCAGGAAGTCCGTGATTCCGAGATAAAGCAGGGACAGAGCTGGAGATGTGTGGTGCAGAGGCAGAGAGAGGATGACATTGGATAAATGAAACGCAGAGGAAGGTCGTACACTTGACACTAAATTGCACATACAATTGAATTTGCATAGTAGTTACATGGGATTTCAATGTATTAGTGGCATTACATGTAGCTAACTAGACAGCAACTATACTAGTTATTTACTAGATCTTTTCAAACAAACTGACTTTGAGCAGTTTCATTTCAATTCAATAAAGCAAGTGATACTGCAAAACGGAATCCCATGCCGAAGCGTTTGCTTTCCTATGTAGCCAATCTGTTGCTGAAGCCTGAGAGTGAGATGGGATGTGGATTGGAGCAGTCAGCTCTCCCCGTGTCTGATCCAGAGACTGGAACATGATCGATCGCTTCGAAGGGGGACCACAGCTGTTTAGGTATTCTGTGCAATGCGGCAGTCGATGCTGCTGCCTGCGCCCGCCGTCCGACGCTCAACTCAAAACGCACACACTCACACGCACACACTCACACGCACACACTCACACTCACACGCACACACTCACACGCACACACAAAGAAATCGTTATTAGCGGCCTATTTTGCAGGAGAGAAGGTTTGAGGAATAGTTTATGAAAATGAAACCCTTGTTTTTCAGTGTCTGTAGTGTGTAAAACCACCCAAACGCTGTGTAAAGAATCGCTAAAGTTGTCAAACATAGTGAAGTATACCCCAATAGGGGTGCGTTTATGATTTACGGGGTGAACTGGAGCATTTGAAAAGTCAAAGGCAGAGCAGATAAAAATGATTTCATCCTCCTAGCGGTGTGAGCCTAGACGATTAGGTCTCTCTCGTGCGATGCTTTAAAACGCTGCTTATCATCGACACCCGTTTCTAAATGCAATATGAGCTCAGGTACAGTAGATACATTACACCTCGTTCCGTTCTGGAAAAGTGAACCTATTTCATCCACGCTGCTCTCATCTCATGTCAAAGTGATGACGGCAAGAAGAATGAACTGATCAGATTAGAATGCAATACTACCTCATCCTATTGTTGTTCCTTGCTCTTGGAATTGGAGTGTGGTGTGGAACAATCAAAATGGCAGCATGCGTTGCTTGATCGACGCAGTGAGTGTGTTTTCTAGATTCATTTGGGGAATTAAAAGGAAGGAATAAGGATTTGCCAAGACTGTTACGTTGCTCGATGCTGACTTTGGTAACCACATGTATATAGACAAACCAAGATCAAGTCCAGACTGATTAGAAATCTCTTGGTTTTATCCCTTCATCCTTTATCTCCCATTGTTCTAGAGCCAACATGACCGCGCGGTTGAAAGTCGACTCCAGTTGTCCAGTAGATGCTCTGTAAAGTATGGAAACCGCATCAGGAAGTGGCGATGGCCCTGGGAGACAGAACCCAAACGGGAAACATGCAAAATGGTCAAGCCCTTTCCTGTTCCTCTTTCTCACCGTCCTATTCCATTCCCTCTGTTTGTCTGTTTTCACTATACCGCAGTGTCTCCCAGGCTCTCTCTATACCAAACAACTGACGACTAAAGCCAAGTCCCTCCTCCTGACGACTGCGGACAACAGCAGTGCTTTCCCACGTAAAACCGTCTCCACATATGAATGTGTCTCAAATGTACTTCCTTTATCCGTGAGGAATTCCCATGTAACCCAGGCTTTTTCGGTTTGGTAAAGCCACCGCACCCACTTGCCCACCGCAGACCAACCAGATGCAAGAGAAGGAGAGTTCATGGGGCCACCCCTGGGAAGCCTCCCTCTCCTCCCTCTCCCAAAGCACAACCGAGGCCTGTAGACAGTCCCCCTAACCCGAAATGTTGGCCAAACTACAAATCCCGTCATTCTTAGCAGAACAATGGGTCCGGGCCCGCCGGGGCTGCGGGGAAAGTTCCCTCCCTAGCCGTCCAACCAGCCCAGCCAAGGTGCTGTTGTGCCAAGATATAGCCGAGACAGCCCACAGTATTAAACATCCCTCACTGAATTAAGGCAAGTCCCAAATCACTTGGTAAGTCGTAAAAGCCCTTCTGAAACTGTCAGTCATACTTGAGTAATCCATGTTAATTTTTCAGATCCCTCCCACATTCCCCTGGATAATAACCGGTCTGTCTGGTGTCCACTTTTCTCTCCCAGCGATAGATTTAACTTAATGCGCAGCTGAGCAGGTTGGAGGTTTGAGCTGCTGGTTTGCAGAGCAGTGTCAGGCAGTCTTAAGAGAAGTGCACAGGCACGTGTTTGATTATGGGCTGTGGGATGTAGGTTGATCTGGCATTGATCTGTAATGAGTTTTTTTTAATAAACTCTTTACTAGAGTTCCGACCGAAAAGCTGAAGATCAATTTGATCGTGTATCATATATTATTTTATAATTATCCTCATTTTTTTTTTACCCAATATAAACTATATCTCCATGTTCCTCAGTCGTGATTGGATTATTCCTCTCAACACCATCATCATCTCTGATATGCAGAGCAATGGGAAATAATTACCCTCCGTGGTCATTTTAAGAGTGTAGAAATGCACTTTTGAGAAAGATATTGCATCTTAATGGAATCTGTTCCCATAGGGTAAACTGCCTGCGCGTCTCACCATTAAACCAGGGAGAGACAGGAAGTTATTAAAATCCCCATAACATCACAGATTCTCTGCAAAGGATACATCCCCCCCCCCCCCCCCCGACGTGCACTTTCTCATTAGACTCTTATCTCACCCGCAGACAATCGTCTGGATTTGTCACGCTTTGTTTGTTTGGCCCCTGAACTATATCAATCACCGGCACGGTGCGCACAGCCACGGCGAGGAGAAAGATGAGTCTCTCTCTCTCTCTCTCTCCGTTGTGCAGGAGACTGTCGCCAAGCAATGAAATGTATTCAGCGACTGCACTACAGCAATAATAACAATAACCACTTTTACTGTACTCAGTTTCTGCAGAGGACAGGCATGCTCTAGCTCTGGTGGGGTTTTAGGCGGGTGTGCTTCTGATTGACTTTGAGAGCGAAAGAGAGGGAGAAAAGATGTAAGGACAGGAAGAGAGCAGACAGCGAGAAAGAGAGAGACGACCCAGGGGTTTAGAATCCTTCCAGCCAGCCCAAAGGTCAGGGGCCGTTTTCTGCCTGTGAAGATCAAAGGATGACCTTGGCTGTGAGACGGTCTCCTGAGCTTGACCCTGGCTCAACCCACCCCAGCTGTTCTCTGGATTGATCTCACTCCTCTCGTTCTCTCTCATCCACCCTCCCTTTCCTCGCATTATCCGCATTCTTTCTCCTCATCGCTCCCCACTTGTTTTTGGATGCAGTTCAATGCACACAATGTTATTTTTGGAGCCAAATGCTCTTGTTTCGGGATTTCTGTGAAATTCACCGTTTTTTTTGTTGCACCATTTCAAATGATAGCCAGTGTGTATAATAATGATTTATTAAAACGGAGAACCATTCAGCTCACGTGTAGCGATGGCAATATGTTTGCAAACGCTGTATACGTGGACACTGTATAATATTGACTTATTTGGTTAGATTTGTGAGATGCACATTGATCATGGAACACCACCGCTCTGGACATGAAATATTCAATGTTTGAAACCGGGGACCTACTGTTACGGTTTGTTTAACAATGAACCAGAATTATGTTGAGCTGCTCAATAATTAGGTCACAGGACTCGTAGCCCGTGGCCATGGCCTGTCTTACAGACTGAAGATTCTAGATTGCTGAGGAGGATAGCATGGCCCTAGGCACCTGTGGTATGTTCGGTGTTCTGGATACGTGCGTTCCGTGGCTTAGTACTCTACTTCCCTCCGCCTCCCACTAGCCGTCCATTTTGTTAAGTCAGGGAGTTTGATGAAGAGCATTTGGTGAATACATTTTTTTATAAATCTGAAACTCGTCTGTGTAAAGGGTATAGTGCGTTAAAGAGATAGATACGGTAGTATTCAGTCCCTCAAATGCAGAGCACCGTCATCGCAGAGCACTATTTGAACAGACATATAGCCTTACTAATATGCCATTATAGTGACAAATAAGTCAAATGTCCATACGTGACTTTGACTTTGTCCACTTGTGTGATGTATATCTACTATGGTGAAATGTAACTATGTTGATGTATTCGAATGAGACCATGTTGACTATAAAAAGTTATCTTGGGAAGTAGCCATATACAGTGGGGAGAACAAGTATTTGATACACTGCCGATTTGGCAGGTTTTCCTACTTACAAAGCATTTAGAGGTCTGTAATTTTTATCATAGGTACACTTCAACTGTGAGAGACGGAATCTAAAACAAAAATCCAGAAAATCACATTGTATGATTTTTAAGTAATTAATTTGCATTTTATTGCATGACATAAGTATTTGATACATCAGAAAAGCAGAACTTAATATTTGGTACAGAAACCTTTGTTTGCAATTACAGAGATCATACGTTTCCTGTAGTTCTTGACCAGGTTTGCACACACTGCAGCAGGGATTTTGGCCCACTCCTCCATACAGACCTTCTCCAGATCCTTCAGGTTTCGGGGCTGTCGCTGGGCAATACGGACTTTCAGCTCCCTCCAAAGATTTTCTATTGGGTTCAGGTCTGGAGACTGGCTAGGCCACTCCAGGACCTTGAGATGCTTCTTACGGAGCCACTCCTTAGTTGCCCTGGCTGTGTGTTTCAGGTCGTTGTCATGCTGGAAGACCCAGCCACGACCAATCTTCAATGCTCTTACTGAGGGAAGGAGGTTGTTGGCCAAGATCTCGCGATACATGGCCCCATCCATCCTCCCCTCAATACGGTGCAGTCGTCCTGTCCCCTTTGCAGAAAAGCATCCCCAAAGAATGATGTTTCCACCTCCATGCTTCACGGTTGGGATGGTGTTCTTTAGGTTGTACTCATCCTTCTTCTTCCTCCAAACACGGCGAGTGGAGTTTAGACCAAAAAGCTCTATTTTTGTCTCATCAGACCACATGACCTTCTCCCATTCCTCCTCTGGATCATCCAGATGGTCATTGGCAAACTTCAGACGGGCCTGGACATGCGCTGGCTTGAGCAGGGGGACCTTGCGTGCGCTGCAGGATTTTAATCCATGACGGCGTAGTGTGTTACTAATGGTTTTCTTTGAGGCTGTGGTCCCAGCTCTCTTCAGGTCATTGACCAGGTCCTGCTGTGTAGTTCTGGGCTGATCCCTCACCTTCCTAATGATCATTGATGCCCCACGAGGTGAGATCTTGCATGGAGCCCCAGACCGAGGGTGATTGACCGTCATCTTGAACTTCTTCCATTTTCTAATAATTGCGCCAACAGTTGTTGCCTTCTCACCAAGCTGCTTGCCTATTGTCCTGTAGCCCATCCCAGCCTTGTGCAGGCCTCCAATTTTTTCCCTGATGTCCTTACACAGCTCTCTCGTCTTGGCCATTGTGGAGAGGTTGGAGTTTGTTTGATTGAGTGTGTGGACAGGTGTCTTTTATACAGGTAACGAGTTCAAACAGGTGCAGTTAATACAGGTAATGAGTGGAGAACAGCAGGGCTTCTTAAAGAAAAACTAACAGGTCTGTGAGAGCCGGAATTCTTACTGGTTGGTAGGTGATCAAATACTTATGTCATGCAATAAAATGCAAATTAATTACTTAAAAATCATACAATGTGATTTTCTGGATTTTTGTTTTAGATTCCGTCTCTCACAGTTGAAGTGTACCTATGATAGAAATTACAGACCTCTACATGCTTTGTAAGTAGGAAAACCTGCAAAATCGGCAGTGTATCAAATACTTGTTCTCCCCACTGTATGCCCGCGCTGACATTTGGGCTGCTTGTTTGTGTCTAATGTCTGTATGTCTCACGTCCTGTGTGGCGCAGGGCTGAATATTTTCCCGGTATTTTACAAATGTTCCATCCCGAGAATAAATCATTTTTCTCCCGGGTAACCCGGTATCAACCAAAAACATTATAAAGCATATAAATATGGCCTATATCCGGATTGAATTAGAGCTTTGATCGAAAATTCAAGTCTGATGCTACCTGAGCCTAATGAGCCATGCATTAAATACATTTTATGAGCCCTACATTAAAGACATTTGATGAGCCCTACATTAAAGACATTTGATGAGCCCTACATTAAAGACATTTGATGAGCCCTACATTAAAGACATTTGATGAGCCATACATGAAATACATTTTATGAGCCCTTACATTAAAGACATTTGATGAGCCATACATGAAATGCATTTTATGAGCCCTACATTAAAGACATTTGATGAGCCATACATGAAATACATTTTATGAGCCCTACATTAAAGACATTTGATGAGCCATACATGAAATGCATTTTATGAGCCCTACATTAAAGACATTTGATGAGCCAGACATTAAATACATTTTATAAGCCCTACATGAAAGACATTTTAATGAGCCCAAGCCCAAAAAAGCCCAAGTGATTGTGCCATTATCCAATACATACTGTATATGATATAGGCTACTGCACATTATGCACTACAGAAAAACATAAAAGCCTATAGATGTAGCTAGCTATATGCTCTCTTGGGTAAATAAATGAAACTAGCTCTTGTAGGCTAATCTTTATGAGTGTGAACTGTATTACTGTACTGTATAATACTGTATTACTGTATTGTATAATACTGTATTGTATAGTACTGTATTACTGTACTGTATTGTATTGTACTGTATTGTATAATACTGTATTACTGTATTGTATAATACTGTATTACTGTATTGTATAATACTGTATTACTGTATTGTATAATACTGTATTGTATAATACTGTATTACTCTACTGTATTGTATAATACTGTATTGTATAATACTGTATTACTTAATACTGTATTACTGTATTGTATAATACTGTATTGTATAATACTGTATTACTGTACTGTATTGTATAATACTGTACTGTATAATACTGTATTACTGTATTGTATAATACTGTACTGTATAATACTGTATTACTGTATTGTATAATACTGTATTACTGTATTGTATTGTATAATACTGTATTACTGTATTGTATAATACTGTATTACTGTATTGTATAATACTGTATTACTGTATTGTATAATACTGTATTGTATAATACTGTATTACTGTACTGTATTGTATAATACTGTATTGTATAATACTGTATTACTGTATTGTATAATACTGTATTACTGTATTGTATAATACTGTATTGTATAATACTGTATTACTGTATTGTATAATACTGTATTACTGTATTGTATAATACTGTATTGTATAATACTGTATTGTATGTACTGGAATTACGCACATAATTCAAACCATGATGAAGCAGGGAGAGGACATGCAATTCTGTTGCAGCACACGGAGCCTACAACATTACAAGTATAGGTTAGCAAATTAGATTTTAATTTTGAAATAGAACAGGGCCTATTTGTATAATTAGTAGGCTGACTCAAATACACCATTCTTTCTCTCTAGTGTTGCTCCAGTCCTTCCTCGCTTTCAACGGTTAAAGGAAATACGTTTCGTGGTCCTTATCTGCGTCATTCTAATGACATCCTCGAATAATATAGGACTAGAATTAGATGCAGAAGGATTTTGGGTCTGAGTAAATAACTTCTGTAGGCTTCCACCATCATGCGTGCGCTCTTCTTTCAAACTCTGTGAGTTCTATTGGCTGCTGTATTTCCCATTCAGCAAACAAGAGCTTGCATCCCTCTTCGAATAGTCTATTGATATAAGGAATGCAACAACAAAAAAATAATGTCCAGCTAGCTATTCCAGTCTAGCTTTTCCTGCATGGGACTCCAAGAGCTAAGGAGCGTTCTTTAAGAAGAGAGGCCAGTGGCCAGGTGCGTGCGTATTGTGCAAGAAACAGAGGCTAGAAGTTAGAAGCTTATTATCTATAACCCATCATTAATTAGCTAAATATAAGCCTAATACTGCATTGAATGTATTGCCTGAAAGAGGAAGGCCAGGGCTATAGGCCTATATCAATCTAGATCAGGAGTATCTATTTTGGATGCAATTTGAATGGAGTTGATGGAGAGAGAGAAAGACTGCCAGAGAGTGCATGCACGTGCACTGATTTAAAGCAACAATATTCGCATGATAGTCTGTTTTAAAACTGCTACTGCAATTTCGATAAAAAAGAATAATCTTTACAATAAAAAAAATGAGGTGACCCCTGAAAGCCAGACGGAGATGGGTAAATTAGATGTGCATTCGGTCTTTGTATTACTGTACCATTAGACTATGCTGTAGCAAATGTAGTCCTGCCTGTCACAAGACAACATGAGATGATAGGTCAGCATGCAATTGGGAACTTCTCTCCACACCGAGACGGGCTGTCTGTCTCCACCCTGAGCATTGATGATTCATCATGCAGGGGCCTTAGAGAAGCCAGATTTCGCATTCAAATGTAACAGCTCCACTTCACGTCATGTTGTTCATGGCCCACCGTTCGTCCCAGGACACCTACGACGGAGAGGTTAACCTGGCAGTGCCCTGAAAGAGAGCTGGTCTGCCGTTAGAGCCATACACATGGTCTGTTGGAACATACAGAAGTCCAGCTTACGGGTATTATTGGAAATGCTACTGGACCTCTCATGTGCCAGACACGCACACACACACTGGAACTCCGATGGACAAACACACGCATGCATATTCACACACACACACACACACATTCACACACACACACACACTGGAACTCCGATGGACAAACACACGCATGCATATTCACGCACACACACACACATTCACACACACACACACTGGAACTCCGATGGACAAACACACGCATGCATATTCACACACACACACACACACACACACTGGAACTCCGATGGACAAACACACGCATGCATATTCACACACACACACACACACTGGACCTCGGGTGTACATCCAAGATCGGTTATCTTCTATGTCCCCCTTTCCCGCAGACCTCCTTTGGTAAAAGCATGGCGATGTTTCTTCTTTCTCAACTGGGTCTTTGACAAGTATACAGTCTATGTTTATGGGTGTATTTTTATGAAGTACCTGCTGGCTGGGATTTATGAGACGAAGGACACCTGCAGCTGACCTCATCATATCCCTCACTTTCTCTGGCTCACGCTCGCGCTTTCTCTCTCTGACTGTTTCTTTACTGCCTTTTATCTTTCAGCTCTCAGTCTCTCTCTTTCCCACACACACACACACACACACACACACACACACACACACACACACACACACACACACACACACATACATAGACACACACACACACATACATACATACATACATACATACATACATACATACATACATACATACATACATACATACATACATACATACATACATACATACATAGACACACACACACACACACACATACATACATAGACACATACATACATAGACACACACACACAGACAGATACACACACACACACACACACACACACACACACACACACACACACACACACACACACACACATACAGTGGGGAGAACAAGTATTTGATACACTGCCGATTTTGCAGGTTTTCCTACTTACAAAGCATGTAGAGGTCTGTAATTTTTATCATAGGTACACTTCAACGGTGAGAGACGGAATCTAAAACAAAAATCCAGAAAATCACATTGTATGATTTTTAAATAATTAATTTGCATTTTATTGCATGACATAAGTATTTGATCACCTACCAACCAGTAAGAATTCCGGCTCTCACAGACCTGTTAGTTTTTCTTTAAGAAGCCCTCCTGTTCTCCACTCATTACCTGTATTAACTGCACCTGTTTGAACTCGTTACCTGTATGAAAGACACCTGTCCACACACTCAATCAAACAGATTCCAACCTCTCCACAATGGCCAAGACCAGAGAGCTGTGTAAGGACATCAGGGATAAAATTGTAGACCTGCACAAGGCTGGGATGGGCTACAGGACAATAGGCAAGCAGCTTGGTGAGAAGGAAACAACTGTTGGCGCAATTATTAGAAAATGGAAGAAGTTCAAGATGACGGTCAATCACCCTCGGTCTGGGGCTCCATGCAAGATTTCACCTCGTGGGGCATCAATGATCATGAGGAAGGTGAGGGATCAGCCCAGAACTACACGGCAGGACCTGGTCAATGACCTGAAGAGAGCTGGGACCACAGTCTCAAAGAAAACCATTAGTAACACACTACGCCGTCATGGATTAAAATCCTGCAGCGCACGCAAGGTCCCCCTGCTTAAGCCAGTGCATGTCCAGGCCTGTCTGAAGTTTGCCAATGACCATCTGGATGATCCAGAGGAGGAATGGGAGAAGGTCATGTGGTCTGATGAGACAAAAATAGAGCTTTTTGGTCTAACTCCACTCGCCGTGTTTGGAGGAAGAAGAAGTATGAGTACAACCCCAAGAACACCATCCCAACCGTGAAGCATGGAGGTGGAAACATCATTCTTTGGGGATGCTTTTCTGCAAAGGGGACAGGACGACTGCACCGTATTGAGGGGAGGATGGATGGGGCCATGTATCGCGAGATCTTGGCCAACAACCTCCTTCCCTCAGTAAGAGCATTGAAGATGGGTCGTGGCTGGGTCTTCCAGCATGACAACGACACGAAGCACACAGCCATGGCAACTAAGGAGTGGCTCCGTAAGAAGCATCTCAAGGTCCTGGAGTGGCCTAGCCAGTCTCCAGACCTGAACCCAATAGAAAATCTTTGGAGGGAGCTGAAACTCCGTATTGCCCAGCGACAGCCCCGAAACCTGAAGGATCTGGAGAAGATCTGTAGGGAGGAGTGGGCCAAAATCCCTGCTGCAGTGTGTGCAAACCTAGTCAAGAACTACAGGAAACGTATGATCTCTGTAATTGCAAACAAAGGTTTCTGTACCAAATATTAAGTACTGCTTTTCTGATGTATCAAATACTTATGTCATGCAATAAAATGCAAATTAATTACTTAAAAATCATACAATGTGATTTTCTGGATTTTTGTTTTAGATTCCGTCTCTCATAGTTGAAGTGTACCTATGATAAAAATTACAGACCTCTACATGCTTTGTAAGTAGGAAAACCTGCAAAATCGGCAGTGTATCAAATACTTGTTCTCCCCACTACATAGACACACACATACATAGACACACACACACGCACAGACAGATACACATACACACACACACAGACAGATACACACACACACAAACAGACAGATACACACACACACCGGCCCCCCCCCCTCTTATTTTAGGAGTCATTGCTTTGATTACCTCCAGCCTGCAACTTAGATGGTCTCACAGAGAAAAGCTTGGCTGTGGTAGTGCTGAGCGATTAGTTATTTTTGAGGTCGTTCAGTTTCGGTTAGATTATTCAAATCTAATAAAATAAAAAATCTGATTTCTGTTTTGATTATTTGAGTTGAATGCTGTAACAACACATGATAAAACCATTAATAAAAGTCCCATGACGTTAGTGACTGTCTGTTACTGCTTATCACTTATTAACCATCATTTATCACTTAACTTTTTAATAAAATATTTCAGTTGTGTTTATTACAATTGTTTTATTTGATGACTTTATTATTTCATTCCAAGTCATCATCTCATCTCTATAGAACTGCTGCCTATGATGTCTGAAAAGTAAATAAGGCCTACCAATCACTTTGATCATGTATTTTCAGGTAGAGATACCTCGTGAAGCAACAGCTGCTCGCTATATCCCCTCACGATCACGCATTCTTGTCTCTTCTGTAGCGTTGAAAGAAACACAAGCCAGGCAGTTACATATGTAGAATATTGGCCTGTTGGAAACTACAACTCCCTACTACATCGCACAGTTCATGCTCGATCTGATTTATCCCTAGAGAAACTGTGCAATGTTTGCATTGATCTCACAGAATTGTATTTTTCATCAAATGGAATTCAAATAATTGAACGGACGTCTGTCAATTAGTTTTAAATAACCAACATTTCGGTTAATCGCTCAGCACTGTGCAGTGGGACAGTAATTGCCAGAGCCTGGTTCTGTTCTGTTCTGCAGTCAGTCAATGCTCTGGTGCTTCACGTCGGGTGGAAAATATGAAGTTGTGGTGTCTCCGTTCAGAAGTTCCCCTGGCAGCGGGATGGCTGTAGATCTCACAACCGCTGAGCACATTGGCAATAGGGGAAACATAACAGTAGTTGCCCATAGAGGCAGGCCAGACACTTTAAGACACAGCGCTGTACCGTGGGGATTGAAGAGACTCAAAAGTGGCTTACGTGCTTATTTTAGATAATCGTATCGATTTGAAAAGCAGAGCCAATGAATGTAGTTTTCTTTACAACAATAGAGTGTGTATGTATGTGGCCCACTGGGTATAGGCTTATCGGTGTATGTGACTAATTGCCCGTACGCTGCCCTATTCAGAGCCTATTCAGAGCTCTTGCTGAGTTGTAGAAATAGCAAAAGTGGGTGTGGCAGAAATAGTAGCTGTTCAGTATTACTGAGAACGGTGCTGTAGTTGTGATAAAACCACCTCATCTTTCCATGGAAGAGACCTAGTCTCTACACATTTTGTGAATTACCTTCCAGCGAGTCATATCTGTCTTCCAGCCCCACACATCATCTGTGCCGGATGCACCCCGATCAATTCTTCCCAGGATGTCTTATTTGCGGAAGGGGCGCTCGGCGTTCTGCGAGCGGAGTTCTGTAGAGTGTATCCAATTTCAAGCTGAAAAGCAAATGGCCTTGGAGATCAAGGATTATACAGCACATTTCTAAGTAGAGCCGCTGGCTATCGATTCTGTTGGCCCCCTCTGAACCCAGGCCTGTGTTTGCTCTCTTTAAACCGCTAAATGTTGCCGTTTTTAATACCCCAACTATCACCTCTCAATCTGAAGCTATGCCAACGGTCCGGGATAAGTGGGGTCTGGTGGTCTTTATGAAGGCATTTTGCTTTTATGTGGTTAAATTTAGGACCTAGAAAATAAAGTACATTCTCAGTGTTTTCCTACAGCTGGGCATTTGATTGGAGGATGCACAACCATTTAAGTTATTTTGAGATGCTTTAAAAAAAAATATATATATATTTTTGCACAGTATGAAGTATGTACTAAAATGTGAATACTTTCTCATAATCATCAGCTTCTTATAGGCTGTATTACATTATGGAGGTTCTGTGGTAAAGCTGCTATTGGCCACCCTGTTTTAACATCTTATTACCACGACAGTCACTGATGAGATCCCGGCAACTCAAAGTTTTCATATCGAGCTTTGGCTGTGAAATGTACATTTGAAATGGAAATCCTCCAAGTCTGTGTAGAACGGGCATTGGTCACCAAAGGCTCACTCACACTCATGTTGAGTTCTGACGTGTTGCCTCAAACTGTGAGCTACTCTGGCATCCCTACGTTACCTTTTCCTTACCCACTCTGTGGCAGACGTTTTAAAGTTCGCTTCATGCCATCTAGCTATCTGCTCTGTTCAACCACAACACCCTTCTCCTCACATAAACACACACGCGGTTAACATGCACTCACAGGCTCATTTTGAAGTGTGGTAATTGGTTTTGGAAAGCCAGAAGAGGAAAAAAAAGGAATAGAATAATTCATCGTTCAACAGAAAAACTAGAACAAGGATGGGGGATTAAGTTAACTCGTCAAATAGGCTTCAATAGGCTCATTTGGTAGAAAAACCAACACAGGGACTTGGTAGAGACACACAGGATCCAGGGAGTGATGGGGAGAGGGTCCAAATCCCCCCTTGCTCACTAGTGGTCATTTCAAACAGGCAGGATTAGGCAACTGGACCCCCCGCTGTGGCTCTGAATGGATCAGAGGGGGAGAGAAGAAGGGCCCTCTCTCCTGTATTATCTAAATAACAGGCCTGGGAATTCAATAAGCACTCGCTTCCTTCATCATCGCTCCCAATTAAGCTGCAGCATGCGGCAGGCTGGTTGTTGTCGGCGACGGTCGCCGTGCCGACTCTCCTGCCCGCTGCCTTTGTTTTCAGCACAGTAGTTCTAGTTGGTGGGGGGTGTTAGTTACCTGTCACACACACACACACACACACACACGCACGCGCGATCAGTGTATTCCCATTGCAAATCTAATTAGAATTCTTCTGTGTCTCCCCCCACTCATTTCGTCTGCCCCTGCACTCGCTACCTCTCTATGCCCAACTAGGCCCTCCTCTCACACTGCGCACAGGAGCCTCTGTCCGTCACTGCGTTGTTGGTGAAGCACGGCTGTATCGACATCTTGACTGTTTCCCCTCGGGTCGGAGCTTGGGGGAAGAGAAAAGCTTCTCTCCACCATCGATCTGGGCCCATTAACGGAGGATGAGAAAAACGATCGCTTTAATCACATTTGAGATGTTTAGGCGAGGACTTACTCAAAGTTTTTCTCATCAGGTCAGCCATTCTGCAGTATTTCTGTTCCTACCGCCTGATTTTCCCCTGGGATTCACTGAAATGCATACCAGACACAGCCACAAAGAGACACAATATACACGTTTTTTAAGTGGTTCAAGGGAGTGCTGCGGCGTTTCTGCCACCAGCGCAGGCTATAGAACACGTGTCAAACTCATTCCACGGAGGGCCGAGTGTCTGCGGGTTTTAGCTCCACCCTAGGTACTTGATTGATGAATTAAGGTCACTAATTAGTAAGGAATTGCCGTCACCTGGTTGCCTAGGGCTTCATTGAAAGGAATAAGCTAAAACCTGCAGTCACTCAGCCCTCTGTGGAAGGAGTTTGACAACCCTGCTCTAGAACAACACTGGGACATCACATTACGAGAGAGACGAGAAAAGGAGAGAGATTGTGTGTGTGTCTGTGTGTGAGAGAGAGAAAGAGAGAGAGAGAGAGAGAGAAGTATGTATGACAGTGAGAAAGCAAGAGATGGAAGAGAGAGAATGTGTTGCCTATGAGAGACGTGGCGAGAGAGAATGTGTGAGAGAAAAAGCCGGAGAGAGAGAGAGCAAGGAAGAGGGAGAGCAGTGCACCTGTTGCTGCTTCTATAAACCAGTGGAAAGCTCTTGTCAACAGAGCCTTAATTACAGCCCAGGACTCTTCCCCGTTCACACAGTAGAGTACCTACTGGTCTCAGGTCAGTGCTCCCAGGCCTCTCCCTCCACCACAACCCACATAGACAAGACACCCCTTAGGGCCTGTATTTATGAAGGGGGGAAATCCGTTGTTTGAGGTGTAGATTTTTAAAAATGAAGGTGTTGCGGAGGTGTGTCTACAGATACGCTGTATTCTTTTTAATTTGTAATTTATGGGGTACTTTTTTGTGATATCCAATTGGTAGTTACAGTCTTGTCCCGTCGCTGCAACTCCCATACGGACTGGGGACAGGCAAAGGCCGAGAGCCATGCATCCTCTGAAACACGACCCCGCGACGTCGCTCTGCTTCTTGACACACCGCTCGCTTAACCCGGAAGCCAGCCGCACCAATGTGTTGGACGGAAACACCGGGTTGTCAGTGTGCATGTGCCTGGCCGCCACAAGGAGTCACTAGAGCGCGATGGGACAAGGACATCCTAGCCGGCCAAACCCTCCCCTAACCCAGATGACGCTGGGCCAATTGTGCGCCACCTCATGCGTCTCCTGGTGGCTGCCGGCTACGACACAGCCCGGGATCGAACCCAGATCTGTAGTGACCGCCGATACACTCTATTCTGACCTTGACTTAATTTCCTCCTAATTCTACCACCTTTACGCACAATGAAACGATGAATAAGGTTGAGCAACCTATCGGTTCCAAGTGGAACAACAGCAACTTTCTTTTCCAATAGAAATAAATCCCTTCGTCACGCACTGTAATCTACAAATTGATAAGAGCTATTGATAAAATCTAGGCAAATGAGTAAGCCGTTTAGATAAGGGGATTGTAAATATAAATTAGAATTGTTTTAGATCTATTTTTCTTTATGATCTCTGGAGACAAATGTGAAACCAGTCATATGGCAACAAACTGAAACATATCAACACACTGTACATGCATCACTTTATATACAGTGAAGTTAAAAAAATATAATAATAAAAAAATGCTTGCCCTATAACTTGCTTCTCTGGGGGATGTAATGTGCATCTCTGGGCGATGTTCTATCGATTCCCTGGGTCATTTTAACGTTTTCATGTGTATCTGAGTTATTGGCATTCAAGCAGGCAGAAATCCGGCCGATATGACGTAGCACTGTGATAAAGTCTATCTCACTGCACTGGAAGTTAAAAAGAAGACGACTTTTAGATGGCGAAAACGTCTATCATACATGTCAGATTTCAATATTGACCGATGTCATAACTCGGGAGGATGTCTTCTCTTGAATGATCCATTGATCATATTTTTGCGATATTTCCACTTTGAGAAATGAGTGAATTGCATGGTGCCATTGCCAGAGATATTATAGAAAGGAGATAGAAATCCAATGACTGAAGGAACATATAACGCCTATACCAGCAGACTCTCGACCAATCGTGTTCACGTTGTCATGCTGCGTTACGTGGTTGCTAAGCTAATCGTCACGCAATCCTTCTCAAAATCAAATCAAATTGTATTTGTCACACGCACCGAATACAGTGAAATACTTACTTACAAGCCCTTAACCAACAATGCAGTTTTAATAAGAAAAAAATATAAGGAGCAACAATTAAGTAACAGTAGCAAGGCTATATACAGGAGTCAATCTGCGGGGGCACCGGTTAGTCGAGGTAATTGAGGTAGCATGTACATGTAGGTAGATGTAAAGTGACCATGCATAGATAATAAACAGAGAGTAGCAGCGGCGTAAAAATGGGGTGTGGTGACAATGCAAATAGTCAGGGTAGCTATTTGATTAACTGTTCAGGAGTCTTATGGCTTGTGGGTAGAAGCTGTTAAGAAGGCTTTTTGACTTGGCGCTCCGGTACCGCTTGCTCTGCGGTAGCAGAGACAACAGTGTATGACTAGGGTGGGTGGAGTCCATGGCAATTTTTTGGGTCTTCCTCTGACACGGCCTGGTATAGAGATCCTGGATGGCAGGAAGCTTGGCCCCAGTGATGTACTGGGCCGTACGCACTACACTCTATAGTTATTTGCGGGCGGAGGCCGTGCAGTTACCATACCAGGCAGTGATGCAACCAGTCAGGATGCTCTCGATGGTGCAGCTGTAGAACCTTTTGAGGATCTGAGTACCCATGCCAAATCTTTTCAGTCTCCTGAGGGGGAATAGGTTTTGTCGTGCCCTCTTTTTATTATAAGATGTTTTGTTTAACTAGGCAAGTCAGTTAAGAATGACGGCCTACACCGGCCAAACCCTGACAAGGCTAAACCAATTGTACGCCGCCATATGGGACTCCCATCACGGCCGGTTGTGATACAGCCTAGATTCGAACCAGGGTGTCTGTAGTGACGCCTCTAGCACTGAGATGCAGTGCCTTAGACCGCTGCGCCACTCGGGAGCCTTCACGACTGTGTTGGTGTGTTTGGACCATGATAGTTTGTTGGTGATGTGGAAACCAAGGAACTTCAAGCTCTCAACTTGCTCCACTACAGCCCCGTCGATGAGAATGGGGACGTGCTCGGTCCTCCTTTTTCTGTAGACCACAATCATCTCCTTTGTGTTGATCACGTTGGGGGATTGGTTGTTGTTCTGGCACCACACTGCCAGGTCTCTGACCTCCTCCCTATAGGCTGTCTCATCGTTGTCAGTGATCAGGCCTACCACTGCTGTGTAGTCGGCAAACTTAATGATGGTGTTGGAGTCGTGCTTGGCCATGCAGTCATGGGTGAACAGGGAGTACAAGAGGGGACTGAGCACGCACCCCTGCGGTGCCCCTGTGTTGAGGATCAGGGTGGCAGATGTGTTGTTACCTACCCTTATCACCTCGAGGCGGCCCGTCAAGAAGTCCAGGATCCAGGTGCAGAAGGAGGTGTTTAGTCCCAGGGTCCTTAGCTTAGTGATGAGATTTGAGGGCACTATGGTGTTGAACGCTGAGCTGTAGTCAATGAATAGCATTCTCACATAGGTGTTCCTTTTGTCCAGATGGGAAAGGACATTGTGGAGTGCAATAGAGATTGCATCATCTGTGGATCTGTTGGGGCGGTATACAAATTGGAGTGGGTCTAAGGTTTCTGGGATAATGGTGTTGATATTCATAGCACTTCATGGCTACAGACGTGAGTGCTCATTTAGGCAGGTTACCTTGGTGTTCTTGGGCACAGGGACTATGGTGGTCTGCTTGAAACATGTTGGTATTACAGACTCAGTCAGGGACAGGTTGAAATGCTCAGAGTACACGTCCTGGTAATCCGTCTGGCCCTGCAGCCTTGTGAATGTTGACCTGTTTTAAGGTCTTACTCACATCGGCTACGGAGAGCATGATCACACAGTCATCCGGAACTGCTGATGCTCTCATGCATGATTCAGTGTTACTTGCCTCGGAGCGAGCATATAAGTTATTTAGCTGGTCTGGTAGGCTCGTGTTACTGGGCAGCTGGCAGCTGTGCTTTCCTTTGTAGTCCATAATAGTTTGCAAGCCCTGCCACATCTGACGAGCGTCGTAGCCTGTGTAGTACGATTCAATCTTCTTCCTTTATTAACACTTTGCCCTTAATATTAGATTTTGTGCACCAGCTGTTATTTTCAAATAGACACAGACCTCCACCCCTTGTCTTACCGGAGGCAGCTGTTCTATCTTGCTAATGGACCGAAAATCCCGCCAGTTGTATGTTATTCATGTCTTCATTCTGCCACGACTTGGTGAAACATCAGATATTACAGTTTTTAATGTCCCGTTGGTATGATATCCTTGATCGGAGCTCATCCATTTTGTTATCCAATTATTGCACGTTGGCTAATATGATTGATGATTGACGGGCTTTACTCACTCGCCTACGAATTCTCAAAAGGCAGCCCGACCTCCGACCCCTTTTTTCCCGTCTTTTCTTCGCGCAAATGATGGGGATTTGGTCCCGTTCCCGAGAAAGAAGTATATCCTTCTCGTCGGACTCATTAAAGAAAAAATCTTCGTCCAGTTCGAGGTGAGTAATCGCTGTTCTGATGTCCAGAAGTTATTTTCGGTTATAAATGACGGTAACAGCAACATTATGTACAAAATAAGTTAAAAGTAAGTTACAAGCAACGCAAAAAAAAATTAAAAATAGCCTAGGAGCACGTAAAATGGCAGCCACCCCCTTCGTCGCCATTCCGGAAGTATACATTCCTATTTTCCTCTAAAGTGCGTAATGTCACGATACCAGAGCTATATGATATCACATCTCAGAGAAGTTTTGTAATGTTGTACTTTGTGCTAATGTTTGGTTTTTGAACTAGCGTCCAATAGACTCCCATTCACTCCATGAAGGAGAGTGCTCCTTGTGCCAGAATTGCCCAGAATACTGCACTGCCCATTGACGTAGCATGGGCAACGTTTCCCATCTCTTCAAAAGTATATCTGCCATTGCAAATGTCAGACTCCACTCTGTGAGGCACATCGATCTGCAGATTGAACATGGTAAGATTTTAGATTCCTAAATTCATAGTGCAGTTTGTTTAAGTGATTTTACAGCTAACTAGCTACTTTACATGCTGATATTATATTTGGTATTATTGTGTGTAGCTACGTTTGCTAGCTAGCCAGCTAACCAGCCAGCCCATAGAGAGAGCATTGCGTAGTGGTTTTGTAGTCGACTTGAGCTGCAACAGATTTCCACAAAGATTTTCCATGTTGCTACCAACCTTATTATAACACCGAAATCAAACATTTGTTGACATAAAATATTGTTCTCACATTTAAGTGTTATTTAACACTGTAAATTAAAGGAATGAGTGGTTTTGGATGGATTTTTCCTTTAAACCTGGCGCACTGTACATAACAACTGGACTGTTGTTCCATGATTAGTGAGGATTATTAAAGTAGATTTATAGGACTACTGTTCCACCCCTATTGTACACTTTTATCACCTTCCAATGGATTGAACAATTGAACAATTGAATATCGCAACTTTCAGATGATTCAAATCACTCACTGTATTTTTGATTCGCCAATATATTTTGTGCTTAAAGGCTCTCCAAACCATTTTTTCCCCCCCATTATTCATGAATGCTTCACTAACCCTAAATAATATACAAGATCAGAGTAGTTTTAAATCTACCAATTGGTGCTGAAAGGGAGACAAATGTGACTTGTTTCAGGAAACTAGGCGTATGTTGCACATCATTACTTCACAGGAGAAGCATTTGAACGCAAACATACATTTTTTTAATCAAAATGCATGAAAAAGCCAAGAACCTTCCTGCTAGCCATGATTGGCTGAGATAATGGATGGGCTGGACATGCCGTGAGATGAGTTTGGATAGGTCTGCCATGTAGCATGCTTCTGTCTATAACGTGAGCTGCTCAGTGTGTGTTGACAGTCCTTTCTACCGTGCCATTTTTGAAAGATATAACGTTAGCCATTGAGAACTACAAAAGTATTGCTACTTTTCTCACCATCATTGATGCCCTGAATTTAGCAGGCGCTATCGACAGATCAGTTGGGAAATGTGATGGGCTACTTTCTGCACATGCCATGGTCAGTGTGAACCTTCGTGACTTGACACAATGCTGGCCAAACAAGATGTAGCCACAAACAAAACAGAGTGCCGTGAAGCAGACTGGAACCATTTATTTATACGGGTAACCATCCATGTATACGGGTAAGAGTCTAGCTACATTTTCAGATATTATACGTTTCTAATTTTGTTAGAACGTTGTTTTCATTGCAAATTGAAGCATGCTGTTAGCTAGCTAGTGAACGTTAGCTTGCTGGCTCGCTAGCTAACATTAGGTTTATGATCTTTGTAGTAACATTATTCAAATCAGAAATACATTTGCATTGCTAGTTATAGCCTAATGTTAGCTAACTAACATTGAACCTAGTTGTTAGCTTTAGCTACCTGCAGATTCATACTATAACAATGACAATGTTTCTATTGGTAGTAGTATGAGTTTGGATTATGCCAGTTCATTGTTTAGTTAGCTACATGTCTAAACAAAATACTCCACTTGTTTACATGACCCATCAAGTTAGCCAGATGTGTCTGGGGGTGATTACGGCCATCTATTGTATTTCATGAACATGTGTACATAGCTTAGCTAGATGTGGCTGGGGGTGGTTAGAGCATTTCTTTCACATAACCCAATTTAGACAAGTGTGTCTGGGTAAGCATCATCAATAATTATAACATTTTATACAATATTTGTATCTGGACATTTCCTGTTTTTGCTTTAGCTACTATGCAAATATTCATTTCAATATACCATTTAAACCTTCTGTATCCTGTGCAAATGAACAAATAAAGATTTTATTTGATATAGTGTGTGTTTACCCCAGAGACGGTAATGTGAAGAGCAATATGACCTGCACCAAAGTTAGGATATAGGGCAACGACTAAATAAAGTGTATATTTACCTGGAGTTTTTCCTTATTGTAGACTACTACTTTTACCACTTTTAGTCTTAAAATCTTTGGTTGTTTACTAAACTACTAATTTTGTTTTGCACATGGCCTCACATGTGAATCCTTAAAAAGATAGGTAGGGCTAATGTTGAAGAGGGTGGAAACGATGCTGAATGGGGTGTAGACAAAGAAGAGCTCTCCAGTAGGTGTACCCAAATGTTCAAAGGCCATTTTCTCCAAAGTGGGGTGCAAAGTTGATCAATTTTCAAGCAGAATTACTTTCCCATTGTTCCTCAACTGCAGTGTATGATATACAATTTTCTGACTCTGAGTCTTTACTTTTATCCAACGTGAAAACAAAATGCTACATAAGATTGAATCGAGGGGGTCGGTCACAAGTAGGTGTGTATTCACATGACCTTCTTTCATTGATCCCTAATATTCTGAACCATTCTCTCCATATATTCTAGCGAGTCTGTCCAGAAAATTCTAATTAAAGGTGCACCAAATTTAAAGGGATGGCTTTCGATAAACTGTACTGAAAACCATATTGAATGAAAACTCTACGGGAAAATATGTTTGCCAGCAAGTGGGAGGGTTTTCAGCAGTTGAATTAAATGTAATCAGCGCACGCAAGGGAACCACTTTTGCAAAGCCTTGAATACCAACTACTAAAAAGTGCATAGGAAAAGTGTACATTTCCTAAGTCTGAATCGGGCCCAAAGCGTCTGAGTAGGAGTGCTGATCTAGGATCAGTTCCCCCTGTCCATGTTATGTTATTCATTATAATCTGCCTACAAGGTAAAACTGATCCTAGATCAGCACTACTGAGATGTATTGTGAATACGACCCCGATCTCTCATCAGCTACAGTAAAGGGACAGTATCGAGCGGCTAGTCATACAAGCCCTGGCTCCATCGATCGTAAATCAACGTCTGCGGCAGCATTGATCATCAATCAACCTGGGTGATGCTATTGATTGGCTGCTCGCTATTGGCTGGTGGCTCCCTGCCCCAGCCAATGGGTGTCTGAGTACTGACCCCTAGTCTGGTACAGTATCGAGGACCCATTGATAATTCATTTAACGTCCTGTAATTTCATTTTGTCGTGTCCATACTTAGTTCCTGGAAAGCCTGCAGTGGAAACCTAGGCCCTATTCCCACTACGAGAGATGGAGAGGAGGAGCGTAGTGGCGAAAGAGGGTTCTCGTTCCATCCTCGGTGGACCCAGACATGGTGTAGTGGAAAGACAGCAGAAGCCTATGTCGCTAAAGACTTTGTGTCTTTCGCTAAAGACACTGTCATATGGAATAATAGTTGTGCGTTAGAGGTTTCATACATACTCTGTAGATGAAAGACACCGAAAGACTCTTAAGTCAATCTTTTTGCTATAACATTTAGAAAAATAGGTGTGGGTTACAGACAACTAGAATCAGGAGGCTTCATGGAACATTGATGATATTTAACCTCCTGCACCCGGTATCAACAGACCTTACTAACAGGGACTGCTATGAAATCATACATAAGAGAGCCATCCAAGTTAGCCCACAAGGCTAAGGACAATGACCGCACTAAAGCCCTTCGACTACTGTACATACCACGTGCCGTGTACTTTAAGACAGCCATCCAAAGCCCATAGACTATACGGTACCACCCCACGTCAATTCAATTTCTATTCCACATTGGTTGAGCGTAACTTCATTGAAATGACGTGGAACCAACGTTAATTCAACCAGTGTGTTCTCAGTGGGACGTGCCATTTTAAGCAAGACATACAAAGTCAGACAGCCAGACCCATGCCAGGACAGAACTAGAGAAATAGCTGGCAGAACAGTACAGTACCAAGGCCCTAACAGCCCATAGCATTGGAAACATCTGTCTCCCTGCATTTAAATTGCAGCTAAGCGGTAGGGACCAGCAACACTCTAACCCATGCCATTTAGAAATAAATGTGGTGAGAGCTGTCTGCTTGTATAAATGTTATTGAAATGTGTACAACAAGAAGATTAAGAGCACTCCATTAGACTTGGCACCTCCCTCTACCCCATGTAGTGTTTATTTATTTATCTTCACCATGGTAACGTTAATGTCTGGAGTGGCTGGTTGGTCGGGGGAATTAGCAGATTAAGCTAAATTGAAGCGTTGTCCTCCTTTTAACAGTTTTCTCTGTACCTCAAAGAGTTTGTCCCAGGGGATTTTACTGCTCTAGTCTCACTGTCAGTGTTATCGTGTGCAAACACTCAAGCTAAAGGGTAATTCATACTGTAGGCCTACGTTGCTAGCAGTCACGCTAAATGCTAATTCATACTGTAGGCCTACGTTGCTAGCACTCATGCTAAAGTCTAACCATACTGTAGGCCTACTTTGCTACCCTAGTCAAAAAATCCTATAGGATTATTTTTTCAAAATAATCAAATCTAATCAAACTTTATTTGTCACATGCGCCGAATACAACCGGTGTAGACCTTACTGTGAAATGCTTACTTGCAAGCCCTTAACCAACAATTCCGTTCAAGAAAGAGTTAAGAAAATATTTACCAAATAAACGAAAGTAAAAAAAAATCTAAAAAGTAACAGAATAAAATAACAATAACGAGGCTATATACAGGGGGTACCGGTACTGTGTCAATATGCGGGGGTACAGGTTAGTCGAGGTAATTTGTACATGTAGGTAGAGGTAAAGTGACTATTCATAGATAATAAACAGCGAGTAGCAGCAGTGTAAAAAATAAATGGGGGGGGGTCAATGTAAATAGTCCGGGTGGCCATTTGATTAGCTGTTCAGCAGTCTTATGGCTTGGGGGTAGAAGCTGTTAAGGAGCCTTTTGGTCCTATACTTGGCGCTCCGGTACCGCTTGCCGTGCGTTAGCAGAGAGAATAGTCTATGACTTGGGTGACTGGAGTCTTTGACAATATTTTGGGCTTTCCTCCGCCTAGTATATAGGTCCTGGATGGCATGAAGCTTGGCCCCAGTTATGTACTGGGCCGTATGCACTACCCTCTGTAGTGCCTTACGGTCAGATGCCGAGCAGTTGCCAAACCAGACGGTGATGCAACCAGTCAGGATGCTCTCGATGGTGCAGCTGTAGAACTTTTTTGAGGATCTGGGGACCCATGACAAATCTTTTCAGTCCCCTGAGGGGGAAAAGGTGTTGTCATGCCCTTTTCACAACTGTCTTTGTGTGTTGGTGTATATTCATTTTGGTTTCATTCACCACCACAATATGGGTGTGATTCACGGCTGCAGTTTTATTTGATTTTATTCTTTTTCATGCAACTAATTGTCTTTGAATTAGACATTACAATGACATACAATACTATATGCCAGAGAAGGAAGGTGGGATCCTCCTCCTCGGTGAATTTCTTCTTCTTTTTTTTTGTGAAACATTAAAGTTATCCTTCTTAGATAGAACTTTACTAAATATATTCACGTCACCAAATAATTGATTAAAACACACTGTTTAGCAATAAAGGTATACAGTAGCCTCAACAGCACTCTGTAAGATAGCACCAACTGGAGGACAGCTAGTTCCCATCCTCCTCTGGGTACATTGACTTCAATACAAAACCTAGGAGGCTCATGGTTCTCACCCCCTTCCATAGACTTACACAGTAATTATGACAACTTCCGGAGGACGTCCTCCAACCTATCAGAGCTCTTACAGCATGAACTGACATGTTGTCCACCCATTCAAAGAATCAACAAACTGCAAAAAATACTCAAACTGGACAGTTTTATCTCCATCTCCTCATTCAAAGACTCAATCATGGACACTCTTATTGACAGTTGTGGCTGCTTCACGTGATGCATTGTTGTCTCTACCTTCTTGCCCTTTGTGCTGTTGTCTGTGCCCAATCATGTTTTTACCATGTTTTGTGCTGCTAACATGTTGTGCTGCTGCCATGTTGTTTTGCCACCATTTGGTTGTCATGTGGTGTTGCTACCATGCTGTGTTGTCATGTGTTGCTGCCATGCTATGTTCTTCTCTTAGGTCTCTCTTGATGTAGTGTTGTGGTGTCTCTCTTGTGTGTTTTGTCCTATTTTATTATATGTTTTATTTTTTATCCCAGCCCCCATCGCCGCAGGTGGCCTTTTGCCTTTTGGTTGGCCGTCATTTTAAACAAGAATTTGTTCTTAACTGACTTGCCTAGTTAAATAAAGAATTTTTAAAAGAGCGAGAAAGACAATAGTTTAACAGTTTTGAACAAATTAATTTCTTCAGAAGATGCAAGAGCGAGAGAGAACTAGCTATATTTTGTTGTATTCTTTTTCACTTTCACTTACTTAGCTAGCGAATGCATCTAGCTAGTTTAGACTACTCAAACACCCACCTTAAACAGAGAGAGATGCTATGTTAGCTAGCTGGCTATGGCTAGCCGACACTGGAACTTTTACAAGTCAAGGTAAGCTTTTGGTTTTATAAATTGATTGTCACCCGGTCCAGCTGGTGTAACTTGCTAAACTGCTTGCTGACTGTACACTGTACTGCATGTTTGAAGCAGGTTTATTAACACGTTAGTTCTAGTAGCTATGTTGACTATGACGTAAGGCAACGATGTAGGCTGTGTGTAGTGGTTAGCGGTTATGATATAAAGGTTCGGCTTGGAAAGTTTTTTCTCGCCTGGTCACAGACAATTGATGTGTTGTGCACTGAAGTCCACAAGTGAAGGAAAAAGGTGAGAGGAGGAAAACGCGTAGATGCGAGAAGGAATTAAAGTGATCATGCTGTTTGTATGTGGCTGCTATGAAAGTGAACTGTGTTTGTGTGTGATCATAGCCGATTCTGTTGAAAAATGTTTTGCAAACGGAAAGAAACGGGGATAAACATATCTGAATTTGTCCAATAGAAACCTCTTGTTTGCAACTGTTAGACTAATGCTTACAACCTTTATTACTCAAATGTGACCAACCATCTCAATTCGGTCTTAAGTATCAAAATTTAAAATGGTGTTGTTTACATGGGATAAAAGTAGAGACTCAGAGCTACAAAGTGGTATATCATACACTGCAGTTGAGGAACAATGGGAAAGTAATTCTGCTTTGAAAGTTGCTAAAGTTGTAACCCCACTTTTGAGAAAATGGCCCTTGAATGTTTTGTTGGTACACCTACTGGAGAGTTCTTCTTTGTCTACACCTATTCAGCATCGTACACACCCTCTTAAGCCTTAGCCCCTCTTTAAGGATTTACATGTGAGGCCATGTGCTAAACAGATTTAGTAAGTAAACAACCAAAGATTTGAAGACTAAGAGTGGTGAAAGTAGTTGCCTACGATAAGGAAAAACTCAAGGTAAACCTACACTTTATCTAGTCCTTGGCCCACAGTATATCCTGATCTGACTTTGGTGCGGGTCATGTTGTTCTTCATATTACGGTCTCTGGGGTAAACACATGCTATATTTGTCACATGCACAGGATACAGAAGGTGGAAACAGTACAGTAAAATGGTTTCTTGCATATTTGCAATATAAAAACAGCCAGCCGCACCAATGTGAAGGAGGAAACGCTGTACACCTGGCGACCGTGTCAGCGTGCATTGTGCCCAGCCCGCCACAGGAGTCGCTAGTGCGCAATGGGACAAGAACATCCCTGCCGGCCAAACCCTCCCCTAACCCGGACAGTACGTGTAGTGTACAGTACGCTTTAACGTGCAGTGAAAATGACTTCCTGACAAAATTAGAAATATATCATATCTGAAAATACATGGATGATACATGGATACATGGATGAACGCTTCACAGCAGTCTGGAACCCATTTTAACTCCGTTTTGTTTGTACAGCTTGTTTGGCTTTGTTGTGTCAACTCACTCTGGTTCACAATGACCATGTGCAAAAAGTAGTCCATCACAACTTTTCCCCCATTGATCTTTGTCAATAGCGCTAGGCTAGTCGCTAAATTCAGGTTAGCAATGTTGTTGAGAACAGTAACAACACTTTTTCGACGGCTAACAATATACCTTTCAAAAAAGCCGCAGTAGCAAGGATTTTCAACACATATTGAGCAGCTTATGTTATAGACAGAAGCGTGTTACATGGCGGACCAATCCGAACTCATCTCTCGGCATGTTGAGCCCATCCATTATGGAACTTCCAAGCAAAAGTTCTTGAAATGTTCCGTATTGACTGACCTTCATGTCTTAAAGTAAAGATGGACTGTCGTTTCTCTTTGCTTATTTGAGTTGTTCTTGCCATAATATGGACTTGGTCTTTTACCAAATAGGGCTCTTCTGTATACCACCCCTTTGATTGGCTCAAACTCATTAAGAAGGAAAGAAATCCCAAATATTAACTTTTAACAAGGCACACCTGTTAATTGAAATGGATTCCAGGTGACTACCTCATGAATCTGGTTGAGAGAATGCCAAGATTGTGAAAAGCTGTCATCAAGGCAAAGGTTGGCTACTTTGAAGAATCTCAAAGTTTAACACTTTTTTAGTTACTACATGATTCCATATGTGTTATTTCATAGTTTTGATGTCTTCACAATTATTCTACAATGTAGAAAATAGTAAAAAATAAAGAAAAACCCTTGAATGAGTAGGTATGTCTAAACTTTTGACTGGTACTTTACATTGTAAACGTATATTCATAGGCTAGGTTGTAGCAACCTCATGATGGGTATAGGGACAATTTGAGTATCATGTAGTAACCTTAACCTATCCATGTTACATTGAGCTGGGTGAAGGGAACATGAATGACAGTCATCCAATATACTATAATAGAAATAAGGCAACGCTCATAAAAAAAGTAATCTTCCTCCCCCATCTTAAACGTCACCGACCGTCATTTGCTAAGAATGCTCTGCATTTTTACATTACTTATATGCAAATTAAAAAGTAGAAGGAAAATCGTTTTTTAGGTACAGGAAAACAAAGATATCAGCATTTATTTCATTTACAGTGCCTTTTGAAAGTATTCACACCTCTTGACTTGTTCCATATTTTGTTGTGTTACAGCCTGAATTTATAATGGATTCAATTGAGATGTTTGTGTTACTGGCTTACACATTAATACCCCACAATGTCAGCCTAAGTTCTAAACCTCAGCTGAATCTGGTAATGAATGGTGTGGCTGTTGAACAAGTTGAGGAGACTACATCACTTGGCCTTTACTTAGATTGTTAACTGTCATGATCAAAACATATAGATTCAATGGTTGTAAAGATAGGGAGAGGTCTGTCCGTAATAGAGATGCTCTGTTTTTTTGACACCACACTCCAAAACGCAAGTCTTGCAGGCTCTAATTTTGTCTTATCTTGATTATTGTGATCGAGTGCTGCAAGGAAATAACTAGTTAAGCTGCAGCTGGCCCCGAACAGAGCGGCACGTCTTGCTATGCATGCCAGCCTCTCTTGGCTAAGAGTTGAGGAGAGACTGACTACATCACCTCTTCTTTTTATAAGAAACATTAATGTGTCGAAAATCCCAAATTGTTTGCATAGTCAACTTACACACAGCTCTGACACACACACTTACCCCACCAAACATGCCCACCAGGGGTCTTTTCACAGTCCCCAAATCCAGAACAAATTCAAGAAAGCGTTCCATCTCATATTGCTCAATTGAACAGCAAACCTGGTTTCAAAAAACAGATAAAGCAACACCTCACGGCACAACGTCTCTCCCCTATCTGACCTAGACAGTTAGTGTGTATGTATTGATATGTAGCCTACGTGTGCCTTGTTTTTTAATTTATTTTTATTGATGTAGTTCTGTCATTGAGCTGTTCTTGTCTATTAATGTTCTGTATTGTCATGTTTCATGTTTTGTGTGGACCCCAGGAAGAGTAGCTGCTGCTTTTGCTACAGCTAATGGGGATCCTAGTAAAAGTGGAATTATTCAACAGCAAGTAGCTGACACTAATTGAGTAGTCCATAAACACAAACAACTTTTGGCAAAATTGGAAAAAACTTTCAAAAATCTAAACATGAGGAATTAGCGATACAAAATGGTGACATATGGACAACCCATTTTAAAACACTCTACAACACCGTTCAAATTGACACAAACGCAGAACAACGCCAAATTCATGAGAAGTTGAATGGATTAGAAAAAGTTATAAAGGACAATCAAAATCCATTGGACTCCCCAATTACTGACCAGGAGCTCTATAAGAAACTTCAGGCTCTCAAATTTAAAAAAGCATGAGGACCTGATGCCATCCTAAATGAGATGCTCAAACTCACTAGTGCAACATTTCAATTGGCTATATTAAAACTGTTTAATTTGATCCTGAGTGTAGGTTATTTCCCTGACATCTGGAATCAAGGACTCATAACCCCACTCTTTAAAAACGGAGACAAATTTGACCCTAACAATTACAGAGGCATTTGTGTGAACAGTAACCTGGGGAAGGTTTTCTGTAGTATTATATGGCAGCGAGGTGTGGGGTCCACTTGCAAAACAAGATTTCATCAAATGGGACAAACACCCCATTGAAACCCTGCATGCAGAGTTCTGTAAGATTATCCTACATGTCCAGAGGAAAACTACAAACAATGCATGCAGGGCAGAATTAGGCCAATATCCACTAATAATAAAAACTCAAAAAAGAGCAATTCAGTTTTGGAAACATCTAAAATACAGTGACCCCCTCTCATATCATTACCAAGCCCTGCAATAACAAGAGTTGAGCAAAGACAAGAGTCCCCTCATCCAGCTGGTCCTGGGAGTTCACAAACCTGTTCTACTAACACACTGAAGCCTCAGGACCAGAACATCCAGTCAATCAGAATAAACCAAATTACAACACAGTCAAAACAAAACTACATTGCTTATTGGGAAACACAAGCACAAACACAAAGCAAAATGCAGTGCTATCTGGCCCTAAATCGACAGTACACCGTGGCTAAATATTTGACCATGGTTACTGATCAAAACCTTAGAAAAACCTTGACAAAGTACAGGCTCAGTGAGCACAGCCTTGCCATTGAGAAGGGTAGACACAGGAAAACCTGGCTCCCTGTAGAGGAAAGGCTGTGCAACCACTGCACAACAGCAGAACCTGAGACGGAGCTGCATTTCCTGACAAAATGTCAAAAATATAAAACAATTAGAGAGTGTCATTTCCTCAAATTTGAAACTCTTATTCAAGGTTTCAAATACCTCTCTGATGAGGATAGGCTACCCATCCTGTTGGGGGAGGCCGCAGAGAGCTGTGGGTTGGCAGCGCACTACATTGCTGCCTGCCATAAGTTGAGGAACAGTGTCTGACAGACCAATCAACCTGCACATGTCCTCTACTGTATGCTTATTGTTATTGTTGAATGTATGGTTATTTTGACCCTTGGTTATTGTTGTAACTTTTGACATTTTTGATTCTCATTTTTATTTATATTGTAAATATCCAAAATATATATATATGAGAGAGAGAGAGAGAGAGAGAGAGAGAGAGAGAGAGAGAGAGAGAGAGAGAGAGAGAGAGAGAGAGAGAGAGAGAGAGAGAGAGAGAGAGAGAGAGAGAGAGAGAGAGAGAGAGAGAGAGAGAGAGAGAGAGAGAGAGAGAGAGAGAGAGAGAGAGAGAGAGAGAGAGAGAGAGAGAGACTACATTACTCTTGTTAAGTGTACAACAGCTCATTGATCAGCCCCTACCTATCACCTCTTTGCATTGAGGGGGTCCTTTCCCGTAATCCATAATAACATCTCAGACCAGGACGGCTTGCTGCATGAGCCCTGGGGGCGATCAATACCCATACATTGTGTAACCATATTGACTCGGAGAGGGTGAGAGGGAGAGAGGAGTTTATTGACATCCTCGTCATCCTCCCCGTTTACATTATGGATCTTTCTCTCTCTCTCTCTCTGTAGCTGCATCTGCTTATCAGGACATTGAGTCGGGCGCCGAGCCCCTCCCGTCGCTGCCGTCAGCGAAAAGGCCCGACAGGCAGTCTTCGTTTCCATCCTCAAGGACGCCTTGACGCTGGCTGGCAGTTGTTGCGAGGGCTATTTGACGTAGAGCCGTCAAATCGGAACCCTTCGAGAGGGGCCGCCGCTTCTTCCGCAGGGCCGGCGAGCCGTCTGTGTCTAGCCCACTGGTGTGGTGAAAAGGGGGATTCGGGTGGTGGGAGCTGCTGTTAACCTCTGCATATGAGGGATATCGTCTCGTCGCTTATTTATGCTCCACCGCTCCCCTCCACATCGCCGCAACTCAGCCAGATTGTCTCTTTGTGGCCAGAGAGCGGCGGTTTTCTTCCTCGTTTTGCTCAGACGAACATCTTCGTGTCTCTCCGTCTGCTTTTCCATTTGTCTTTGTTTTTCTGTTTCGGTCTCTCTTTTTTTTCCCCCTCGCAGTCTCTCGGACAAAATGACGGCCAGCCGGTCAACTCTCTCCCCAAAAGTTAACAGGTCGACCATTCTGATCCCAATTAGGCTATTTAAATGTATTGTGAATTCTTCCCAGCAGGGAGGAAGCAGGGTGAAGCCAAATTCGAATAAAGCCTCATTCTGAAGTTCTATCGAGGAGTCGTCTTTCTTGTATGAGAATAAGCACTAATAGTGAAGGCGGTAATCAGAACTGACAGAGTTAGACACACTGTTACGAAAGTACAGAAGTTCAAAGGTCATGCCGGTTGTTGTGGGAGTTCTTGTGCCGTAGAGATGTTGCCTTTTGATGAATCGTCTTCTGCGTACTGTTGTAGAGAGCAATGAATAGGCCTCTATCCATTTATCATTGACAGTGCTTTACCCGCACAGTACAAAGCGATGCTGGTTTGACTCAAATCCTCCTCCTTCCTCGCTCTGCAATTGCCTTGAGAGAGGCCTCTTTTGTAACTAGCTTGACGGTTTAAAGCTGCTTGATTCAATGGGCCCCCACCCTGACGCAGTTCTGGGCATTCCTGCATTGATTCTGCCATTCAGACCGCCAGATGTACAGTTCAACACGCTTCTGAGAAATAACAGGGAGAACGGAGGCAGGACGCGTAGCGTGCTGAATTGACATTCACAAGTTGTTATTTCAAAGCCAATAAGACTGTTGTTTTTAGTTTAAAGATGCGGGTCCTTAAAAAAAAAAAACGGGGGGAAAAAATGTTTCTGAACTGAAGTGTAAAATGTTGGGATTTCCGATGAACTAACAAGTAGCTTTCATTGTAACAGACAGATGTTCTGCACATTGTACAATACACTGTGATGTGGAGGGCTGGAGGATTTTGGTCATACTGTTGTGGTTGAACCATGGGGGTTAGAGTTCAAGGATGAATTGAGTACAGACACACATATTAAGGACTAGGACATCGGGGTGTCGGATGTAAACGAAGCAGAGTAGCCATCGTGTGACCATGTGCCGTGCCTCCAAGCTAGTGGGGTCGTTTCTAATCCAGCCGCTTGACTCCAGGTGAAATGTTTCCACCATTACAGCTCACGCTGTTTGCCGTAATGGCATCCTAGTGTGTGTGTGTGAGAGAAAGAGAGTGTGTGTTCCCCAACCCTCACAAATGTGTTGACCCGTTGCCATGGCAACTCGCATTAAGACTAATTAAGAGTTCTCGTGGAGTACCTTGTTAGCGTCCATTGTTGACCTCGGGACAAAAAGTACTTTTCCTCTTTCCCAAATGTTTTCGTCATTAAATAGTGCTAAATTGGTAGATGTGAGGAAAACGTTTTTCTCTCGGAATTCCACAGATCGACTGAGGCGGCGGCCCAATGTGAAAGTCGTAGCCATAAGCCAGTAAAGCCACAATATGGGCAAAGTACTATAGCTGGGTCATTAGGCATTCTTCTGTTTCATTTTCAGCATAGTGGCAGCAGGGGGAGGCTGGGGAAGGCCAGGAGAGGCTGTAGATTTTGGGCTCTAAATTTCAACAAATTAGCCGTTGTGTTGTGGGAGCTGGAGGCCTGTTCATGGGACGTCAGTGTTGCTGCATGTCAGATCCACTAAATTAGCCAGACCGCTAATTACCTCCCTGAGAAGACGGGCAGAGAGAGCTTTCAGAAGGATTTCTTGTTTTTTCCCCCATCAACATCTCCACCCCTGTGGATTTGAAGTCTGAAGAGTTTGTTCCCCGAATCCCCCGTTCATTTGCATCTTTGCCTCCCTCATCTGCTTTTCACTCGCTTCCTGTAATAGGCAAACAAACAATGTCTCTGTGTGTTCTATCTACCGCATCATCGCTTGACCAAGGTCACAGTGAGGAAGCTGGTGGAGGGAGGACGGCTCATTGCAATGGCCAGAAGGGCATCAAACGCATGGAAACGTCCACTGTAATGTTCCACTGTTGAATAGGGTGTCCATATTAGGACATCCGCCGTCTCATCAGGAATTGTCCGTCGCAACTGAGGCTGTCCTAATATGGACACCATAATTGCTCTCTTTCCCGTGGTGTGGTTGGCCTTGTCCTCAGTGGACGGACATCTGGGGAATTGAGATTAAAGCGTCGATAAGGCTCCTGTCTGTGTCAAATTCGGGAGTGGGAGCTGAAAGGTCGCGTCCAGTGCCTCACGCCACAGACAACACCTGCGTCGGTATCGTCAGAACGCCTCCTAATGCGAATGCGATGACAGGTCACCCGTCCGCTCGGCTCGGAGCGGCAGCTGCAGGTGCAGGTGCAGGGGAACGGTGTTTGGACAAGGCTGGCTCACGTCGGCCCACAGCGCAGCCCTTTCGTTTGATCCTTCAGCTAGCGTACTCTCGCTCTCTCTCTCTCTCTGTCTCTCTCTCTCTCTCTCTCTCTCTCTCTCTCTCTCTCTCTCTCTCTCTCTCTCTCTCTCTCTCTCTCTCTCTCTCTCTCTCTCTCTCTCTCTCTCTGTCTCTCTCTCTCTCTCTCTGTCTCTCTCTCTCTCTCTCTCTCTGTCTCTCTCTCTCTCTCTCTCTCTGTCTCTCTGTCTCTCTCTCTCTCTCTCTCTGTCTCTCTGTCTCTCTGTCTCTCTCTCTCTCTCTCTCTGTCTCTCTGTCTCTCTGTCTCTCTCTCTCTCTCTGTCTCTCTCTCTCTCTCTGTCTCTCTCTCTCTCTGTCTCTCTCTCTCTGTCTCTCTCATCTCTACAGTTCCCTTCTACACAGAGATACCAATCTCATTGACACGCACAAAAAAAAAACGAAAAGGGGACGGACACGCTAAAGACCCCCCCAATCCCTGGCCAAAAGAGCCACCCGTTTCTCAGGAGAAACCGCTCACCAGCCCTCGGTGGCTCTGTCTTTCCTCTGACTTTGTACCTGGTTTGAAAGTCACCTGCTGTAGTGGGAGAACATGGCCTTTAGAGAGTTGTTCTGACAACTACGTATCACGCCCCGAAAAGCCAACTCGTTATGGCAATTATGTCTTGGGTGCTGCTGGGATTATCTACATTATCTAGAGATGGGACTATATCCAGGGGTTGAGATCCCATGAAATGTCAATTGGTAAGCTGCAATTAGCCAATCCTGGCCGTTGCCTCTTGTGTGTGCGGATAGTCCATTCATGTTTTGAGGCTACTTCCTGGGTGACTGTATGGGATCTGATATGAAATAACAGACGTGATGAATGGCTATGTGTGTGTGTGATATTTCTCCCTAAGTGACTTGCAATGTTTCTGTCCATTCGCATTTCTCTCATTGCATATACTGGAGCTGCTAGTAGCAGCACATGGATAGACTCCCCCCTGTGGTCACTCAGGGAACAACACACATTCTCACGTTCTCATCCAAACACTGGACTGTAGCCCGACGAGAAGCCTCACCGGTTGCGGAGTGGGGGGGGGGGGAAGCATAAAGATGAAAAGTCGGAACGGGATTGTATAGGAGGGAATGGGAATGCCGAGCAGAAATTAGCTTTGGCCGACGGAGCACTGAAACAATACCGTATCTACGCAATTTACGAGAGCGATTACTCCTGGTTGTTATTTCAACAATACCCGGCTATGCTCTTTCAAGGGCTGCCAGTGGGGCTGAGGCTGGGAGAAGGAAGGGCCTTGCCAAGACTAAGTGTCTGGGAGTTTCACAAGGCACTGCGAGGGAGGGAGGGAGGGAGGGAGGGAGGGAGGGAGGGAGGGAGGGAGGGAGGGAGGGAGGGAGGGAGGGAGGGACACATCAAAAGGGCTCGGGTTCTTCAGAAGGGTTACTGTTTCAGTCTTCCTGACGTTGGTTTCTGTTTTCACTAACCCCCTCTCTCTTGCTCTCTCTCTCTGTCTCTCTCTCCCTCTCTCTGTCTCTCTCTCTCTCTCTCTCTCTCTCTCTCTCTCTCTCTCTCTCTCTCTCTCTCTCTCTCTCTCTCTCTCTCTCTCTCTCTCTCTCTCTCTCTCTCTCTCTCTCTCTCTCTCTCTCTCTCCCTCTCTCTCTCTCTCTCTCTCTCTCTCTCTCTCTCTGTCTCTCTCTCCCTCTCTCTCTCTCTCTCTCTCTCTCTGCAGCCCCCAATGAGCCTTTACTGTGCAAATTCGCTGACGGAGGGCAGAAGAAACGGCAGAGCCAGAGCAAGTACCCACAGAACGGGCGGCCATGGCACAGGGAAGGCGAGGTAAGCCACTGGCTCAGTACAGCCGCCATTTTGGTTCCATAGGTACAGCCATCCGGCAGTTACCATTAACCCTCCGTTTACATACCACCTACACATGGCACTGGGATGAAGTTTGGTTCGTGGGCATTTAACCTCTGAGGTAATGTCAGTCTTAGAAAGGGTCATTACGGTCCCCTCCCAAAGCTCTTTTAGGATTCCAAAACATCTGGGTCCATGTACACCACGACAGGCTGTCTCCCATGTTTAAGGTCGGCGCTGGTAGTGGGGAAAAAAGCCCTTTAAGTATCGATCCAAAGCCTTCAGAATAAGAGTTGACATGTAAATTGCATTTGAAGGTTGTATGAGTCTGCTTGTCAAGGCTACCACACATATTACTGTTCCCCTCATGGTTCATAGTGGTTCAGGCCTATACGTTGGATACCAAACATATTCAGCAGTTACAGCCGACAAGGGGACGGGCAGTCGGAGAGGTTTTCACCCTACACCACTACGGTCTACACCACTACGGATAACGTGAACTTGCAGGGGGCTGACAGTTGTGCTGGAGCTGCACGGGAGAAAGGAAAATGTATCGTCTCTTCGTTGAGATGTGGACTGTGTGTCCTTCAGGACACGTAACATGCTCTCGGTCGGTCTGCTTGTAGGTTGTGTGCGTGTGAAGGTTCGTGTGTGCTTTGCAAGCATATGTGTGTGTGTTTTGTGTGTGAACGTCCATCACAGACTCAGCAGCCCAAACACAGAGCCCGGTGAGGCCTGTTTACCCTAACAGCCCGTTGCTACAGAGCCTCACACACTGACAGGGTCAGCTGATTACACTTGACACGAGGTGAGGTGGGGGGGGGGGGGGGGGTGCAGCATCTGGAAAGAGGAGAGAAGAAAGGAGAGAAGAAAGGAGCATCACTAGAGTAGACAGAACACACAACAACACTCTCTCTCATCTCTACTTCCTGACCTCCTCTCTCCTCCCTCTCTCTCATCTCTACTTCCTGACCTCCTCTCTCCTCCCTCTCTCTCATCTCTCCTTCCTGACCCCCTCTCTCCTACCTCTCTCTCATCTCTCCTCCCTCTCTCTCATCTCTCCTACCTCTCTCATCTCTCCTCCTTCTCTCTCATCTCTCCTCCCTCTCTCTCATCTCTCCTCCCTCTCTCTCCTCCCTCTCTCTCATCTCTCCTCCCTCTCTCTCATCTCTCCTACCTCTCTCTCATCTCTCCTACCTCTCTCTCATCTCTCATACCTCTCTCTCATCTCTCCTCCCTCTCTCTCATCTCTCCTACCTCTCTCTCCTACCTCTCTCTCATCTCTCCTACCTCTCTCTCCTACCTCTCTCTCATCTCTCCTCCCTCTCTCTCATCTCTCCTCCCTCTCTCGTTCTCTCCTACCTTTCTCTCATCTCTTTTCCCTCTCTCTCATCTCTCCTACCTCTCTCTCATCTGTCCTACCTCTCTCTCATCTCTCCTACCTCTTTCTCATCTCTCCTCCCTCTCTCTCATCTCTCCTCCCTCTCTCTCATCTCTCCTACCTCTCTCTCATCTCTCCTACCTCTCTCTCATCTCTCCTCCCTCTCTCTCATCTCTCCTACCTCTCTCTCATCTCTCCTCCCTCTCTCTCATCTCTCCTCCCTCTCTCTCATCTCTCCTCCCTCTCTCTCCTCCCTCTCTCTCCTACCTCTCTCTCATCTCTCCTACCTCTCTCTCATCTCTCCTCCCTCTCTCTCATCTCTCCTACCTCTCTCTCATCTCTCCTCCCTCTCTATGCTCCCTCTCTCTCCTCCCTCTCTCTCATCTCTCCTACCTCTCTCTCATCTCTCCTACCTCTCTCTCATCTCTCCTCCCTCTCTCTCATCTCTCCTACCTCTCTCTCGTTCTCTCCTACCTCTCTCCAATCTCTTTTCCCTCTCTCTCATCTCCTCTACCTCCATCTCTCCTACCTCTCTCTCATCTCTCCTACCTCTCTCTCATCTCTCCTACCTCTCTCTCATCTCTCCTACCTCTCTCTCATCTCTCCTCCCTCTCTCTCACCTCTCCTACCTCTCTCTCATCTCTCCTCCCTCTCTCTCATCTCTCCTCCCTCTCTCTCCTCCCTCTCTCTCATCTCTCCTCCCTCTCTCTCATCTCTCCTCCCTCTCTCTCCTCCCTCTCTCTCATCTCTCCTACCTCTCTCTCATCTCTCCTACCTCTCTCTCATCTCTCCTACCTCTCTCTCATCTCTCCTACCTCTCTCTCATCTCTCCTACCTTTCTCTCATCTCTCCTCCCTCTCTCTCATCTCTCCTACCTCTCTCTCATCTCTCCTACCTCTCTCTCATCTCTCATCTCTCACCTCTCTCTCATCTCTCCTCCCTCTCTCTCCTCCCTCTCTCTCATCTATCCTACCTCTCTCTCATCTCTCCTACCTCCTTCTCATCTCTCCTACCTCTCTCTCATCTCTCCTCCCTCTCTCTCATCTCTCCTCCCTCCCTCTCTCTCATCTCTCCTCCCTCTCTCTCATCTCTCCTACCTCTCTCTCATCTCTCCTCCCTCTCTCTCATCTCTCCTACCTCTCTCTCATCTCTCCTCCCTCTCTCTCATCTCTCCTCCCTCTCTCTCATCTCTCCTCCCTCTCTCTCATCTCTCCTCCCTCTCTCTCATCTCTCATCTCTCCTCCCTCTCTCATCTCTCCTCCCTCTCTCTCATCTCTCCTCCCTCTCTCTCATCTCTCCTCCCTCTCTCTCATCTCTCCTCCCTCTCTCTCATCTCTCCTACCTCTCTCTCATCTCTCCTCCCTCTCTCTCATCTCTCCTCCCTCTCTCTCATCTCTCCTCCCTCTCTCTCATCTCTCCTCCCTCTCTCTCATCTCTCCTACCTCTCTCTCATCTCTCCTACCTCTCTCTCATCTCTCATACCTCTCTCTCATCTCTCCTACCTCTCTCTCATCTCTCCTCCCTCTCTCTCATCTCTCATACCTCTCTCTCATCTCTCCTCCCTCTCTCTCATCTCTCCTACCTCTCTCTCATCTCTCCTACCTCTCTCTCATCTCTCCTACCTCTCTCTCATCTCTCCTCCCTCTCTCTCATCTCTCCTCCCTCTCTCTCATCTCTCCTCCCTCTCTCTCATCTCTCCTCCCTCTCTCATCTCTCCTCCCTCTTTCTCATCTCTCCTCCCTCTCTCATCTCTCCTCCCTCTCTCTCATCTCTCCTCCCTCTCTCATCTCTCCTCCCTCTCTCATCTCTCCTCCCTCTCTCTCATCTCTCCTCCCTCTCTCTCATCTCTCTCATCTCTCCTCCCTCTCTCTCATCTCTCCTCCCTCTCTCTCATCTCTCCTCCCTCTCTCTCATCTCTCCTCCCTCTCTCTCATCTCTCCTCCCTCTCTCTCATCTCTCCTACCCCTCTCTCATCTCTCCTACCCCTCTCTCATCTCTCCTCCCCCTCTCTCATCTCTCCTCCCTCTCTCTCATCTCTCCTACCTCTCTCTCATCTCTCCTCCCTCTCTCTCCTCTCTCCTCCCTCTCTCTCATCTCTCCTCCCTCTCTCTCATCTCTCCTCCCTCTCTCTCATCTCTCCTCCCTCTCTCTCATCTCTCCTACCCCTCTCTCATCTCTCCTACCCCTCTCTCATCTCTCCTCCTCTCTCTCTCTCTCCCTCTCTCTCATCTCTCCTCCCTCTCTCTCATCTCTCCTACCTCTCTCATCTCTCCTCCCTCTCTCTCATCTCTCCTACCTCTCTCATCTCTCCTCCCTCTCTCTCATCTCTCCTACCTCACCTACCCACACAGTAACAGTCCTTAGATTAAACTGCTTGCATCGCGCCCAACTACATCTCACATGCAGATTAACGACATGATTTGTGTTTTTATCTCGGCTAAAAAGGCCCTCCTGTAACCTGCGGCTCATCAGATCGGATGAGTCTTACATCTCTCCTCCCTTGTCTCCCCCGTTTCCTCCCTCCCTCCCTCCTTTCTTCGCCTCGCTATGGTTAAGGACATGATTGAGAGGCTGGTGAAGGCGTCTGTGTGTGTGAGAGAGTGCTCGCACATACGTACATATGCACATGTGTGTTTGCTCACATTTGTTCGTACCTTTTTGTGTGTGTGTGTGTGTGTGTGTGTGTGTGTGTGTGTGTGTGTGTGTGTGTGTGTGTGTGTGTGTGTGTGTGTGTGTGTGTGTGTGTGTGTGTGTGTGTGTGTGTGTGTGTGTGTGTGTGTGTGTGTGTGTGTGTGTCAGCGATGCCCCCACAGTCATTGATCAGCAGCACAGCCAGGGTCTGGAGATAGGCATCACATGTGAGTCTGTTTATCAGACGTTCTCCAGTCCTTCACCAAGGGCCTCCCGTTCCGTGGCCAGATGGAGAGGGCCTCCCGTTCCGTGGCCAGATGGAGAGGGCCTCCCGTTCCGTGGCCAGATGGAGAGGGCCTCCCGTTCCGTGGCCAGATGGAGAGGGCCTCCCGTTCCGTGGCCAGATGGAGAGGGCCTCCCGTTCCCGTGGCCAGATGGAGAGGGCCTCCCGTTCCCGTGGCCAGATGGAGAGGGCCTCCCGTTCCAGTGGCCAGATGGAGAGGGCCTCCCGTTCCCGTGGCCAGATGGAGAGGGCCTCCCGTTCCCGTGGCCAGATGGAGAGGGCCTCCCGTTCCCGTGGCCAGATGGAGAGGGGTTCCCGTGGCCAGATGGAGAGGGCCTCCCGTTCCCGTGGCCAGATGGAGAGGGCCTCCCATTCCCGTGGCCAGATGGACAGGGCCTCCCGTTCCCGTGGCCAGATGGAGAGGGCCGCCCGGCGCACGCCATTTGCTACGTTCTCCATCGATCCCCCTTTTGAAGTCAGCCAAACTCCCAGAACACACCAGGGGTCTAGTAGAGCACCCGTAGAGCAGCAAGCAGCCGCATTGTGGCGTGATTAGTCAGTGGTAGGAAAGAGGTCAGAAGTCTGTTTTCATCTACGTGACTATGAGGCATGCGAATGCTCTCTCAAGCGTGTCACATCTTTCAAATGATGTGCGCTTACACACACACACACACACACACACACACACCAGGTCACGCGAGATCCTACTCTGTAGGAGTCACACATGCTCCCACACACACATGACATACACTCATACACACACACACCATAAATGATTAAATCGTTAACACCCACACAGGTAGTCTCACAAAGTCACACTAGCTCAAGTGCTTTCTCTTGGGGAAAGTGTTCATATGTGGAAAAACCCACGGGGTTCTCCCCTGTGTGACAGAAAGCCTGACAGGTGTTTTTTGAGAGAGAGGGTGGGTGTGTGCCCGTGTCTGTGAGTATGCGTGTGTGTGTCCTACAGCCGGACACCATGGCTGGCTGGGGTTTCCTGTGGCGGTTCAGTACAGGCGTTCTTCCAGCTGTCGGAGGGGCCGTTTCTCCTTCTGCCACACCCGCCATACTGTACCACAGTATACACAGACACTCTCACACACTCCCTCCCGCGTGCTCTCGTTCACATGCTCCAATTTCCTGTCCTAGACATACACTGAGCGGACGAAACATGAGGAACACCTGCTCTTTCCATGACATGGACTGACCAGATGAATCCAGGTGAAAGCTGTGATCCCTTATTGATGTTATTGGTGAAATCCACTTCAATCAGTGGAGATGAAGGGGAGGGAGACGGGTTAAAGAAGGGTTGTTAAGCCTTGAGACATGGATTGTGTACGTGTGCCATTCAGAGGGTGAATGGCCAAGGCAAAATATATAAGTGCCTTTAGCGGGGTATGGTAGTAGGTGCCAGGCGCACCGGTTTGAGTGTGTCAAGAACTGCAACGCTGCTGGGTTTTTCACGCTCAACAGTTTCCCCGTGTTTATCAAGAATGGTCCACCACCCAAAAGACGTCCAGCTAATTTGACACAACTGTGGGAAGCATTGGAGTCATGAGCCAGCGTCCCCTGTGGAACTCTTTCGACACCATGTAGAGTCCATGCCCGCCCTGACGAATTGAGGCTGTTCTGAGGGCAAAAGGGGGCGCAACTCAATATTAGGAAGGTGTTCCTAATGTTTTGTACATGCAGTGTGTACTCTCACTTCTTCTTCCTCACATCCTCTCACTTTCTCTACTGTTTACTCTCTCTTCTTCTCTTTCTGTTTACTCTCTCTTCTTCTCTTTCTGTATACTCTCTCTTCTTCTCTTTCTGTTTACTCTCTCTTCTTCTCTTTCTGTATACTCTCTCTTCTTCTCTTTATGTTTACTCTCTCTTCTTCTCTTTCTGTATAATCTCTCTTCTTCTCTTTCTGTTTACTCTCTCTTCTTCTCTTTCTGTTTACTCTCTCTTCTTCTCTTTCTGTTTACTCTCTCTTCTTCTCTTTCTGTTTACTCTCTCTTCTTCTCTTTCTGTATACTCTCTCTTCTTCTCTTTCTGTTTACTCTCTCTTCTTCTCTTTCTGTTTACTCTCTCTTCTTCTCTTTCTGTTTACTCTCTCTTCTTCTCTTTCTGTATACCCTCTCTTCTCTTTCTGTTTACTCTCTTCTCTTTCTGTTTAATCTCTCTTCTCTTTCTGTTTAATCTCTCTTCTTCTCTTTCTGTTTACTCTCTCTCTTCTCTTTCTGTATACTCTCTCTTCTTCTCTTTCTGTATACTCTCTCTTCTTCTCTTTCTGTTTACTCTCTCTTCTTCTCTTTCTGTATACTCTCTCTTCTTCTCTTTCTGTATACTCTCTCTTCTTCTCTTTCTGTTTACTCTCTATTCTTCTCTTTCTGTTTACTCTCTCCTTCTCTTTCTGTATACTCTCTCTTCTTCTCTTTCTGTTTACTCTCTCTTCTTCTCTTTCTGTTTACTCTCTCTTCTTCTCTTTCTGTTTACTCTCTCTTCTTCTCTTTCTGTATACTCTCCTTCTCTTTCTGTTTACTCTCTCTTCTCTTTCTGTATACTCTCCTTCTCTTTCTGTATACTCTCTCTTCTTCTCTTTCTGTATACTCTCTCTTCTTCTCTTTCTGTTTACTCTCTCTTCTTCTCTTTCTGTTTACTCTCTCTTCTTCTCTTTCTGTTTACTCTCTCTTCTTCTCTTTCTGTTTACTCTCTCTTCTTCTCTTTCTGTTTACTCTCTCTTCTTCTCTTTCTGTTTACTCTCTCTTCTTCTCTTTCTGTTTACTCTCTCTTCTTCTCTTTCTGTTTACTCTCTCTTCTTCTCTTTCTGTTTACTCTCTCTTCTTCTCTTTCTGTTTACTCTCTCTTCTTCTCTTTCTGTATACTCTCTCTTCCTCTCTTTCTGTTTACTCTCTCTTCTTCTCTTTCTGTGTACTCTCTCTTCTCTTTCTGTGTACTCTCTCTTCTCTTTCTGTTTACTCTCTCTTCTCTTTCTGTATACTCTCCTTCTCTTTCTGTATACTCTCTCTTCTTCTCTTTCTGTATACTCTCTCTTCTTCTCTTTCTGTTTACTCTCTCTTCTTCTCTTTCTGTTTACTCTCTCTTCTCTTTCTATATACTCTCTCTTCCTCTCTTTCTGTTTACTCTCTCTTCTTCTCTTTCTGTGTACTCTCTCTTCTTCTCTTTCTGTATACTCTCCTTCTCTTTCTGTTTACTCTCTCTTCTCTTTCTGTATACTCTCCTTCTCTTTCTGTAACCTCTCTCTTCTTCTCTTTCTGTTTACTCTCTCTTCTTCTCTTTCTGTTTACTCTCTCTTCTTCTCTTTCTGTATACTCTCTCTTCTCTTTCTGTATACTCTCTCTTCTTCTCTTTCTGTATACTCTCTCTTCTTCTCTTTCTCAGATACGTACTTTCTCACATACACTCTTTTATCTCTCTCCTCGTCATCTCACTTTCTTCTTCTCTTTCTTACACACTTTCTCTCTCTCTCGCGCGCTTTGTACCTGACTCGACAACAGCATGCGTAATCAGTCATGGCCACGCAGCCGACCCGTATGGGGGATTGTCTGTGTGCGCCAGGCAGCCATGGTGTGGAATTCATTAACACATAGAAGCAAGGGCACCACGCACGGGACTTATCAGCCTCACCAGACAGCTGGCCATGTCTGGGATGGCCATTATCACGTAGAGGCACACAGACGTAGACAAATACACACACAGACGTAAAGACACACACACACACACAGACATGAACATACAGACACAGCCACACAGTGCATGCATACCGTGGTCCATATGCAGATGCATACACTCCAGACACAAACCAGTGCATACACTTCCTGTTGGTGGAACATACAGGCACATACTCTGCATGTACATGCATACGCTCAAATGCACACACAGGCAGACACTCTCACACTCAAACACACACACACTTGCTCCCCCCAACACTCAAACATACAGATACTCTCTCTCAAATGTGAACACGCATACTCTCACACTCGCACGAAGGAACACCCAGGCCTACTGTTTAAAAAAATATATATATATAATATGTTTATTATTTTCCAAATAAAAAAAGAAGGCCGAGATACAAACATTGACATTGTACTGTTGAATGGGATGGCACATTTACAGGACCAAACAAAACTTAACTCACACATCCCCAAATATTATAAATGGTCAATATTATAATGGTGCATATTATAAGAAGACAGCATTAAGTCATTTACAAGCAGTGTAGTTAAACCAAAACTAAATGGCCGACTGAATGTTATGCTCGCGCACGCACACATCCGCAGTGGCCGTGTCACCCAGGGCTGATGCATCCGCTATGGGATTCATGTGGATCTCTGTTTCCCCTCACTCACGTGGGTGAGGTCCATCCCCTCTGGTTGCTGAGGGTCATTCCTCCTTTTTAGCTCACGCAAACCTCCTAGAGGAATGAGGGAGAGCGGGGGGGTGGAGAGAGAGAGGGGAAGAGAGAGCAGTAGGGAGAGAGAGAGAGGGGAAGAGAGAGCAGTAGGGAGAGAGAGAGATAGGGGAAGAGAGAGCAGTAGGGAGAGAGAGAGCAGTAGGGAGAGAGAGCGGTAGGGAGAGAGAGAGGGGATGGAGAGAGAAGGGGATGGAGAGAGGTTGGGGAAGAGAGAGGTAGGGAGAGATAGGGGAAGAGAGGTAGGGAGAGAGAGAGGGGGGGATAGAGAGGGAGAGAGAGGGAGAGAGAGAGAGAGAGAGAGGGATAGAGAGAGAGAGAGAGAGAGAGAGAGAGAGAGAGAGAGAGAGGGATAGAGAGAGAGGGGGATAGAGAGAGAGGGGGGAAGAGAGAGAGGGGGATAGAGAGAGAGGGGGGAAGAGAGAGAGGGGAAGAGAGAGAGGTAGGGAGAGAGAGAGGGGGATGGAGAGAGAGAGATAAAAAAGTGTGCTGATGAAATCTGAAACCTCAGCAGCCTCCTGTGTTAAAGAAATGGGATTAGCCCTCGTCCGGAAGAGAAGGCTTCGGGAATGCAGATGACGGATTGCAGGGAGAGAAAGAGAGAGAGGGGGGAAGAACACGAGAGAGTGGGAGAAAGAGGAAGAGAGACAAGGGCCTCACACACTTTCATGCATACACTCACTGTCATTCCTCTCTTCTTTCTCTCTGTCTCGCTCTCTCCCTCTCTCCCTCAAAGCTGGCATCGACCGTTGTCCCACGTGCATAAAGTGTATCGAAATCCCGTTTGTTTCCCCTCTCTCTCTCTCTCTCATCCTGTCCATTTGTTGTGTCTTGAAATTCAAGGATTAACCTGTAATATGTCTCTCTTGTGTTGCAGACTGGTATGCAGTTAACATATGATCCTGCAGCGATGCAGAACGGGTAAGAGTCCGTCTACACAACCCGGGCACCTTCCACCCCTCTGAGCAATCCATACGACGAGTGCAATAGGATTGTCATATCTCTTGATTAATGCAGTGTGTGTGCACTTTGTTACTATTTGATTAAAATAATCTATACGAGATGGAGTTTGATGCTAGGTCTCAGGTGTTAGTGCGTGCCTGGTTGCCTGCACGTGTGCCTGTCCCTTTGTCTGTGACAGAGTGTCCGTGTGTGTGTGCGTGTGCCTTCGGTGCCTGTGTACGAAGGGGTGCCATGGAAATTAATGGCCTAGCAACGTGTTCTATTTTTCGCTGTGTACTGTAACAGGAAGGGAAGGCGAGCTTTGAGTTCCGTCCTCTCTCGACGTGTCCTCAGTCTGCGACGGGAAGCTTCTCTCTCACTCCCTGCTTCTCCCAGTTTCCTGAAGCGATTATCTCAATGACTCTGGAATAAGACTGGATGAATGAATAGAATCTCATTAGATACAGCACTGGGCATTTTAGAAGCATAATAGTGAGCTGTGATTATGAGGCTTGAAAGAAATCAAAGAAAATAGCACATTGACCACTTAGGAGACATACACCACATGCTCGTTGAACATCCTCATTCCAAAATCATGGGCATTAATACGGAGTTGGTCCCCCCTTTGCTGCTACAACAGCCTCCACTCTTCTGGGAAGGCTTTCCACTAGATGTTGGAACATTGCTGCGGGGACTTGCTTCCATTCAGCCACAAGGGCATTAGTGAGGTTGGGCACGGACGTTGGGCGACTAGGCCTGGCTCACAGTCGGTGTTCGAATTCATCCCAAAGGTGTTAGATGGGGTTGAGGTCAGGGCTCTGTGTAGGCCAGTCAAGTTCTTCCCCACCGATCTTGACAAACCCTTTCTGTATGGACCTCACTTTGTGCACAGGGGCATTGTTATGCTGAAACAGGAAAGGTCCTTCCCCAAACTATTGCCACAAAGTTGGAAGCACAGAATTGTTCAGAATGTCATCGTATGCTGTAGTGTTAAGATTTCCCTTCACTGGAACTAAGTGGCCTGGCTCGAACCATGAATAACAGCCACAGACCGTTATTCCTTCTCCACCAAACTTTACAGTCGGCACTATGCATTGGGGCAGGTAGCGTTCTCCTGGCATCCACCAAACCTAGATTCATCCGTTGGACTGCCTAATGGTGAAGCGTCATTCATCACTCCAGAGAACGCGTTTCCACTGCTCCAGAGTTCAATGGCCGCGAGCTTTACACCACTCCAGCCAACGCTTGGCATTGCGCATGGTGATCTTAGACTTGTGTGCGGCAGCTCGGCCACGGAAACCCATTTCATGAAGCTCCCGACGAACAGTTCTTGTGCTGACGTTGCTTCCAGAGGCAGTTTGCAACTCGGTAGTGAGTGTTGTAACCGAGGACAAACGTTTTTTTACACACTACGTGCTTCAGCGCTTGGCGGTCCCATTCTGTGAGCTTTTGTGGCCTACCACTTTGCGGCTGAGCCGTTGTTGCTCCTAGACATTTCCACTTCGCAATAACAGCACCGGGGCAGCTCTATCAGGGCAGACATGTGACAAACTGACTTGTTGGAAAGGTGGTATCCTATGACGTTGCCACGTTGAAAGTCACTGACCACATACTTTTGTATATATCGTGTATATGGAGAATATATGTCTGCAGTACGTTGGGATTACTTCAAGGCTTTTAGTCTGTGACAATAGTTCTACTTTTTAAAAGCCCAACGCTTTTGTTATTTTTTTTTTTAAATAATCAAATCTCAAGCAAGAATTTTGCTAGGACTGTCTGGGACTGGTCTGAGTGAGGGGCCTAATTGGATGAGCCAAATGGAAGGAATATAGAACCTGAAAATGAGGCGTTATTGGCAGAGCGGTTTGAAACTCTCTTTTTTTAATCGGTCTATTAACTTACACCGCCTGCTCTACCAACTGAGCTCGGAGGACCATTGCGAGTGGTATAAAACCAGCTAGCGGATAGAAACGACACCCAGGACTGTTGGAGATCGGAATCAACGTCACAACATGATGAAGTAGCCCACCACCTCTTGTCCCTAGAGCCCAACTCAACACTTTGGATTAGCCTTCTTTACATTCATTGAGTTTTTCCCAACACTGTGGATTGAAGTCGGCCAGCAGCCTAAGCCTTTTTTCATACGACGACAAAGCTCAGTTTGATCTGATAAAGGCAGACTTTTCAATTGTGAAGCCAGAAGACGCTTCGTGACACTTTTATGCGCCCGACGGAACACAATATATTGCCTGGTGTTCGATTTGAAACAAGACAAGCTATGGCCTCACGCGGGAAGCTCTGTCTGCTCGGCCTCAAACACCGTCTGTGTGACTGAGGATCTGTGCTTAGACTACGATGTGTGTAGTGTCTGTGGGTGTGCGTAAGTGTGGCCGTGTCAAGGGACTTGAAAGGTCTTTTCGTGGAGAGATTGTCTCTGTTGTCTGGTCCATTTCAGTCCGTATGTGGACAGAGACTGGCTCAAGATGTATGAGTGTCAAAAGATTTCATATGGTCCTGTTAGACTGTTTCCCAAACCTGGTCCTGGGGACCCAAAGGGGTGCACATTGGAGTTGTTTTCCCGAGCACTCAGACACCTGATTCAAATCATAGGCCTGATTACGAGTTCCTTTTTTGAATCGACTGTTTTCGTGCTAGGGGCAAAAAACAAAAATGTGCACCTCTTTGTTAGAGGTGATTGCATAAAAAGCCTAAGGCATAAACACACACACGTGTCCAACATACTGGTGTCTATCTCTGTTAGTTAGTAGAACATGTGAGTAAATTGCCAGTCAGCTCTTTGAAATAGTAGTTCGTTAACCAAACCATTAACTTCTCACGAGTCACCAACCCTGATCCGGTAGCACCCCCCCCCCCCCCCCCCCCCCACTGAGTAGCATAGCTAGCATAGCGTCACAAGTAACTTGTAGCATCTACATATCATTAAATCACAAGTCCAAGACACCAGATGAAAGATACAGGTCTTGTGAATAAAGCCACCATTTCAGATTTTTAAAATGTTTTACAGGGAAGACACAATATGTAAATCTATTAGCTAACCACGTTAGCAAAGGACACGATTTTTTTACTCCCAATAGTTTTTTCCTGCGTCAGTAGCTATCACTAATTCGACTAAATAAAAATATATATAGCCACTAACCAAGAAACAACTTCATAAGATGACAGTCTGATAACATATTTATGGTATAGCATAGTTTTTTGGGGGGAAAATGTGCATTTTTCAGGTATAAATCACAGTTCTACATTGCAGCTGCAATCTGAAATAGTGCTGACCCAGCCAGAACAATTACAGAGACCAACGTCATATAACGAATTACTCATCTTAAAACATTTCAGAAAAATACACAGCGTACAGATATTGAAAGCCCAACATCTGGTGAATCCAAACAATATTTCAGATTTATTAAATGTTTTATAACGAAAACAAAATGTAGCGCTAAATTAGCATAGCTATACCAGGCAGATTCGGCTAGGCGCCCACGGCCAGTTCACATGCACAACAGATATGATATAACATCGTAAATTGGGTCTTACTATGGCTGATCTTTCATCAGAATGTTGATCAAAGTGTCCTTTGTCAAGATGAGTCGTTGGTTCCGTTCAGAATTGTTCCTTTCCCACTCCATTTAGCACAGGTACTGGTCGAGTGGCACGGATCTCTCAAACGTAAATAGAATCAGACAACGGAACACCACAAAACTCCCGAAAAAATTCAAATAATCTGATTAAACTATATTGAAAAAACATACATTACGATGATCTGGTCACATGTATCAAACAAACTTCGAGACGGAGATAGTTTTCATCCATAATGGCCGCACAACAGAAGACAATCGCAGCTACAAGTCGCACGATTTAGAGAAGCGGAAGTTGTCGGTCACGCCAAAGAATTAGCTCTCATTTCACGTCAGTCCCAGATAAACAAGATATTTTTCCTCTGACGTCCTCTTGACACCCAGAGGAAGGCCAATGAGGTGTGTTTCGGGTCATAGGGGGCACGACCATATATAGGCAGAGCGTTGAAGCTGGCATACACATCTTGCTTTTTTCTTCTTGGTCATGGAAAGTGCTGTCAAATGACTTCTGTATCACTCAGAGACAAAATTGAAACGGTTTTAGAAACTAGAGATTGTTTTCTTTCCAATGGTATTATTTATATGCATATAGTAAGAGCAATAATTGAATAAGAGGCAGTTTAATCTGTAGAGCAAATTATGCTAATGGAAAAATAGCACCCCCTGTATTCTCAAGAAGTTAATAAACATTTAATAGGCCCCTTAATAATCACGATCATCCGGATATTTCGATGTAGACAGTTGTAATGCATGGAGACCTACGGTGCATTCGGAAAGCATTCAGACCCCTTCCCTTTTTCCACATTTGTGTTACATAACAGCCTTATTATTAAAAAAATGTATCTCATCAATCTACACACAATACCACGTAATGACAAAGCGAAAACAGGTTTCGAGATTTTTTGCAAATTTATTCGAAATAAAAAACAGAAGTAGCTTATTTACGTAAGAATTCAGACCCTTTGCTATGAGACTCGAAATTGAGCTCAGGTGCATCCTGTTTCCAAATTGATTGGACATGATTTGGAAAGGCACACACCTGTTTAAAGTTGAAGTCGGAAGTTCACATACACTTAGGTTGGAATCATTAAAACTCGTTTTTCAACCACTCCACAAATTTCTTGTTAACAAACTATAGTTTTGGCAAGTCGGTTAGGACATCTACTTTGTGCATGACACAAGTCATTTTTCCAACAGTTGTTTACAGACAGATCATTTCACTTATAATTCACTGTATCACCATTCCAGTGGGTCAGAAGTTTACATACACTAAGTTGACTGTGCCTTTAAACAGCTTGGAAAATTTCTGAAAATGATGTCATGGCTTTAGAAGCTTCTGATGGGCTAATTGACATCATTTGAGTCAATTGGAGGTGTACCTGTGGATGTATTTCAAGGCCTACCTTCAAACTCAGTGTCTCTTTGCTCGACATTATGGGAAAATCAAAAGAAATCAGCCAAGACCTCAGAGAAAAAATTGTAGACCTCCACAAGTCTGATTCATCCTTGGGAGCAATTTCCAAACGCCTGAAGGTACCACGTTAATCTGTACAAACAATAGTACGCAAGTATAAACACCATGGGACCACGCAGCCGTCATACCGCTCAGGAAGGAGACGCGTTCTGTCTCCTAGAGATGAACGTACTTTGGTGCGAAAAGTGCAAATCAATCCCAGAACAACAGCAAAGGACCTTGTGGAGATGCTGGAGGAAACAGGTACAAAAGTATCTATATCCACAGTAAAACGAGTCCTTCATCGACATAACTTGTAAGGCCGCTCAGCAAAGAAGAAGCCACTGCTCTAGAACAGCCATAAAAAAAGCCAGACTACAGTTTGCAACTGCACATGGGGACAAAGATTGTACTTTTTGGAGAAATGTTCCCTGGTCTGATGAGACAAAAATATAACTATTTATCATTTTGTTTGGAGGAAAAAGGGGGAGGCTTGCAAGCCGAAGAACACCCCCCAACCGTGAAGCACGGGGGTGGCATCATCATGTTGTGGGGGTGCTTTGCTGCAGGAGGGACTGGTGCACTTCACAAAATAGATGGCAAGATGAGGGAGGAAAATGATGTGGATATATTGAAGCAACATCGCAAGACATCAGTCAGGAAGTTAAAGCTTGGTCGCAAATGGGCCTTCCAAATGGACAATGACCTCAAGCATACTTCCAAAGTTATGGCTTAAGGACAACACAGTCATGGTATTGGACTGGCCATCACAAAGCCCTGACCTCAATCCTATAGAAAATTTGTGGGCAAAACTGAAAAAGCATGTGCGAGCACGTAGGAGGCCTACAAACCTGACTCAGTTACACCAGCTCTGTCAGGAGGAATGGGCCAAAATTCACCCAACTTACCGTGGGAAGATTGTGTAAGGCTACCCGAAACGTTTGACCCAAGTTAAACAATTTGAAGGCAATGCTACCAAATACTAATTGAGTGTATGTAAACTTCTGACCACTGGGAATGTGATGAAATAAATAAATCATTATTCTGACATTTCTGACATTTAAAATAAAGTGCTGATCCTAACTGACGTAAAACAGGGAAATTGCAGAGAGCCACGTCAAATAACATAAATACTCTTTGATACAACTTTGATGAAAGATACATGTTTTACATAGAATTAAAGATACACTTGTTCTTAATGCAACCGCTGTGTCAGATTTCAAAAAGCTTTACGGCAAAAGCACAATATTCAATAATCTGAAAACAGCGTTCAGCCACAAAAGGAAGCCATACAGTTACCCGCCAAATTGTGCAGTCAACTAAACTCATAAAAAGCATTATAAATCTTCACTTACCTTTGCTGATCTTCGTCGGATTGCACTCCCAGGACTCCCACTTCCACAAGAAATTTTCGTTTTGTAATGTCCATTATTTATGTCCAAATAGCTATTTTTGTAAGCGTGTTTGGTAAACAAATCCAAAGTCAGGAAGCGCGTTCACTAAAAGCAGACGAAATGTCAAAAAGTGGTGGTCAGCATGGTCAGCATGGACAGGTCTCTGAATATCCTTGGGTGTCCCAGCCAGAGCCGGGACTTGAACCCAATCAAACATATCTGGAAAGGCCTGAAAATAGCTGTGCAATGACACTCCCCATCCAACCTGACAGAGCTTGAGAGGAGAGAAGAATGGGAGAAACTCCCCAAATACAGGTGTGACAAGCTTGTAGCATCATACCCGAGGCTGTAATAGCTGCCCAAAGGTGCTTCAACAAAGTACTGAGTAAAGGGTCTGAATAGTTATGCAAATGTCATATTTCAGTTTCAGATTTTTTTACACATTTGCAAAAACCTGTTTTTGCTTTGTCATTATAGGGTATTGTGTGTAGATTGATGAGGGTGGAAAAAAACAATTTAATCAATTTTAGAATAACGCTGTAACGTAATATGTGGGAAAAGTCACGGGGTCTGAATACTTTCTGGATGGAGTGTATAGGTACATCCAATACCCGTGTCTGATCTCCCTTTCTCTGTTCTGTTTCCTCTCTCCCCTCAGGTTCTACTCCTCGCCTTACAGTATCGCCACCAACCGCATGATCGCACAGACATCCATTACACCCTTCATCGCTGCTTCCCCCGTCTCCACATATCAGGTGGGTGATGTACTGGAGTGTAGCCAGAGGGAGATAGCCGTGGGGCGGCTGGGGACTGGCTGGGTGATGGGCAAAGCTGGGGGGGCTGGAAAACAGCAAGGGGCTCTCGGAGATTTGGAACTTCTGAGCTTTCCTCATTGGTTTGCCGACGATGCTGGATGGCATCTGTTTTGTAGGCGGTGAACACAGCAGACGGAAAGGCTCAGAGAGAAAAGAGAAAAGAGGGAAAAGCAACGTCCGTTAGGAATTAGTGTTGGGGAAAAACAAACCGTTTCTCCTTTGCTTTGCCGACCCTGTTGTGCTTTTAAAGCTTTTTTTAAGCTGTCATTCCTCCCACAGTCATTTGACATAATTTTCCTGCTAACTGAATTCCACACTTTGCATCCCAGTTGATCCCTGGAACCATGTGAAGCGGAGCGTAACGTAAGGGGGGAAATGAACTGTGCGAAACGTCAATAGCGTTTCCATTTGCTAAACGCCCACAATTTCACGGACCTCCAGATGTTTGACCGCAACAAGCAGAAGGGATGAGACACTGTTCAGTTCACCTAGACTTTCCCCCAAGAGCACTCGCTGTTTATCATTGAATTAGAATGCAGAAAGAGGGAGAGTGACAGGGAGAGAGAGAGATGGAACGATAGATAGTGAGAGAGCAAGAAAGAGAGAGCGATGGAGAGAGAGAAAGAGAGGGAGGGAATGAGAGAGTGGAGGGGGTTGGTTGGTGAAGGTTGGCATGCCCGCCTTTCAGAAGCGTCTGATTTAAACTCAGGTCCAGCACTGGGGGGAGAAGGGGGACGGGGCGCGGCGCTAATCCGCGTTCTGAAGGCTTCCCAAATTGATTTATCAAAAACAATGGCCGGGCTTTTGAGGAATATTAATCCTCACAGTTTCAATATCGGCCACCACTGCTTCCTGTAATATTGCCCTTCAGCCAAGCAGCGCAAGGCAAGGTGAGTCCTCCATCTTCTGTCAAGTACAAAGAGTAGGGCAGGCAGGAACCAAAGCATATGAGACAAAGGAATCATTAGTGGCCACAATGAAAAACATTCATATGATCTCAGCCATTTGTGGTAGAAAATATTCTGCATGTTGTACACACACATTTTTTATAATCTTTTATTATATAAAATCTGCTTAATGCAGAATATATTGTTTATTAAATTGTGTGTTTTACAGTTTCAACTTTCTTTCTTCGGACTGTGTACTCTGGGAAAAACATCTTGATTACTTCGTCACATGACAGTGGACAGTCCAGTCCACTTCCTGGTCTAGCCATACAGTCTTCCCTGCTGTGTTCTGTCTGTCTTTAATGGAAGCACAAGCTTAGAGCAGGGTCAGCCAGAGGTAGACACACATCGTCAAACCAGACCACTGGAAAACAGTCAGTCACACGATGTACCAGCTCCTTATTAAGTCACCACTGCCAATACTACTGCGTCCATGATGAGAATAAAATAAAATAAATACAATTACAAAAATCTCAGTGAAAACATAGAAAAACACAGTCTTGAAATGAAATTACAATGGAATTAGAATCTTGTTGATGTCGCACGGGAAAATTCTAAAGATGGACGATTAGGGAACGAAGCTTTGTCTCGTCTCTGTTTCCTTCCTGTTGGTTGAGACCAAACATCGAGAGGAAGTAACAAACAAGCGTGGCTCTGTGCTATTCAATAAAATAAAATAAAATCGTTTAGGCATGCTCCATATCATGGGCTTTAACGAGCTCAGAGGATTGGCGTTCTTATAAAAGATTAGCATCTATTTGTCTTTGTTGAGTCCAATCGTTTTCCCAAGGATCAATGGGTAGACTTGTTTGTCTCTGACAAGCTGTCTAATGCTCCTCTCTGGCAAATCTAAATTGTCCCTTTTATTCAACTGTGGCTTCTCTCACTGTCGATGGCAGGGATTCTGTTGAACTGAATGACCCACATGGTCCACTAGAGCAGGAGTTGTCTTTCTCTCTCGGGGTCAGTTTGTGGGTTCTTGTCATTTGATATGCGGGTTGCCGATGTCGAGCCAAGCCCAGTTGAGCCAGCTTGGCTAGTGGCGTAACACGCCGTGCCTAATTCTGCAAATTCAAGGCCCGTGTGTTTTTAACTGGCCAAGGCTCCGTCTTACCTCAACGCGCCCGCACTTCCCAGGCATGGAAGAAACCGTAGGAAAGGAAAAGGCACTGGCATGCAGAGAAATAGTGTGACAATGGAAAACCAGTTTTACACACTGTTGATTGTGAGGGAAAAGAGGTGGCACGGGTAACCTTAAGTCAATAATGATGTTTCATTTGATGTCTCCCTCATAGGTCCAGAGTACGTCATGGATGCCTCATCAACAATACGTTATGCAACCCACAGTAAGTGCATTACCATTCTCTGTCGTGATTTACTGTTTGTGCTCCGGCAGTCCCACGTGGACCTTTGACCTTTTGGGTTAGAGGTCGACAGGAAGACAAAGACGCCTGATGTCCTACCTTCACTTGCGGTAGATTCATGGCGCCTTCGGGTTAACTCACCAGAAGAGTTAGAGCGCCTTTTAGAAGAGACGTTTACAACCTCTAAGGCACTTTTCAATATATTTACGCTCTAATATGAGCCAGCGTTGGGATTGGAAAAGTAGAGTCTCCGTCTGGAAATTCACTTCAAACTTCTCCTGTGGCAAATCCATTTTCAGACCACCTTCGTAACTCACCCGTATACTCTCATGCAGTGAACATCGCTGATAGCTAAATTATTGTTTGCGATGATTCAAGGCAGTAGTGGAACAATCTATAAAAGTTGATAGTCCCATTGTAAGTGTACAAGCACATGTTTCTGGTTGGAAACACACAGAGTTTATGGGTCTTGGTGGACTGTAGCGTGACTCAGCAGCATTTAGCTAGCAGAGCAGAAACACCAGCTAGCCTGCTCAATCCATCTCAGCAACATACCAGGCCATCAGCGTCCAGTACTGCGATACTACTTACATCAGACAGCCTTTCATGTTATATTACTAATATAAAAATTATGTTTATTTATTTGTATTTAATTTTTGATTGAACCTTTATTTAACTAGGCAAGTCAGTTAAGAACAAATTCTTATTTACAATGACGGCCTACCAAATGGCAAAAGGTCTCCTGTGGGGACGGAGGATGGGATTAAAAATAAAACACACATCACAAAACACACATCACAACAAGAGCGACACCACAACACTACATCGAGAGACCTAAGACAACAACACAGCATGACAGCAACACCACATGACAACAACCTGGTAGCAACACAACATGGCAGCAGCACAACATGGTAGCAGCACAAAACATGGTACAAACATTATTGGGCACAGACAACAGCACAAAGGGCAAGAAGGTAGAAACAACAATACCTCACGCAAAGCTCAGTAGGAGTGTCCACGATTGAGTCTTTGAATGAAGAGATGGAGATAAAATTGTCCAGTTTGAGTGTTTGTTGCAGTTCGTTCCAGTCGCTAGCTGCAGCGAACTGAAAAGAGGAGCGACCCAGGGTTGTGTGTGCTTTGGGGACCTTTAACAGAATGTGACTGGCAGAACGGGTGGAGGATGCGGGCTGCAGTAGATATCTCAGATAGGGGGGAGTGAGGCCTAAGAGGGTTTTCTAAATAAGCATCAACCAGTGGGTCTTGCGACTGGTATACAGAGATGACCAGTTTACAGAGGAGAATAAAGAGTGATGTGTCCTATGAGGAGCGTTGGTGGCAAATCTGATGGCCGAATGGTAAAGAACCATATATACCATTTGGCAGATACTTTTATCCAGAGCGACTTACATACATTTTACATACGGGTGGTTCCCGGGACTTAGCCGTTGCAAACGCCATGCTCTCCAAACTCAGCTACAGAGAACCAGCGTTTCGTGTCATATTAACCATACAGTACAAGATCTCCTGTCATAAATATGCACCACCCACAAGCTCAACAGATATCAAACTCAAAAAAGGATCCTTCTAGCTAGAATACAACCTCAATTATACCTACAGTAACCTCCGGTACGTATATAGTTATCTATTTCATTTTTTCACACAGAGTAGCTAATAATAGCATTATAATAGCAGGTACTGTAATGCGACAGACTGATTCCCACTTTAGGACAATGTAGTCTCTTGTTTGGGTAAGAGGTAATCAGTAGGTCTCGTGCATTAGACCAGTCCCTTTGAGTTTTTCATGAGAGCTAATGCGTTCAGAGCTCCTAATGGTTCTGCTGCTGTTGCAGCCACTCTCCCGTCCTGGCTCTGAGCTCTACCGCAGCACGTGGCTTTTTATACTGGTATCACCGCGTTAGCCTATTTTTCCATGTTACCAATATGTTATTACTATCGCACTACTGTGAGGGACCGGAAAAACGCGGCCTCGTGGACTCACGCTTGTCAGAGAGGAGGGCTATTGCGACGGAGGCTGGAGTATCTGAAGAAAGATGGATCCCAAAGCCGTCCTGTTGGTCTTCATACTACATCATACCCAAAGGCACTGTGTGGGTCCTCCAGAGCCATCTCTGAGACTTTCCTAGTGTTCCTAGTGACTGAGATCATTTACACACAGGCAGTATCAAGGACGACCGCTGTACAGATGCGATGCCAGCTAAACAGGAACAGTGCAACACCGTAGCTCCCGATCCAGCATCACCAGCAGCACCAGTATCCATAGAGAAGCCCTCCTACCACCTACTACCCTACTGCTGCTCCCTGCTGCGGCCATTACCACCTAGCCTCCCCGTCTCAGTTACCCCCACGCTGGGAGACAAGCAACATGCAATCTGGCCCCAGCAGGGCACCACCAGCCTCCCAGCCAGCTCCTCCTCCTCCCTTCTTCTAACCAGCCGGCCTCCATGACGGGAGCCCCCGGTGCTACAGATGCTACAGAGATGAGAGGATCAAAGCTTGGCTGCTGTTTGTGTATGGTGTGTGTGTGTGTGTGTGTGTGTGTGTGTGTGTGTGTGTGTGTGTGTGTGTGTGTGTGTGTGTGTGTGTGTGTGTGTGTGTGTGTGTGTGTGTGTGTGTGTGTGTGTGTGTGTGTGTGTGTGTGTGTGTGTGTGGTGTGTGGGGCAGGTGTGCTGTATGAGTGTCTGGGGTTTTACGCTGTTTCCTGCACAGCATGCACAGTATGGGTGTGTGAGAGTGTGTTGGTGACATACATAGAAAATAGCCGGCCTCAGGCAACTCCGCAGGCTCTATTAGGAACGTGCTGGATTTTTGTGAAATACAGTGTGTCCATTTTTTTTTGATATGTGTACACATTGCTAAGTATGACTAGGCTGTCAGTGTTGGTCTTACATAACCCATATGAGGTATCTGTCAGTCCCTCCATCTATGGGCTTGTATCGTGAGAGTTTGTATGGCCTGTAACAGCCTAATACTAGCTATACAGTAGCATCCCCTCTGCTCCCTTCCTATGTTCCATGTGTCCTCCTCTCTCTCTCTCTCTCTCTGTCCCCATGGCCTCGTCCGTGCCCTAACCAAAGCTGCCCCCCCCCCCCAACCCCCCTCCCCCCCTCCACTCGTCAATGGGTAACACCCCCCAATCTGTCTCTCTTTATGTCTGCACCCGTGCCGCCGATCCAATGAAACACATTGAACTAGCGGAGCGTGCTAGTCTAGCGTTCAGGGAGGCGCCTTAAAGTATTAAACCAATTGACTGTGCTGCAATTTGGGTCTGTGTGCGTTCACAGCGCGTTAGACCAATGGGCCATTCTGGGGGGAGTGTTTTCCTGGTGTCTGGCGCAACATGGAGGCGGCGGAGCACGGTGAGGGGAGAGGTCGTCGCCACAACCAATCAGAATCACCACACTAGAGCGCATACCTGGGTTCAAATACTGAATACGTGAAGTTTTTCAAATACTTTTGAGCGTTTGCTTTTTTAGCCTGCCTGGAGAGCAAGATGGGCAGGGTTTACACTTTTGGGACGACTCTATTCGATCATTATGCCCGGTGAGTTTAAACAATGCCAGATAAGAGTATTTGAAAGGATATGGAATAGTATTTGAACCCGGGTAGGCCAGAGTGTGCTGCTGTCTGTGGTCGTTTGGAATTTGGAAGGCGTCAAATCACAAGTGAGAAGTGAACGTGTTCTTTGAGTAAGAGTTTGCTGGCTGCTGCTCCACTGCTGTCTTTTTGTTTATCTCACTAGATTGAGTTTGACAACCATAGCCAGACTGTGCCTGAGTGCTATACCGCTCAGCAGAGCGCTTCTTCAGGAGATGGAGAGAGAGAGAGAGAGAGAGAGAGAGAGGGGAAAAAATGAAAAGACAACAGTTTGCAGAAATGTGTGTGTCCTCGTTGCTTAAAGCGAAAACTTCAAAAAGAAAACGACAGCTTGTTTTCAATTGCCGTAAAAAAAAAAACGAATGAGGCTTCAACTCGCTTCTTTCTCTCTCTCTCCATTTATCTTTCCCTGTATCATTCTCTCTCACACTGTCTCCTCATCTTTCTCTTCTCCAACTCCATCTCCCCTCTCTCTCTCTCTCTCTCTCTTCATCTTTCCCACTCTCACCTGCCCCTTCCAGTACCGATGTTCTTTGAAGCTGTGGTGTGGTGTATTGTATATGTGCCAGCTGGGAGGGTGGTATTGCCAGCAATACTTGGGCTGTGAGCTAAAGCCAGCAGTAGATCAGTCCACAGTAGACCTGGGATAGTTGAGTGGGCTAGAACCTTAGCCAGTTTCACGTGGCCCCTTCTCCGGCAAACCAACACATTAAGATGCAAACACACACACACACACACACACTCCACAGTGCTAAACAACTGCAGCAGATAAATGAGCCATACACAATATTGTTGTTATTCCCTGGTGACTGATGTACGTGGTCACTACGGTATGCTGGTTTGATATGTATGTCATGTGCGTGCAAGTTGCAGCATATTCACCGAATTCCTCTGCATCGTACCGTGGGCTTTCTTGCAGCCACTTTTAAACAGAATCATAATTATCTCCCTTCACGGGAAGCACTGAATCGTGCCACTGTACGGCGCACTTTGGTTCAGCAGGAGAACATTACGTTCTGAATTGTATTAGTCGACAGAAATTGAGCCGGGGCTTCGGTCTCCGGTCGTCCCTGAGCGGCTCTCCGTACGAGCGCGTTCTGTGAAATGGCTCTGCTGATTTTCCCCTTCTGTCAGAAAACAACTGCAAACTCACGCGTCTCTGCCAGCAAATATGGTTACAGAGGGTGAAGTCTGTTCTGTGTTCTAGACCGTTGGTTCGGTCCACAGAAGATGTATTGGTTATAGCCCGGGCGCCCGTCTGTTTGTGCTCTCTTGCCAGCTCTTTTCGGAACTGTCATGCAAAACATTTGGCTTGACAATGACAATGGTGTGTAGGGAAAAGCACAAGCAGATCTGGGACCAGGTTAGTATTGATGTTATTAGTGATATTGATAGTGACGTTTTACTGGCTTGTGTTATAGCGCTATTGAATGCAGCTGGTTTGTCAAGAGTCGCTTACAATACATTTCAATTTGGAGAAATGTATTCATTGCCTCAATAAAACAGCAATCCCAGAGCGTTCCTCTGACTCTGACACAGATTCTGGTCTCAGCTTTGATTGTTATTATTTCTGGTGAGTTTATTCATTCTCTAAGTCAGTCAGAGGACAGCTGATAAATCATTAGCCCGTCCCCGGAGACGAGACCTCCCATGAAGACATGTCAAATACCAGAGCCCCACGTCCCATCTATCAACCCCTGAGGCACAGACCGCTCACACACACACGCGCACGCGCTCTCTGTCCCACAAAGATTCCATGGCTGCTTCGGGGAACGCCGAGCCAGCGTTTTGTTTTAGGTGCCCCGTTACCACGGCGACCGCGGCCATCCCCCGACGTCGTAATTCACCACGCCAGAGTTTCCAGGCGCTCACATGGGACGGTGAGACAGTTGATAGACATGTCGTAACAGTGCTGTGTAACGGCCAAGGTGGCTGCAGCCAACGCACATCTGGGGTGGTGAAGCAGTCTCACCAGAGCATATCACAGTCACAGGGTGGGCCTAATTGGCGCGCTCACCGACGTGTACCCTAACATATCAGTTAGTCTGATACTGCCCCGCTGCTGTAGTATGTTTTGTGAAGATGTTTTCGAAATGCTCAAAGTCCCTATATTCGTCTCAGAATGTCTTGGTGTGTCCCTTTGCTTCTTTGGTTTCAGTTTGTTCAATCTCGGTGACAGTGGACCGAGATAGTGGATCTCTAGGTCGAGTCAACGTGTACATCGTGGTGTTTCAGGTCGGCTATCTCTGTCGGGTCAACGTTGTACCTCAGACGTGTGTCTTAGCCTTTTCCACGGGGCTGCAGCAAAGTGAGGGCAGCCCTGTCTGTCTGATAGCCCTAGGTGGGATTTGTGCTGTGGATTAGTGAAAGACACTCCACAATCCAGCCTCTCTTCTTCGGGTTAACGAGCCTGGAAAGGAGCCTGCGGGGCCTTGGAACCTGGTGCAGCCATGACGATCTGAACTAGCATGTTCTGCTCACCATACACACACACACACACACACACACACACACACACACACACACACACACACACACACACACACACACACACACACACACACACACACACACACACACACACACACACACACACTAGCACTGAATCACTTATGCAATACCAGTAGCCTAACCTTTTCTTCCTCTGCAGGTGCTTTGGTGGCAGTGCACAATACCTACAGTATGCCCTGAAGGTGGGCAATCCTGCTATTAGGGGCCCCGGGGCCTCTACAGTTACCTAGCTCAATCACGAGTTAGTCTGTAAAGGCTGCTTCACAACAGACCGAGGGCTTTACAGCCCGTCTAACAACCTTGATGTCTGACATCTCTCCTCTCTAGATGAGGATCAATGCCATCTTTAACGAGCAGCACTTTATCCGCTTCTCCTGTTAGAAGCTCACACACAACTCAGTATGACATACACACACACGCTGACACAAACATTAATTGAATATAGATCCAAAAGAACACATTCTCATACATATAAGATTCTCATGAATATATACAGTCTAGTATATCTTCCTTAAACACACGCACACACACACACACAGAGACAGACAGACACACTCATATACACACACACTCTCGCAAACACAGAAAATCGGAATCACAAATCGGCTTAACACGTCTGTGAATTAAGCCCCTTCCGTTACTCTCTGTTTCCTATTATAAAAGCATTGTCAGCCGCTGAATCGGTTACAGGTACCCTTAGCTCTGGCCTGTCTCTCTCTTCCTCAATCCATCTCTCTCCCCCTTTTCTCAGTGTCCCAACATCCATCTAACTCCTCTATCCCCATTCCTCTATCCCTATTCCTCTCTCTGTCTCTCTCTCTCCCCCCTCTCTCTCCTCTCCTCCTGTCACCCTCTTTCCCATTACCCTCCACTGTCCCCCCCCCCCCTCTCCAGCCCGCCCTCGTTGTTTCTTGCTGAGATGAAACTCCTGGAGGGAGAAAGATAGGCGAGATAGAAAAGAGATAGAAAGAGAAAGGGAAAATGCAAGAAACAGAAAGAGAGAGAAAAGCAAGAGAAGAGAGAGGAAGAGAGTGAGAGGAAGCAAGAAAGAGAGAAAGAGAGAAAGATGCATGTTTTTACAGAAAGATAGATTTAGGGTTGTATAAACTTGGATTTTTTTACAAGGACATATACATGATACTACCCTCCACAACATAACCTTCACTCCAAATCAAAACTCCAAACCTACATCCTGATTTTGGACAAAATGACCTGGAAGGATTTACTACCAAGGATTCTTACTGTTCAGTCGGAAGCTACCTCGAAAGCCTAGAATGAAAAGAGCATTACAATAATCTCTAGATATTTAACTTCATAAAGAACAGACCCGGCTGCAACATTAATTTGCACTGAAGAGAGAAGTGAGAGGTGTGAGCCCAACAATGGCAGCAGAGTTCCTCTCCCACCGAAATGCAGAGGCCTCTTTGGCCCCCTGCTCCATGGCTTCCCTCTGTGCAGAGGTCACCACAGTCCAGTACCCCTTGGATATGAAAAATGACAAGGCACGGAAAGAGTACAAAGAGAAGCTCCTCATGGACAATCCAGAGACACTTTTAGTTGACTGCTACAAAAATGCTACAAAGGTAAGCAACCTAATCTTCCACACAGACCTTCCCTGGGCATGGCACACAGCTATACGAGCACTCTACCCCTCTTTTAAGAGAGAGGGTACAGGCGGAGGGTGGTAAATCGGAATACTGGAAAACGAGGACCCTGAGACTGAGAGACCTTCTGTCAACCTGTACAACAATGGAACAGTGGTTGGAGCAGGGCAACTTCCTACATTTCCAAAAGGACTTCCACAGAATCAAAGAGCACGGCAGCAGAAGCATTCTCTTGGTGACGACTCCCCCGCCCCGAGCCAGCCTGATCACACCTCTTCAAACTGTCCTGAAGACGAGGATAGTCTCCCCCCCCAGCACTGAACACACCCAGGTCCCACAACTGCACTGCTCCTCCATCATTGAGAGGGATAAATTCACCGAGCTGGAGAGAGACATGGTGGAGCTCAGAGAGCTAGTCCACACACTCCAGACAGCACAGACACACAAAACAGACCAGCAAACCCAAATTACAGTAGGACAGACCACGTATTCACCCTGCACACCCTAATTGACAAACAGACGAACCAAAACAAAGCCAAAGTCTGCAGGGCCTACAGCAGCACCTAGATCTTCTGCACAGATTCTGCCAGACCTGGGCCCTGACAGTACATCTCAGTAAGACAAAAATAATGGTGTTCCAAAACAGGTCCAGTTGCCAGGACCACAAATACAAATTACATCTCGATACTGTTGCCCTAGAGCACACAAAAAACTATACATACCTTGGCCTCAACATCAGAGCCACAGGTAACTTCCAGAAAGCTGTGAACAATCTGAGAGACAAGGCAAGGGCTTTCTATGCCATCAAGAGGAACATAAAATTCAACATACCGATTAGGATCTGGCTAAAAAATACTTCAATCAGTTATAGAACCCATTGCCCTTTATGGTTGCGAGGTCACCAAACACCAAATTGAGACTCTGCATGCAGAATTCTGCAAAAAATATCCTTTGTGTAGAACGTAAAACACCACATAATGCATGCAGAGCAGATATAGGCTAATACCGGCTAATTATCAAAATCCAGGAAATATTTAAATTCTACAGCCGATTCCCAAACCTTCCATAACAAAGCCATTACCTACAGTGAGATACATCTGGAGAAGAGTCCCCTAGGCATGCTGGTGAGCGTATCCTTGCTATTGAGAGAGGCCGCCGTAGGCTGACCTGGCTCTCAAGAGAAGACAGGCCATGTGCACACTGCCCACAAAATGAGGTGGAAACTGAGCTGCACTCCCTAACCTCCTGCCAAAATGTACGCCCATATTAGAGACACATATTTCCCTCAGATTACACAGACCCACCAAGAATTTGAAAACAAATCGAATTTTGATAAACTCCCATATCTACTGGGAGAAATTCCACAGTGTGCCATCACAGCAGCACAATTTGTGACCTGTAGTCACAAGAAAAGGGCAACCAGTGAAGAACAAACACCATTGTAAATACAACCCATATTTATTTCTATATTTACCCTATTTGCACATCGTTATAACGCTGTATATATAGACATAATATGAATTTTTAAATGTCTCTGTTCCTTTGGAACTTTTGTAGTGTAATGTTTACCGTTCATGTATTGTGTATTTCACTTTTGTTTGTGATCGATTTCACTTGCTTTGGCGATGTAAACATTTGTTTCCCCTGCCAATAAAGCCCTTTGATTTGAAATCCATTGAACTGAGAGGGGAGAAACAGAGAGAAAGTGGTATGCCGCCACAGCATCAGTGGTCTGAACGCCGGGGAGGACACAGCCTGAGCGATTCTGACAGGCCATGTCTGCTCAGTTTGTTCTCCAATCGGCCCACACGGTCACCAGCAGGGTGTACACACACACAGCACACACGCGGGAAGACCGACACACAAGACAAATGAACGAGGGAAAGCGAGTAAAGAGGAACAAGGCTTCGTTTCTGGACCCCTCACTCCAGAGGTTTGGCTGGTAGAGAGAAGTGAGAAGTGACTCGTTTCGTGACAAAGCGATGAAAGGGCAGCAAGGAATTCAACACATTCCCTCTGGTTCCATCCAGAGCGCTTTATGAAAAATAATACTCTACCACTACTGAGCCACCCATTAGGGCTACACGCGTCGCAGTAGCATGAGGGGAAGCGATGTGTGCTGACTCCAGACAATCAATGAAACATCCGCATATGTCGGCTACGTCACCATCGTGTATTGACTCTCTGATGCTCTGCTGCTCCAATGCCCCACAACCCACTGATGCATAAAATGCTACTTTATTCTTCGCCCACCCATTGGCACCAATGAATTAACATGACCTCTATTCTCTCCCCTCACTCCTTTCTCCTCTCCCCTCACTACTCTCCTCTCCCCTCACTCTTCTCCTCTCCCCTCACTCCTTTCTCCTCTCCCCTCACTCTCCTCTCCCTCAGGGTGCAGTGATCACCCCAGCCATGGACCACACCATGTCCATGCAATCTGCCAACATGATGGGCCCGCTCTCCCAGCAGATGAACCATCTGTCCCTGGGCACTACAGGAAGTGTGAGTACTGTACCACCCAAGGACCCATCCATACGGGATCTACTCGAGCTAAACCCTAAACCTCTGAGAATGTACCGTTATACAGCCCATATATCCTACATCCTGTACTCTCACTCTGAGAATGCAGCTACTGTATCTGTAGTACCGTGCCTCCTGTATTTGATATACACATAGTGTATGCTTTCTGCCTAAGCATCTTAGACATGTGCGCATACATTTTTCATATGGGTGGCCCCAGCGGCAATCGTACTCCCGACTGAGTCACATAAGACCGTATCTACTAAGGTAAAATCATATTTCTGTGGAGACACAGGAAATCGTATCCGCACACTTCCAGTCAGATGCAGTTTTATTTTTTGAAGTTGCTGAGCTTTCGGTCAGTCGACTTTCATCATAGCACATCTCCACGAACAATAATTAAGTAAATGTGCATCTGACTGGAAGTGGGCAGAGACTTTTTCCTGTTTCTCCAGTTTTGCCTCCAACACCTTAACTAATCAGCTCTGGGTAGATTCTGCCTAAAATCATATTTTTTCTGAAAGGAAAAAAGTATATTTTACGGACTATATCAGGAGCACAGCTGTATCTTTTTATTGACTCCAGCCACATAGTATCACTGTCAAATCTGTACTGAACAGTATCAGTACAGATATGGTTCATTGTCAGTGTCCATGTCCTTATCAAAGAGTACAGGATTCTATGGTCAATACAGTATCTACAGCACAGAATTACATTCGTTCTGCATTTACCTACAAGAAATGTCTGGATATATCCCTAAAACTGTCTCCACATCCACGAGGGTAATACTATCACTGTGTGTGTGAAAAGCAAGATGTTTGAATAGCATATTTCCTTTATACACTATCCTAAAGTTTAACAGATTTCCTGGTGACTAGAACAACAGGCCTCTATGTGAAGTCCAGGCGATATTATGGCTCCTCTAACCCACTAAATCACACATCAACCATATCACTCAATCCATATTCCTGCATACCCCCCCCCCCCAAAAAAAGGAACTCCCCCTCGTGTCAGGATCAAGCAGATTCAGAGGTGTCACACACGATCCAGTCTCCCATTTCCTGCTCTAACACTACGGCTCCAGAGGCAGAGGGGGCTTAGTTTGCCCCAGCACTGTGTCTTGGGTGGAATGTGTGAATGAAACAGTGCCGTATTGTACAGTTACCGCCGGCCCCATGTGTTTCCAGGTGAGCTGTCAGCGACTGCGACGCCATGTTGGCTCTGGGATGAAAGAATGTCTCTAATCTCTCCCAGCTGTGCTAACACGTAGGGATTAGAGCGGGTTAATCTACGTTGATGGGTTTTGATATGTGATGGAAGGAAAAAAACGTAGAAAATATTCATAAAAAAAGCTTCTTTCTGCCCTAGTACAACCCTGAGGCACTGTACTGTATGTAGACTATATGTGCTCCATGTAGCATGCAATGCCCTAATAATCTATGGGAAAGAAGCCATATGTGTTCTTATTATGTGGTCTGGAGCCAGATGTGAAAGCCCCTTTATGGTTGCTTCATAGGAGAAACCTGTGGAAATAGGTTTCAATGGGATCTTGCGATGGTCTATATAACTAGGTATATTTACATTCTTTAAAATGGAGTGTTTACATATTGTAAGCTGTTTTATGTCATGTCATTCATCCTGCTCTGTTTTTACGGAAAGGCTCAGTTTAGCACCTGCCTATCGGCAGTGTCTGTCCTCAGAGTCAACAACTAAAATGGCCACCACAACTCAGAATACTTTTGGCTGTTCTCGTTGTCCCTGTGGCTACATGGCTGGGGCTTTTTTTTTTCTCTCTCTCCCAAAGGAAATATACGGAATGTTCCCATTCTGCCCCAGCAACGGCGATCGTAGGCTTCCGAGAATACAGCCGTGTTTTTACGGTAAAGAATGTGTATAGGAATGTCGGCCCCCGGTTAAACGGTGGTGAAGGAAGTTCCTCGTTACGAAACAGAGCTGGTTTTGAAGGTCAACTCTGTTCTACTCTGCTAACAAAATGTGTTGGTAACATCACTCACTTTGACAATGTTATTGTCTAAATCACTGTTCTTGTTTTTCAGTTGGCATTCCTTGATAGTGTTTCACATGCATGATATTGCTACTTTTCATGTACACTACCGTTCAAAAGTTTGGGGTCACTTAGAAATGTCCTTGTTTTTGAAAGAAAAGCAAAAAAAAAATGATGATTTTCAATGGAATATCTACAGTCGTGGCCAAAGGTTGTGAGAATGACACATATATGAATTTTCACAAAGTTTGCTGCTTCAGTGTCTTTGGATATTTTTCTCAGATGTTACCATGGAATACTGAAGTATAATTACAAGCATTTCATAAGTGTCAAAACCTTTTATTGACAATTACATGAAGTTGATGCAGAGTCTTTTTTTTTTTTCAAGACCTCTGCAATCCACCCTGACATGCTGTCAATTAACTTCTGGACCACATCCTGACTGATGGCAGCCCATTCTTGCATAATCAATGCTTGGAGTTTGTCAGAATTTGTGGGTTTTTGCTTGTCCACCCGCCTCTTGAGGATTGACCACAAGTTCTCAATGGGATTAAGGTCTGGGGAGTTTCCTGGCCATGGACCCAAAATATCGATGTTTTGTTCCCCGAGCCACTAAGTTATCCCTTTTGCCTTATGACAAGGTGCTCCATCATGCTGGAAAAGGCATTGTTCGTCACCAAACTGTTCCTGGATGGTTGAGAGAAGTTGCTCTCGGAGGATGTGTTAGTACCATTCTTTATTCATGGCTGTGTTCTTAGGCAAAATTGTGAGTGAGCCCACTCCCTTGGTTGAGAAGCAACCTCACACATGAATGGTCTCAGGATGCTTTACTGTTGGCATGACACAGGACTGATGGTAGCGCTCACCTTGTCTTCTCCGGACAAGCCTATTCCGGATGCCCCAAACAATCGGAAAGGGGATCCATCGGAGAAAATGACTTTACCCCAGTCCTCAGCAGTCCAATCCCTGTACCTTTTGCAGAATATCAGTCTGTCCCTGATGTTTTTCCTGGAGAGAAGTGGCTTCTTTGCTGCCCTTCTTGACACCAGGCCATCCTCAAAGTCTTCACTCTTCATAACATTCTGGAGTATATGCAAATTGCCATCATACCAACTGAGGCAGCAGACTTTGTGAAAATTTATATTTGTGTCATTCTCAAAACTTTTGTCCACGGCTGTACATAGGCGTACAGAGGCCCATTATCAGCAACCATCACTCCTGTATTCCAATGGCACGTTGTGTTAGCTAATCCAAGTTTATCATTTTAAAAGGCCAATTGATCATTAGAAAACCCTTGCAATTATGTTAGCACAGCTGACAACTGTTGTCCTGATTAAAGAAGCAATAAAACTGGCCTTCTTTAGACTAGTTGAGTATCTGGAGCATCAGCATTTGTGGGTTCAATTACAGGCTCAAAATGGCCAGAAACAAATAACTTTCTTCTGAAACTCGTCAGTCTGTTCTTGTTCTGAGAAATTAAGGTTATTCCATGCGAGAAATTGCCAAGAAACTTAAGATCTGATACAACGCTGTGTACTACTCCCTTCACAGAACAGCAAAAACTGTCTCTAACCAGAATAGAAAGAGGAGTGGGAGGCCCCGGTGCACAACTGAGCAAGAGAACAAGTACATTAGAGTGTCTAGTTTGAGAAACAGACGCCTCACAAGTCCACAACTGGCAGCTTCATTAAATAGTACCCGCAAAACACCAGTCTCAACGTCAACAGTGAAGAGGTGACGCTGGGATGCTGGCCTTCTAGGCAGAGTTCCTCTGTCCAGTGTCTGTGTTCTTTTGCCCATCTTAATCTTTTCTTCTTATTGGCCAGTTTGAGAGATGTCTTTTTCTTTACAACTCTGCCTATTAGCGCGTCACGTTGTCCCTTTATTCTCCCTGGGAGCAGCCATGTTCCTGCGGGCAATAAGATCTAACGCTCCCACTCCTACAGGTTAACACTGGATCAGACTGGAAAACAAGATAGGTTGCTGCTAGTACCAATCCTCCACACAGCTGGTAGTTCCTTTTCTTACTAGCACCGATTCTGCTGATAGCAGCTTACTTACCATGTCTGAGATGTGGTTGTCTCACCTAGCTGTCTTAAGATGAATGCACTAAGTCGCTCTGAATAAATGTAAATAAGCATAGAAACGGATTCCCGTTCTGGTAATTCTAAGTCCATGTGGATCATTTTTCACCTGGTCTCAAAGGGCCTCACATGGTGTTCTGGGAACACGGCAAGTCGTTTCAAAAGCATGCCGTCTTCAATGACATATCCATTTCTGACGGATGTCCACATGCTTCTCTCTCGCTCTGCGTCCAAATGCCTGTCTATTGGATTAAGCCCAGGGTAATATGTGAAGTGGAATAGAATGCTCTGTTGACCAATCAGGCTGGTTCCACCAGGCTAGTGATGCCCTGCAGAGGAAGAGGAACGTCTTGTGACTATCTCTAAAGTGGAACTCATTAGGATCCATTCTGATGCCCCGAGTTGGTGCCCGATATGTTCTGTAGACAGACAGGCAGATAGAGAGGGTCTTTCCTGCACCCCGCTGGTGCTCTTGGCTGTGTGGACAGTACAGAGAGAGGGACCTTAAGAAGTCCACTCACACCAGCCTCATTAAGGACCCACACTGAGGCCGCCTCGCGCTCATCAAACACATGCCATCTGCTCGAGGCTTGGTGTGCGTGCGTGTGTGCTTGTGTGCACACGTTCGTGTACCACATGTGTGTACAGTTCCCCCATATACACTGAGTGTACAAAACATTAAGAACACCTGCTCTTTCCATGACATAGACTGACCAGGTGAAAGATACGATCCCTTATTGATGTCACCTGTTAAATCCACTTCAATCAGTGTAGATGAAGGGAAGGAGACGGGTTAAAGAAGGATTTTTTAGCCTTGAGACAATTGAGACATGGATTGTGTATGTGTGTCATTCAGTGGGTGAATGGGCAAGACAAAAGATTGAAGTGCCTTTGAACGGGGTACGGTAGTAGGTGCCAGGCGCACCGCTTTGAGTGTGTCAAGAACCACAACAGTCATCACGCTCAACAGTTTCCCCGTGTGCATCAAGAATGGTCCACCACCCAAAAGACGTCCAGCCAACTTGACACGACTGTGTGAAGCATTGGAGTCAACTCAATATTAGGAAGGTGTTCCTAATGTATTTAAAGAGCTTCATTTGGCTGAAACAGGGTATTGCCCGACAACACTGTCCAAAATGATCTTGCTCATTTAAGCCAGTCATTCTAAATAATATTACGTATGATGTCAGCTGTCAACTTCCTGACACGTCAGTTCCCCGGTGACAGTAAAGTCATGGTCATGTAAATGGAATAACACACAGGGTCAGAGAAGCTGAAGAAGTCCCTTCCTTTTCAAGCCACGGAGAGATATAACATTTCAAAACGTCTCTCTTTTGACACACCGGTTATTGATATCACTAATTAAGTTCCGCTCCCCTCCATTTGCTTTCATGCCCTCGACACAGGTGAGTTAGCAGAGTAAGCTAATGGAAGGTGCCGAGGAATTGGTATGCAACGGGCGCCGTTCGCCAGAGCAGAGGTCACAGCGTGAATTTCTCTAGCACTCTCCTAGCGGATTGTGGGCTGAAAGGGAAGGAGAACGAGAACGAGGGCGATACAGGAAGAGTGGGCGTGAGAGAGACGGAGAGTGAGAGAGAGGGAGAACCAAAAGAGAGCGTTGCAAAGTCAGGAAGTCAGACATGCCACCTCACCCCATCTGAAGTGTGACAACTCCCTCACCTTCCTCCCCTACCATCTCCCTCCCCACCCATCCTCCCAGGGTGTTGGTGGCCCTCCGCAGCAGGGAGAGAAGGGGGGGTAAGTTAATCACCCATGTCCATGGCCTTTAGCTCCTCTCATTAGTGCTGTGCGGCGGAGCCGTACCCGATCCATTAGCGCCAATGCCGGTAATGACACTCCACAAGCGTCGGGCGCCAGGCCAAGAGAATGGGCCACCGCCACACTTTTCATTACTGGGAGGGGAGGCAGGGAAACGAGGGAAAGGAGGGAGAAAGGATCGTCCTTCCTTTTCTTGTTAAAAAAAGGGAAATCAGCAGGAAGAGGAGAGGCAACCCAGCTGGGTTTTTATTATCAGGGCTTATCAGGCGTTATAGCTGAAAGCCTCTCTCACACGAACACACATATATTGTACACTGGTGAGGGGAGGGCATAGACTGTTCTACACATTATGTAGACATTCTACACACAAGCATGTGCTGATGAAAAAGCATACATTTATTTAACTAAACTAGGCAAGTCAGTTAAGAAACAAATACTTATTTACAATCACGGTCTACCCCGGGCCAAACCCGGACGACACTGGGCCAATTGTGCGCCGCCCTATGGGACTCCCGATCGCGGCCGGATGTGATACAGCCTGGATTCGAACCAGGGACTGTAGTGACACCTCTTGCACTGAGATGCAGTGCCTTAGACCGCTGCGCCACTCGGGAGTAGCGTGTCTGTAAAATGGCTATTCTGCAGCTCTGTTAAAAGACCTGGTATGAAATATAGGCCATGCACACACACACCAAAACACACACACTTGCGCACACACTTGCGGAGGACACACACAGCCACTGAAGCAGCTCAGGGTGATCTGAGTGCTCTGTTTCCGCTCTCTCTCCCTCTTAGGAGGGGGCATTTGCCTCCCTGTGAAGTTCAGGACCAGCACTAGCCTCCCATAGTCAGACAGCTATGTTAAAAACACACGTCTGCCTCACAGCACCCTCCCAAGGACGGAAAGGGAATTACAAGACCATATATACTGAACAAAAATATAAAAGGCAACATGCAACAATTTCATTGATTTTTCTGAGTTACAGTTTCACATGACTAGACAGGGGCGCAGCCATGCAGAATGAGTTCCTCCCCAAAATAGGTCTGTATTACAGACAGAAATACTCCTCAGTTTCATCAGCTGTCCGGGTGGCTGGTCTCAGACGATCCCGCAGCTGAAGAAGCAGGATGTGGCGGTCCTGGGCTGGCGTGGTTACACGTGGTCTGTGAGGCCGGTTGGACGTACTGCCAAATTCTCTAAAACAACGTTGGAGGCAGATTATGGTAGAGAAATGAAGTGTTCTGGCGACAGTGCCGTCTCCTCCCCTTCATCTACACTGATTGAAGAGGATTTAACAAGTGACATCAATAAGGGATCATAGCTTTCACCTGGATTCACCTGGTCAGTCTGTGTCATGGAAAGAGGTGTTCCTAATGTTTTGTACACTCCGTGTATATGGGCAGATTAGTAAGTGGTGTGTTTGACCTGCAGAGTGGATCCCATGCAAATTGAATATGTGGTGGAATGTTGTTTTAACCGTAATGTTAAATCACTTGGATCACAACAGTTTGACGTGATTGATAATAATGAACTAACATATTGTTTCTGTTTCCTGTGACCTATTGATTGTTGTTGTTCCAGTACATGACTGCTGCGGCTCCCGGGGCGCCTATGCAAGGGACCTACATTCCTCAGTACACGCCTGTGCCTCAGACAGCCGTCCCTGTTGAAGTAAGTTAGCCACAGACACACACACATTAGTTTTACTATCCTTGTGGGGACCAAACAATTTATGCCCATTCAAAATCGTATTCTCCCTAACCTTAAACGTAACCCTAACTCTTAAACCTAACCCCTAAGCCTAAATTAGCCTTTTTCCTTGTGAGGACAAGTGAAATGTCCCCATTTTTCCTTGTTTTACTATCCTTGTGAGGGGTTCTGGTACCCACAAGGATAGTAAAACCAAAAAACACACACAGACACACACATGGACACACACTCATACACAGATGCATGCACACTGGATGCACACACACACATACACTCCTAAGGACAGAAATGCATACCGGTACACACTCTCTCACACACACAGATAGACATAGACACACACACGCACAAACGCGCACAGTGACACTGCGACATCCGCTCAATAAGAACTGCCGCGCACACGTGCTGCCGCGGCTTGCTCCTGTTGAGCGTGCCGAGTGTGCAGCTCAGAGCAGGCGGGCACACGCTGAGAAATGATGAGTGTGGAAGGCTGTCCGGAGGGCTGACGGCACCGGGCCCATTCAGATGGAGCATCAGCCTGTATCAGATGACAGGCGCTGAATTGAGACACACTGCCGGCGGAGCTGTCCCTCTCCCGGATGGCCCGTGTGCTCAACACACACATCCTTCAGCCCCAGGCCTCTGGTTAGCGAGCGGCTGCCCAGCCGACAACGCCCTGACACCACCATCCATCTCCCACAGCTCCACAGAGGAGAGGATAATCAGGAGAGAGCCACCCTTCATAAAGTCACCGGCTGGAGAGAGAGAGAGAGAGACGAGCGACTCGGAGACATAGCGTTAGCCCAGGGGTTCCTCTTGTTGTCTCTCTCACCTATTCCGTTCTCAATGCCGCACATGGTGGATGCCACCATCAGTGAGGTTCTATATATCAGCGCTGTTGAGATGAGCTGCAGACAAGGAGTGTCTCGGAGGACGATGTGTAAACATGGTGTTGAGATGAGCTGTAGACAAGGGGTGTCTCGGAGGACGATGTGTAAACATGGTGTTGAGATGAGCTGCAGACAAGGGGTGTCTCGGAGGACGATGTGTAAACATGGTGTTGAGATGAGCTGTAGACAAGGGGTGTCTCGGAGGACGATGTGTAAACATGGTGTTGAGATGAGCTGCAGACAAGGGGTGTCTCGGAGGACGATGTGTAAACATGGTGTTGAGATGAGCTGTAGACAAGGGGTGTCTCGGAGGACGATGTGTAAACATGGTGTTGAGATGAGCTGTAGACAAGGGGTGTCTCGGAGGACGATTTACAAACATGGTGTTGAGATGAGCTGTAGACAAGGGGTGTCTCGGAGGACGAATTACAAACATGGTGTTGAGAGCGTCCTTGACATCTTGTTAAGGTGATAGAGATGAGACCACGATGGCTGACGTTCAGTGAGGTTAGGACGTTAAACCTTACAGTAAATACAGTAATGAAACCCTTACCCTCTCACATGCAGCCGTGTGACTTTCAAAGCAGAGTTTGTTTTGTCAAGGCTACTGTGGTATTAGGTGTAGATGTATTTAAACAGATTGGTACATGATTATGCAGAGACATACATAGAATGCGATGTCATACGATACACTACTAGACGGTTACATTGCTTTACATGGAGGATGATGTCACGTCCTGTTGCCTCACGCCCACTTCCTGTCCCCGTAGGGAGTGGTCACGGACGCCTCTCCTCAGTCAGTGGCCCCCTCGTCGCATGACGTGAGTGGGCAGCAGCAGCAGATCCAGGTGGACGGGTCCAGCGACCATGTTGCTTACTCATACCAGTCCAAGTGAGTATTGCTGCCATCTTCTCACTGTACACATCAACAACACATCCTATTTCCCGATAATGATTCTGGAGTCTATTTGGTTAGGATGACTAAAACCTGTCATTGTCTATTGTTATGCCATCTCGTAGCTGACTATTTGCTGTTTTGTTCTTTTACATTGAGTTTTTTGGGCTGTTGACTAATTAAAAGGGATAGTTTACCCAAATTACAAATGATATGTTTCCTTACTCTGTAAGCAGTCTATGGACAGGGTATGATGACAATCCGTGCTTTGGTTTTGTTCACCTGGACACTGTTTTCGAATGGCGTGTCCGTAGACCGTTTACACTGCACGGTATGGAAACCAATATGTAATTTTGTCATTTGAGAGAACTATCCCTTTATTGTCATTTTTAGTGTGTGTGTGCATTATGATGATTACCTTGCCTTTGATTCTCTCTCGCTGCGGTTCTTCTCTTCCTCATTAGATAGCGACGGACGAGGAGAATATTCCTGTGACAGCGTTGCCTTGTGACAGGGGGGGTTGGCTGCACTGAGAATGTGGAGAGAAGAGAGATTGCTTCCAGATTGCCCAGGCACCAAAAAAGAGACACTTTTTTTCATTTCCTACCTGGCCTAAGAGAGTTACAGAGAGAGAGAGAGAGAGGAGGGAGGGAGGGTGGGGTCGCTGGGCACAGTGCAAAGAGTTGAAAATGTTTAGTCTGGCAACCTGCCAGGTGGGCTGGGCTTCAGCTTGACTTTCTCAACTGAAAAAAAGAAGAAAAAAAAATAGGGAAATGTTGAATGCGCAGGTAGGTAGGTGATGAGTTTTATTTTATAATTAGAAAAGGGGAAGTCAAAGTTTGAGATACACAGAGATTGTCTTCCTTAGATATTAAGCTATGATTTCTTTTCACTTTTTTTTTTCTTCTCGTTTAAATTTGAGTTTTCTAGATATATTCGAAATAAGTGTTTTTCTTTCTTGAATCTTCATGGCCTTAATTTTAAGGGCGTCAGAGGACTTTTTACAGAGAGTAAAGTCTGGCGTCTCGTTGAAAGTAAAAAGCGATCTGAATCAGTCTCTTGGACCACTTTGATGGTACATGATACTGCAGGGGTTGAGCTAAGAGACATTAAAAACAAAATCTATCACATAAGCTGTACAGATTTAATAGACAAGAGTTTTTTTGTTTTTTTTTCTTCGTTAGAAGAAAACTTTGATAAATAATTATGTCAGAGGTTACTAAATCTAAGAGAGAAAAAAGTAAATGTCTGCTGAGGAAAAGAGTGGGAAAAGATAAAAGCTTTGAGGAGATTTTTCACAATGAGTAGGGACAAAAAGACACTGCGTTGTAGAAAATGCAGTCTGTTGCAAATGCTGAACTTGTTTTTATTATCAGAATTATTATTTTACATGGCAAAATCGCTGTTGATGACATTAGCGCTTTTACCTGCTACATTTGACTTTTTTTATGAGCTTGATGGTGTTTTTAGCCCGCTTTGCTTGTCACACTATAAAAAAGAAAAAAAAGAACAAAGAAAAGAAAGAAAAAAATATCTAAAACAAACATAAAACGGTAGAAAAAAAATTTGCGCAGTGATAAACTTCGTAGATTGAGTAGGAGCTTACGGCTTAAACCAATCAGTGCAAAAGCAATAGAAGAAACTGTTGACAATTTCTGTAGTCTTTCCTAGTTGTGGATCAAATGCAGCCCAAGGATGGCCATTTTTATACCAAAGATGAAGTGACACTCTGATCCAGAGTTTTCTTTTTCAGTTTTGTTGATGTTGTTGATGTTATTGTTGATATTGTTGTTGTTGCTGTTGTTTTTAAATTTGACCTTGATGGCCGAACCAGTCCGTACTTTTCCTTTCATTACAATGACATGTTTTGGCTAACGCTACCTTCCACGGTTGTCGAACCTATCACACTGACGTCAAAACGGTATTTGAACGTTTGATGCAACTAGTGGCAGTTCGACCTAACGTCCCTCTCTACCACTTAAATTGTCTTTCCGTCTCTCATCTGTCGTGTTCCACTCTTTCGCCAACTATGGGGGCGTTCCACCGGTCAACAAATAACCAATACACGATAGGAAATATTGGGGAATGTTGCAGCTCGCTCCTCGGCCATTGATGCATCGCTTCTGTCTTTGTCGGCTCACTGGTTTCTGCCTCGGCACTGTCTCTATCTCATTGAATCAATGACACCTGAACGAAACGGATACATTTTCTCCCCTCCCCTGGAGTCTCATTGACGTTACCCTGCATATTTTTTCCCCTCTCTCTCCAGTCATCCAGACAACACATAAAACTCTCCGGCACATTTCTGTCTGCGTGGACGTAAAACACGTCCTGCTATCCCAGGCACTATGTACTTAGGAGGACAGGAACTTAAATTCAAGACGTTAGCATTGACACGTTAACCTCTGGTGTGCTTCGGTGTTTAATATATCTCTGAACTCCAAACATACAGAACGAACACATGGACGCATACAGTAGTGTTATCTGCTTTAGCAAACATTATTACATTTACATTTAAGTCATTTAGCAGACGCTCTTATCCAGAGCGACTTACAAATTGGTGCATTCACCTTATGATATCCAGTGGAACAACCACTTTACAATAGTGCATCTAACTCTTTTAAGGGGGGGGGGGGGGTTAGAAGGATTACTTTATCCTATCCTAGGTATTCCTTAAAGAGGTGGGGTTTCAGGTGTCTCCGGAAGGTGGTGATTGACTTGATTATCACTCTTGAAGATCCATAATTATGGGCTGGATAAACACTACTGTACTCAGACCTAAGGGGCTATTTTCCAGACAGAATAGTGCACTACAATAATGTTGACAGTAACCTTTCAGCCAAGCCTAAAAAGCCTGTCTTCTCAGCCTCTAGACTCAATAGCCTGTAAACATCTCTGCCTCACCCCTTTTCAGACGTCCATCAAACCCCTATCCATTGCCATTTGAGATTTTTGGGGGATGATTTCATCTCTGGAGATTTGTTGCGTAATAAATGGCGTGCGGCTGTGGAATGGCAGGCACCCTATCCCCATTACAGTACCCTGTGTCTGGAGCGCTGTGTGTCCCTATCCCCATTACAGTACCCTGTGTCTGGAGCGCTGTGTGTCTCTATCCCCATTACAGTACCCTGTGTCTGGAGCGCTGTGTGTCTCTATCCCCATTACAGTACCCTGTGTCTGGATTGCTGTGTGTCCCTATCCCCATTACACTACCCTGTGTCTGGAGCGCTGTGTGTCTCTATCCCCATTACAGTACCCTGTGTCTGGAGCGCTGTGTGTCTCTATCCCCATTACAGTACCCTGTGTCTGGAGCGCTGTGTGTCTCTATCCCCATTACAGTACCCTGTGTCTGGAGCGCTGTGTGTCTCTATCCCCATTACATTACCCTGTGTCTGGAGCGCTGTGTGCCTCTATCCCCATTACACTACCCTGTGTCTGGAGCGCTGTGTGTCTCTATCCCCATTACACTACCCTGTGTCTGGATCGCTGTGTGTCTCTATCCCCATTACAGTACCCTGTGTCTGGAGCGCTGTGTGTCTCTATCCCCATTACAGTACCCTGTGTCTGGAGCGCTGTGTGTCTCTATCCCCATTACACTACCCTGTGTCTGGAGCGCTGTGTGTCTCTATCCCCATTACAGTACCCTGTGTCTGGAGCGCTGTGTGTCTCTATCCCCATTACACTACCCTGTGTCTGGAGCGCTGTGTGTCCCTATCCCCATTACAGTACCCTGTGTCTGGAGCGCTGTGTGTCCCTATCCCCATTACACTACCCTGTGTCTGGAGCGCTGTGTGTCTCTATCCCCATTACAGTACCCTGTGTCTGGAGCGCTGTGTGTCTCTATCCCCATTACACTACCCTGTGTCTGGAGCGCTGTGTGTCTCTATCCCCATTACAGTACCCTGTGTCTGGAGCGCTGTGTGTCTCTATCCCCATTACAGTACCCTGTGTCTGGAGCGCTGTGTGTCTCTATCCCCATTACAGTACCCTGTGTCTGGAGCGCTGTGTGTCTCTATCCCCATTACAGTACCCTGTGTCTGGAGCGCTGTGTGTCTCTATCCCCATTACAGTACCCTGTGTCTGGAGCGCTGTGTGTCTCTATCCCCATTACACTACCCTGTGTCTGGAGCGCTGTGTGTCCCTATCCCCATTACAGTACCCTGTGTCTGGAGCGCTGTGTGTCTCTATCCCCATTACAGTACCCTGTGTCTGGAGCGCTGTGTGTCTCTATCCCCATTACACTACCCTGTGTCTGGAGCGCTGTGTGTCTCTATCCCCATTACACTACCCTGTGTCTGGAGCGCTGTGTGTCTCTATCCCCATTACACTACCCTGTGTCTGGAGCGCTGTGTGTCTCTATCCCCATTACAGTACCCTGTGTCTGGAGCGCTGTGTGTCTCTATCCCCATTACAGTACCCTGTGTCTGGAGCGCTGTGTGTCTCTATCCCCATTACACTACCCTGTGTCTGGAGCGCTGTGTGTCCCTATCCCCATTACACTACCCTGTGTCTGGAGCGCTGTGTGTCCCTATCCCCATTACAGTACCCTGTGTCTGGAGCGCTGTGTGTCTCTATCCCCATTACAGTACCCTGTGTCTGGAGCGCTGTGTGTCTCTATCCCCATTACACTACCCTGTGTCTGGAGCGCTGTGTGTCTCTATCCCCATTACAGTACCCTGTGTCTGGAGCGCTGTGTGTCCCTATCCCCATTACACTACCCTGTGTCTGGAGCGCTGTGTGTCTCTATCCCCATTACAGTACCCTGTGTCTGGAGCGCTGTGTGTCTCTATCCCCATTACACTACCCTGTGTCTGGAGCGCTGTGTGTCTCTATCCCCATTACAGTACCCTGTGTCTGGAGCGCTGTGTGTCTCTATCCCCATTACAGTACCCTGTGTCTGGAGCGCTGTGTGTCTCTATCCCCATTACAGTACCCTGTGTCTGGAGCGCTGTGTGTCCCTATCCCCATTACAGTACCCTGTGTCTGGAGCGCTGTGTGTCTCTATCCCCATTACACTACCCTGTGTCTGGAGCGCTGTGTGTCTCTATCCCCATTACACTACCCTGTGTCTGGAGCGCTGTGTGTCTCTATCCCCATTACACTACCCTGTGTCTGAAATGGGACCTTATTCCCGATATAGTGCACTACATTTGACCAGGCACTGCATCTCAGTGCAAAAGGCATCACTACAGTCCCTGGTTCGAATCCAGGCTATTTTTTTATTTTTTTTATTTTTTTTTCACCTTTATTTAACCAGGTAGGCTAGTTGAGAACAAGTTCTCATTTGCAACTGCGACCTGGCCAAGATAAAGCATAGCAGTGTGAACAGACAACACAGAGTTACACATGGAGTAAACAATAAACAAGTCAATAACATGGTAGAAAAAAAGAGAATCTATATACAATGTGTGCAAAAGGCATGAGGTAGGCAATAAATCGAATAATTACAATTTAGCAGATTAACACTGGAGTGATAAATCATCAGATAATCATGTGCAAGAAGAGATATTGGTACTGGTGTGCAAAAGAGCAGAAAAGTAAATAAATAAAAGCAGTATGGGGGGTGAGGTAGGTAAATTGGGTGGGTAGTTTACAGATGGACTATGTACAGCTGCAGCGATCGGTTAGCTGCTCGGATAGCAGATTTTTAAAGTTGTTGAGGGAGATAAAAGTCTCCAACTTCAGAGATTTTTGCAATTCGTTCCAGTCGCAGGCAGCAGAGAACTGGAAGGAAAGGCGTCCAAATGAGGTTTTAGCTTTAGGGATGATCAGTGAGATACACCTGCTGGAGCGCGTGCTGCGGGTGGGTGTAGCCATCGTGACCAGTGAACTGAGATAAGGCGGCACTTTACCTAGCATAGCCTTGTAGATGACCTGGAGCCAGTGGGTCTGACGACGAACATGTAGCGAGGGCCAGCCGACTAGGGCATACAGGTCGCAGTGGTGGGTCGTATAAGGTGCTTTAGTAACAAAACGAATGGCACTGTGATAAACTGCATCCAGTTTGCTGAGTAGAGTGTTGGAAGCTATTTTGTAGATGACATCGCCGAAGTCGAGGATCGGCAGGATAGTCAGTTTTACTAGGGTAAGTTTGGCGGCGTGAGTGAAGGAGGCTTTGTTGCGGAATAGAAAGCCGATTCTTGATTTGATTTTGGATTGGAGATGTTTGATATGAGTCTGGAAGGAGAGTTTGCAGTCTAGCCAGACACCTAGGTACTTATAGATGTCCACATATTCTAGGTCGGAACCGTCCAGGGTGGTGATGCTAGTCGGGCGTGCGGGTGCAGGCAGCGAACGGTTGAAAAGCATGCATTTGGTTTTACTAGCGTTTAAGAGCAGTTGGAGGCCACGGAAGGAGTGTTGTATGGCATTGAAGCTCGTTTGGAGGTTAGATAGCACAGTGTCCAAGGAAGGGCCGGAAGTATATAGAATGGTGTCGTCTGCGTAGAGGTGGATCAGGGAATCGCCCGCAGCAAGAGCAACATCATTGATGTATACAGAGAAAAGAGTCGGCCCGAGAATTGAACCCTGTGGTACCCCCATAGAGACTGCCAGAGGACCGGACAACATGCCCTCCGATTTGACACACTGAACTCTGTCTGCAAAGTAGTTGGTGAACCAGGCAAGGCAGTCATTAGAAAAACCGAGGCTACTGAGTCTGCCGATAAGAATATGGTGATTGACAGAGTCGAAAGCCTTGGCCAGGTCGATGAAGACGGCTGCACAGTAATGTCTTTTATCGATGGCGGTTATGATGTCGTTTAGTACCTTGAGCGTGGCTGAGGTGCATCCGTGACCGGCTCGGAAACCGGATTGCACAGCGGAGAAGGTACGGTGGGATTCGAGATGGTCAGTGATCTGTTTGTTGACTTGGCTTTCGAAGACCTTAGATAGGCAGGGCAGGATGGATATAGGTCTGTAACAGTTTGGGTCCAGGGTGTCTCCCCCTTTGAAGAGGGGGATGACCGCGGCAGCTTTCCAATCCTTGGGGATCTCAGATGATACGAAGGAGAGGTTGAACAGGCTGGTAATAGGGGGTGCGACAATGGCGGCGGACAGTTTCAGAAATAGGGGGTCCAGATTGTCAAGCCCAGCTGATTTGTATGGGTCCAGGTTTTCCAGCTCTTTCAGAACATCTGCTATCTGGATTTGGGTAAAGGAGAAGCTGCTATATCACATCCGGCCGTGATTGGGAGTCCCATAGGGCGGCGCACAATTGTCCCAGCGTCGTCCGGGTTTGGCCCAGGGTAGGCCGTCATTGTAAATAAGAATTTGTTCTCAACCGACTTGCCTAGTTAAATAAACGTTAAATAAATAGGTCTCTGGTCATAAAATATGTTAAGAATAGGGTTCCATTCCGGAAACCTCCTCTGTGTCCCTGCCTGCCTGCTCGGGGTGGTGCTAGAGCCATAAAAAGGCGCCACTAATCTGACCAGGCTTCAGTCTCTCTCTTCTCTCACTCTTCCTCTGTGAGGTTTTCCCTCTTTATTGGACAGTGCAGGAGCTGAACCACAAAACCAATTTTAGTCACATTCTCAATGAGCCTTGACGGGGCCCAATTTGTCTCCCCTCGGGGCATTGGGATCCGCTCCAGTGTCCCTCAAAGGGATTTTTGGTGTTCTTTTTTTTCGTTAACAATTGCACGTATTGAGATCTAGCAGCTCATGTGACTCAAAGGCAGGCTGTGCATTGCGTTCTGGGAAAGATGACATCGCACACAGAAATGTCTGTAACAATGTAATTGTTTATCGAGTGCCTTTTAACGAAGCTTCCAAATGATTCCAATATCTACAGGATAGAAAAAAAGCACACGGAAAAGCTATCTTATATAAGGGAACCCGTACATTTTTGAAGGAGCTGTGCTAATGAAAATACCGGTACAAATGTACAACCTACTCTGAGGTGCTGCAGTGGAAGCTGTCTTGGGCATGTGTCTGCTTTGTGTCCATTGGTCTGTGACGCACTGGCTATTTTTTGATCAACATTCATTTACTACAGTGGCTCATCCCATTGGGTTGTGCTCTTCACAACCAAGAGAAAACGGGCACATCGTGAACTACGTCATCTACATTAGTGAGCTGCCGTCATAGCCACCGTAACACAGGCAATGCAATGGGAGAAAATATAACCGTTCGACAATCTGTTGTCCCGTAAAACATTCAACCCACATGTCTTCCATAAAATGACAAGTCAATGATCAAATGTTACTGTACCAATCGACCAACACCAGAGCTACTCAGCTGCTCACTGTCCCCAAACACCTCTCTCTCTCTTTCCTCTTTTCACTCACCCTGTCACTTCCCCCTCGTCTTTTGCTTTTACTTACCGAGTACAGAAAACTTTGAGATCACAAGATACATGCGGCAACGTCACCCACTTTACAATTTCCAACAGTCAAACGAACCCAAAACGTCTGTACCCTTTTCACACCAGTGACAACAAACGTCTACATTTCTGCACGTCTCTCTGGGTAATAATTGTTTTTGCTGCGTGTTTTTTTTTTCTTCTCCTGCCACGCGTGAGCAGGCTAGCTGCTACAGTATGAGGTGTCCAGATCTTAAGCTAGGCCGTCGGTCGGGGTCGACGTTTGCTCCTCAACCTCCATGGTGTTCAAACCGTACCTGAAACGATGCGCTCTACACCACAGACCACTCTTACAGCTGCTACTTTAAGAGACCGACTAAGGAAGAAACCTTTGATTAACCGTAGGGATCTGACCGCACTCACCTTTTGATCACAAAGATCAACGCGCGACACGCGTTCTCTTTAGTCACCGTCTAAGATTCAATAGCAATGACATACAAGGGAAATTAGGCGACAAATAGAGATGACCAAAAAAAAGCACACAACAGAGCCGTATACTCTCCAAATTGCTACCTGAAATTCAAGAAAGACAAAACATTGAAGTGAGGGGAGGTTTCCCTCGATCGCGTAAGAGCGACATCGATGAGGTCATTACGTCGTTAGAAATGGCAGGATCAAGACTGACTGAGCTCCTCTCTTATTCTACGCTAGTTGTAGCACAATGGCCTGGTAAGATGTCTGTTAAAAATGTACAGTGATTCTCGCTGCGGTTAAAGATCTAGCCAGCTAGCCTGTGTGTCAGAACAAACCAGCCAGAGAGGGTCATTAGCTCCTGTTGCCAGGCAGAAGTTGTCGAGGCGCTGTGTTGTGCACCTCCACCTGTTACTAATTGGAGGCATGTTCTACATCCGCTGACACGCACACACGCACTATTGCCAGACATTTCTGAGTATTACACACACACACACAGTGTTTCAGTCAGTGTGTTAGTCTTCTCATTATCTCTTCATCAGAGTGAGGTTATCACTGAGCGACTAAACCTCTGCTCTCCGTTGCTTACCATCATAGAGTCTCAGTTACCTAGGCTCTATGGGGCCAACTTCCACGTTAAGTCAAATGTTCACTTTCTCTCCCATTGACATCAATGCATCACTAACTTAAACATTGACTTTAGTGGAAGTTAGGATTCGCCCCTATGTCTTTGGTATCAGAACAGTAGTGTTCAGTTTCAGTCTACAGTATCTATCCAGGCTGGGCAACAGAGCTGCTTCAGTTCACTGCCTTTTCTTTACACCGTCCACTTCTCCAATCCGTCCCATGCTGTGTCTGTCTCACTGCCTCCGTCCAGATATCAAGCCAGTCAGTCATATCTATCTACCATATTTCTATCAAGTCCTAGGAACACATTCACCACAATGGCATTCCAAGTTGTTCAATGTCATACCCCATTGTCATAGGCTTCTTGTGATTTCCCCCATTGTGACTAGACAGTGGTTTAGAGAAGACTGGCCCTGTGTCCAAAATGGACCCTATTTCTATATAGGGGATACTGTGTCCTATATTGGCACCCTATTCCCCATACAGTGCACAACTGGACTGTATTATGACAGACGGTGCCTCAGAGTTGGGCCTCCCGCAGTGAAGTGTGACAGGAGAGCTCCGGGCTCGATATAACTCAACACTCTTTCAGCTCTTACCACCATGTAATTCAGTGGGGAAATTGCTCCCCCCCCCAAAAAAAAAATGTGGCCCACGCTTTTTAATTGATGCTCCGGTTCACCTTTGACGAGAGGCATCGATTGGCCACACATCCCCAGGAGCTCAGCCAACTGGCTAACCTAACACACACCTTCCTTCCTCAGAATGAAATGGCTCCCAGAGACGTCAAAAGCTATTGAGTAACTATCATTAGAAATGGCCAACCAAATTTGCTGAAGAAACCTCCAGAACTTTCATTAAGCGTCAGGATTATTATACAATAAAAAAAAAAGAGGAATATTTATTAGGACAGCAAAGCGGTTCTTAGATATTTTTTGTTTAGTTCTGTTTTTTGTTGTTTTTCTATTTTTGCTTTTCTTTGGGTCAGCGCAGAGGAGGATGTGGTCATGCCTTATGCGCGCCACTCGGTGTGTGTGTGATCCTTGATAAATATCTGTACATCTGTGGATGTTAGGATTAAACTTTGGTTTTAATGAGTTGTTTTTTTTCTCTGATGAAGTTTTCAATAAAAAAATGTGGGGGGAAAAATCACGAATGTGCCTCGTTATTTGACTCTAATGTCTCAATCTTTGTAACCGCAAAACATGGTCTTTGTTACAATAAAAAAAACGGTACTCTTTTTAGTGTAGACACCATATTGTCAACTACTAACTCTACCCCATCTCCTGTAATAAAACCCCTCGCATACCAATAAATCTGCCTCTTAGCCCCAATGCTAGTATTCCATATAGAATTGTGTGCAATGCGGTGGGGTCCAATTGAAGTATTAAATACATTGCCTACATCTAAATTACTTCCATCTAATTGTTTTATTGTATTTTCATTTAACCTTTATTTAACTAGGCAACTTAGAGAAGAACACATTCTTACTTACAATGACGGCCTACACCGGCCAAACTCAGACGACGCTGGGCCAATTGTGCGCCGCCCAATCACGGCCGGTTGTAATACAGTCTGGATTCAAACCAGGTTGTCTGTAGTGACACCTCTAGCACTGAGATGCAGTGTCTTAGACCACTGTGCCACTTGGGAGCCCCAAGTCTGCCACCTGCCATGTCAGGTGACCTCCAGCCAACACATCCTCCCATAATTACAGGCCTCAGAAATGGAGTTAACACTTACAATATCAATGATATTCCCCATAGAAAAGAGCACCTGCCTGACTGGGCGTGAAGTGGTCATAATCAAAGGCAGAGAAGCCGGCTTCAGGGAAAGGAATCAATGCCGGCCAATCAGGCCCTTCACTCTCATTAAGGCCAATTGATGGCGGTCCTAGTCACCTCCTAGGGACATAGACTGCCAATGACACGAGCATTGTAGGCAAGTTTCCTTTTTCATCAAGGCGTTTTGAGCCAAGATGTCTAATAGCTCAAGGCCTCTCAAGACAAAAGGATGTCTTGATTGAGAATAATTGGCTGATATGTGTTAGATAATAGAGAAAGAGAATGGGAGTGTGGCGCCCTCCTTTGGGCCTTGCATTCACAGATGTTCCAATCTGCTTTGTTTATGTGTCAACTCAAAATGTAAGGTGAGAGACTTATAGTTCACTGTCAATTTTACTCTATATATCAGTCTGCATTTGTTCGATACTGGCTGTGTTTACACAATTCTGATCTTTTTGCCCAATTATTGGCAAAAGATCTGATCTGACTGGTCGAAAGACCAATACTGGCAAAGTCAAAATGTAAGGTGAGAGACTTATAGTTCACTGTCAATTTTACTCTATATATCAGTCTGCATTTGTTCGATACTGGCTGTGTTTACACAATTCTGATCTTTTTGCCCAATTATTGGCAAAAGATCTGATCTGACTGGTCGAAAGACCAATACTGGCAAAGATATCCGAATTGGCCTGCCTGTTTAAACTCAGCGGTGTAGTCCACTCTTATCTGGTGCACAGGAGGGATGTTCCTTCCAGCCAAACACCACAAGGGTGCAGCAGACGAACACAGATGTTATCTCGCTGAGGAGGACGCACCAGGGGAGGGACTGGAATCAACTGAAAGGACATCACCACTGAGAGAGAATGACGTGACTTATCATTCATCTCCTGAATATATATATAGAGGTATGTGTTACTATGAAACTGTTAGATGACCTTGTTTTGGGGGTTGCCTTGATATGTGATAAGCATACCATGGTTTGGTAGTCACTTGTGAGGGGAAAGGGAAGTCAAAAAGTACTCCTGACTTATAGGAATACGTACCAGCTATGTGTATATGATCATGATGAACATAGAAGTGGCTGTTATCTTGAGTCCTTATGTGTGCAGAACAGTGCCATCTGCTGTACAAAGTAGTAACTACTGCACTTTAAAACTGGGATACTTCTCAGCCCAAATAGTGAGCCAGCGTCAAAAGCCTTCCAGAACCTATTCTACAAGCTTGGCATTCTGTCTGTGCCTGCCTATGGTCTTCTGTTCAATGGGGAATGGGGCAAGCTAAGGGAATAGGGGATTCTTGTTTTGCTGTTTTTGTGTTGCGGCTAGTTGAGCACAATTGATTTACACATAGCTTAATGGAATAAGGGAAGCTGTACAATTGGGTTGGATCAGATGGGAATCTAATGACTAGGGCCTTCCAGGTGCACATCAGTGGAAATTCAATCAAGAATCTGTGATACTCAGCACACAACTGACTTGCACCTGGTGCTCCCAAATAAGCTGACATTCCGGTAAGAGAGCAAATTACGAGGGAATCTAATGCTACAACCAAAACTAACAGACCACCCCAAGAGACACAGGATGATATGGGGTTTGGCTCTCATTATGTTATCAGCTATTTTTTGTGTTTAGGAGTAGGTGCAGTGTAGCCAACCAAGCTTGCACATACAGCGCTATGCTAATTTTAATTCAATGGATTTTTTCATTCTGTCATATTAACCTCCTATTAGTGAGGCGGTATCGCGTAAATAACCTTGTCTAGACACGTTGCTAGCTGACAATGCTAGCTTAAACAATTAGACAATGGGGCTGGAGTCTGACTGCGCATTGTTCTGCCTACAGAATGAGCCTTCTCAAAGGACTGCGGTGGGGTCTAATCGATAAACAAGCTGAGAACGAACGCTGCCACCGAGACAGAAGGACAAGACGGGAGGACAAATAAATAACACGCTGTCACGCCAATGTCGAACAATGGAAATACCAGGCCCCCTTCAACAGCGCCAAAATAACTCACGCTGCCCGTGGCTTTAAATCAGACAGCTCTCTCAGTTTCAATATTCCCGTGATGAATTGCTATCATTGTATCGCAGGAATTGGGAGCAGGGCCAGCCACATTGACGTTCACAATGACATTAGTGGAACAATTGAATCTCGTGGGAGCCATGCTGCGCACAAGGCTTTTCTAGTCCCGAGGTTGTACTGTGCGCCAAGGGCCTTTCGCTGCTCTCAATACACAGATGGCAATAGCTGATTATTGAGGATGTGAACACTCAACACCCTATCACATTTCATTGTGAAATGGACACAAATGAATGATTTAAACACTAGCCAATGCTGCTTGTTGCGTTTACATTAGCGTCCCCTTGTGGTGTTTCCCTTAGCAAAGGCTAGTTTCCCTCCGCTGGTGCAGAGATATGGGGAAGGAGTCACTGTAGTTCACCGTTGCTCAGGGGTTGATGGCAAGCGTCTGAATCTGCACAAGAAGAAACTCAAACGGTCAGTTCCTAGTTTTGCCAATTCAGTCTGAATTTATGGACGGACTAAACAACTCCACCATCTTCCTCATAGAGAGCGTACACATCCCTGGACTCATTGATCACTTTGGACGTCTGAAATTTAAGGTCTTAAAGTAAACCACACTACTATTATGCTCGCAAGTGCATAGTACTTATTTGCCATTGACCTCTATTAAGGCTATTTCCCTTATTAACCTTGTTAAGAGCACAGTTATCTGCTCAGATGTTCTGGTCTCAGTGGTGTAGTTTGGGCTTCCTCATCACTCCCAGAGCAGAGCAGAGGAGACCTGACTGCCAACATCAACTGGCATTGAGGCCAGGCAGGCAGGCAGAGAGCTCGGTTCTCTGGCCAACTCGTCACCCAATGGACATCCCAACAGCTATTCTCACACTTTGACTGACTCCACTTCAATGTCATCTTGGTAATCAACTCCAGTGTATATCTGGCCTTGTGTTTTAGGTTATTGTCCTGCTGAAAGGTGGATTTGTCTCCCAGTGTCAACTGAAAGCAGACAACCAGGTTTCCCCCTATGATTTTGCCTTTGCTTAGCTCTATTCCATTTATTTTCATCCTAAAAAACTCCTTAGTTCTTGCCGATGACAAGCATATCCATAACATGATGCCACCACCACAATGCTTGAAAATACGAAGATGCTTGCCATAACAAGGGGTTGAATACTTAATGACTCAACATTTCTAAAAACATAATTCCACTTGGACATTATGGGGTATTGTATGTGGGCCAGTGACACAAAATCGCAATTTAATCCATTTGAATTCAGGCTGTACCACAACTAAATGTGGAAAAAATCAAGGGGTGTGAATACTTTCTGAAGGCACTGTACACACCAGGATCCTCTAGTTGGCAGCAGGAACAAACACATCGATTTTTTTTTTTAATAACAACCCTCAGATCCTCTTATCCACTCTCTTCCTAGAAGCATGTAAACCATCCTCATCCCACGCAATAAAGAGGGAAAGGGAGGAGGAGAGGGGTAGGACAGCATTTATGCTCAAACGAGCAGTTTACCCAGAGAGATACAGCGTAGGCCAAGGCAAGAGAGAGAGAGAGATTTATGAATTTATCCTCAGTCATTTTTGAAACATTAGGACTTCAGATGTAGACAGGGCTACACAGACCTCAGTGATATACCGTAGCTAGGCCATCTGAGTAACAGTCTATAGGTGCATGAACTCCGATCCGAGAACGGACAGAGGACCACACTGGCTGGAGGGGTCGAAGTGTGGTACCTGAAGATTTGCCGGATCGTAATTTGAACGTGTGTAAGCGACGTGTGGCCATAACAGAGAGCTCCCTGAAGGCTTCACACCACTGTTTCCCACTGTTTGAGGGAAGGACGTGCAGAAGAATTAGAACTTTGCAGATATTGTATTATTATAAGGCTCAGATGCGTTAAGATACTTTAAAACGTTAAATAAAGGTTTATTACAGGGTGAAAATAGTGCATAGTGAATGCTCTGAAAGACAAAACAAAACATCAACTCAGGAGCCTTGTTGCATTGTCGAGGGTCACTTTTTCTTCCACTGTAGCTACAGTACCTGCACTCTCTTCACCTCCTATCTCTCAGCTCCAATTCAGGGATCATAGCGTCTGTTTTCCAGGTTATCTTCTCCCAGTTCTAACCTTGTGCCCTCGTAAAGACTTGCGTTATGGGAACCTATTGAAAGAATGCTGCGTATACGCTAAATGTCATGCCCTCTCCAATAACAGTAACAACGGACGGTGGATGGGGACTGGCCATGGGGTGAAATGCCATGCAAAAAAAAATACTGTGGAACCGCTCCGGCAGTCCCTTTTGAAAGATCTGCAGTGGCTGAGTGAGATCCCTGGCCCTTTTGAATTAAGAGTCCCCAGGGAGGAACTGACTCTGTGGGCTAGAGGGCAGAGGAGAATGACTGCTGCTTATTCTGGGTCAACGGTGGCCACTGCCTGGGAAGACTGAGACGTGCATAAACACTTATAGTCTGGACCATCTTGATATTTTGCCTCCTTGAATTCAGTCGAGCAGCATTTCCCCCTCTTTTTTTCTTCTTCCCCTGTGTCACGGTACGTTACACATGTTATGGCTACGGTAGACTAACCCGTGGTTGAACTGCAAAGGAACCCGGCAGACATAGGTGACTGGGGCCTGGGTCTGCCTGCCGGGGTGGGGCTGGAGGGGGGGGCCTGGGACTTAAACGTTCCCACATGTGGCGGTAGTGCCAGGGAAGCAGAGGTTCTGCGCGGCTTCGGGCGACGACACAACACTGCAAAACGACCGTCGGAGGAGATTAGCCTGGAGATGCAGCAACACGTCACAGGACCCTCTCACAAACTGACCTGGGATCTGTAGTACACTAGGCGCACAGACTCTCAGTCCTGTTTTTAGTGCTTTCCACATTGTGAGGCTGAGGCTCGCATCCAGGGTTGACAAAGGGGCCCAGACCCACTGTACCACAGTGATAAGTGGGTTACGCTATGTTCTATTGGTAAGGACCTAACGACACTCTAAAGTGCCTTACGACACTCTAAACATTACACAATGATCTCACGGGTGGTGAAGGGAGAGCCATCTAAACCCAGCCATGTTGCATTCTCTCTGCTGCCCGCCCCAGGGATGGAGCCAGATCCAGACACATCTGTTCAACACTATTTAAAACATCTGTGGGTTGCTATGACTGATGAGCTGTGTTTTTCATTACACTACAGTGAATGAAATATGTTGTGATTACATTTCATTGATACAGTCTTAAGTCAGTTTGAGCTAATTCTGCCTCGCAGAAACGTTCTGTTGCGGCTCAAAGTAAAGAGCTAATGATGGGCTCTTAAGCCTTGCCTTAACTCTGACACAGCAAGGAGCAGCACCAGCCAAGATCAACAGTGCGTTATGGTAACGGCTTGCCCACTCTCCATCAGTGTTGGCTCTAGTATTTCACTTCCCTGGACTACTTTCGGCTGGCTGCCTGGCCTGGCGTTTTAACACGTATAGCTTTTCCCTCTGTCTGACTGTGTCTCCAGACACCAGAGGCCTGCGAAATTGGGGCCCGGTTGCCATGGCGCCCCTCTCGACAACAAGAGTACACAGTGGTAAACATTAGCACGTACAGCAGGCGAGGGCCAGCACGGAGGAGGCGAAGAGAGCTGCGGCTAGTGACGTCGCCAGAACATTCCGCACATCCACTCAATCCAGCCGTGTAGGAATGACTGGGAGAGGAGGTTGAGTATAGCTGGTGGTGATACTGCTGCTGCAACTGCATTGGTCAACACACCTGGGGGTTTAAAACTCATCAGGAAAGGGATGGGTTGGAGTTGTTCCTATTTCAAATCAAACTCTTTTGTATTTGGGATATGTGTGTCCTTAGGCAGTGGTACTTTAGCCTAGAATAAGACATTTTGCGATTCTGGGGCGAGGACCCAAGTTATTTGTCCTTTTTTGACAGCTGTTGTATATTCTGGAATCTGATTCTCATATGAAGCTGTAGTCCACCATCTCCCTACAGTAAGTACAGGAACCCCATTGGCGTGCGTATACAGCAGCGTCAACCTGTCAAAGCTCTTAGCGACAAGTTTTAATTAAGGTCGGATTCTAATCCGACGTTCTTTGAAATGAGTGAAACATTTGTGCATTCCTAGCTCTATAGCTTAGTCTTTAGAGGTTTAGTTCGCCTTCCTCCCACCACAGAGTGCCGTCGGACCAGCACAATACCATAATGTGTGAAGTGCAGGCCCTGTGATGGTGTGGCTTATTTTGGGTTGACCACACATTCACTTTCCATTGGAGAGCAGCTGCATTCTCCCTGTGAATACAATGAAACAATCCACGAGCACACAGCTAACTATTATCATTGTTCTAGGAGCTTGCCCAGTGGTCGAATCACAGGGCTCGAGACGGGTCAGTTGGAAAAGCTCAGCGTGATAAGCTCAGATGGGCCGACGCTTACTCACGCCCGAATCCATCTTATCAGATATAACACGTTCACCCCGTTCACCTCAAACAATACCTCTGCGCCGAGGTCAGCCCGGAGGAGAGGAAATTCATTTGATCCACCAGATGCACTAAAAACAAAGGGCCTGGGCTGCAACTGGGGCTGGTGGAGCGCCAGAGAGCGAGCCGTAATGGCAGTGGGTTTTTAACGAGACTGGACCATAAGGTTATGCCAGAGCTCCTGGAAATAGATGCAGTGTGGTCCATTTCCTGTGCAGATGTTCAGGACAGGGCCTCTCTCGGGCGGTGCAAATAAAAGTTGACTGCTGTGTTAAAAAATGGCTTTTTAGTGGAACACACAATGGCCCAGACAGAATAAATATGCTGAATGGATATATTAACTGTGATCTGTGCTAAAAGCCCCTCTAAAACTTGAATATTGGTTAAAAAAAATAAGTATATTTTAGGAGGGCAGTCTAAAGACTTATGAAAGATGGATGGAGCACAAAGAAAGCTTTAAGCCTATAAGGGGTGAAATTGTTTCAAAGGAAAGTAGGCCTGAAGTAAATGAATAGAGTTACGATTTAGTACAAAAACTGGATATAATTATCATCTTGGATTAACAATAACATATAGATAAATCCACACTATTTTTGTTACTGGATGACAGAAATAAATACCCTTTAGAGAGACCAGAGCTACTCTGTTCTCTATTTTACTCGTATTATTATCTATCCTGCCTTCATGTACGGTGTGCTTCAAAAGTATTGGGACAGTGACACGTTCTTTGTAGTTTTGGCCCTGTACTGTAGCACTTTGGATTTGACTATGACTATGAGGTGAAAGTGCAGGCTGTCAGCTTTAATTTGAGGGTATTGTCATCCATATTGAGTGAACCGTTTAGAAATTACAGCACTTTTTGTGTACAGTCAAAGTTACAGATGCACAAATATCCTACTCCCCCAGAAATGCTAACCTCCCCTGTTAATGTATGGTGAGAGGTTAGCATGTCTTGGGGGTATGATATAAAATGCTAACCTCCCCTGTTAATGTATGGTGAGAGGTTAGCATGTCTTGGGGGTATGATATAAAATGCTAACCTCCCCTGTTAATGTATGGTGAGAGGTTAGCATGTCTTGGGGGTATGATATAAAATGCTAACCTCCCCTGTTAATGTATGGTGAGAGGTTAGCATGTCTTGGGGGTATGATATAAAATGCTAACCTCCCCTGTTATTGTAATGGTGAGAGGTTAGCATGTCTTGGGGGTATGATATTTGTGTGTGTGTAATTTTCTCACTCATCATTATTCACGATTCATTCAGGATTATCCCTAATCATGGTAGAATCCACATGACAGTAGAAATGTTTAGACACATATTCTATTCTTATTTACAATAAAAGTGACTCCAAAATGACACAATACATTATTGACCATTCATTTCTATTGGGCACAAAATAATCGGAAAACAAACAGCAAATGCATCAAACAAGTTTGTAGAGTCACAAGCTTGACGTAATCACTGCGTGCTAGGAATATGGGACCAAATACTAGTCTTTTGACTACTTTAATACACATATAAGTGAATTCATCCCAATACCTTTGGTCCCCTGAAATGGGGGGACTGTGTACAAAAAGTCCTGTAAAATCATTGTCATTGTTTCATTTGAAATCTAAAGTGCTGGAGTACAGAGGCAAAACAACAAAACGTGTCATTGTTCCAATACTTTTGGAGCTCACTGTATACATCTATCTCAAATACCTCACTTCCTGTATATACCTGTGCACATTGATCTGGTACTTCCTGTATATAGCACCACATTGATCTGGTACTGGTACTTCCTGTATATAGCTCCACATTGATCTGGTACTCCCTGTATATAGCTCCACATTGATCTGGTACTGGTACTCCCTGTATATAGCTCCACATTGATCTGGTACTGGTACTCTCTGTATATAGCTCTGCACATTGATCTGGTACTTCCTGTATATAGCACCACATTGATCTGGTACTCCCTGTATATAGCACCACATTGATCTGGTACTGGTACTTCCTGTATATAGCACCACATTGATCTGGTACTGGTACTTCCTGTATATAGCACCACATTGATCTGGTACTGGTACTTCCTGTATATAGCTCCACATTGATCTGGTACTGGTACTTCCTGTATATAGCTCCACATTGATCTGGTACTGGTACTTCCTGTATATAGCTCCACATTGATCTGCTACTAGTACACCCTGTATATACCTCTGCACATTGATCTGGTACTGGTACTCCCTGTATATCCCTTTGCACATTGATCTGGTACTGGTACTCCCTTTATATAGCTCCACATTGATCTGTTACTCCTTGTATATAGCTCCACATTGATCTGGTACTCCCTGTTTATAGCTCCATATTGATCTGGTACTGGTACTCCCTGTATACAGTGGGGGGAAAAAAGTATTTAGTCAGCCACCAATTGTGCAAGTTCTCCCACTTAAAAAGATGAGAGAGGCCTATAATTTTCATCATAGGTACACTTCAACTATGAAAGACAAAATGAGAAAAAAAATCCAGAAAATCACATTGTAGGATTTTTTATGAATTTATTTGCAAATTATGGTGGAAAATAAGTATTTGGTCAATAACAAAAGTTTATCTCAATACTTTGTTATATACCCTTTGTTGGCAATGACAGAGGTCAAACGTTTTCTGTAAGTCTTCACAAGGTTTTCACGCACTGTTGCTGGTATTTTGGCCCATTCCTCCATGCAAATCTCCTCTAGAGCAGTGATGTTTTGGGGCTGTTGCTGGGCAACACGAACTTTCAACTCCCTCCAAAGATTTTCTATGGGGTTGAGATCTGGAGACTGGCTAGGCCACTCCAGGACCTTGAAATGCTTCTTAGGAAGCCACTCCTTCGTTGCCCGGGCGGTGTGTTTGGGATCATTGTCATGCTGAAAGACCACGTTTCATCTTCAATGCCCTTGCTGATGGAAGGAGGTTTTCACTCAAAATCTCACGATACATGGCCCCATTCATTCTGTCCTTTACACGGATCAGTCGTCCTGGTCCCTTTGCAAAAAAACAACCCCAAAGCATGATGTTTCCACCCCCATGCTTCACAGTAGGTATGGTGTTCTTTGGATGCAACTCAGCATTCTTTGTCCTTCAAACACGACGAGTTGAGTTTTTACTAAAAAGTTCTATTTTGGTTTCATCTGACCATATGACATTCTCCCAAACTTCTTCTGGATCATCCAAATGCTCTCTAGCAAACTTCAGACAGGCCTGGACATGTACTGGCTTAAGCAGGGGGACACGTCTAGCACTACAGGATTTGAGTCCCTGGCGGCGTAGTGTGTTACTGATGGTAGGCTTTGTTACTTTGGTCCCAGCTCTCTGCAGGTCATTCACTAGGTCCCCCCGTGTGGTTCTGGGATTTTTGCTCACCGTTCTTGTGATCATTTTGACCCCACGGGGTGAGATCTTGCGTGGAGCCCCAGATCGAGGGAGATTATCAGTGGTCTTGTATGTCTTCCATTTCCTAATAATTGCTCCCACAGTTGATTTCTTCAAACCAAGCTGCTTACCTATTGCAGATTCAGTCTTCCCAGCCTGGTGCAGGTCTACAATTTTGTTTCTGGTGTCCTTTGACAGCTCTTTGGTCTTGGCCATAGTGGAGTTTGGAGTGTGACTGTTTGAGGTTGTGGACAGGTGTCTTTTATACTGATAACAAGTTCAAACAGGTGCCATTAATACAGGTAATGAGTGGAGGACAGAGGAGCCTCTTAAAGAAGAAGTTACAGGTCTGTGAGAGCCAGAAATCTTGCTTGTTTGTAGGTGACCAAATACTTATTTTCCACCATAATTTGCAAATAAATTCATAAAAAATCCTACAATGTGATTTTCTGGATTTTTTTCCCTCGTTTTGTTGGTCATAGTTGAAGTGTACCTTTGATGAAAATTACAGGCCTCTCTCATCTTTTTAAGTGGGAGAACTTGCACAATTGGTGGCTGACTAAATACTTTTTTGCCCCACTGTATACCTCTGCACATTGATCTGGTACTAGTACTCCCTGTATATACCTCTGCACATTGATCTGGTACTGGTACTCCCTGTATATACATCTGCACATTGATCTGGTACTAGTACTCCCTGTATATACATCTGCACATTGATCTGGTACTGGTACTCCCTGTATATACCTCTGCACATTGATCTGGTACTCCCTGTATATACATCTGCACATTGATCTGGTACTGGTACTCCCTGTATATACATCTGCACATTGATCTGGTACTGGTACTCCCTGTATATACATCTGCACATTGATCTGGTACTCCCTGTATATACCTCTGCACATTGATCTGGTACTGGTACTTCCTGTATATACCTCTGCACATTGATCTGTTACTGGTACTCCATGTGTATAGCTCCACATTGATCTGGTACTCTCTGTATATAGCTCCACATTGATCTGGTACTCCCTGTATATAGCTCCACATTGATCTGGTACTGGTACTCTCTGTATATAGCTCCACATTGATCTGGTACTGGTGCTTCCTGTATATAGCTCCACATTGATCTGGTACTCCCTGTATATAGCTCCACATTGATCTGGTACTGGTACTCCCTGTATATAGCTCCACATTGATCTGGTGCTTCCTGTATATAGCTCCACATTGATCTGGTACTCCCTGTATATAGCTCCACATTGATCTGGTACTGGTACTTCCTGTATATAGCACCACATTGATCTGGTACTGGTACTTCCTGTATATAACTCCACATTGATCTGGTACTCTCTGTATATAGCTCCACATTGATCTGGTACTTCCTGAATATAGCTCCACATTGATCTGGTACTGGTACTCCCTGTATATAGCTCCACATTGATCTGGTACTGGTACTCCCTGTGTATAACTCCACATTGATCTGGTACTGGTACTCCCTGTATATAGCTCCACATTGATCTGGTACTGGTACTCCCTGTATATAGCTCCACATTGATCTGGTACTCCCTGTATGTAGCTCCACATTGATCTGGTACTCCCTGTGTATAACTCCACATTGATCTGGTACTGGTACTCCCTGTGTATAACTCCACATTGATCTGGTACTGGTACTTCCTGAATATAGCTCCACATTGATCTGGTACTGGTACTTCCTGAATATAGCTCCACATTGATCTGGTACTGGTACTCCCTGTATATAGCTCCACATTGATCTGGTACTGGTGCTTCCTGTATGTTGCTCCACATTGATCTGGTACTCCCTGTATATATAGCTCCATTACTGTGTATTTTATTCCTCTTGTGTTACTATTTGTCTTTTTATTATTATTTGTCAACTCTACATTGTTGGGAAGGGCTACACCCGTTGTATTTGGCATGTGACAAATATAATGTTATTTTATTTGAGGCTTACATCAGAAGCCTGTTTTTATTCCAACAAAAGGGAAAAGCAACACATCACAAACAATATTACTATTGTTCCCCCAGCAGCTATTATCATCTGAGGCCCATTTGTTCGCATGTGATGAACAGTGCTTCTCCCTCCCATCACTCATTCCTTATCCCTCATCTCTTTTCCTTCATCCATATAAGGGTGGGTGTAATCACATTCAGAAGGACTTGAAACATGGATACATTGAGAGGAAATTGAATTTAAAATGCTGAGTACTGGTAGTTATCTGACAGGTAAGATGTGTGTTTCTCTGTTTCATTTAATCCTGGCTATGTCTGTTTGACTATCTATCTATTTCAGTTTACTGTAAATCCTACTCTTATACCGATATCAACATTTTTAAATACTAGTACTATGTGGTTGCAACCCATTTTTGCTTCATTTTGTTTTTATGAACTCTGACTAAGGTGGGAAAACGCACAGCAAACTGTTAATTTGTCAAAGCATTCAACCAAATGATTATAACTCACTTGAGACAAACCATAATTCAGATTTGGAACTTGAGATATAACTCAAAGAACTGGTGCTGCACCTCACAGTCTCCATGGCAATCGAGCTGAGCTGGACCGTGCTGCCTAAGTCAGATTTCCTAATACATCTAAATCATCTCGCTGTCCAGAAAAATAGGGTGGAAATGGGTGGGAGTGTTCTGAGTGAGGACATACCTCACAGCGAGAAAGTTTGGCAGGCCATCTTTGGATAAGGCCGTAGAAATCTCTAAAGAGCACTCACTCCTAAGGCATGTTGAATTCAGCCTTCGTTAGAATTGATGAGTAACATAAAATGTATGCCCTTGTCCAAATGAAAACATCATTTAAGGAAGTTGTGTGGTTAGTGCTTTAGCGCATTAAACGCTGTTTTCCGCCAACGTACTTTTGTCAGGTTTCGGTTATTACGTTTACATTTGAGTCATTTAGCAGACGCTCCTATCCAGAGTGACTTACAATTAGTGCGTTCGTCTTAAGATTGCCTGTGAAATGTGGTTGTCCCACCTAGCATAGTAAGTAGGGCTGGAAGGGCCAAGAGACTAGAGGTGTGAACACAGGCTAAAGATAGGGAAGGGCAGTCCCTCTTGCTGCTCCATAGGCAAGCACCATGGTCTAGTCTCATGCGGAGAGAGAAAGGAGAGCGAGATCAGGGCGTAAGGTAGTTCTGTGTGAGTGGAACCAGTGGATTCAGTGGGCTGAGTGAATGAGGAGTGGATAGCGTCAACCTTCTTTTCAAAGCGAGGGAGGAGAAGGTGGAAACAGTTTCCTAGGGTTAGAGGCAGGATCTTGACATTTTCTGTGTTTTATAAAGTGTCTTTAGCAGCGGATACAGAGGAAGAGAAGGAAGCGGAAGGATGATAGGTCCTCTAGAAGTTGAGTTTTCCTCCACTTTCACTGAACACATTCACCTTTTTAAATGTTTGCTCGAGGAAATCAGTCTGGTAATTAAGAGGCAAATGTCTCTTGCGTGAGGTGAAATGAAAGAGAACCTGTGCCGGTTTTCCCTTCCTAATCCAAGCAATGCACAGACTTCAGCTGCACTCGTTTCCATAAGGGGAAAGAATGTGCATATTATGTGAATGCATGTTCACAGTCACGGTCAATTTGCTAAGCAGCGAGGGGAAATGACTGCTTCACTTGAGGAAAACCCAAGGAATGAGGCGTTAAATGATTTCCATTTGGTCTATTGACGTCACAGGTATTAGCCATTTTTAACAGCATCCGCTCTTTCCACTGAGTCAAGAGAACACGTCTGCTCTGCTGGCTGACCGTACGGGTAGTTATACTGATATTGATCAAGACTTGTACACACTCACACCCAATAACATGTGGTCCATTCTTGCGCAAACACATAGTAATACAAAAGCACGTAAGCACGCTTCCACAAACTCTGCAGATACGTGCACACATACACGCGCACGAACGCACACAGACTCACACAAGTGGACCACAGAAACACAAACGTACCCTGTATTCCTGCTCAAACAAATATTGTATTCTTACTTCATGCTCACACGAACATGCACTGTATTCCTACTCAATAGATACTGTACATAGATTCCTGCTTTCTCGCTCTCTCTCTCTCTCTCTCTCTCTGTGTCATGCGCACACACACACACACACACACACACAGTGTATAGTTTCTCTCTTTTGTCTGGTACTGTATTGTTTACCATGTGTCCCTCAGCTCCTTGGTCTTATCAGCGGTGGGTTGCCGTGGTATTTCCTGCCCGAACTAAGAGCAGAAGGTGGTACAGGATGAGTGTTGCTTCCTGCCTTGTCTGGAACACCCAAAACACCACCAAACAGCCTCTCTCTCACACCCCGGTGCATCCACACATCTACACTGACCACGCTCCACTGGAGACAGAGGACACATTTAGACGTCGCACACTGGTGTTTTTCAGCTGTAGAGAGCCAATGGTGGCTTCGTGTGGGAAGGGATAAGGGAAAGGAGATAAATACTTTCCCCTTTTGTAATTTAACCATTTGTACATCGTTACAACACTGTATATATACATAATATGACATTTGTAATGTCTTTATTCTTTTGGAACTTCTGTGAGTGTAATGTTTACTGTTCATTTTGATTGTTTGTTCCACTTTTGTATATTATCTACTTCACTTGCTTTGGCAATGTGAACATGTGTTTCCCATGCCAATAAAGCCCATTGAATTGAATTGAAAGGGGAGGTGGGAGATAGAGAGAGAAAATAAAGGGAACAGTGGACAATGCTGAGGAGGAGCAACCTTATCATTTTGTGCTGCTCTTTCATCAGAGAGAATATCATTGACTTTGAGGGTGGCAGAGAGTGGTGGTAACACTTTCTCTCAAAATGCGGCTTCACTTCAAGACAAGGACTCTTCAAAGAACTACACCACACCACACATACATCAATCAACCAAATGTATTTATAATGCCCTTTTTACATCAGCAGATGTCACGAAGTGGTTACACAGAAACACTGGCTAAAACCCCCGAACAGAAAGCAATGTAGAAAGCATGCTGGCTACGAAAAACGCCCTAGAAAGGCAGGAACCTAGGAAGAAACCTAGAGAGGAACCAGGCTCTGAGATGTGGCCAGTCCTCTTCTGGATGTGCCGGGTGGAGATTAAAACAGTACAAGGCCATTAAGGCCAGATTGTTCTTCAAGGTGTTCAAACGTTCATAGATGACCAGAGGGGTCAAATAATAATTACAGGGGTTGTAGAGGGTGCAAGAGGTCAGCACCTCGGGAGTTAATGTCAGTTGGTTTTCCATTGCCGAGCATTTAGAGGTCGAGACAGCGGTAGAGAGAGAGAGAGAGAGAGCGAGAAAGAGGGAGAGACAGAGAGGGATAATGTATATTTTGCACTTTGATTAACCTCCTCCCAAGTCACAACATTGCAGTGAGCAAACTCAATCTAGTGTGTGAGAAGCACATTTCTGAGTTCCTTTCAAAAACCACATGCACATCACTGAAAAAGAAGGGGGCCATTTTAAGTTTTAATGACACAATTTGTGTCCCAACCTCACAAAAAGACTCCTTTTGATTTTCAAAGCAAAAAATCTCCTTCGACTTCTTCAAAGGTCTACAGCGATGAGTAGCGTTTAATATACAGTCAGGTTCGAAATGGATGACACCCTTGATAAAGATGAGCAGAAATGACTGAAGTGTTGCAGATTGCCCAATAGACGTTTAAACGTAATTTCCGATTTGAGCCGACATATGCAGGGTTTCTGTATATTTCAATCACACCTTAACGCTGAACTTCCGCGATACGGAATGAATGGAACCGGAAGTCTCTAAATCTACAATAAAACACCACCTCCATGCCAACAGGATATTTTATCGAGAGCAAACAACAAACGGAAACAACCTGGAGTTTGCTAAACGGCATTGGCACTTGGGGAACCGGGTGCTACAGTCAGATGAGAGAAAATGCCGATTTTTGGCCCCGAAAACCAGTGGTAGGTTTGGCGTTGAAAGAAAAATGCATACGCAGATAAGAACTTTATACCTATTGTGAAATATGGTGGTGGATATTTGATCTTATCGGCCTATTTCGCTTCCACTGGTCCTGGGGCCCTTGTTAAGGTCAAAGGTATCATGAACTCTACCAAGTACCAGGACATTTTAGCCCAAAACCTGGTTGCCTCTGCCAGGAGGCTGAAACTTGTCAGCAAGTGGATCTTCCAGCAAGACAGTAACCCCAAGCACAAAACAAAGTCCACAAAGAAATAAATGGTTAATTGACCACAAAATCAACAGTTTGGAATGGCCATTTCAGTCTCCGGACTTAAACCCCATTGAAAACATGTGGTCTAAATTGAAGAGAGCAGTCCATAAGCGCTGACCGAAGGATATCAAGGATATGGAAAGATTCTGTACAGAGGAAAGGGAAGGAAAGGAAAGGGGGATGCCTAGTCAGCTGTACAACTGAATGCATTCAACTGAAATGTGTCTTCCACATTTAACCCTACCCCTCTGAATGGTCCCTCTCAGTGTGTTCTCCAATCTCATACAATATTATAGAGAAAAGCTCAGTGCCGAGGGTGTAAAAAGTGTTGAAAACAATGGCTGTCAATAATTATGACCCTTGTTTTTTAAATATTTTATATAATTTTAGAAATGTGTTGTTTTGGTTGATTCCATTGAATCATTAACAAAAGAAAATATATTCCTCAAGTTAGAAAATTACAATATAGCTCAGTACTGGTATTAATTAACACTCTGCTCTATAACGATTTAATTAGCCTACATGTCTTTTTTTATATTATCAACTGTTACTAATGATTATAGGGCTCCCGAGTGGCGCAGCGGTCTAAGGCACTGCATCTCAGTGCTAGAGGCATCACTACAGACCCTGGTTTGATTCCAGGCTGTATTACAACCGGGCCGTAATTGGGAGTCCCATAGGGCAGCGCGCAATTGGCCCAGCGTCGTCCGGGGTAGGCCGTCATTGTAAATAAGAATTTATTCTTAACTGACTTGCCTAGTTAAATAGAGGTTCAACAAATAAAAATTGCCAGCAACAATTACATGGCTGAGATCTATGCGTATTCTGACCGCGAATTTAAGCATGGGAATAACATGCTATTCACACAAGTTCGAGGTCAGAATACGCATCGAGAGAAGTGCTTAAAAAGGTAATAACGTTCCATTTACGTGTCCTTAACTCGGGTCGGGAATCAGGGCCTACGTTTTTGTTCTATGGAGCTGAGGAAGTGGACCTTCTGGTGCTATAAAACCAAGATTCCTGGTTACTTCTTAGTTGTAACATTCATCTAACTAGAAGTACTAACGCTCTATGTTACGGTGCGGTTCCCTGTGCTGCTTGGCATCCTTTCTTTCATCTAATTGCAATGGAAGAAATTCGTGTTCTCATCCGACGACTATCGAATGATGAAAGCCAGCTTGAATGAAGATCTGGTCAATCTATTCGATTTTCCCAGGTCATATCCCACATGGAAAAAAAATACTACAGTTTACTATAGAATACTACAGTACTTTTTATAGAATTCTGTAGTATACTGTAGAATACTTAGGTCTATACTGTAGAATTTGTTCCACCTCTAACTGAGAAACCTACATGCCAAGTATAGACCATATTGGGTTCCATCTAGGTGGAGAAAGTGCTGAACTCTCCGTCCAGACCCCAGTTCTACCTGTCTAGAGGTTCTGGCAAATGTACTCTTTTAGTAATTCTCCAGTAGGTTTCCTCAAGGAGAAAGCCTCGACTTCTATTTCAAAGGTAATAAAACAAAAACACTATAGTAAATGCTACAGTATTGTCCACAAAAACACTACAGTAAATATTACAGTATACTAGTCTGCAAAAACACTACAGTAAATATTACAGTATACTAGTCTGCAAAAACACTACAGTAAATATTACAGTATACTAGTCTGCAAAAACACCACATTAATTATTATGTTATATACAGTACTACAGTTTTCTTTTATTACAGTATTTATGCTATAGTTAACTGTAAATACTACATTGTACTCAAGTAAATAGTACAGTATTCACTGTAGTGTTTTTGCAGACTTTAGTCCGCAAAAACACAACAGTGATTACTACAGTAAAGTCAGAAAAAACACTACATCGAATGCAATAGTATTTATTCCATAGTATACTATAGTATTTGTTCATGTGGGTCATGCTATGCACATTCCCTGTGTAAGTCTTCTCTTTCCCTTACTCACATCAGTGAATTGAATTGTTTTCATCCAGAGAAAAGAAGGGGGCTCTCTCAACCGTTCTGGCTGTAACAGTCCCCTTTAATCTGGGTTTGGAGAGTGGCATGACCACCCTCTATTCGCCTCTCCCCACAGACATCACATAATGACAGGCTGGGAACAAATACCAAGACCGGGTCCAACCAAACTCTCCATGTACACATAGACAATCCTCTTGAAACAATTAGGCCCTACCAGATTTCTTCTTTAATCCGGATTTCTTGTAAACCACCCCACTGATTCTCGTCTTGCCTGGGGATATAAGGAGAGGTAGTTATGGGCCTTTGTGGTTCTCTAGGATATTGGAAGATGAATGATGATGTGGGTTCTTATGAAATTATGAAATTATCGTTAATTTCAGCACTATAAAACAAATATTCACATAAAATGCTTTCCTGAAAATCAGAAAATACATAGTTCACATTCTTTCATTTTTGTGTTCAGTCTGTTTTTTTTTCTATTATTGCACTTCTTATCAATGGGAACATGACATTGCGATTTAGTCAGAGTTTTGAACAGTTTTCTAACATAGACCTGTGTACATCAGACCTGTGTACATTTTACATCACTCTTGACTGCATTCATGGTGTTTGGATCACTAACCATAAAAACTGAGGAAAAAAATACAATCTCCAGCAACAGTATGTTGCCAAACTCAAAACCCCCTATCAGCGACAGGCTCTGAGTTGTTCGTTTTGTCTCCACGAATACATTTCCATTCAAAAGCTAGACCTTTTTTGGACACCGCTCAATTTTCCCCTGGAGAACAATGGCCGAAAGAATGTTGTGATATGGTGGCAGCGTTTTGGGGTGGCTCTGAGAAACGGGCCCTACTGTGTGACTAGTGTTAAGACAAAGCATTTCAGGAAGGTAACATAAGATAGTGAGCGTGTTGTCAGCATGACCTCTATGGGACTTTGCTTCCCCCATCCTTCCTATGCACAGCAAACCCATGGGGCAATTAATGGTAAAGTGTTGCATAAACAACAGTTCTCACTTATGCATAATGTAGGTAGGATATTGTTCATTGTGTGTGTGATATGTTGATAGGTAAACTGAGCTTGGTATGGTCAAGTCTTGCTGCTGTTGCTACTTGATATCCAATGGGGGCAGTAAAGAGAGAATGGCTGGTTTCTGTCTACATCACACTTGCATTATGGTTGACTAATTAAATATATGCTTGTGAGGTCAGCATCTTTCACCAGACATGATCATAGACTACCATTGTGCATACATAACTACTTCACCACGGAACAAACTTTAACATACAGCACAGCAATAGGGGACTGTATCGTACCTCATTTCAGTCAACTGTTTGACTGGTTGTACTCTGCAGAGTTCTGCAGAGCAGTGCTCATTGGCGTGACACACGAGGGAGATTTGAGGGCAGTGTGTTGGTGAGTCACGTTCCCTTGAGTTGCTGCAGGAGTGTTATCACCATCTTATGGTTACACTGTGGCTTTGTGGGCAAGATGCAGTCACAAGGAGTTCATGTGTGGGTGCAGTCCCTAAAGCGGGTTTTCGAGGTCATGTGAGTGTCATTACCTCGTTACAACCTCTTTTTCCAATCATAATAATAATAACACGAAAGAGAGAGTTCAGGATTTTTCAAACATTGTTGTGTGCTTTTCTCCAGATGTGTCATGCTTTTCAAATGTAAACGCTTCCATCCTGATCGTCTCATAACATGTAAATGCATGCGTCCACACTGTTGATTCATCTTGATGGGAAGAGGAGCAGGCCTATATGTTACGCTACCTCATTGGGAACTCTCCAACAACTACATAAAACCACACCCGTAAGTAAGCTCCCCTGCCTCAAGAACTGACACTTCATTATCTAGCTTTGTTTATAGTTCTCTACTGGGATCAGGGTGGCTGTCTAGTGATTTCTCGAAAATGTTCCTGTAATCTATATGGCGTAATTCCAGTGAATGCCATGCAGGGGAGTGAACATGTGTAAGTGTAAGTGTGTGTGTGTGTGTGTTAGAGATCTTCACGGGCCCACCCGAACCAGGGACCCCAGTCCAAAATTCAAACCTTTTCCATTGGTTCTGGGTCGGGTCCTATTTGATTGTCATCGGGTTACAGGTCTATGTAACTCCAGCTGATAGACCCGAATGGACCCGACCACGGCTTTGTATAGCCTATAGCATATTAATTTTAAGCTAATAAGGTGATTTTATTGACTTATAGAAGGCCTAGCCAACATTTTAAAGACCTATTCATAAAAACACTCTAAAAGTCTAAGCCTTTTGGGGGAGGGGATTCTCATGGTCTGACAAACATCACCGTATCTCGGCCACCTTCCACCGCAGATGCGGAAGGCCGACATAGGCGGATTCGTTGGATAGAGAGACAGCCCATGAAAAATAAAATATCTTTGGCTTAAACTGGCGGATTTTGATGGGGATTTTTGTATTATTTTACTTAAGGAATTTTTTAACCAGAAGAGCAACTTGGCTGATGAACATACTTTTTTCGTAACTAGGGTTCAATTGGGTCTAGTTCTGGTTGTCGTCGGGTACATTTGGGTTTGGGTCCAACTTTGTGCGTGTACGTTTGTGCTTGCATGCGTGTGGGACAGAGTCAGTATCTTAAGTAACTAAGACAGAGAGGTGTTAAGAGGCTGACATTTTAGAATGTCTATAAGTGTGCTTGTTGTGGTTGTTTGTCATCAGCGTTTTAGTAAGGAAGGCACACAGAGATGTGTCACCGGTTTCTCTGTTTGCAGACTTGGCCTGAGAGGTTTTCATGAATGTCAAGCACCTGCTATTGAACACAATTCCACTCAGGATGTTTGCCCACTTCTTGTTTATCTGACAAAACATTGCAAATGTAAGCTGTGACTGACACTGAAGCCTGTCTTTCTCTTTAAAGCACATGTGAGAGCATAATATTAATACAGATGCGTATGATTTCTTTGGGCATGTGGGTGTATTTTTTTTTTATTGAGGTGAAGTAGATAAAGTTATTAAAACAAAGTTAGAACAGGTTTGTTTACACATTGAGTGAGGAGGCTGTGTTGACCGTTTGTTTTCCTACGTGCATAGGTCAGCAGGAACTGTGTTTATGACTTACTTCACAGCCTCTGTGGCCTCCACAGAGGCTTGTGGCTTGGCCATCTTACTGTGCTGAAAATATGACACACACACACACACTCACCACAAAACGGAAAGGTTTGCACATTATAAACAAATGATCTTTCATACAGAAATTCTCACCAATGAGATAAATACAGAAAAATAACTATTATGCATGTGTTATGTGAGTGTTATTGCACTCCAATGAAAGGCAGCCATACCTTGTTGTGTAGAGAGGTAGAGACGTCATCTGTATACAGTTACGAGGCTCAGGTCTCAAGGTCAGGGTTGTCGGGGGGACATAAACGGTCTGGGGGTCTACAGCTCATTTCATGCATTTCTAAACAATTTTAGGGTCCTTTTGGGGTCACTTTTATTGTAAAGAAGAATAGAATATGTTTCGAAACACTTCTACATGAATGTGGATGCTACCATGTTTATGGATAATCCTGAATGAATCGTGAATGAAGATGAGTGAGAAAGTTATTATGAGGGCACAGGGCGAGACCCAGATGCAGACACGGGAGGCAGATGGTTCGAGTCTCTGATATTTATTATATTCCAAGGGGCAGGCAAGAGATCATGAACATGGTCAGAGTCCAGGAGGTACAGAGTGGCAGGTAGGCTCGAGGTCAGGGCAGGCAGAATGGTCAGGCAGGCGGGTTCAGAGTCAAGGCAGGCAAGGGTCAAAACCGGGAGGACTAGCAAAAGAGAGATAAGAAAAAGCAGGAGCACTGAAAAACACACTGGTTGACTTGACAAGACGAACTGGCAACAGACCAACAGGGAACACAGGAATAAGTACCCAGGGACTAATGGGGAAAACGGGAGACACCTGGTGGTGGGGGGAGACAATCACAAATACAGGTGAAACAGATCAGGACGTGACAGTATCTCCCCCCTCTAGGGCGCCACTTGGCGTCCTACCTGGGCGCATACCTGGCTGACCGGGGTGCCGACGGCGAAAGTCGGTGATGAGGGCAGGGTCCAGAATGTCTTTAGCGGGAACCACGAACCTCTCCTCCGGGCCATAACCAGGTACTGGAAACCCTTGCCCTGTGGTCGAACCCTCAGGGGGCGTCTCAACGTGTACACTGGCTGACCGTCGATGACACGGGGGGAGGGATAATCTTGGACACATGAAAAGTTAATCTTGGACACATGAAAAGTAGGGTGAACACGGAGGGTACGGGGTAACAGCAGGCGAACAGCAGTGGGACTAAGGACTCTAGAAATGGGGAAAGGACCAATGAAACGGGGGGAAAGTTTGCTGGATTCCACCCGGAGGGGCAGGTCCTGTGTGGACAACCATACCCTCTGGCCGATCCGATAGAGGGGAGCCAGAGTCCGGTGGCGGTCCGCTTGTCGACGATACCTGGAGATGGTCTTGAGAAGAGCCGCCCTAGCTCTTTTCCAGGTACACCGACAGCGGCGGACGAACATCTGGGCTGAAGGTATGTTGACCTCAACTTCTTGCTCTGGGAAGAGCGGAGGCTGATACCCCATGGAGCATTCGAAGGGGGAGAGTCCAGTAGCCGAGCAGGGAAGAGTGTTCCTAGCATATTCCACCCAGACCAGTTGCTGGCTCCAGGTGGTGGGGTTACTAGCAACCAGACAACGAAGTGTCGTCTCCATGTCTTGATTGGCTCGCGCCGACTGGCGTTTGGATTGGATGCAGAACGCCTTCCAGAATCGCGACCAGAACAGAGGACCCAATCTGAGACCATGTCGACCGGGAGTCCATGGATTCGATGGCTTTGGAAAACCTATCCACCACCATCAGATTGGTGGTGTTACCATCTGACAGGGGAAGCCCAGTGATGAAATCCAGAGAAATATGGGACCAGGGGCGATGAGGGACAGGAGGTGGCTGTAGGAGGCCAGACGGAGCATGCCGCGGAGTCTTGCTTTGCGCGCATACCATGCATGCGGCGACCAAGGCCGAGACATCAGGAACCATAGTAGGCCATCAGAGGTGTTGATGGAGGAAAGCCAGGGTCCTGTGAGTACCAGGATGACCGGTAAGGCTGGAGGAGTGAGCCCATTCCAGGACCTTAAACCGGACCGCATCAGGCACAAACAGACAGTTAGCCGGGCCCAAGGTCCAACTGGGAAGGCTGAGCCTTGCGGACCAGAGCCTCAATTCTCCAAACAACAGAAGCCGTCAAACAAGAGGCAGGGTGGATGGTCTCAGATTCAGAGGGAGTGGCAGAGGATCTGTATAGACGGGACAGAGTGTCCGGCTTCACGTTTTTGGTCCCTGGGCGGTAGGAGATGGTGAAATTGAACCTAGTAAATAACAGAGCCCACCGGGCCTCCCTGGAATTAAGGCGCTTGGCTGTGCGGAGATATTCCATATTCTTGTGGTCGGTCCAGACCAAAAACGGATGTTCAGCTCCCTCCAGCCAGTGTCTCCATTCCTCCAGTGCCATCTTGACCGCCAGGAGTTCTCGGTTACCCACGTCGTAGTTTCTTTCTGCAGAGTTGAGTCGATGGGACAGGAAGGCACAGGGATGAAGCTTTTGGTCCTGGGCAGATCCGAAGGAGGTATGCGGGGATATCGGGGAGCCGGGGTAGGCTGTAAAACCTCACCCCTCACAGGGAAAAAGTTTCTGAGTGGTTGGGGGTTCTCAGAGGTGGCAGGCTGCCTATGAGCTAACTCCCTGATTTGCTCCTGATTTGCTCCATAATAGCCTTAAAGCCCTGGTCGTGGCGTTCCGTCAGGGAACAAAGCCCTTCCAGAAGGTCCTGCAGTAGCTCCTCATGCATCCCAATGGCAGCTTCCTGCAGGGATACAGAGTGGCGGAGCTGGTCCAGGTCTGCTGCCTCTGTCATGGCCAGTTCGTACTGTAAGGGCACAAGGGTTGACCCAGATGCAGACACAGGATGCAAATGGTTAGAGTCCAAGATGTTAATTAACAATCCAAAAAGGGTAGGCAAGAGAATGGTTGTGGACAGGCAAAAGGTCAAAACCTGTTCACAGTTCCAGAGGTACAGAAAGGCAGGCAGGCTCGAGGTCAGGGCAGGCAGAATGGTCAGGCAGGCGGGAATGAAAAACAGGCAAAGGTCAAAAATGGGAGGACTAGTAAAAGAGAATAGAAAAGCAGGAGCACGGGAAAAACACGCTGGTTGACTTGAACATACAAGAAGAACTGGCACAGAGACAGGAATCACAGGGATAAATAAACCAGGGAAAATAAGTGACACCTGGAGGAGGTGGAGACAATCACAAGGACAGGTGAAACAGATCAGGGCGTGACACTTTTGGAGTATAGAGCCAAAAGAAGAAAAAATGCTTCACTGTCCCAATAATTAGAGGACACTGTAATTCACTTGTACTACACTGGCTCTGACGCTCGTCGGATGTGGCAGGGCTTGCAAACCATTACAGACTATAAAGGGAAGCGCAGCCGAGAACTGCCCAGTGACACGAGCCTACCAGATGAGCTAAACTACCTCTATGCTCGCTTCGAGGCAAATAACACTGAAACATGCATGAGAGCACCAGCTGTTCCAGACGACTGTGTGATCATGCTCTCCGCAGCCGATGTGACCTTTTAAACAGGTCAACTTTGTACTTTGTACTTTGTGTACTGTGATTACCAGGACGTGTACTGTAAGCATGCGCTGACCAACTGGCAAGTGTCTTCACTAACATTTTCAACCTCTCCCTGTCCCAGTCTGTAATACCAACATGTTTTAAGCAGACCACCATAATCCCATGCCCAAGAACATTAAGGTAACCTGCCTAAATGACTACCGACCCGTAGCACTCACGTCTGTAGCCATGAAGTGCTTTGAAAGGCTGGTCATGGCTCACATTAACACCATTATCCCAGAAACCCTAGACCCACTCCAATTTGCATACAGCCCTAACAGATCCACAGATGACGCAATCTCTATTGCACTCCACATTGCCCTTTCCCACCTGGACAAAAGGAACACCTATGTGAGATTGCTATTCATTGACTGCAGCTCAGTGTTCAACACCATAGTGCCCTCAAAGCTCATCAATAAGGACCCTGGGACTAAACCCCTCCCTCTGCAACTGGATCCTGTACATCCTGACGGGCCGCCCTCAGGTGGTAAGGGTAGGTAACAACACATCCGCCACGCTGATCCTCAACACAGGGGCCCCTTAGGGGCGCATGCTCAGTCCCCTCCTGTACTCCCTGTTCAGTCATGACTGCACGGCCAGGCACGACTCCAACACCATCATTATGTTTGCCGATGACACAACAGTGGTAGGCATGATCACCGATAACGACGAGACAGCCTATAGGGAGGAGGTATGAGACCTGGCAATGTGGTGCCAGGACAACAACCTCTCCCTCAACATGATCAAGACAAAGGAGATGATTGTGGACAACAGGAAAAGGAGAATGAGCATGCCCCCATTCTCATTGACGGGCTGTAGTGGAGCAGGTTGAGAGCTTCAAGTTCCTTGGTGTCCACATCAACAAACTAACATGGTCCAAGCACTCCAAGACAGTCGTGAAGAGGGCACGACAAAACCTATTCTACCTCAGGAGACTGAAAAGATTTGGCATGGGTCCTCAGATCCTCAAAAGGTTCTACAGCTGCACCATCAAGAGCCTTCTGACTGGTTGCATCATTACCTGGTATGGCAAGTGCTTGGCCTCTGACCGCAAGGCACTACCGAGGGTAGTGTGTACGGCCCAGTACATCACTAGGGCCAAGCTTCCTGCCATCCAGGACCTCTACACCAGGCGGTGTCAGAGGAAGGCCCTAAAAATTGGTAAAGACTCCAGCCACCCTAGTCATAGACTGTTCTCTGTGCTACCACACAGCTAGCGGTACCGGAGCGCCAAGTCTAGGACCAAGAGGCTTCTAAACAGCTTCTACCCCCAAGCCATAAGACTCCTGAAAATTTAATCAAACGGATACCCAGACTATTTGCATATTTGCATTGCCCACCCCAACCCCCTTTTATGCTGCTGCTACTCTCTGTTATTATTAATGCATAGTCACCTTAATAACTCTGCCCACATGTAAATATTACAGTGGCTTGCGAAAGTATTTGCATTGGCATTTTTCCTATTTTGTTGCCTTACAACCTGGAATTAAAATAGATTTTTGGGGGGTTTGTATAATTTGATTTACACAACATGCCTATCACTTAGAAGATGCAAAATATATTTTTTTGTAAAACAAACAAGAAATAAGACAAAAAAACAGAACTTGAGTGTGCATAACTATTCAGCCCCCCCCCCCCAAAAGTCAATACTTTGTAGAACCACCTTTTGCAGCAATTACAGCTGCAAGTCTCTTGCTCCAGCTCCTTCAAGTTGGATGGGTTCCGCTGGTGTACAGCAATCTTTAAGTCATACATATGCACGCACCACTTTTACGTTTTCATTTTTAAATGTTATTTTATTCATTTCACTTCACCAATTTGAACTATTTTGTGTATGTCCATTACATGAAATCGAAATAAAACAGGTTGTAATGCAACAAAATAGGAAAAACGCCAAGGGGGATGAATACTTTTGCAAGGCACTATACCTCAATTACCACGACTAACCGGTGCCATCGCACATTGACTCTGTACCTGTCTGTTTCACCTGTCTTTGTAATTGTCTTCACCCACCTCCAGGTGTCACCTGTTTTCCTCACTAGTCCCTGGGTACTTATTCCTGTGTTCCCTATTTGTCTGTTGCCAGTTCGTCTTGTCTTGTCAAGTCAACCAGCGTGTTATTTCCTTGCTCCTGTTTTGTCCTTTTCTCCGTTTTTTCTAGTGCTCCCGGTTTTGACCCTTGCCTGTTTCTGGACTTTGTACCCACCTGCCTGACCATTCTGCCTGCCCTGACCTTAAGCCTACCTGCCACCCTGTACCTCCTGGACTCTGACCTTGTTATGATCTTTTGCCTGTCCATGACCATTCTCTTGCCTGCCCCTTGGAATATAATAAATATCAGAGACTCAAACCATCTGCCTCCCGTGTCTGCATCTGGGTCTCGCCCTGTGCCCTTATAGTACCGGTACCTCCTGTATATAGTCTCGCTATTGTTATTTAATTACTTGTTCCTTTTATTTCTTATTCTTATTTTTTTAGCTGCATTGCTGGTTAGGGTCTTGTAAATAAGCATTTCACTGTTGTATTCGGCGCATGTGACTAATAAGATTTGATTTGAATTCATATTATAGGCCTAATCTTGCACACAACATAGCTGGATCGCCCCGTCCTGTCCCCAGGGGTCCGTGACGGTGCCACGTTTAAAGTCATTGCGCTCTTCAGTAAGGCCATTCTACTGCCAATGTTTGTCTATGGAGATTACTTGGCTGGGTGCTCAATTTTATACACCTGTCAGCAATGGGTGTGGCTGAAATAGCCGAATCCACCCATTTGAAGGGGTGTCTACATACTTTTGTATATATAGTGTAGCTAGAGGCTAGAGCTGAACTGGCTGTGGTAGCTAGCTATCTAGCTAGTTCATTCACCTCAGGGGATGAAACATTAGCTAACGCTATTTATTTATTTTTGAGAAAAGTTTTTGTATTTTAAAGAACTCACTCCAGCTTTATACTTACTTTTTAAAGTTGTAATACTAGAATGCACAAGGTGCAATTTCGAAATTGGGTAATGCATAATCAGTTCCTCTTGTCATTGCATACATTAGAGAGCTATTTCTAACTTGTCAGAAATGTCCAGATCAACTACCCCATGTCAGCTAGTTTTATTACTTAAGTTTTTTATCACATAGGTATTGTCATTTTTTTGTCACTCACTTGAATGCACAATAGACATGGCAAGACATGGCAAGAATTGCAAGAAAATTAGCTTTAAACTGTACAATTTTCTTTGCATCCAATGACAAAATGTGTAGAATTGCAGGAAATAAGCTTTAAAATTGCAAAATTCTCTCCACCAACAAGAGGGGTGTGAACAGTTTGTGTCATGAACAGTGCTATTGCCAATAGAAATAGACGTGGCACACGTGTACAGGGGGGGCGCGGGATTTTGGAAGTGGGGCCCCGAGTGTATCACAGTGCAATGATAAAACAGGGGGGCAGACAAAAATGCAATTTCAAAATGTGGGGGGGTTATGTCCCCCCCCCCCCGTCTCCAGTGAAAGTTGCGCCCCAGGTTCTGAAGCCTGACATCATGGTTTGAGTATGCCAAGCAAAAACATATGCTGGCAGCCCAGCAATAGACGAGTTATTTATGTTACAGTAGACTTAACCCCTGAGTACCACCCATCAAACCAACACCTAGGAACATCAAGGAGCGCTCACCACCTTTACTGCCCCCCTCTGATGAATGAAAAGCTTTCCTCAGGAAGAGACATATGCAATGTATCAAATCGAATCAAATTTTATTTGTCACACGCACCGAATACAACAAGTGTAGACCCTGCTGTGTAATGCTTACTTACAAGCCCTTAATCAAAAATGCAGTTCAAGAAATAGAGTTAAGAAAATATTTACTAAATAAACTAAAGTTAAAAGTAAAATAAAATGTAACACAATAAAATTACATAGCAATAGCAATGCTATATACAGAGGGTACCAGTACTGAGTCAATGTGCAGGGGTACAGGTTAGTTGAGGTAATTTGTACATGTAGGTAGAGGTAAAGTGACTATGCATAGATAATAAACAGCAAGTAGCAGCAGTGTAAAAACAGGGGGGGTCAATGTAAATAGTCTGGGTGGCCATTTGATTAATTGTTCAGTAGTCTTATAGCTTGGGGGTAGAAGCTGTTAGGGAGCATTTTGGACCTAAACTTGGCGCTTTGGTATCGCTTGCCGTGCGGTAGCAGAGTGAACAGTCTATGACTGGAGTGACTGGAGTTTTTTACAAATTGTTTTACAAATTTTACAAATTGTTTCAGTGGTCCATGTGAAAAAGTGCTAATGAGGCAAGTAAATAAGTTATGTCATTTGTTCTTATGTTTGTGGACATCAGACACAGCTGTATTTTGTCTGATCAATAATGTGTGTGCTATGGTACATGGTACAGTGAAGTGTGTAAAAATTTAAATAATGATTCAAAATGTTGCATAATTGTAAGTAGAGAAGTGTTAAATTCATATGTTTTGTTAGATGTATACTTCTCCTCGCTTCTTTCGAAAGCATTGTCATCTATTTTGGAGCGTGTCATTTCAAGTTTTGCCTTCCCGATAAACGCTGGGCTCATAATAACATGTTTCAAGACCAGTGAGCTACAAGCCCAGCAGTTCAGAAGTAGCCTAAAGAAGAAGAAAAAAACAGTCCTGCCCTTTCTGAAGATTTCCTGTTTCATGAAAGTGCATACATACTGTCTGACTCATATACGGCGAATTCTGACTGCACTATTTACTTTAACCCAGGGTTGCTTGAGACGCATGAGAGCAGCAGGCAGACTGAAAAATAAATCCGAAGAACGTCTCGAATTAAAGTCTGGATATTTACTGTAATCAAGCTTTTAGTAAATGAAAAGAAGAGTAGTTTGTAATCCGTTTCTAAATGGAGCTACTTCGGTTTTCTGCTTTCTGGTGTGGAACGATACTCTTTGGTAGTGTTCTGCTAGAACAGAAGGGTGAGTTTAAAACGTTGTTTCAAGTAGCCTATGAATGTTGCTGGTTGGCTATAGTGTTATCGTTGGTTTAAAGTAATTATTGAAACATTTATGAGGTTATTGACCGCTAGTAACATTGACACGTGTTTCTGTTTCCCCAAATTATAACTTCTAATTGCCATTCAGATTTTTGTAGCAGGTGGTCAAACATAATCCAGCTCTACATTTTGGTGGAAGGCAAAATGTTCATCTCATTTGACCTAAAACTCGCAAATATATTGATTGCCTCGTACTGCGAATTTGAATGCATAGTATTTAATGTATGCAAATTACGCAGTCAGTGTCGTTCAATATCAGAAACTCAGGAACTGTGCTACATTTATACCCAAATTCAAATGTTTTACTAAAGTGGGGATGGAATGACCGTATGAGCATAATGACAACGTATTTTCAATACTAAAATTGAGCGCTAGTATTTTCCAAGAGGAAATCATATCAGAAAATAATTTGTGTGTGCCATGATGTTTCTGCAAAGGGGAAGTAGGCCTATGTATTAAAGTGCTTGCTTAACACAGTGGGAGGAGGTTTAGCTACACCACCTGTTGCAAGAGAGAACCTGCATGGTGGTCCTACCAATGAGACTTTTCCTTCTTATATACATTGTTGACACTGGAAGTGGGAATTATATTTGGTCTATCATTTGCAAGGTAGACACATCATAAATTGTCATCTATTTGCCCCTCCAACTCCAACCCAGTCCCAATGGCACCAAACAGCTTTGATAATCCTCTCTCCCCCACATCTGCAATTATATTTTGCCATAGGTGACAATTAACAGCATTCATCCCCACCATAGCCTGTCTCCTTGGGCTAAAATAGCATACATTTTGAGAGGAGTTTTTCTAATGATATAATTACTTTTCACTCCACAACCTCTCTCTCTACTACCAGCTCTCAGCCCAAGATAATTCTTAGCCGTTCTGTTATAACTCTATAACGGACTACAAACTTCACCTCAGGCCAACTTCTAAATCGTACACCTCTGCAGTACTTAATCTTAAAGACTTTATTGGTTTGTTTAAAATGGATCAACTCAGACATGTACAGTACACCCTGAAAACAGGAATAACAGAATATAGCATAATATCCGTCTGCAATATCCTGCCACCATGGATACTTCACTATCTATACTGCTGTGTGAATGCTGCCACCTGCAGTGCATGTGGCTTCTCTAGATCTGCTCCAGTCACTCTGGTTTTCAGACTTGCAGGTTGTATTTCGGTTGCTTCAAGCCACAGCTCTACTCTAACCTGCAGATTGTGTACAGGCAGCTACAGTAGGCGTTTTGTCCTGGTACAGGAGTACAAACATTCTCTCCTAAGTCACTAACCTTGATATTCTCTAACATCGAGTATACTACTGCACTGTGAGTAAGTCGGAGGGAAGAGAACCTCATTTGCTCTCTCTCCTGTACCGACTTTAGAGAGAGAGGTGATTATTTTGACATGGCTGGTCACATGACCTGCCAAAGTGGCTTTATCAGGTTCGCCCCCTTGCCAGCCGGTCCAATACACTGGAGACCCAGGCTGCGTCTAAAATGGCGCCCTATTCTCTATATAGTAAACTACAATTTGTGAAATAGGGTTACGTTTGGGACACAACCCCCAAGCCTCCCCCGTTTCGCTTGGCTGAACTCAGCTCTCTGCGACGGAAATTCTTCAAGAGGAAATCCTTGAGCTGCACATGCAGACAGGCCCAGTTAACGGCCAATAACCCACTTTCACTATCGGCCGTGTCACGAGGACACTGCTGATGCAAGTAGCAGGTTGAACTTTCTCTTCCTATGTGTGCAGTCTGTTACACTTCGAATTTAGCGTGGTTATGTGGCAGTGACGTCAATTCAGTCTGTAAGATCTCTACCTCCATCTCTTTTTACGTCGTTTCACCTCACCTCTGTCTTAGCTATTAAGAGCGTCTGAACTCAGGTCAGGTTCTGTTTTTATTCATGCTAAAGACACGCCGTAGAGGTCTGGAAGGAGAGCAAATGAGAAAGAAGGAAGTGATGTGGTAGTACTCTCTCTGGTGCAAAATATCTCAATTTCTCTCTCTCTCTCTCTCACAAATACACACTCCAACATTACGTCCTGGTCTTTGATATTCACAAAGTGAATTGGCAAGAGACAAATGAGCAAATTGAAGACTACTCGACTGAGCGATATACTGATGTTCAATGTTCCCTTTTGTTTGTTTTTGTTGTATTGTCTGGCGGTTGTCTTAGTAGAGATGACTATCACACACAAACAGGGACACATCCCACCACTGACTCCCCGTGTGATGTCAAGTCTGAACACGACCATGGTAGATGGATGGCACCGCAGAATGTGCTGATTGTTCACAGTAGAATTTAGGCTCTGGGGAAATAGTTGAAAAATGACTACATGTTAAATTGAAATGAATGGATTGGAGAATGAATGTTGAAAAAAAAAAATAATGTATCACTTATTTAAACAACTGTCTCTTGGAGTAATACATAGTAGCCGAAAGGAACATTCGTTTGGTCTATTTCACATATTATTTTCAAAGGGAAATTGTCAAGTCTCTCCGTAAATGATACATTCCTTCACGTAGCCTGGACTGAGATACGAGGTGAAGGTTTCACTGTACTCACTGATGTTCAACAGACCATACTTTTCCAGTGTAGGAAATGTCCATATTAATGTATTCGATGGCAAAGTTCACCTTTCTGGTGTTTGCGGCCTTTTGTTTGTCTGTGTAATTGGAGGGGGATGTCAGTTTCCCAAGTTATCATCTTCGTTAGGTTAATACAGTTTAGGCCCAAATAACAGCATTCAAAGGCCGGGGTTCAATCCAAAACTGTGCTATATAGTGCGCTTGACATTTTTAAAGGTAATTGAGCAAACATCTGCAACATTTACCACGATCAAATTAAATCCCGGTCAAAGTTCTTATCTTGTGTTTTAGACCCTCAGAGAGTGAACTGTACTCATTTGTAATAGTGAAATGTTATCTTATTTTTAACCCTTATTTTACCAGGTAAGTTGACTGAGAACACGTTCTCATTTACAGCAATGACCTGGGGAATAGTTACAGGAAGAGGAGGGGGAAGGAATGAGCCAATTGGAAGCCGGGGATGATTAGGTGGCCATGATGGCCAGATTGGTCATTTTTCAAGGACTCCGGGGTTAACACTCCTATTCTTACGATAATTGCCATGGGCTCTTCAGTGACCACAGAGAGTCAGGGTACCCATTTAACGTTCCATCCAAAAGACAGCACCCTACACATGACAATGTCCCCATTCACTGCCCTGAGGTATCGGGATATTTTTTAGACCCGAGGAAAGCGTACCTCCTACTGGCCCTTCAATACTACTTCCAGCAGCATCTGGTCTCCCATTCAGGGAACAACCAGGACCAACCCTGCTTAGCATCAGAGGCAATCCAGCAGTGCGATGTAGGGTGGTATGCTGCTGGCATGAAGTAAAGTGCTGCAGTAAAGAGTGAACATATTGGATGAGATGACACATGAGTGACCTAAACGAACCAACTATTGACCGCCTCAAATAACCATTTCCCTTTTGCAAACGATCAATCTAACATGTCTTTCCCTCTTTGTGTCTCCGCCCCAGGGGTCTCGTCAATGAACATGCTGAAGCTGAAGCTTCTGTGTAAGTTCTGTGACGTGGAGTCTACCAGCTGTACGGGCACAGGGAGCTGTATGACCGACTGTGGCATCACCTCCATCTGCCCCCATCCAGAGGACGTGTGTGTCAGCATTTGGTGAGTGACTACAGCAGCCCTCATCATCTTTCATTGAGAGTTGGAATGACCTTTAAACTTGACCTCAGGAGAGCAGTATTAGTGGGTTCGGTGACACACGACGACCATGTTAGTGAGCGGCAGAGCGGGAATTCATCATCTTGCTTGGTGCTTTGTCATTTTAAAAACGACATTTGCTCTCAACAAGGTTTAACTAAGTAGCCAAACCCAAAAGTGCCCCACCCACTAACCCAAATATAGTTGCGAAATGTGAATGTTAAAAAAGTAGAGAACTAGATTTGGCCTCCTGTTCGAAGCGGGAAGGCAATGCCACTGTTTCTCATTGACATTTTTTGGGGGAGCTAGGAACACAAGCATTTCGCTACACCCGCAATAGCATCTGCTACATATACATATGTGACCAATACATTTGATTTGATTTTGATGTTTGATTTACAGCAGTAGGAACTGAAGTCAGCAGAACTCCTAATGTCATGTTCACAGCAACACCTCTTAAAATGTGTTGCACTACATAATCTACACACCACCCAGCAAGAGACCCGAGTAGCCCATTTTGTAGGTTCATTTGTGCACCTTCAGGATTACCTCTGTATCAAATCATTACCATAATGCTTGGTAATTAGTGTGTAATTAGTGTTGTGTTAATTAGTCAAGTTATTTTCCCTTTTTATTACTGTCTATAACTTCATCACTTAATTGTAGTGTAATTATAATGGCTCCTGTTGTCTTGTTTCCAGGAGAAAGAGAGTTGACAACGTCACCATAGACACGATATGCCACAACCCAGCCCATAAGCTGCATGGTCTGGTGCTGGAGGGCTATAACAACAGCAAGTGTGAGATGAGGGAGAGGAATGGCATGGGCTCCCAGTTCTTCATCTGCTCCTGCTCCGAGGACGAGTGCAACAACCACGTGTTCTTCACTCCCTGTAAGTCCCTATGTAGTGCTATGTCACCTCATATGTAGTGCTATGTCAGCTCATATGTAGTGCTATGTCACCTGTTATGTCATGCTGAAGATGGCCTTCTGTGGGCATTGTGATTGGTCATACGAGTGCAACGACCATGACTTCTTCACCTTCTGTGAGTCCCTACGTGGTGCTATGTCACCTGTTATGTCATCGCTAAGATTGTGTAATGTAGGCTAGGCATTACAATTGACGACATAGTTGACCAACACCTTTGACGTAACTCTAAAGTAATGAACCTTTATGCAATTCCTTATTAGGTTGTCATGTAAGGTGTCACGTATTGAATGTTAACATGTGTGTACTGTTGTACACCCTCCAAATACAAGATTGCAAACAGGTTTTGCATCGTGGAGGCATTTTGGCTGTAGTCTCTCGTTCTAATCTTGGCCATGGAATCTTACGTATTTTGACTACAGCATCCAAGCAGCAATAACACAGAGGTACATTTTCGAGACCTGGCTTTCCAGAGGCCAAAATTGAAAGCATCTGCACATGGCGATCAACGACGTCATGGAAAAACATTTCCCCCTCACCGTGGAGGATGGATAGGTCTGCTCCAAACTGTCAAACTTCATGCTCACCACGAAACGTGTGAAGCATTATGTACGTAGTGTAACACACTGAAATAACAGGTGAAAAACAGCACATTGCATGTATTAACACAATCAATGTTCCCTAACCTACCCCCCGGGGGTAGTAACTGGGAAACGTTCCTCTGTGGGCCGTATTCACTGAGAGATGGCAGAGGCACAGGGACAGGTTTTATGTGACGGATCGCTTCTCTCTCTCACTCTGAGAAAACCAAAACAAACGCCACTGGGGCCATGTTTAAAATTTCAGACGTGTGGTTTCCTGACTGGGAAAAAAGGAGCAAGCGAATGAGGGCTAGACGGGCACTTGCTGTACTGTATGCACACACACGTTCATAGACACACACACACACACAAATGCATGCACGTACGCCGGTACACACACAATCCTTAACTGCCAAACGTGTTCCTAATACAGTATCTCTGTCTGTAATTACAGAGCACCAGCAGTAACCCCAGCCTGTTCAGACAACGTGTTAACGACTCATTTACAACCCTTCAAATCCTAACTGATCTGACATGTTGTGTTTTATTATGTTTTTACGAGACTTCTGCCATCCCCAGACATAGGATTGTAAACATAGCATATGCATACACTTTCACCAGATTACTGGGACTAGCAGACACCGACATCGCTCCTTAAAAATCAGACATAGACTAGGTCTATAAAGGGAACACAATATGTGGTTGACTGGGGCATGGTTACAGCCTATTTGTGTGTTTAACAGACCAGCAAGCTAACTTCAGCTTCGTAGCTTCCAGATGCTTATTGACATTCCTCATGGAAGTGTTAGGTTCCTCTGCTTTGCCGGACAGGAGCGGGCTGCGTTGCGCGTAGCAAGATGCTCTGAGACGACACAGCTACTTGGCTACTTCCTGTTGATTTCCTAGTGCTGAAGGGAATTGGAGTGTAATGTATAGTGTGTGTGACGTTCAAGCACAGCTGAAATGTCAAATGTCAAAGTATAGGCTACGTCATGTATTGAGGGATCCCGAGTGGCGCAGTGGTCTAAGGCACTGCATCCCAGTGCAAGAGGCGTCACTGCAGTCCCTGGTTTGAATCCAGGCTGTATTACATCCGGCTGTGATTGGGAATCCCATAGGGCGGCGCACAATTGGCCCAGCGTCGTCCGGGTTTGGCCGGTGTAGGCCGTCATTGTAAATAAGAATTTGTTCTTAACTGACTTGCCTAGTTAAATAAAAAATTGTATCCCACAAAGTCCTTTGTGGTCATTGTTTTCTATGCAGTGGGCACTTAAGGTCAATAAACAAACAAACTTCTTTGATCTTGACCCTTGTGGCTGGTCCAGCTACTCATAGTGAGTGAAAAGGCTCTTGTGAAAATATGCTAAAGTTTTAGAGTATAGTATGAGCACTGAGGAGTTCTAATGTTGTAGAGGTGTATAATTGTATAAGTATTGTAGAATATACCAAACTGGGGGGCTGCCCTTGACCAGCACAAAAACATCCTGTGGCGTTCTGCATTAGCATCGAATAGCCCCCGTGATATGCAACCTTTCAGGGAAGTTAGGAACAAATATACACAGGCAGTTAGGAAAGCTAAGGCTAGCTTTTTCAAACAGAAATGTGCATCCTGTAGTACTAACTCCAAAAAAGTTCTGGGACACTGTAAAGTCCATGGAGAATAAGAGCACCTCCTCCCAGCTGCCCACTGCTCTGAGGCTAGGAAACACTGTTACCATCGATAAATCCACTATAATTGAGAATTTCAACAATTTATCTCTACGGCTGGCCATGCTTTCCACCTGGCTAACCCTACCCCGGTCAACTGCCCAGCACCCTCCACAGCAACCCGCCAAAGCCCCCACCATTTCTCCTTTACCCAAATCCAGATAGCTGATGTTCTGAAAGAGCTGCAAAATCTGGACCCCTACAAATCAGCCGGGCTAGACAATCTTGACCCTCTCTTTCTAAAATGATCTGCCGAAATTGTTGCAACCCCTATTACTAGCCTGTTCAACCTCTCTTTCGTATCGTCTGAGATTCCCAAAGATTGGAAAGCTGCCGCGGTCATCCCCCTCTTCAAAGAGGGTGACACTCTAGACCCAAACTGCTACAGACCTATATCTATCCTACCCTGTCTTTCTAAGGTATTCGAAAGCCAAGTTAACAAACAGATTAGCGACCATTTCGAATCCCACCGTACCTTCTCCACTATGCAATCTGGTTTCAGAGCTGGTCTTGGGTGCACCTCAGCCACGCTCAAAGTCCTAAACAACATCATAACCGCCATTGATAAGAGACATTACTGTGCAGCCGTATTCATCGACCTGGTCAAGGCTTTCGACTCTGTCAATCACCACATTCTTATTGGCAGACTCGACAGCCTTGGTTTCTCAAATGATTGTCTCGCCTGGTTTACCAACTACTTCTCTGATAGAGTTCAGTGTGTCAAATCGGAGGGCCTGTTGTCCGGACCTCTGGCAGTGTCTATGGGGGTGCCACAGGGTTCAATTCTCGGGCCGACTCTCTTCTCTGTATACATCAATGATGTCGCTCTTGCTGCTGGTGATTCTCTGATCCACCTCTACGCAGACGACACCATTCTGTATACTTCTGGCCCCTCTTTGGACACTGTGTTAACTAACCTCCAGACGAGCTTCAATGCCATACAACTCTCCTTCCGTGGCCTCCAACTGCTCTTAAATGCAAGTAAAACTAAATGCATGCTATTCAATCGATCGCCATCCGTTTTGTCACCAAAGCCCCATACACTACCCACCACTGCGACCTGTACGCTCTCGTTGGTTGGCCCTCGCTTCACACTTGTCGCCAAACCCACTGGATACAGGTTATCTACAAGTCTCTGCTAGGTAAAGCCCCGCCTTAGCTCAGCTCACTGGTCATCATAGCAGCACCCACTTGTAGCACGCGCTCCAGCAGGTATATCTCACTGGTCACCCCCAAAGCCAATTCCTCTTTGGTCGCCTTTCCTTCCAGTTCTCTAATGCCAATGACTGGAACGAACTGCAAAAATCACTGACGCTGGAGGCTCATATCTCCCTCACTAGCTTTAAGCACCAGCTGTCAGAGCATCTCACAGATCACTGCACCTGTACATAGCCCATCTATCTACCTCATCCCCTTACTGTATTTATTTATTTATCTTGCTCCTTTGCACCCCAGTATCTCTACTTGCACATTCATCTTCTGCACATCTACCATTCCAGTGTTTAATTGCTATATTGTAATTACTTCGCCACCATGTTCTATTTATTGCCTTACCTCCCTTATCTTACCTCATTTGCACTCACTGTATATATACTTTTTGTTTTCTTTTTTCTACTGTATTATTGACTGTATGTTTTGTTTATTCCATGTGTAACTCTGTGTTGTTGTATATGTCGAATTGCTATGCTTTATCTTGGCCAGGTCGCAGTTGCAAATGAGAACTTGTTCTCAACTAGCCTACCTGGTGAAATGAAAGAGGTATATTCTACAATATTTTTTACTGAGTATGCAATGTATTGTATAACTAATCTATAACATCTGCCTTGTCTCTGTGTTTCTCTCTTGTCCTTCCTCTCCACCCCAGACTCTCTTGACTCCCAGGTGGTGTCGGTGATCCTGGTCAGCCTGGTTCCTCTGCTGGTTCTGGCCATGCTGGTCATCACATCCTTCTATTGGTACCGCATCTACCACCAGCGCCACGCCGGTGCCAAGCGCAAGAAGACGCCGCTCGACTTCAGCGACGGCCGCGCCATCATGATGGACGACGACGGCTCGGACAGCAGCTCCACGCACGCCAACAACCTCAACCACAACACGGAGCTCCTCCCCATCGAGCTGGACTCCCAGGTGGGCAAGGGCCGCTTCGCTGAGGTCTACAAGGCCAAGCTGAAGCAGGGCGCCACGGGAGCCGGTGAGCCCTTCGAGACCGTCGCCGTCAAGATTTTCGCCGATGAAGAGTATGCCTCGTGGAAGAACGAGAAGGACATCTTCTCGGACGCTGACCTGCGCCACGAGAACGTCCTGCACTTCCTGACAGCGGAGGAACGTAAGGTGGAGAAACAGTATTGGCTGATCACGGCCTACCACCCCCAGGGCAACCTCCAGGAGTACCTGACGCGCCACGTCATCAGCTGGGACGACCTGTGGGTGCTGGGCGGGTCGCTGGCGAGGGGCGTGGCCCACCTGCACAGTGACCACACGTTGTGCGGACGCTACAAGGTGCCAATCGTCCACCGGGACATCAAGAGCTCCAACATCCTGGTGAAGGGGGACCTCACCTGCGTCCTGTGTGACTTTGGCCTGGGTCTGCGTCTGGACAACTCGCTGTCTGTGGACGAGCTGGCCAACAGTGGACAGGTACATATTCTTCTCTCCTGTCTCTCCTTTCTACTTAGGCTGCATCCAAAATGGTACCATATTCTGTATGATTAGGGCACTATATAGGAAAAGGGAGCCATTTTATTTGACCAAGGCTTATAGGGCTCTGGTGAAAAGTAGTGCACTATTTTGGGAATAGGGTGCCATTTCAGACACACTAGTGTCTGGCTCATTTTATCATACTGGTTCCTCTTCTGGACAACATATTAATGATATCCATAGAGCAAGTGCTGCTAGGCCTTTTGCTTTATTACAGTGATTAGACAAACAGCCCAGGCTGTCAGTTAAAACTGCAGTTGAATTGTACCGTTACATGGTACTGGAAGCAATCATGCATATTCTACTATCAATAGCATTAGAATGGCGTAGAACGGAACAGAATAAAACAGAATAGTCTCACACTACAGGTGGGCACTGCCAGGTACATGGCCCCTGAGGTGCTGGAGTCCAGGATCAACCTGGAGAACATCGAGTCGTTCAAGCAGACAGACGTCTACTCCATGGCCCTGGTACTGTGGGAGATCACCTCCAGGTGCAACGCCATTGGAGGTAAAGTAACACCACATGATGTCTGACCAATCACGTGACCGAGCTGCATTAGACAGTAGCCAATTGACAGGCGATATTTAGATTTGAAGTAGTGGCCTTGTGTAAGTGATATAAAGGAATAAGTATACTTCTCTGTAAAGGTCCATTAAGCTTGTTTTACTCCAATGCTTGTAAACAAAGTCAATGTAAACAAACTCTATATAGCCTAAAAAAATGGTTACAACCATCATTTTGATATCATGGATGGTCAGTCCTTGCATCCATAGCTCTTTCAATGAATTTGGGAGTGGTTAGATTTATCCAGTACCATCCCTCAAGTTTTTACCGTAACAGGGTCTGGTAGTACCGCTTTAAGGTGTTTATAGTGTAATGGCCACCTATTATGCACATTGGTCACCTTTTCCCATGATGCCCTTCACTGAAAGGAAGTAAAGGGAGTGGGTGTGTCCTGTTTCTCCACCCTTCTCCCGAAGTGTGCACTTTCACACAGCCACTGTCTCACATCTCCGTTACTTACTGTGGTGTGGGAAACATTTCAGAGAAACCAAAACGTGTCAAAAAACTATTAATTCTCTGTTAGTTCTCAAAGAACAAGAGCCTTCTATTCACTAATGTACCATTCTTCCTGTTTGTCATCTCTCTGAACAACAAGGCCAGGATATGGGCAAATAATACAAATGGGTGATTATCCAATGGGCATCCTACGGCAAGCCACAGGGACATATTTTATATAACATAGAGGAATTCGTTTTTCACTTCCCTCTGTCTCTGTGGTCTATTTTGTCTTGTGGGTGATCCTGTTTGACCATTTGTGTCAGAATGTTGATTGAATGTTAGTGTTGGTGCACGCCTGCTTCCAGCGCGGCCATTTCCTGTTTTCCCTTTGGTACCTAGGGGCCCCTTTAGCGCTGTCACCGCGGTAGCGCTGCCACAGAGCCCTCTGAAGGAAAACATGGCCGAATGATCAGCCTATTATACCCTCTCACATTTTCCTTCCAATGGCATGGGGTGAAAGAATACTGTATGTGTGCCCATTGGGTACACCTCTGAAATGAAAATAGTCAATTTCCTCTCGCTTTCTTTCTCTCGCTTTCTCTCTCTCTCTGTCTCCCTGTCTTCCTCCCTCTTCTGTCTCTGTCTGTCTGTTTGTCTCTCTCTCTCTTTATCCCCCTCTCTCTGTCTGTCTGTCTGTCTCTCTCTCTCAGCAGTATCTTGTGCTGAGGCCTATACTCTACAGTAATAAATGAATCTCCCCATGTCATGACATTACGTACATCCACCATCCACGACTATTCCAGCTGGCACTGTAGACAGCCAGTGGTGAGAGGACAGGATAGCATAGATTTACGGGAGAGGGGAAGCGCGGCGCCTTCCTACCCCTGGATGGGAATAGGACCGGTGGATAGAGAAGCAATTGGGATAACCCATGTGTTTTGGCTTAGTCTGATCTCGCCCACCAATACCACTCGTCTTCCCCTAGATTGGCGTGTGTTCTGATAAAAGTGGAGGTGTTGAAATGTGTAGTGCGGTAGGAAAGCCCAAGGAGACTTTCCCATGTTGAAAGGTTAAATCACTGTTGGAATTTAGCTAGTCTCCCACCTTGATACAGCAAGAAGCTGCCTTATTTTGTGTACTAACGTTACTGTGCTGCACTGACAGTTTGTTTGGATATTCCCTTGGGGGTAAAATGTTTGCAGAGTTAGAATGACTAACTCAACAACTGCTACTATCTATGTCTGCGAAACTGGCATTCACACAGCTACATACAGTACATGTATTTTTACTACTTGTCATCCTTTCAATAAAAACTTCCCATGCTATCATCCCAGCTCGGTGAGTCAATATTGACGGCATAAAACCCTGTTCACCTGAGAACACACACACACACACACACACACACACACACACACACACACACACACACACACACACACGCACACAGCAGATGGCATAAAACTCCTCTCAACTTGGAAAATACAAACACTTCCCTCTTCCCCAAACACAGTCAGACTGACACATCTCAGTGCCTCATTATAATGAGTGGGTAGGTGAAGCCGCCATGGCTTCCCTGTCTGTCTGTCTGTCTCAGCCGCCACCTGCCTCAGTGCCTCAGCAGACAGATGTCAGAAGCTCCCGTTGTCTCACTGCCTTGCCTGGCAGACCGCCACACAGGCAGTCAGTCAGCCACTTTGTCACAGTTTCGGGGCCTTTCGTATGATCTGGGATCTGTCACGCGGTACGAACGCGCCCCGTCTGTCAACAGGGCCAGTCGCAACCTCAGAGAAAGCAGCAGCAGCCGTCACTATGCATTCTTTATCCTCAAAGTAAAAGTAAGGACAAGTAAAAAGAATCAACTGTGGGAGAAAGTAATAAATACATCGTCCCGGGCCGTCTCTTTTCCCGAAATGTCTTTCCCGTATAATTTGCACGGCTGGAATTAGGAGCAGGAAAGACAGGAGGGCGTTCACTGGCTGGTTTAGGGAGGAATGGGAGAACAGTGGTGTTGACCATCCCACTGTAGGAGAAATTCCTTCACTCCCCTGAGGGAGAAGACAGGGTTAGAGTAGAGTGGAGGAGGACAGCTGCTATCCAGATGTCATGGCCTCACCTCAAACCTGAATGGGCCCCATGCTGTCTGTTTGTCTGTCTGGCTAGCTGTCTGGCATTCTGTCTGGCAAGCTGTCTGTCTGTCTTTTCTGCCTGTACCCTTACAGAAAATGGTTTCACATGTGGAAAATCACATGATTTCACATGAAATTTCACGTGAAATCATGTGTTTTGTAACACTTCACATGTGATCACAAGTTTTCACGTGTAGTTTCACGTGATCACATGTTGCTTTACACACTACGACATTCATGCATGTCAACATCAGAAGCCTCCTCCCTAAGTTTGCCTTACTCACCGCTTTAGCACACTCTGCCAACCCTGATGTCCTTGCCGTGTCCGAATCCTGGCTTAGGAAGGCCACCAAAAATTCTGGGATTTCCATACCCAACTATAACACTTTCCGTCAAGATAGAACTGCCAAAGGGGGAGGAGTTGCAATCTACTGCAGAGATAGCCTGCAAAGTTCTGTCATACTTTCCAGGTCTATGCCCAAACAGTTCGAACTTCTAATTTTAAAAATTAATCTCTCCAGAAATAAGTCTCTCACTGTTGCCGCCTGCTACCGACCCCCCTCAGCTCCAAGCTGTGCCCTGGACACCATCTGTGAATTGATCGCTCCCCATCTAGCTTCAGAGTTTGTTCTGTTAGGTGACCTAAACTGGGATATGCTTAACACCCCGGCAGTCCTACAATCCAAGCTTGATGCCCTCAATCTCACACAAATCATCAAGGAACCCACCAGGTATAACCCTAAATCCGTAAACATGGGCACCCTAATAGACATTATCCTGACCAACCTGCCCTCCAAATACACCTCTGCTGTCTTCAATCAAGATCTCAGCGATCACTGCCTCATTGCCTGTATCCGCCACGGGTCCGCGGTCAAACGACCACCCCTCATCACTGTCAAACGCTCCCTAAAACACTTCTGCGAGCAGGCCTTTCTAATCGACCTGGCCCGGGTACCCTGGAAGGATATTGACCTCATCCCGTCAGTTGAGGATGCCTGGTCATTCTTTAAAATTTACTTCCTCACCATATTAGACAAGCATGCTCCGTTCAAAAAATGCAGAACCAAGAACAGATATAGCCCTTGGTTCACTCCAGACCTGACTGCCCTCGACCAGCACAAAAACATCCTGTGGCGAACTGCAATAGCATCGAAGAGCCCCCGCGATATGCAACTGTTCAGGGAAGTCAGGAACCAATACACGCAGTCAGTCAGGAAAGCAAAGGCCAGCTTTTTCAAGCAGAAATTTGCATCTTGTAGCTCTAACTCCAAAAAGTTCTGGGATACTGTAAAGTCCATGGAAAACAAGAGCACCTCCTCCCAGCTGCCCACTGCACTGAGGCTAGGTAACACGGTCACCACTGATAAGTCCGTGATAATCGAAAACTTCAACAAACATTTCTCAATGGCTGGCCATGCCTTCCTCCTGGCGACTCCAACCTTGGCCAACAGCCCCGCCCCCCCCGCTGCTACTCGCCCAAGCCTCCCCAGCTTCTCCTTTACCCATATCCAGATAGCGGATGTTCTGAAAGAGCTGGAAAACCTGGACCCATACAAATCAGCTGGGCTTGACAATCTGGACCCCCTATTTCTGAAACTGTCCGCCGCCATTGTCGCACCCCCTATTACCAGCCTGTTCAACCTCTCCTTCGTATCATCTGAGATCCCCAAGGATTGGAAAGCTGCCGCGGTCATCCCCCTCTTCAAAGGGGGAGACACCCTGGACCCAAACTGTTACAGACCTATATCCATCCTGCCCTGCCTATCTAAGGTCTTCGAAAGCCAAGTCAACAAACAGATCACTGACCATCTCGAATCCCACCGTACCTTCTCCGCTGTGCAATCCGGTTTCCGAGCTGGTCACGGGTGCACCTCAGCCACGCTCAAGGTACTAAACGATATCATAACCGCCATCGATAAAAGACATTACTGTGCAGCCGTCTTCATCGACCTGGCCAAGGCTTTCGACTCTGTCAATCACCATATTCTTATCGGCAGACTCAGTAGCCTCGGTTTTTCTAATGACTGCCTTGCCTGGTTCACCAACTACTTTGCAGACAGAGTTCAGTGTGTCAAATCGGAGGGCATGTTGTCCGGTCCTCTGGCAGTCTCTATGGGGGTACCACAGGGTTCAATTCTCGGGCCGACTCTTTTCTCTGTATACATCAATGATGTTGCTCTTGCTGCGGGCGATTCCCTGATCCACCTCTACGCAGACGACACCATTCTATATACTTCCGGCCCTTCCTTGGACACTGTGCTATCTAACCTCCAAACGAGCTTCAATGCCATACAACACTCCTTCCGTGGCCTCCAACTGCTCTTAAACGCTAGTAAAACCAAATGCATGCTTTTCAACCGGTCGCTGCCTGCACCCGCACGCCCGACTAGCATCACCACCCTGGACGGTTCCGACCTAGAATATGTGGACATCTATAAGTACCTAGGTGTCTGGCTAGACTGCACACTCTCCTTCCAGACTCATATCAAACATCTCCAATCCAAAATCAAATCAAGAATCGGCTTTCTATTCCGCAACAAAGCCTCCTTCACTCACGCCGCCAAACTTACCCTAGTAAAACTGACTATCCTACCGATCCTCGACTTCGGCGATGTCATCTACAAAATAGCTTCCAATACTCTACTCAGCAAACTGGATGCAGTTTATCACAGTGCCATTCGTTTTGTTACTAAAGCACCTTATACGACCCACCACTGCGACCTGTATGCCCTAGTCGGCTGGCCCTCGCTACATGTTCGTCGTCAGACCCACTGGCTCCAGGTCATCTACAAGGCTATGCTAGGTAAAGTGCCGCCTTATCTCAGTTCACTGGTCACGATGGCTACACCCACCCGCAGCACGCGCTCCAGCAGGTGTATCTCACTGATCATCCCTAAAGCCAAAACCTCATTTGGACGCCTTTCCTTCCAGTTCTCTGCTGCCTGCGACTGGAACGAATTGCAAAAATCTCTGAAGTTGGAGACTTTTATCTCCCTCAACAACTTTAAAAATCTGCTATCCGAGCAGCTAACCGATCGCTGCAGCTGTACATAGTCCATCTGTAAACTACCCACCCAATTTACCTACCTCACCCCCATACTGCTTTTATTTATTTACTTTTCTGCTCTTTTGCACACCAGTATCTCTTCTTGCACATGATCAACTGATGATTTATCACTCCAGTGTTAATCTGCTAAATTGTAATTATTCGATTTATTGCCTACCTCATGCCTTTTGCACACATTGTATATAGATTCTCTTTTTTTTCTACCATGTTATTGACTTGTTTATTGTTTACTCCATGTGTAACTCTGTGTTGTCTGTTCACACTGCTATGCTTTATCTTGGCCAGGTCGCAGTTGCAAATGAGAACTTGTTCTCAACTAGCCTACCTGTGGTCCCGTGTGGCTCAGTTGGTAGAGCATGGCGCTTGCAACGCCAGGGTTGTGGGTTCATTCCCCACGGGGGGACCAGGATGAATATGTATGAACTTTCCAATTTGTAAGTCGCTCTGGATAAGAGCGTCTGCTAAATGACTTAAATGTAAATGTAAATGTTAAATAAAGGTGAAATAAAAAATAAAAAAAATAAAAAATAAATTCATTTGTTGGGCTCCCGAGAGGCGGTCTAAGGCACCGCATCTCAGTGCAAGAGGTGTCACTATAGTACCTGGTTTGAATCCAGGCTGTATCACATCCGGCCGTGATTGGGAGTCCCATAGGGCGGCGCACAATTTGCCTAGCGTCGTCTGGGTTTGGCCGGAGTAGGCCGTCATTGTAAATAAGAATTTGTTCTTAACTGACTTGCCTAGTTAAATAAAGGTGCCATTTCTTTTCACATAAGATCACGTGATCACATGAAAACATGTGTTCACATGAAAGTCATGTGTTTTTTTTCGTAAGGGTATTACTTCCTGTCTGTCTGGTTGGCTGTCTGGCTGTCTGTGTCTGGCTTCCTGGCTGGTTTGCTGCCTGGCTGGCTGGCTGGCTGCCTGTCTGTCACCCAGGGCTTTAACAACCTGTGAGGAAGATAAAACAAGGTCAGAGCCATCGCCACAAACTCTCAGCTTAATCAAAACCATCAGAGGAGAGAAGTAGAATAGTTTATCGTTCTCCAAGAGGGAGGGAAAGAGTGTCAAGCGTGATTGTCAAGCTGTCTCAAACAGATTCATGTTACTTTTTTGGCTCGGATCAGAAGCAAACTTGTTAGCTCTATGAGGATCTGTTTTCTTGATTTATTTAAGTTGACTGAAATCCTAATATCTACTATACTGTAGATAGTGTACTCGAAAATAACCAGTACAAACTACTGTATGATGAATACATGTAATACCACATTCCTATGTGCATGAGGGGTACTATATGTCTGTGGGTTTACATTGGTCAAATTGTATTGTTAGGTGTTACTGTACTGTTGGAGCTAGGAACATAAGCATATATTTATCTTATTGTATTGTTAGGTGTTACTGTACTGTTGGAGCTAGGAACATAAGCATTTATTTATCTTATTGTATTTTTAGGTGTTACTGTACTGTTGGAGCTAGGAACATAAGCATTTATTTCGCTACACCCGCGATAACATCTGCAAAATATGTGTACACGACTAACACAAGTTGATTTGACTTGTGAACTGGCAAGTTGTGGTTCAGATATACTCAGGTGGTGCATGGCTTTCTCAACCACAGGGTACAGTTTGAACAGGAGTCTCTAGAATGAGTCATTGTAACAAACATATGACTGGGGCTGCACAGTAACTTAAACAGGTCAGGCTTTGAACCAGGAAACCAGACTGAGACCTGATGGTTAATAGCATGAGGGAGAGAGAGGCTGGCCATGTAGTCTAAATCTATGGAAACCCATGTCTGAGCTGCCAAAAATGTACTGTATCAACATTACAAACCAGCAAGAGGAAGTCGATGGTGAACTACAGAGCGGGAATGTTGAGACATTTTCTGGATTCACTTGTTCAAATCAAATCAAACTGAATTTGTCAAATGCGCTGAATACAACAGGTTTAGACCTTACAAGCCCTTAACCTACATTGTAGTTTCAAGAAAAATACAAGTTTAGAAAATATTTACGAAATAAACTTAACAAAAAAAAGTAACACAATAAAATGAAAATGTTTCGGTACCGAATCAATGTGCGGGGTACAGATTAACTGTTCACCATTCTTATGGCTTGGGGGTAGAAGATGTTAAGGAGCATTTTGGACCTCGACTTGGTGCTCCGGTAACGCTTTCCATGCGGGAGTAGAGAGAACATTCTATGACTCGGGTAGCTGGAGTCTGACAATTTTTAGGGCCTTCCTTTGACACCGCCTGGTATAGAGGTCCAGGATGACAGGAAGCTGGCCCTAGTGATGCCCTAGTGTAGCCTTGCAGTCGGATGCCGAGCAGTTGCCATATCAGGCGGTGATGCAACCAGTTAGGATGCTCTCGATGGTGTAGCAGAATAACTTTTTGAGGATCTGAGGACCCATGCCAAATCTTTTCTCCTGATGGGGAATAGGCATTGTTGTGCGCTCTTCATGACTGTCTTGGTGTGTTTGGATCTTGATAGTTTGTTGGTGATGTGGACACCAAGAAACTTGAAGCTCTCGACCCGAGGGGGTAATCCACAACAGCCCCGTCGATGTGAATGGGGGTGTGCTCGGCCCTCCTTTCCTGTAGCCCACGATCAGCTCCTTTGTCTTGATCACGTTGAGGTTGTTGTTCTGCCACCACACTACCAGGTCTCTGACCTCCTCCCTATAGGCTGTCTCATTGTTGTCGGTGACCCTGTTGTGTCATCGGCAAACTTAATGATGGTGTTGGAGTCGTGCTTGGCCATGCAGTCGTGGGTGAACAGGGAGTACTGGAGGGGAATCAGCACACAGTGTTGAGGATCAGCGTGGCAGATGTGTTGTTGCCTACCCTTAACACCTGGGGGCGGCCCGTCAGGAAGTCTAGGATCCAGTTGCAGAGGGAGGTGTTTAGTCCCAGGGTCCTTAGCTTAGTGATGAGCTTTTTAAATTAGTTTATTTATTTTTTACCCCCTTTTTCGCCCCAATTTCGTGGTATCCAATTGTTAGTAGTTACTGTCTTGTCTCATCGCTACAACTCCCGTACGGGCTCGGGAGAGACGAAGGTCGAGTGCCATGCGTCCTCCGAAACACAACCCAACCAAGCCGCACTGCTTCTTAACACAGTGCGCATCCAACCTGGAAGCCAGCCGCACCAATGTGTCGGAGGAAACACAGTACACCCAGCGAATGGTCAGTGCCCGGCCCGCCACAGTGCGTGATGAGACAAGGATATCCCTACCGTCCAAACCCTCCCTAACCCGGACGACACTAGGCCAATTGTGCGTCGCCCCATGGACCTCCCGGTCACGGCCGGCTGTGACCGAGCCTGGGCCCGAACCCAGAGTCTCTGGTGGCACAGCTAGCACTGCGATGCAGTGCCTTAGACCACTGCGCCACCCGGGAGACCCGCTTAGTGATGAGCTTTGAGGGGACTATGGTGTTGTACACTGAGCTGTAGTCAATGAACAGCATTCTCACGTAGGTGTTCCTTTTGTCCAGGTGGGAAAGGGCAGTGTTGAGTGCAATAGAGATTGCGTCATCTGTGGATCTGTTGGGGCGGTATGCGAATTGGAGTGGGTCTAGGGTTTCTGGGATGATGGTCTTGATGTGAACCATGACCAGCCTTTCAAAGCACTTCACGGCTACAGACGTGAGTGCTACGGGTCGGTAGTCATTTAGGCAGGTTACCTTAGCGTTCTTGGGCACAGGGACTATGGTGGTCTGCTTGAAACATGTAGGTGTTACAGTCTCGATCAGGAACAGGTTGAAAATATCAGTGAAGATATTTGCCAGTTGGTCAGCGCATGCTCTGAGTACACATCCTGGTAATCCGGCCTTTTTGAAGGTTGACCTGTTTAAAGGTCTTACTCACATTGGCTACGGAGAGTGTGATCACACAGTCACCCGGAACAGCTGGTGCTCTCATGCAGGCTTCAGTGTTACTTGCCTTGAAGCACACATATAAGTAATTTAGCTTGTCTGGTAGGCTTGAATCACTGGGCAGCTCGCGATTGGCGTTCCCTTTGTAATCCATAGTTTGCAAGCCCTGCCACATCTGTAGTAGGATACAATCTTAGTCCTGTATTGACACTTTGCCTGTTTGATGGTTCATTGGAGGGCATAGCGGAATGTCTTATAAGCGTCCGAATTAGTGTCCTGCTCATTGAAAGCGGCAACTCTACCCTTTAGCTCAGTGCGGATGTTGCCTGTAATCCATGGCTTCTGGTTGGAATATGTACATACGGTCAATGTGGGGACAACGTCATCGATGCACGTATTATGAAGCCAGTGACTGATGTGGTATACTCCTCAATGCCATTGGATGAAAATCATGAAACATATTCCAGTCTGTGTTAGCAAAACAGTCCTGTAGCTTACCATCTGCGTCATCTGACCACGCTGATGTATGATGAATCTCAATGTGTCAATTTGTCAGTTATCATAAAAGGTGATTTCTTCATTAACAGTTCTAATACAGATATGTGAGTCAATAGGAAAGTGATATGTGCTTTAAAAATACTTTATAACATCATTAACTGACCTTAACTGAACAGGTCATCCTCATTTACAGTTGAAGTCGGAAGTTTGCATACACTTAGGTTGGAGTCATTAAAACTTGTTTTTCAATCACTCCACAAATTTCTTGTTAACAAACTATAGTTTTGGCAAGCCGGTTAGGACATCTACTTTGTGCATGACGCAAGTAATTTTTCCAACAATTATTTACAGACAGATTATTTCACTTATAATTCACTGTATCACCATTTCAGTGGGTCAGAAGTTTACATACCCTAAGTTGACTGTATCTTAAAACGGCTTGGAAAATTCCAGGAAATGGTGTCATGGCTTTAGAAGCTTCTGATAGGCTAATTGACACCATTTGAGTCAATTGGACATGTACCTGTGGATGTATTTCAAGGCCTACCTTCAAACTCAGTGCCTCTTTGCTTGACATCATGGGAAAATCAAAAGAAACCAGCCAAGACCTCAGAAAAACAATTGTAGACGTCCACAAGTCTGGTTCATCCTTGGAAGCAATATCCAAATGTCTGAAGGTACCACGTTCATCTGTACAAACAATAGTACGCAAGTATAAACACCATGGGACCACGCAGCCGTCATACCGCTCAGGAAGGAGAAGGGTTCTGTATACTAGAGATGAACGTACTTTGGTGTGAAAAGTGCAAATCAATCCCAGAACAACAGCAAAGGACCTTGTGAAGATGCTGGAGGAAACAGGTACAAAAGTATCTATATCCACAGCAAAACGAGTCCTATATCGACATAACCTGAAAGGCCGCTCAGCAAGGAAGAAGCCACTGCTCCAAAACCGCCATAAAAAAGCCAGACTACGGTTTGCAACTGCACATGGGGACAAAGATCGTACTTTTTGGAGAAATGTCTGATGAAACAAAAATAAAACTGTTTGGCCATAATGACAATCGTTATGTTTGGAGGAAAAAGGGGAAAGCTTGCAAGCCGAAGAACACCATACCAACCGTGAAGCATGGGGGTGGCAGCATCATGTTGTGGGAGTGCTTTGCTGCAGGAGGGACTGGTGCATTTCACAACATAGATGGCATCATGAGGTAGGAAAATTATGTGGATATATTGAAGCAACATCTCAAGACATCAGTCAGGAAGTTAAAGCTTGGTCGCACATGGGTCTTCCAAATGACAATGACCCCAAGCATACTTCCAAAGTTGTGGCAAAATGGCTTAAGGACAACAAAGTCAAGGTATTGGAGTGGCCATCACAAAGCCCTGATCTCAATCCCATAGATAATTTGTGGGCAGAACTGAAAAAGCGTGTGCGAGCAAGGAGGCTTACAAACCTGACTCAGTTTACACCAGCTCTGTCAGGAGGAATGGGCCAAAATTCACCCAACTTATTGGGGGAAGCTTGTGGAAAGCTACCCGAAACGTTTGACCCAAGTTAAACAATTTAACGGCAATGCTACCAAACACTAATTGAGTGTATGCAAACGTCTGACCCACTGGGAATGTGATGAAAGAAATAAAAGCTGAAATAAATCATTCTCTCTACTATTATTCTGACATTTCACATTCTTCAAATAAAGTGATAACTGACCTAAAACAGGGAATTTCTACTAGGATTAAATGTCAGGAATTGTGAATTGCTGAGTTTAAATGTATTTGGCCGAGGCGTACGTAAACTTCCGACTTCAACTGTAACTCACTTGCTTTGCATGAGCAGTTGTCAGAAATATACCCAGTCGGTGTTAAAACTTTTTTCTCAAACCACTATCTACTTTCTCTTGTCTTGTTGTTGTCTCATTTAATGTTAGGTTGGTTGGCATGAAAAAAGTTTCTTTCTTAAACCAATATTGAACATTCCTTCCTTTTTAGCAAACACTGCTTGTGTGGAGACCACAAAATGACCTTAAGTGTGGACTTAGCATGGGAGCCTATAAAGGGGAGCCTATGAAAAAAAATACAAAATTGTTTATTCGAAAACAATAGCTCCCAAAATGGCATATGTTTTTGAATAAGACGATAAACAATTTATTTTTTATTTTTTATAGGCTCCCATTACACAACCCTGAAACTGTTAACATTTTAGCAGATGCTCTTATCTCGAGCGTCTTACAGTAGTGATTGCATACATTTTCATACTTGTCCCGTGGGAATCAAATCCATCAAACCCATCAAACTCACTACCGTGGCATTGCAAGCACCATGCTCTACCAACTGAGCTACACGGGACACCAGGAATAAAAGAAAGAACCTCTATTCCTTTACTCGCTTGAATAATGACAGATGGGTGGGCGGGTGGGTGTACTTTTGCTAAAACACTGAAACGAGGGAAATCTTCTTGTCAAAAACAGGAAGCTCATGCCTGTGGAGTCAGCTGTTGGCTCAAGCCGTGACCTAGCATCCGATTCCTGTCTGTGTTCATCTGGACTTCCTGTGAGGCCTCTCTTCTGGGCAGGGACTGTGCGTTTCTCATCTGTCAGCCGGAATTCAGTTGAATAGTATTACAGTACTGTACAGGGAAATAACTGATCAGCTTTAAAGGTCCAATGCAGCTATTTTTATCTCAATATCAAATCATTTCTGGGTAACAATTTAAATTTTTTCAATTTTACCTTTATTTAACTAGGCAAGTCAGTTAAGAACAAATTCTTATTTTCAATGACAGATTAGGAACAGTGGGTTAACTGCCTTGTTCAGAGGCAGAACGACAGATTTTTACCTTGTCAGCTCAGGGATTTGATCTTGCAACCTTTCGGTTGCTAGTCCAACGCTCTAACCACTAGGCTACCTGCCTCCCCATCTAAATACCTTACTTCAATTAAAATGGTCAAAAAGAAACAAAAATTGCTTCTTAGCAAAGAGCAATTTCTCAAGCAAGAATTTAGCTAGGACTGTCTGAGAGTCATCTGACTGAGGTGGGGAAAACTGATCATTAGCTGTTATTGGAGAGATTTGGAACTTTCTTTCTTATTGGTCTATTAATAACCTCTTGGGACTATAGGGGGTGCTGTTCCGCATTAGCATATTTGGGTCTCCAAATTAAACTGCCTCGTGCTAAATTCTTGATCGTACAATATGCATATTATTGTTATTATTGGATAGAAAACACTTTCTAGTTTCTATAGACGTTGGAATTTTGTCTCTGAGTGGTACAGAACAATATCTACAGCACTTTTCATGACAGGGGTCAGATTTCAGAAATTTTTACCCCTGATCTGGAGTCTGTTTTTAAGGCGACAGTGAATGCTATGAAGAAACCGACACTGCCTACGTCTTCCTCTGGGTGTCTGTACGTCATCACGTTTTGAATGGAGTCGATTGCACAATCACAGCCACTATAAAGCACGAAAACGTAGAAGTACCGCTCTCTTCCTGCATGCGTCGGTGCGCAAGATGGGCATCAGTCCTGCCTCCTTCCAAATCGTTGTTTAGAGAGTAATATTTCTCCGGTCATGTTTTCAGTCGTTATAGTTGTTAAAAACATCATAATGTAGTTAATTTGAACCGTTTTATAGCAATTTATATCCGTTTAGTGCGATTTTGAGGAATTTCTTTGTTGTGCACTCTGAAACTTTGGACACGTTTTGTGGTCCCGTTCGATCGTTAGTGGATATTTCGAAGGACAGAGGACATCTATCGACCAAAAGAAGATTACAACATAGAAAGGATACATTGCCCAAGAATCTGATGGAAGAACAGCTCAAAGTAAGCAATATTTAATATGATAAATCGTTGTTCTGTCGAAATATTTTAAACGCATATTTCGCCATTTTGTTTGTTATCGCGTCACTTGGCGAACCCTGTATTGAAAAGTAAGGATAATTTTAAAAATGTAAGTCAGCGGTTGCATTAAGAACTAATTTGTCTTTCGATTCCTGTCAACCCTGTATTTTTTAGTCAAGTATATGATTAGCTTTCAATTAAACTAGATCACTCTGATAGATGACGTCAGACATATTGAGGCTTGATTTCCTAGTATTTTTATTGTGTAACCACGGTTTTGTATGGCTAAATATGCACCTTTTCGAACAAACTGTATATGTATGTTGTAAAATGATGTTACAGGAGTGTCATCGGAAGAATTCTGAGAAGGTTAGTGAAAAAATTAATATATTTTGGCGGTGATTACGTTATAGCGCTCTTTGGCTGGAATCGATGCTCTGGTAACGTTTTCACATGTGGTATGCTAACTTATCGATTTATTGTGTTTTCGCTGTAAAACGCTTAGAAAATCTGAAATATTGTCTGGAATCACAAGATCTGGGTCTTTCCATTGCTATGCTTTGTCTATTCTTATGAAATGTTTTATTAAGAGTAAATTGGTCATACACGTTGCTCTCTATAGTAATTCTAGTCGTCTTGTGATGGTCGGTGCAATTGTAAACTGTGATTTCTACCTGAAATATGCACTTTTTTCTAACAAAACCTATCCTATACCATAAATATGTTATCAGACTGTCATCTGAATAGGTTTTTTCTTGGTTAGTGGCTATCAATATCTTAGTTTAGCCGAATTGGTGATAGCACCTGAAGGAGTAAGAAACTGATGGAGTTAGAAAAGTGGTGTATTTTGCTAACGTGTTTAGCTAATAGATTTACATATTTTGTCTTCCCTGTAAAACATTTTAAAAATCTGAAATGGTGGCTTTATTCACAAGATCTGTATCTTTCATCTGGTGTCTTGGACTTGTGATTTAATGATATTTAGATGCTACTATCTACTTGTGAAGCTATGCTAGCTATGCTAATCAGTGTGTGGGGGGATGGGGGGTGATCCCGGACCCGGGGTAGAGGCTCGTTAGAGGCTCATTTACCTCCTGGTGATGTCAAAATTGGCAGGCCAAAACTCCATCCCGTCAAAACAGGCGAAAATTTCAAGCAGCTCTTACACAATGGTTACCGTGGTTATTCCAAACTCGTAGTGTGGAAATATTCATAAAACACAGGAAAATCACATTTCTGACTGCTGGGCCTTTTGACTCCGCTTACTTAACAGGTCAACTCATCATTGTTTTGAGAGATTGTGTTGTGAGATGGTAAAGGTTTTTATTATGATCCATATACTACACTGCTCAAAAAAATAAAGGGAACACTTAAACAACACAATGTAACTCCAAGTCAATCACACTTCTGTGAAATCAAACTGTCCACTTAGGAAGCAACACTGATTGACAATAAATTTCACATGCTGGTGTGCAAATGGAATAGACAAAAGGTGGAAATTATAGGCAATTAGCAAGACACCCCCAATAAAGGAGTGATTCTGCAGGTGGTGACCACAGACCACTTCTCAGTTCCTATGCTTCCTGGCTGATGTTTTGGTCACTTTTGAATGCTGGCGGTGCTCTCACTCTAGTGGTAGCATGAGACGGAGTCTACAACCCACACAAGTGGCTCAGGTAGTGCAGCTCATCCAGGATGGCACATCAATGCATCAGGAGACGTGGAGGAGGCCGTAGGAGGGCAACAACCCAGCAGCAGGACCGCTACCTCCGCCTTTGTGCAAGGAGGAGCACTGCCAGAGCCCTGCAAAATGACCTCCAGCAGGCCACAAATGTGCATGTGTCTGCTCAAACGGTCAGAAACAGACTCCATGAGGGTGGTATGAGGGCCCGACGTCCACAGGTGGGGGTTGTGCTTACAGCCCAACACCGTGCAGGACGTTTGGCATTTGCCAGAGAACACCAAGATTGGCAAATTCACCACTGGCGCCCTGTGCTCTTCACAGATGAAAGCAGGTTCACACTGAGCACATGTGACAGACGTGACAGAGTCTGGAGACGCCGTGGAGAACGTTCTGCTGCCTGCAACATCCTCCAGCATGACCGGTTTGGCGGTGGGTCAGTCATGGTGTGGGGTGGCATTTCTTTGGGGGGCCGCACAGCCCTCCATGTGCTCGCCAGAGGTAGCCTGACTGCCATTAGGTACCGAGATGAGATCCTCAGAGCCCTTGTGAGACCATATGCTGACACATGCACATTTGTGGCCTGCTGGAGGTCATTTTGCAGGGCTCTGGCAGTGCTCCTCCTTGCACAAAGGCGGAGGTAGCAGTCCTGCTGCTGGGTTGTTGCCCTCCTACGGCCTCCTCCACGTCTCCTGATGCATTGATGTGCCATCCTGGATGAGCTGCACTACCTGAGCCACTTGTGTGGGTTGTAGACTCCGTCTCATGCTACCACTAGAGTGAGAGCACCGCCAGCATTCAAAAGTGACCAAAACATCAGCCAGGAAGCATAGGAACTGAGAAGTGGTCTGTGGTCACCACCTGCAGAATCACTCCTTTATTGGGGGTGTCTTGCTAATTGCCTATAATTTCCACCTTTTGTCTATTCCATTTGCACACCAGCATGTGACATTTATTGTCAATCAGTGTTGCTTCCTAAGTGGACAGTTTGATTTCACAGAAGTGTGATTGACTTGGAGTTACATTGTGTTGTTTAAGTGTTCCCTTTATTTTTTTGAGCAGTGTATTTCCATGTCTTCATTCTATTCACGATGTGAGTACTAAACGAATGCAAAAGTGAAACAATAGTTTCAGTACAGTATAGGTATTCATTATGGATGTATTTCTTAATGCCACAGTGCCATTGCCCCCGAATAACCCTGTTGTTTTCAGTTGGCTCTGTCTCATGTCTGTTCAATGTTCTTTTCCAATAATGTTTTTGCAATATGGAGCTATTGAGGATCATTTACTTACTGGCATACCATTTTTTTTTTGCGTCGGAAATCTGGAAAATGACTTTTAGTTTCATTTAGCGCTTGGTTCTTATACAGAATTTGTCAGACTACTTTAAGTACCCAATTTGGCCTTTCTGAAACAAATGTTTTTATACCAGAGCTCCACTCTTCAAAGTGAACTTGAGTTTGATTTGTTGCTCTACCAAAAGGACAGATCAGATCAATGTAAAGATAAATAGTTCTCTGCAAACCATTGACTAAAGTTTCCAGACGGCATCATCCCAAGCCAACTCTTTGAAATTCTGCCTTGAGTAAACTTTATTTCTGCATGGGGTTTGACGAGCATCTTGGCCGCCGCGTTATAAGATAGCTGACACTGAGCCAATGCTGAGTTGGTGAGTTGTTTCAAGCACATTCTCACTGAGATCTAATGCAATAATATTGACTGTTTCTCTCAGGCAGGTTTTCCCAGGCCCCTGATCCTATAAACCTAAAACAAATGTAATTTTTGACTTCTGTGACCTCTGTATATCTCTGTTCATGTTTGAGTATACAATATGATAGGATACTTTATTGTCCACTTTCATGGAAAATCATTTAATGAGGCCAGAACTACATTTGAATATTCACAAACCAGTACAATGTTCTGTGGCTCTGTCTGTGTGTTTATGAACCTACAACGTATCTTTTGAGTTCTGTATCTCTCTGGCCCCTGTTTTAAATGTTCGGCTTTGTGTGTGTTTGTGTACAGAGGTAAAGGACTACGAGCCCCCCTTCGGTAAGGTGAGGGAGCACCCGTGTGTGGAGAGTATGAAGGACAGCGTTCTCAGAGACAGGGGACGACCAGAGATCCCCAGCAGCTGGATCAACCACCCAGTAAGTAACTAAGAGCTGCTTTCATTATGCATAATGCACACATTCTCAGATGGATTATTGCATAATTTCCTTGCACATTTTATTTATTTTTTACAACAGCTATTTTTTTCATAGGATAATCTGATTAGGGCCAACCTCTCACTACCGACTCCAGTATCTGTGTACCACTGCTGACTGTAAGTCTCTGTGCTCCGCTCCTCCTCCCTCAGGGCATTCAGGTGGTGTGCGGCACGATAGACGAGTGCTGGGACCACGACCCCGAGGCCAGGCTGACTGCACAGTGTGTGGCCGAACGCTTCAATGACATGGAGCACCCAGACAAGCTGTCTGGACGCAGCAACTCAGAGGAGAAGATTCCCCAGGACATCTCTGTGACGGAGTTTGAAGAGATTGAGAAGAAGGAAGTATGCCTCAGAAACTACAATGCCCCTGCTGGGGAGGCTGAGAACTACAATCAACCAAGCAGCTGAGAGAGATTTAAGTGGAGAGTCTCTTCGTATATGCTCTGTTTATTTGTCCTGCTTGTGACTCCAAGGAACAAACAGTTTGGCTGTTGTGTGTCATGGATGTAAAAGGGAACAAAACTGAACAATCCAATCAGCAAGGAATTTATATCATGATTTTTTTTTTTTTTTAAGATATACAGCATTTGCTCCAAAGACGGATTAAAGCCATGACTGGACTGGTGAAAATATAAAGCCCTCTTAACTAAATACTGTTTGCACTTTATCAATAGCTATGCATACCAAATGATGTACAGTACCAGTCAAAAGTTGACACACCTACGCGTTCCAGGATTTTCCTTTGTTTGTACTATTTTTTACATTGTAGAATAATAGTGAAGACATCAAAACTATCAATTAACACATATGGAATCATGTAGTAACCACAAAAGTGTTAAACAAATCAAAATATATTTGAGATTTGAGATTCTTCAAAGTAGCCACCCTTTGCCTCGATGACAGCTTTGCACACTCTTGGCATTCTCTCAGCCAGCTTCATGAGGTAGTCACCTGGAATGCATTTCAGTTAACAGGTATGCCTTGTTAAAAGTTCATTTGTGGAATTGCTTTCCTTCTTAATACGTTTGAGCAAATCAGTTGTGTTGTGACAAGGTAAGGGAGGTATACAGAAGAAAGCCCTATTTGGTAAAAGACCAAGTCCATATTATGGCAAGAACAGCTCAAATAAGTAAGACAAACGACAGTCCATCATTACTTTAAGACATGAAGATCTTTCAAGAACTTTTAAAGTTTATTCAAGTGCAGTCGCAAAAACCATCAAGCGCTATGATGAAACTGGCTCTCATGAGGACCACCACAGGAAAGGAAGACCCAGAGTTAACTCTGCAGAGTTACCAGCCTTAGAAATTGCAACCCAAATAAATAAGTAACAGACATATCTCAACATCAACTGTTCAGAGGAGACTGCGTGAATCAGGCCGTCGTGGTCAAATTGCTACAAAGAAACCACTACTAAAGGACACCAATAAGAAGAGACTTGCGTTGAGATTTTTGGTTCCAACCGCCGTGTCTTTGAGAGACGCAGAGTAGGTGAACGGATGATCTCCGCATGTGTGGTTCCCACTGTGAAACATGGAGGAGGAGGTGTGATGGTGTGGGGGTGCTTTGCTGGTAACACTGTCAGTGATTTATTTAGAATTCAAGGCACACTTAACCAGCATGGCTACCACAGCATTCTGCAGCGATATGCCATTCCATCTGGTTTGCGATCAGTAGGACTATCATTTGTTTTTCAACAGGACAATGACCCATCACACCTCCAGGCTGTGTAAGGGCTATTTGACCAAGAAGGAGAGTGATGAAGTGCTGCATCAGACGACCTGGCTTCCACAATCACCCGACCTCAACCCAATTGAGATGGTTTGGGATGAGTTGGACCACAGAGTGTAGGAAAAGCAGCCAACAAGTGCTCATCATATGTGGGAACGTCTTTTAAGAATGTTGGAAAAGCATTCCAGGTGAAGCTGGTTGAGAGAATGCTAAGATTGTGCAAAGCTGTCATCAAGGCAAAGGGTGATACTTTGAAGAATATAAAATATATTTTGATTTGTTTAACACTTTTGTGGTTACTACATGATTCCATATGTGTTATTTCATAGTTTTGATGTCTTCACTATTATTCTACAATGTAAAAAATAGTACAAACAAAGGAAAATCCTGGAATGAGTCGGTGTCCAAACTTTTGACTGGTAATGTATATTCAGTTACTGTATATTCTTGATGACAATACAGTGCAATTATAGGAAAGAGGGGTACTGTACCATTGTATCTGGAAAAGAAGAGAGCTGTCAATACTGATACACTAATACAATTTTTACCCGTTTTCAACTGGCACTTTTTGACATTTTTAAAGGCATCATTGGATGATAACAGGGACTGGAGAATGCAGCTATATCAAGAACCAAGGTGAAAGTTTCATTCCTGGCAGCACGGTATGAGAAAAGGGCCAAGCTATGAAATGGAAAATGATTCCCAACAAATAAACCCAGGGGAATGCTGATATGTAATGACAAGGAAGGGAACTTGATCCCTTCTCAATTAAAGATCTCTATCAAAAACCCTCTATGTATAATGTTAAAAGCCTTAATTAAAGACTTTCAGTGTTCTACTCTTTTAAAGATGGCGTATTTTCATTTTCTTGGCATAGGAATCAATGTTCTATTTTTCTTGCTGTCTATTATTCACCTTGACCTGACCTTAGGTCTCCGGTTTGATTGAATAAACTTAGGTAGCTCATGTCCATTCTCTTTTAGCTAAATGGCTACAGTGTCTTCAGCTTGCTCTCTACCCACAGTGTTGAAGGCTCACAGTGTGTGGACTACTCCAATGTGTGTACTACTGCCGGACAGGACATTCAGTCAAACCGCATTACAGTAATATGTTAGTTCATTTCACTGCCACTCTGAAGTGGAGTTCTATTTCCTTCTCGTCAGAGTTTCCAATGCTGTCACCGGTCTACCAGACTATAACACAAGGCTCACTTAGTTTAGCTCAACCTTTAGGTCATATCAGGACATGTTTTGGAGGTTGTATGCCGGTACTTGAATATTGCCAAACCACATTTTAACAGCAGTAAACATGAACACAGGTGACCTCCAATTCATGATTTATCCCCCATTTAACTCGCATTACCTTACACTTAATATAAAATAAATGTCTCCACCTCTGTGGCAGTGTGACAGTTCTTTATCCTCATTCATAACTCCTTGGTGAGTGTTTGTGAGGTGTTAGGTTAGATGGAGGTTCAGCAGGTTTAGAGCACTGAAACCTGCCTAGCATTGACAGACCTTTGATCCCATTCCCAGCCGATAGACCTGCACTGTCTGACGGAGGCTGTCTCTGCATGGGCCTCTGCAGCAGCTGCCCAGGTCTAACCTAACCTACATCTGCTGTTTCCCGCGTTCCATAGCAACGCGGTGGAAAACACACTCCGCTGCCAAGACGCGAACCGCCAACAAGGAGCTCGCTGCCCGGACTCCACTACAAATCATCTCTCATTGGGGAATGCACGTGAATTCTCTGCTACAGAACCAACGAAGAGACGGAGGGTGGGGTTTGTTCGCAGCCGCCGCCTTGCTAAATTCAAGGTTAGAAGCCTTTGCTCTCAAGCTATCAATAAGAAATTGGCAAGTGAGAACTCGTGGCTTTGAAGTGCAGTCGTATTACATTTTAGCTATATAAATAAAGGCTCAATTTTCCCTCCAAAATACATTTGCATACAGGCTGAGTAAAATGCCTACTGAAAAATGCATTGAACTGTGATATGAACCCACCGGGCACACACTGGTTGAATCACTGTTGTTTCAAATCAAATCAAATGTTCTTTGTAGCATACACATATTTATCCGATGTTATTGCGGATGTAGCGAAATGCTTGTGTTCCTAGCTCCAACAAAGCAGTAATATCTCATAAAACACAACAATACACACAAAACTAAAAAGTAAAGGATGGAATAAAGAAATATAAGGACGAGCAATGTCGGACTCTGGAGTATAAATATATATATTTCATGGGATGTATAGACAATTATGGACAGTATATGGATAGAATATGTAGTATATCTGAAGAATACGTAGGATAGTATATGTACAGCAATAGTAAAATAGGATAGGCCTTCACTAGAATACAGTATATGTACACATATGAAATGGGTAAAACATGTAAACATTATTCAAGTGACCAGTGTCACTTTAATAACCAACATGGAATAGAGGTTGAATTGATGTCTGTGTTCAGTGGGAATGCAGTTGGCAACGTCATGCAAGTGATTAAGCAGCTACAGAGAAAGAGGGTCTCAGAGGAGCATTTCTATTGGCTGTGTGTGAATGTTATATAGCACCCCTGGCACTGTCACCGTGTGGGCTAAACTACAGACATTACAAATGGAGTCTGGACTAAGCCTGAGGCTATACACAGATGACAAATGATTAACTGTTTTTCATTAAGAATGGGCCAGAAGGAAACCAAACATAAGAGTAGCATGTATTTTTCAATATCAAAAGAATGTATGCTATGCTAAATCTGCAGAGGCACTGAGGCAGGTGAGCACAATCCTCTCTGGAGCTTACAAAAAAACTGTCTGAGCCACTAAAAGACTAAAGAGGATGTTTCCCCCCCCCTGATTTGATACCCGTTACCGCAGCAGCCACAAAGTATTGGCGTGGATACCCAGAACACGTCTGTTCGGTTGGGGAGGAAAACAGACATAATATCTGGTATGGTATACTCCCTCACTGTCTAGTTCTGGAAAAGTTGTTCAAATCACAGGTGTAGACCAACAACACAGTTCAAGAAATAGAGTTACCAAAATATTTACTAAACAAACTAAAGTAAAACAACGTGAATTGGAGTGGATCTAGGGTTTCCGGCATTGATGGTGTTGATGCGAGCCATGACCAGCCTTTCAAAGCACTTCATGGCTACTGACGTGAGTGCTATGGGGCGGTAATCATTTAGGCAGGTTACCTTCGCTTTCTTGGGCACAGGGGCTATGGTGGTCTGTTTGAAACATGTAGGTATTACAGACTCGGTCAGGGAGAGGTTGAAAATGTCAGTGAAGGCACTTGCCAGTTGGTCCGCGCATGCTTTGAGTACACGTCGTGGTAATCCGTCTGGCCCCGTGGCTTTGTGAATGATGACCTGTTTAAAGGTCCTACACACGTCGGCTACGGAGAGCGTGATCACACAGTTGTCCGGAACAGCTAGTGCTCTCATGCATGCTTCCGTGTTGCTTGCCTAAAAGCGAGCATAAAAGGCATTTTGCTCATCTGGTAGGCTCGTGTCACTGGGAGCTCACGGTTGGGTTTCCCTTTGTAGTCCGTAATATTTTTCAAGCCCTGCCACATCCAACGAGTGTCAGAACCAGTGTAGTAGGAGTCAATTTTAGTCCTGTATTGACCCTTTGCCTGTTTGATGGTTCGTCTGAGGGCATAGCGGTATTTCTTATAAGCGTCCAGATTAGTGTCCCACTCCTTGAAAGCGGCAGCTCTAGCCCTTCGGCAGCTCTAGCCTCCCCACTGTGCGTACGGTCACTGTGGGGACGACGTTGTCGATGCACTTATTGATGAAGCCGGTAACTGAGGTGGTATACTCCTCAATGCCATTGGATGAATCCCGGAACATATTCCAGTCTGTTCTAGCAAAACAGTCCTGTAGCGTAGCATCCTCGTCATCTAACCAATTCCGTATTGAGCGAGTCACTGGTACTTCCTGCTTTAGTTGTTGCTTGTAAGCTAAAATGATGGTCAGATTTGCCAAATGGATAGCGAGGGAGAGCTTAGTATGCGTCTCTGTGTGTGGAGTAAAGGTGGTTTATGCTTGCACATGTGATTAACTCGCATTAACATCTGCTAACCATGTGTATGTGACCAATAAAATTTGATTTGATTTGACATGCTGGTAGAAACGAGGTAAAACGGATTTAAGTTTGCCTGCATTAAAGTCCCAGGCCACTAGGAGCGCCGCTTCTAGATGAGCATTTTCTTGTTTGATTATGGCCTTATACAGCTCGTTGAGTGTGGTCTTATTGCCAGCATTGGTTTGTGGTGGTAAATAGATGCCTACGAATAATATAGATGAGAACTCTCTAGGTAGATAGTGTGGTCTACAGCTTATCATGAGGTATTCTACCTCAGGCAAGCAATACCTCGTGACTTCTTTAATATTAGACATAACGCACCAGCAGTTATTGACAAATAGACACACACCCCCGCCCCTTGTCTTACCAGACGTAGCTGCTCTGTCCTGCCAGTGCATGGAGAAGCCAGCTCTATATTATCTGTGTCATCATTCTGCCATGTCTCTGTGAAACATAAGGTATTACAGTTTTTAATGTCCCGTTGGCAGGATAGTCTTAATCGTAGATCATCCAGTTTTTTTCCAATGATTTCACGTTGGCCAATAATACGGAGGGAAGTGGTGGTTTACCTACTCGTCTGCGAATTCTTACAAGGCACCCCGCCCTCTTCATCCTTTTCCGTCGTCTTTTCTTCATGCTGATGATGGGGATTTGGGCCTTGTCTTGACAAAGCAGTATATCCTTCACATCGGACTCATTAAAGAAAAAAATCTTTGTCCAGTTCGAGGTGAGTAATCGCTGTTCTGATGTCCAGAAGCTCTTTTCGGTCATAAGAGATGGTAGCAGCAACATTATGTACAAAATAAGTTACAAACAATGCGAAAAAACACACAAAATAGCACAGTTGGTTAGGAGCCGGTAAAACGGCAGCCATCCCCTCCGGCGCCATTATATATATTGTTATATATAATGGTAATCATCTCCTTCAGACAGAGCGCATCCTAAATAGCACCCTATTCCCTATATAGTGCACTACTTTTGACCTGAGCCCTTTGGGATGCACACTATTTCTGAAGTAAAAACTCTTACCCATGTGTGTTGGTCCATCAACATGAAGACTTGTTACTGACTACATCTCAAACTTGGCATGCTGCCCTGAGAATAGGATCTATCAGTGGCGTAAAGTACTTAAGTAAGAGCGTCTGCTAAATGACTTAAATGTAAATGTAAGTAAAAATACTTTAAAGTACTACTTAAGTAATTTTTTTAGGTATCTGTCCTTTACTATTTATATTTTTGACAACTTTTACTTCACTACATTCCTAATGAAAATAATGTACTTTTTACTCCATATATTTTCCCTGACACCCAAAAGTACTTGTTACATTTTGAATGCTTAGCAGGACAGGAAAATGTCCCAATTCACACACTTATCAAGAGACCACCATCCCTACTTCCTCCGATCTAGCAGACTCACTAAACACAAATACATCGTTTGAGTGCTGGAATGTATCCCTGGCTATCCGTACATTTTCAAAACAAGAAAATGGTGCCGTATGCTTTGCGTAATATATGATTTCTACGTTTACTGTCACGCTTGTTCCCGCTCTCCCTCTCTGGCACTCAAGGGCGCCAGACTGCCTTCACTACGCACACCTGTCACCATCGTTACGCGCACCTGCGCTTCATCACCGGTCACCATCACGCGCAGCAGCGCATCATTGGACTCACCTGAACCACATCATTATTTGATTGCCTCCCCTTTATCTGTCTGTTGCCTCTGTGTGTTCCCCGTGTCTGCATTAATGTCGTTGTGTGTTCCTGTCTTAGCGCTGTCCTGTTCGTTGGTTAAATTAAACGTCTACTCCCTGTACCTGCTTCCTGTCTCCAGCGCCGAGCCGAGCCTTACGTTTACTTTTGATACTTCAGTATATTTAGAAATAAATACTTTTAGACTTTTACTGCAGTATTATTTTACTGGGTGACTTTTACTTGAGTAATTTTCTATTAAGGTATCTATACTTTTACTAAAGTATGACAACTGGGTACTTTTTCATGATACTATGTTGATTGATGTTTTATGGCAAACTGTCTTCCCTTTACTGCAGCAAGGTGTTTGATGCTGTATTTATAATAGGGATTGGATTCTTTTTAGTATGCAGCTGGCTAAAAGACTAAATAAGAGTTACAATTTTGGGGATGCTTGGACATAAATAGCTTGCACTTAATTATGAATGAATGAACACCTCATTGTCCCACAGGGGAATTTGAATATGTTGTTGCAGACAAATTTCCCTATGGGACAATAAAGTATTAATTCATTGGTTAATTCATTAATTTGTTAATTACAAGCTATTTATGTCCAAACTTCTCCTTAACTGTAGTCATAACCCTTATTTAGTCCATCAGCCAGTTCCATATGTCAAATAATTTTAAAAAGTGCCAGTGCAGAGTGAAATTTTAAAGTGCTAAACAAAAAAAGAGTAGACTTTTTGTTTTGCACATTATTGAATGGAATTAAATTGTATGGAATTAAATTTATATTTTTGCATCTCGGCCTCCTTAGCTCCTTTTTATGTTTTTTTGTTTGTGTGAGTGTTCAACTATTGTGGAACCTATAACTTACCTATCTATATCTATCTATTTCTTATTTTAACTAATTTAAAAGAAACATGAGTTAAAGTATTTTTTTTCAATAAAAAAATCGATTTTCTTTTGCAAAATAGTCTGAACAGCTACCAGTAAGGCAGGCAGCAGTTTTTCCGGGCCTAGACCCTGGAGGTCTGATCTGAGGAAGATCTCACCTTCTATCTCAGGTAGCTGTGAAACGCCTTCCAGTCTGAGACCTTTGGCTTTGTCTCAGCAATAGCCTTGCAGCCCTTACTCAGGGGGGAGGCCACGGTCGCTGTCTGTACCTCGTCTTTGCTACTACCATGATGCTGGAGGTAGGCCCCGATAACGGGACTCTTCCCTGCAGGGAGAACTCCTCTTTGCATATGGGGAAAATAGTAAAAGGCGAGTAGTCTCCACAATAAGAGCAGGGATCATCAGCGTACTGGGGGCCCATGCGCCTGTCATCGATGTAAAAAAAAAATGTATACATTATTTTGACAGTAAGTGAAAAAGTGAAAACAGGTTTTTAAACATTTTTGCAAATTTACTAAAAATAAAAAACATAAATAACTTATTAACATAAGTATTCAGACCCTTTGCTTTGAGACTCGAAATTGAGCTCAGGTGCATCCTGTTTCCATTGATCATCCTTGAGATGTTTCTACAACTTGGAGTCCACCTGTGGTTAATTCGATTGATTGGACATGATTTGAAAAGGTGTACACCTGTCTACATAAGGTCCCACAGTTGACAGTGCATGTTAGAGCAAAAACCAAGCCATGAGGTCAAAGGAATTGTCCGCAGAGCTCCGAGACAGGATTGTGTCGAGGCACAGATCTGGGGAAGGGTACCAAGAAGGTCCCCAAGAACACAAAGGCCTCCATCATTCTTAAATGGAAGAAGTTAGGAAACTGAGCAATCGTGGGAGAAGGGCCGTGGTCAGGGAGGTGTCTCTGAATGTCCTTGAGTGGCCCCGTCAGAGCCCGGATTTGAACCTGATCGAACATCTCTGGAGGGATCTAAAAATAGCTGTGCAGCAACGCTCTCCATCCAACCTGACAAAGCTTGAGAGGATCTGCAGAGAAGAATGGGAGAAACTCCCCAAATACAGGTTTGCCAAGTTTGTAGCGTCATACCCAAGATGACTCGAGGCAGTAATCGCTGCCAAATGTGCTTCAACAAAGTATTGAGTAAAGGGTACTTATGTACTTATGTAAATGTCATAAAAAAAACTGTTTTTGGTTAGTCATTATGGGGTATTGTGTGTAGATTGATGAGGGGGAAAAAACAATTGAACTGTAACGTAACAAAATATGGAAAAAGTCAAATGATCTGAATACTTTCCGAATGCACTGTATGCCGTGGTTAAGGCTACGACGGCGCCAGTGCAATGAGTGGAGCTTACTCAGGTGTTCAAAAGTGCATATAAGACCAGTATAGGTTGCTCTGGGGACAGGTCATCTGGATACTGGACAGCCAATAAATTGTCCAATGCATACAGATTATCATCTTTATCGGACAACAGTTTTTGAGGGCTTGAAGAAAAAAAGCGGCATGCGATTTCATTCATAGGATAGTGGAGAAACCGGTGTTTGAGTTGTGTGGTTGCAATATCAACAGTCCCTTATCTCTGCTATATACTGGCATGCATCATTCAAGACTAAGTTTAAATTGTGTGCAGCGCAATCGACATATACTGAACAAAAATATACATGCAACAATTTCAACAATTTTACTGAGTTACAGTTCATACAGTGGTTCCTCCTTTAAAAGTTGTGTCATACTGCGGCACACCTTGCGGGCTGCTGCAGCATTCTGTGGCACGTTATCTATTTGTCAGCCATTTTTTTCTGTTAATGCAAGTTATTGCTAGTTTGACCACCAGAGGGCATCTTTGAGAAGCATTTGATAGTCTTCCGTATTGGCATTAGCAGAGAATATAAACTATTTTTGTAATAACATAGTATATGGGATTTATTAAGAAATTTGGATTAATTAATTTGATTAATATGGTGTTTCTATTTAGAAAAAAACAAAACCATCAGGGTTTTCGTTAGATTGGGAATGGAAAATATGGTGCTGTACAATGGGAGGAAGAAGTAGGCTGTCCTGAATTTGTTCTTAACTGACTTGCCTAGTTAAATAAAGGTTTACACTAAGAGCATAATATTTCTGCACCCTAATTTTCTAATTTTTGTCAAACCAATACCCAAATGGAGATGAAGTGAAAATGAAAATCTCAACTAGTCCCCATGCTTGTGCCAGAGCAGAGCGAAACGGTGCTAAAATAGTTGTAGGCTTTTGCTTCTAACTTCAATATGCTCTTAAAATAAATAAGACCTACACCATTTTTAACAGAATATCTAAAAATATTTTTTTCAATGATGTGACTCTCCATCAATAATTACATTTTGAGGATTGGAGGACTCTATATTAATACCTAAGGGGCATTTTCCGTTAGGATCTGTGAGAATATCTGAGAATATCTAAGGGGCTTTTTTATAATTCTAAATGAATTAATAATAATAATCGCTTTGTTTAAAAAGTGTTACGTTCGTCGTTGAAAGAATGAGACCAAAGCGCAGCGTGGTTAAGTGTTCACGATATTTAATACTGAAACACCGACAAAACAACAAAATATAAACAAACGTAAAGTTCTGCAGGGCTAGACAGCTACTGTGCAAAAATCAAGATCCCACAAACTAGGGTGGAAAACAGGCTGCCTAAGTATGATTCCCAATCAGAGACAACGATACACAGCTGCCTCTGATTGGGAACCATACCCGGCGAACAAAGATAACTAGAATGCCCACCCAAATCACACCCTGACCTAACCAAATAGAGAAATAAAAAGGCTCTCTAAGGTCAGGGCGTGACAAAAAAGTAACGATATTTTGGAGATTTCGTTTTCATTGAACCTGGAGTGAGCGAGGAAAAAGGCAATTCTTGAACGTGGGGTGAGTCATTCTCACTAATTGTCACGGAAGTCGGCTCCTCTCCTTGTTCGGGCGGCGTTCGGCGATCGACGGCACCGGCTTTCTAGCCATCGCCGCTCCATTTTTCATATGTCCATTGGTCTTGTCTTGTTTCATACACACCTGGTTTTAATTTCCCCAATCAATCTACTTGTATTTAACCCTCTGTTTCCCATCATGTATTTGTGTGTAATTGTTTCATGTTATTGTGGTGTTTTGTTACGCGCCTTACTTTTGTTATGTTCCGTGTTTTGAGCGTGTTTGATTTATGTAGTGCACTCGTTTTGGAACGAAAATAAAAGTGCGCCTGTTGTCATTACTCTGCTCTCCTGCACCTGACTTCGCCTCTAGTACACCCCTTGACACTAATTTGTAAATAAAGCCAGTTTGTTACTTAGAATTATTTATTTCTGGAGAAACATAACTTGATTATTTAGCAGACATCACTTGCTTATATTCAGTCAACACATATCTTAAGAATATCATGGAATATTTGAACATTTTCGTTTCTCCATGCTTGTCTCAGAGCAGCGCGAAACGGTCCCACACGTCCACAGTGGGAAGGCTATGTATTCTGTGCCCACTCGTGTTATCTCTCTTCGGTTACACATCCTTGGAATAGCAGAACAGCATAACGGTCCGGGCGGCCCTTGCTGTGCTTGTTGAGCAGTTGGTCAAGTTCTGTTGTCAGAAGAGGAATGGAAATGTCAGGGTGAACCGACGACCTGACGAACCCGCCACGTATGTTGACTCTGCCTGTTGCAGGTGGAGTTCCTGAGCTCACAGGTGTGCCTGGCATGGATTGTGACTCCATCTCGTTCCTCGCCCTTTTCAACGCGTGAGTGAGTCAATGATGAATGAAGATGATGAGCGATCGGTGAAGGCCATCTGTAATCTGCTGGCATCACGGCTCAACATCGCTCTAATCACAGTCAGAAGACAGTTGAAGAAACTTGCGTGGACTTATAGAAAGGCTCAGTAAGAAATGTTTTATACTGTATATATATATATATATATAAACTCAGCAAAAAAAGAAACGTCCTCTCACTGTCAACTGCGTTTATTTTCAGCAAACTTAACATGTGTAAATATTTGTATGAACATAATAAGACTCAACAACTGAGTTCCACAGACATGTGACTAACAGAAATGGAATAATGTGTCCCTGAACAAAGGGGGGGGTCAAAATCTAAAGTAACAGTCCGTATCTGGTGTGGCCATGAGCTGCATTAAGTACTGCAGTGCATCTCCTCCTCATTGACTGCAGCAGATTTGCCAGTTCTTGCTGTGAGATGTTACCCCACTCTTCCACCAAGGCACCTGCAAGTTCCCAGATAGTTCCCGGACAAGTTCCCGATGATGCTGTGACCCACCGCCCCAGACCATGACGGACCCTCCACCTCCAAATCGATCCCGCTCCAGAGTACAGGCCTCGTGTAACGCTCATTCCGTCGACGATAAACGAGAATCCGACCATCACCCCTGGTGAGACAAAACCGCGACTTGTCAGTGAATAGCACTTTTTGCCAGTCCTGTCTCGTCCAGCGATGGTGGGTTTGTGCCCATAGGCAACGTTGTTGCCGTTGATGTCTGGTGACTTTACATGTTGTGTTTATATTTTAGTTCTGCTAGTCTCAAGAAATACTGTCTGGCAGTGGCGACCCGTCATTCAGAGAAGTTGGGGCAGAGCCCCAACAGTTTTGAGCCCCATTTAGCAACAAAAAAAAGATCCCAGAAATGTTTGGGCTTGCCTGTTTTGCATGTTATTTTGGCATTAATACGTGTTCCATATCAGTTCGCAACCAATGTAAAAAATATACAGTGGGGAGAACAAGTATTTGATACACTGCCGATTTTGCAGGTTTTCCTACTTACAAAGCATGTAGAGGTCTGTAATTTTTATCATAGGTACACTTCAACTGTGAGAGACGGAATCTAAAACAAACATCCAGAAAATCACATTGTATGATTTTTAAATAATTAATTTGCATTTTATTGCATGACATAAGTATTTGATACATCAGAAAAGCAGAACTTAATATTTGGTACAGAAACCTTTGTTTGCAATTACAGAGATCATACGTTTCCTGTAGTTCTTGACTAGGTTTGCACACACTGCAGAAGGGATTTTGGCCCACTCCTCCCTACAGATCTTCTCCAGATCCTTCAGGTTTCGGGGCTGTCGCTGGGCAATACGGACTTTCAGCTCCCTCCAAAGATTTTCTATTGGGTTCAGGTCTGGAGACTGGCTAGGCCACTCCATGACCTTGAGATGCTTCTTACGGAGCCACTCCTTAGTTGCCATGGCTGTGTGTTTCGGGTCGTTGTCATGCTGGAAGACCCAGCCACGACCCATCTTCAATGCTCTTACTGAGGGAAGGAGGTTGTTGGCCAAGATCTCACGATACATGGCCCCATCCATCCTCCCCTCAATACGGTGCAGTCGTCCTGTCCCCTTTGCAGAAAAGCATCCCCAAAGAATGATGTTTCCACCTCCGTGCTTCACGGTTGGGATGGTGTTCTTGGGGTTGTACTCATCCTTCTTCTTCCTCCAAACACGGCGAGTGGAGTTTAGACCAAAAAGCTCTATTTTTTTCTCATCAGACCACATGACCTTCTCCCATTCCTCCTCTGGATCATCCAGATGGTCATTGGCAAACTTCAGACGGGCCTGGACATGCGCTGGCTTGAGCAGGGGGACCTTGTGTGCGCTGCAGGATTTTAATCCATGACGGCGTAGTGTGTTACTAATGATTTTCTTTGAGACTGTGGTCCCAGCTCTCTTCAGGTCATTGACCAGGTCCTGCCATGTAGTTCTGGGCTGATCCCTCACCTTCCTCATGATCATTGATGCCCCACGAGGTGAGATCTTGCATGGAGCCCCAGACCGAGGGTGATTGACCGTCATCTTGAACTTCTTCCATTTTCTAATAATTGCGCCAACAGTTGTTGCCTTCTCACCAAGCTGCTTGCCTATTGTTCTGTAGCCCATCCCAGCCTTGTGCAGGTCTACAATTTTATCCCTGATGTCCTTACACAGCTCTCTGGTCTTGGCCATTGTGGAGAGGTTGGAGTCTGTTTGATTGAGTGTGTGGACAGGTGTCTTTTATACAGGTAACAAGTTCAAACAGGTGCAGTTAATACAGGTAATGAGTGGAGAACAGGAGGGCTTCTTAAAGAAAAACGAACAGGTCTGTGAGAGCCGGAATTCTTACTGGTTGGTAGGTGATCAAATACTTATGTCATGCAATAAAATGCTAATTAATTACTTAAAAATCATACAATGTGATATTCAGGATTTTTGTTTTAGATTCCGTCTCTCACCGTTGAAGTGTACCTATGATAAAAATTACAGACCTCTACATGCTTTGTAAGTAGGAAAACCTGCAAAATCGGCAGTGTATCAAATACTTGTTCTCCCCACTGTATATATCATTGAGTCTCCAAAATGCAGGTGTTTCAGCTTAGCTTAGTGCTTTCTGTGGTGGTGGGGCAAGCCAGCAGAAAATACAGAGCGTTGCGCTGTGATTGGCTCAGTGTTCTGTCACTCATGGGGACCAGTGGAGGCTGGTAACTTGAAGAATTGAGGAGGCTACTTACACTGTGTGGGAAAAGGATCACAGCAGTGATTGAATGAGGGTATGAGGCATGAGTTGAGGTGTTCAGAGGCTTGTCCAGTGCAGGACAGGATTTGACTGGGAGGACAAAAAACAATAACACAACACACTACACAGTTAGACAAATGAGTTAAGAATGAGTTAGTCCAAGCAAGGAGTAAAATCATTGATGTGTAATAATGTGATTGTGTATGTGATTGACTACATACAGGAATGAGAGAAAATGTATAGAGGTACTCACAGTGCATGGAGGGTAAACATTCAATGTGCCAGTGGATGAGCGGGCACATGAGACGTCATGGCTTCAGTTCATGTCAGGAGAAAGTTGACAATGGTAGTGCAGTGGAGTAGTCATCACCTCTTAATCAGGGAACTGGAGGGGACTTAGCTGTAAAATACAAATAGCAGATACATTCCATTACAGCTGCGCCATCCTAGGTTTGGACAACGAGTTTCTCTATGAACTTAAACTCAGACATCTCAAAATTCACAAAGTCAAACACAGACTGTGCATCTTGACCACTTGACACATCAAAGTAGCCAAAGAAACATTCCTGAATAAAGCCCTGATCATCCACATACCTGACGATAACTGACAACTGCAAGCAGACTGGTGCCACCATAGGTCCCAGAGTGGTGGGGCAATTTCTACCCCCTGGGGCCCAGAGTTTTTCCTTATATGTTAACCTAACCAGGAAGGCTCTGGACTCTATAAGGTATGACAGTGATTAATCAGTTGTAAAAAGGTTTTATAAGGGCTATGATGGGACCAGTTTTTCCTAATCAGGTCACATGGTTTTAAAAAAAACTCCTGGCTCTGGGGGGATGAAAACCCTGTCAAACTGCAGCAACCTTATATTTATTCATATTCATTATATTTAGACTAGATTAGGAGGGGGATTTCCTCTACCCAGACACATAGACAACAACTGATAGACAATATAACTCACAGGGCTGAGCTTGCTTTATGCATGTTCGTGATGTCGCCAGAGGGGATGGCTGCGTCTTATCGGCTCTTAACCAACCATGCTATTTTGTGTGTTTTTTCGCGTTGTTCGTAACTAGTTTTGTACATAATGTTGCTGCTACCGTCTCTTATGACCGAAAAGAGCTTCTGGACATCAGAACTGTGATTACTCACCTCAGATTAGACAAAGAGTTTTTCTTCAAAGAGTCGGACGGGAGGGATATACTACTACAGACACCCGACCAGGCCCAGATCCCCGTCATTCGCTGGAGAAGGAAATTGAGATTTTGCGGAAAAAGATCAGGGTGCCTTGTGAGGATCAGGCGACAAGTGGCTAATCTGCCTTTGCCATCCGTCCTGTAAACAACACCTGGTGCACGATATCTAAGGAAGTCTCAAGGTTTTGCTCACCTGAGATAGTGTGGTCTACAGCTTATCATGAGATACTCTATCTACCTAGAGAGTTTCCTCTGTATTTTTCATAGCTTTCTACATACCACCGCACTAAAACCGCACTCAATGAGCTATATACCGCCATAAGAAAACAAGAAAACGCTCATCCAGAGGCGCTCCTAGTGGCCCGGGGACTTTAATCAGTTTAGCCTCATTTCTATCACCATGTTAAATGTGCAATCAGAGGGAAAATGATTCTAGACCACCTTTACTCCACACACAGAGATGCGCACAAAGCTCTCCCTCGCCCTCCTTTTGGCAAATCTGACCATAATTCTATCCTCCTGATTCCTGCTTACAAGCTAAAATTAAAGCAGGAAGCACAAGTGACTCGGTCTATAAAAAAGTGGTCAGATGAAGCAGATGCTAAACTACAGACTGGAATATGTTCCGGGATTCTTCCGATGGCACTAAGGAGTACACCACATCAGTCACTGGCTTTATCAATAAGTGCATCGAGGATGACATCCCCAAAGTGACTGTACGTACATACGCCAACCAGAAGCCATGGATTACAGGCAACATTCGCACTGAGCTAAAGGGTAGAGCTGCCACTTTCAAGGAGCGGGACTCTAACCCGGAAACTTATAAGAAATCCTGCTATGCCCTCCGATGAACCATCAAACAGGGAAAGTGTCAATACAGGACTAAGATCGAATTGTACTACACCGGCTCCGACGCTCGTCGGATGTGGCAGGGCTTGCAAACTTTTACAGACTACAAAGGGAAGCACAGCCGAGAGCTGCCCAGTGACACGAGCCTACCAGACCAGCTAAATAACTTCTGTGCTCGCTTCGAGCCAAGTAAAACTGAAAAATGCATGAGAGCACCAGCTGTTCCGGACGACTGTGTGATCACGCTCTCCGCCCAGTGATTTCCAGGATGTGTACTCAAAGCATGCGTTGACCAACTGGCAAGTGCCTTGACTGACATTTTCTCAGTCACTCTCCCTGACTGAGTCTGTAATACCAACATGTTTCAAGCAGACCACCATAGTCCCTGCGCCCAAGAACACTAAGGTAACCTGCCTAAATGACTACTGACCCGTAGCACTCACGTCTGTAGCCATAAAATGCTTTAAAAGGCTGGTCATGGCTCACATCAACACCATCATCCCAGAAACCCTAGACCCACTCCAATTTGCATACCGCACCAACAGATCCACAGATGATGCAATCTCTATTGCACGCCATACTGCTCTTTCACACCTGGACAAAAGAAACACCTATGTGAGAATGCTATTCATTGACTACAGCTCAGCGTTCAACACCATAGTGCCCTCAAATCTCATCACTAAGCTAAGGATCCTGGGACTAAACACCTTCCTCTGCAACTGGATCCTGGACTTCCTGACGGGCCGCCTCCAGGTGGTAAGGATAGGTAACAACACATCTGCCACGCTGATCCTCAACACGGGCGCTCCTCAGGGGTGCGTGCTCAGTCCCCTCCTGTATTCCCTGTTCACTCAAGACTGCACGGCCAGGCACGACTCCAACGCCATCATTAAGTTTGCTGATGACACAACAGTGGTAGGCCTGATCACCAACAACGATGAGACAGCCTATTGGGAGGAGGTAAGAAACCTGACCGTGTGGTGCAAGGACAACAACCTCTCCCTCAACGTGATCAAGACAAGGGAGATGGTCGTGGACTACAGGAAAAGGAGGACCGAGCACGCCCCCATTCTCATCGACGGTGCTGTAGGGGAGCAGGTTGAGATCTTCAAGTTCCTTGGCGTCCACATTACCAACAAACTAACATGGTCCAAGCACACCAAGACAGTCGTGAAGAAGGCACGAAAAAACCTATTCCCCCTCAGGAGACTGAAAAGATTTGTCATGGGTCCTCAGATCCTCAAAAGGTTTTACAGCTGCACCATCGAGAGCATCCTGACGGGTTGCATCACTGCCTGATATGGCAACTGCTCGGCCTCCGACCGCAAGGCACTACAGAGGGTAGTGTGTACGGCCCATCATTGAGGTCAAGCTTCCTGTCGTCCAGGACCTCTATACGAGGAGGTGTCAGTGGAAGGCCCTAAAATGTGTCAAAGACTCCAGCCACCCTAGTCATAAACTGTTCTCTCTGCTACCGCACAGCAAGCGGTGCCGGAGTGCAAAGTCTAGGTCCAAGAGGCTTCTAAACAGCTTCTACCCCCAAGCCATAAGACTACTGAACAGCTAATCAAATGGCAACCCGGACTATTTGTGATTTTGGGGGTATTTTCTTAAAAATGCATTGTTGGTTAAGTGCTTGTAAGTAAGCATTTCACAACACCTGTTGTATTTGGCGCATGTGACAAATAAAATGTGATTTGATTTGTTCATGCAGGTCTATGCAACTGTAGGCCCTACAAAACATTTACTCACATCCGTCATCACTACTATGTTGATTTGATTAATTCCAGTTAATCATTATGGATTAAAAACGTATAGGCTGCTTAGCCAGCCCAATTTTGAATATAAACTAAATTTGATCACATTGACATTTTCTTCTTACACACAAATGGTCTATAAATACATAACGTTACCAATTAGTTTAACCTGACCAGATGGACCAGGCGCATAGGCTGTATGGAGCTGCTCTTGTTAGTAGCCAACAGTTGATCACAAGGGAAAAAATGCTCGTTTTCATCCCATACAGAATGTCAGATTTCTGATGGTTAGGTGAAGCCTAAGCTGCTGCAACATTTATATCATGCTCCAGCGACGGTCTCCAGTCCGGAGCCTGCAGCGACGGTCTCCAGTCCGGAGCCTCCGGCGGCGGTCCGCAGTCCAGAGTCTCCGGCGGCGATCCGCAGTCCAGAGTCTCAGGCGGCGGTCCGCAGTCCAGAGTCTCAGGCGGCGATCCGCAGTCCAGAGTCTCCGGCGGCGATCCGCAGTCCAGAGTCTCAGGCGGCGGTCCGCAGTCCAGAGTCTCCGGTGGCGGTCCGCAGTCCAGAGTCTCCGGTGGCGGTCCGCAGTCCAGAGTCTCAGGCGGCGGTCCGCAGTCCAGAGTCTCCGGTGGCGGTCCGCAGTCCAGAGTCTCCAGCGGCGATCCGCAGTCCAGAGTCTCAGGCGGCGGTCCGCAGTCCAGAGTCTCAGGCGGCGGTCCGCAGTCCAGAGTCTCCGGCGGCGGTCCGCAGTCCAGAGTCTCCAGCGGCGGTCCGCAGTCCAGAGTCTCAGGCGGCGGTCCGCAGTCCAGAGTCTCCGGCGGCGGTCCGCAGTCCAGAGTCTCCAGCGGCGATCCGCAGTCCAGAGTCTCAGGCGGCGGTCCGCAGTCCAGAGTCTCCGGTGGCGGTCCGCAGTCCAGAGTCTCCGGCGGCGATCCGCAGTCCAGAGTCTCCGGCGGCGATCCGCAGTCCAGAGTCTCAGGCGGCGGTCCGCAGTCCAGAGTCTCCGGTGGCGGTCCGCAGTCCAGAGTCTCCAGCGGCGGTCCGCAATCCAGAGTCTCCGGAACAATTCGCGGTCCAGAGTCTCCGGCGATGATCCACGGTCCGGTTCCACGGAAGTGAAGGGATCAGCTTGCGGAGCGGGGGCTACGTCCCGAACCGTAGCCGCCACCGAGGATAGATGCCCACCCGGACCCTCCCCTAGAGAGTCAGGTTTTGCGGCCTGAGGCCGCACCTTTGGGGGGGGGGGGGTACTGTCACGCCCTGACCTTAGAGAGCCTTTTTATTTCTCTATTTGGTTAGGTTAGGGTGTGATTTTGGTGGGCATTCTATGTTTTCTGTTTCTTTGTTTTTGACCGAGTGTGGTTCCCAATCAGAGGCAGCTGTCTATCGTTGTCTCTGATTGGGGATCATACTTAGACAGCCCTTTTTCCCACCATTAGGTTGTGGGATCTTGTTTTCTGTTTAGTGTTTCTGCCTGACAGAACTATGCGCTTTCGTTTTCACTTTTGTTATTTTGTTTGAGTGTTTTTGAAATAACAGAATCATAAACACTTACTACGCTGCGCCTTGGTCCACTCTTCATACCACCAACGAGAGCCGTTACAACAAGGTGGTATTGAACGCCCTCACCTTTTCATCCTTCTTCATGAAACTGACCTCAACCCTCACTTTTAATTCACAACCTTTCTGTGTACCCCAGAGAATGAAAGGGGTTCTTCAAAAAAAGACCACAACATTTTCAGCAGTGTTGGTTATTCTGGTGCAGAAAACTGCACACTCACGTTAGCAAGGAAAATGTTAATAAATTGCACTAACTGGGCACAAAAATCAAGTTCTAAAACAAAGGAAACAATTTATAATATACCTCTTCAGTCTCCTGTAATTTGAAAAAACAAATTTGAACTGAATAATATCAAAACAATTCTCAACTATCACGTTTCACTCAATATCGCCAAGCTTCTCAACACATAGAACCCCCATAATGCTCTGTGGCACAATCCCAATACAACTCAATAGGTTAATTATCTGATCCTAATTCTATGATTGGATGGACAACATGTCAGTTCATACTGCAAAAGCTTTGATTGGTTGGAGGACATCCTCCGGAAGTGGTCATAATTACCATGTCTGTCTATGGAAGGGGGTGAGGCCATCAAGCCTCCTAGGTTTTGTGAAGTGAATGTAGCCAGAGGAGGACGGAAGCTAGCTGTCTTCCGGCTGCACCATTGTACTACCCCAGACAGTGCTGTTGAAGTTACTGTGGACCATCATTGCAAAAAAGCTTTATATAATCAATTATTTGGTGACATATGAATATATTTAATATAGTTTTATCTAAAAAGGATCACTTTTTTAATGTTTCAATATTTTTATTTTTATGAAATTTCACTTAGGAGGATGGTCCTCCCCTTCCTCCTCAGAGGACCCTCCACTGATGGGGGACACTACATCACCGCCAAGTCTAAGGGTAGAGCTAGAAAATTCTAGCCCTGTGGGTGCTGCCATAGAGTTACATTAGAAGTGCCCATCCAAGAAAGCTCAAGGTCATTGGCGTCATACTTTCAAAATCTTAGCCAGCAGTCATCATCATGAATCAAGTCGACAATCTACTGGCAAATCCTTTTTAATCCTTGTCACATGAAGAGAAATTATAGATAAAATGTATCGGTGCTCACCGGCCATTGGACATAAACATTACACAAGTTGGAAATCGTAAACTCAATAATGAGTGGTTTGGAAGGAATCAGTGACAGTGGAGTGGCTGTGTGGTCCCAAATCTGGGATTAAGGGGCTCTTTTCCAAGTTTGAAATGATAAACATTCAACATTGGCCATGCTGTCAATGAAGCATGATTTGTGCCACGCTCAAAACCACTGTGTCACGATTGTCGTCGGGAGAAGGAGAAGAGGACCAAAGTGCAGCGTGATAAGTATTCATAACACTTTTAATAAATATGAACACTCGAACAAAAACAACAAAACGACAAAACAAACAGTTCTGAAAGGTGCAACAAAAACACTAAACAGAAAATAACCACCCACAACTAAAAGTGGGAAAACAGGCTACCTAAGTATGGTTCTCAATCAGAGACAACGATTGACAGCTGCCTCTGATTGGGAACCATACCAGGCCAAACACAATAGAAATAGAAATAGAAAACATAGACATACAAATATAGAATGCCCACCCACATCACACCCTGACCAAACAAAAAATAGAAACATACAAAGCAATCTACGGTCAGGGCGTGACACACTGTTAACTCGGAACTGCTTTGAAATTACCATAAATCCAGAGAATGCCAGACAGAAATATCGCCACGCCACCTTCCTGTTCAAGTGAGCACAGCACAACAAGGTGAGTCTAAAAATGTATTGTATGCTGCTGCATAAATTATTTAATATGCCAGGAAGATATGTATACTCACCCTAATAATTTGGTCTGTTTTCCCCTCTTAATTTCACGTACTGTTCTGATTTGGTGGTGTACATGTAGCCTATAACCTGTTTTAGAGAAATGTAATCATTGAATATTGTAAGAGCTTATATGCCCCCTTTTTATCCTATGGTTCTGACTTGGTGTACAGGGAGAACACCGTAAGAACGGCCCATGTTCTGAATTCTGTTGCTGTACATTTCGTGCTAAACTAATGCTAAACTAATATTGTGCTAAACTAATATTTATATTGACTACGTCCATCCTAGCGGATTGCCACTTATCCGCTTATCGTCCCCTTATGCCATAGTTTGTACATCTCAGTTGTCATCAGAAACCACATTTGTTTAAGCAAGTCAGCCATTTCAGTTATGTTTTCTAAGGCAGTAAATGAGGCTGTGTCACGGATTCCTCCAGTACTGCTGCTGCTCATTCCATGCACCAGTTCCGGAGGTCTACGTCACGGGCCTCTAGGCGTCACTGAACTGTCTCATTATGCACACCTGATTCCAATTCCCCTGATGAGTAATTGTATACATGTGCCCTCTGTTCACCATTGTCTGGTCCGTTATTGTTCCCAAGTCCGTTGGTCTGTGAGTACCTGTGCTTTGTTATTTTGGCTTTTGTGCTGCGTGTATTGTGAACTTGTTTTTACGTGTCTCACCCCGTGTAAAATATTGCGGGTCTCGTCCCGTGTATTTACTAGAGGTTTTACCTCGCTCTTTTGTTTGGGTTACATCCCTGTGTTTTTGTATGCGTGTTTGTTTTGTGCATCGTCCCCGTGCCATTTCATGGCATGTTGTATATTTTGGGTGGATTGTTAAACCCCCCTATTATGAATAAAAAAAGACCGAAGACTTGCACAAACAGCAACAAGGATGGCAGCGGTGGGATTCGAACCCACGCCTCCAGAGAGACTGGAGCCTAAATCCAGCGCCTTAGACCACTCGGCCACGCTACCGTTCACCATCAATAACACTAAACTTTGTCAACGGTTCCTTAAGCCTGCTAAGCTCCCATTAATTTCGGTCTCTTCTTTTTTCTTCCTTGCTTTTTCTTCCTGTCTCAACACATTATTTGTTTTGCTGCTATGTCTGAAGAGCACTTTTATAGAGCCCTTTACTAAACTCAGAAAGGTGGATCTCGGGACAACTGCTAGGAGGACCAACGCTATAGCACAGGAAGTGGTAATTAAGGCAATGTAGTGCTAATTCAATGTGTTCTGGACTCGTGGGTTCGACTACACACAACATTTCTTATTTCCCTTGTAAGAATATTGAAACGCTGCAAAAGATTGGATTGAGTAAAGAGATGCATACACTGATGCTTTGCACAAACATTGACAACATCAAAGATTGCAGCATTGTGATACAAAGCCAATCCTCCAGAATGACTTGAGCCTAAATCCAGTGCCTTAGACCACTCTGCAACGCTACCCAGCCTCTTCCTCAAAGTCACACTTTCTCATCTGTTACCTAGTCTTGCTAAGCTCCCATTAATTTCAACCTCTTTTATCCTTTTTCATTTCATTTTCTTCATTTATATCATGTTGCTTTTTCTTCCTGTGTCAACACATCATTTGTTTTTGCTGCTATGTCTGAAGAGCACATTTGTAGACCTCTTTAACAAGCTCAGAAAGGTGGATCTCGGCCAGCTGGTGGGAGGGGCCACCGCTATAGCACAGGACGAGGTAGTTAAGGCAATTTAGTGCTAAAGATGGCAGCGGTGTTATTTCCCTTGTATGAATATGGAAACGCTACCAAAGTTTGAATTGACCAAAAAGACCGAAGACTTGCACAAACAGCAACAAGGATGGCAGCGGTGGGATTCGAACTCACAAGGTGAGTCTAAAAATGTATTGTATGCTGCTGCATAAATTATTTAATATGCCAGGAAGATATGTATACTCACCCTAATAATTTGGTCTGTTTTCCCCTCTTAATTTCACGTACTGTTCTGATTTGGTGGTGTACATGTAGCCTATAACCTGTTTTAGAGAAATGTAATCATTGAATATTGTAAGAGCTTATATGCCCCCTTTTTATCCTATGGTTCTGACTTGGTGTACAGGGAGCACACTGTAAGAACGGCCCATGTTCTGAATTCTGTTGCTGTACATTTCGTGCTAAACTAATGCTAAACTAATATTGTGCTAAACTAATATTTATATTGACTACGTCCATCCTAGCGGATTGCTACTTATCCGCTTATCGTCCCCTTATGCCATAGTTTGTACATCTCAGTTGTCATCAGAAACCACATTTGTTTAAGCAAGTCAGCCATTTCAGTTATGTTTTCTAAGGCAGTAAATGAGGCTGTGTCACGGATTCCTCCAGTACTGCTGCTGCTCATTCCATGCACCAGTTCCGGAGGTCTATGTCACGGGCCTCTAGGCGTCACTGAACTGTCTCATTATGCACACCTGATTCCAATTCCCCTGATGAGTAATTGTATACATGTGCCCTCTGTTCACCATTGTCTGGTCGGTTATTGTTCCCAAGTCCGTTGGTCTGTGAGTACCTGTGCTTTGTTATTTTGGCTTTTGTGCTGCGTGTATTGTGAACTTGTTTTTACGTGTCTCACCCCGTGTAAAATATTGCAGGTCTCGTCCCGTGTATTTACTAGAGGTTTCACCTCGCTCTTTTGTTTGGGTTACATCTCTGTGTTTTTGTATGCGTGTTTTTTTTGTGCATCGTCCCCGTGCCATTTCATGGCATGTTGTATATTTTGGGTGGAGTATTAAACCCCCCTATTATGAATTCCTGCACCTGTCTCTAATCATTTATACAATGTGACAAAATAACCGACCCTAAATGGAGAGAGCGGGAATGGCCCATCTGACACCGCTGCGACTTTGGCAGCTGCAACTGGCCCGTTCGACGCAGCTGCAACTGGCCCGTCCGATGCCGCCGCAATTTCGGCAGCTGCAACTGGCCCGTCCGACGCCGTCGCAACTTCTGCAACTGGTTTGTCCAACGCCGTCGCAACTGGTCCGTCCAACGCCACCGCAACTTCTGCAACTGGCCCGTCCAACGCCACCGCAACTTCTGCAACTGGTCCGTCCGACGCCGCCGCAACTTCAGCAGCTGCAACTGGCCCATCCAACGCCGCCGCAACTTCAGCAGCTGCAACTGGTCCGTCCAAAGCCGACGCAACTTCGGCAGCTGCAACCAACACCGCGTTCCTGTGGTCCTCCTCAAGGCCGGTGTCGTCCCGCTGCTAGTGCAGCGCATCAGGGGAGGATGCTTCACTGACCAGGGATTTTCACCATCGGCGCCCTGACCGACCCGCAACGCATCCCTGTGGTCATCCCCGAGGCTGGTGTCATTCCACTGCAACAAGGGGGGTACGGTCACGGATGCCCTGGTACTGCTGCTCATTCCATGCACCAGTTTCGGAGGTCTACGTCACCGAATTCCTGTGCCTGTTTTCAATCATTTAAACAACGTGACAGGCTGAATGAACTGTTTCGCTGCCAGACAATGCTCCGCTGATAGCCAGGTGTAGCAGTGCTTTAGGTAGGCTGTTTGTGGGCACCGTTTGTCACCGTTATAGTGCAATTATTGTATTGTTTAGTGTTGTGTAGTGGCTTTGCTGGCATGCTTTCGACTTGTTTAATTTTTTTGACCCCCCATGATTTACATGCTAAAATCGCCACTGGTGTCTGGGTTGGCAATACTCAGTATAGAAAACAGTTTGGGTCGCAACCTGGACGTTGTCTTACGGGCATGATACACTAGCACAGGATGCTGCGTGATGAAACACCCCTTCCCATTCATTTCAATGGAAGGAAAGCGGTGAGGAGCGGAGAGCGCGGGGGACTTTTGGGCGGTGCGAAGGTGGTGTGGGAGGCGGTGAAAATAAACTTTACCCAACTTAGCCCACTATATATAGCTACATATTGAACTTCTATCCTCTCAGGTAAGAGGCACAATGTATGAATTTATTGTTGAATCAGAATCTCCGTTATAATCATTGGCCAGTACAGAGAATTAAGTAGTCACAAATCCAAATCCCTATCTCAATCCATGGATAATTTAGGAAAGGGCATCACTTTCCTCTGAGGCATTTTACTAGTGACCATATGTTGGCTGCAAGCTGAGGGTCTAGTGAATTGACACACATGATTATTGGATTTATAATAACTATCAAGGTGCTACCAACAACTGTAGAAGTTGCAACAGATGTTGAATGACCTTAACCCAGTTTCAGGCCCTATTTAAATTGCGAAACGTCATAGGCCAAAATTAATGACAATAATGCATGTGTTACAAAACCATAGAGATCCTATTAAATTATTCTAATTCTATGAGGAAAACATGCCTTTTCAATAGCGTGACGTCAAATGCCAAAATGAATGACTAACTGAACTTGCATACTTTTTTTTTAAAGCAACACATGTAGCCTACCGGAATGCCGAAATAATACGGGAGAAACTGTTACATGCAAAGGGAATTTTGTTTAACATATCAGACCAACTTTATTTAACTCCCGGGAGGTTAATGTTTTAAGAGCTGTATTCGCAATTTAAGCTGTCCAGCAGGTGAAATAATTGATGGTAATTTTAAGCAAAATACAGCTAGTCTAATGTGTATATATATTTTTAAACACTACATGGTCATTTTTCATCGTTTCGGGGTTCATCTGGATCATTGGGGGTAATATTTGTGGTTTGGGTTGATAAAATAGATTCACCCCGAACGCACAAATAGTTATGTGCGCCAGTGTCTCCACAAGCCTAACCAATGTAACAAAATTGCAACATAACGATCAACGAAAAACATGTTGATGCGATGATCCAGCAAGGTTTTGTCAAACTTTTTGCAGCCTATGCTTCGTCATATGAACATTACTTAATGCGTTACATCAATCAACATCAGACATGTTTTGCATCACATTCACGAGTAGCTCTAAGACTTTTTTTGAATGAGGAATCTCACAGTGAGAATATGACAAATAAAAAAGTATTCAATAATCGAAGCAGGATATTGATGAATGCAATATTAATCGCAAATATAATGATTTCATTATGTTGAAATTTGACTGAGGATATTTGGTCTTCTTGTAATGTGCATTTCCCCCAGTAGAGGGCAGACTTGTCCTATAAGACATTCACACATATCTAAAGTATCAGCACATGATGTCAGAGCCGCTGTTTAAACACAGAAGTACATGCCTCATTAATTGGAGAATTCTAGCTAATGGCAAAATAACAGTATCTTGTTTGTATACGATATTGTGTGCATTTTCATGACTTCATGAGACATAGCCATAATGAAAATGCTTATGTCTCATGAGTAGTATTAAAGTAGGGGTTGAGGTAGAAAGAAATGAAAAACTTTCCATTTCTAAATGTCTTACTCATAGCCACTGACCAACCAAACACTTGAGTCATTCTGTGTCCTGGTGTGCCCTAATTGGAACACACACACAGACAGACACACACACACACACATACACTGTTTTCTTCCGGGTATTACATCACCATGCAATTCCACTTACCCTTTAACATTGTTACCGGGCACAGTATAATATTCCACACAGACACATGATAACTCTTTGCATAATACTTAAACCATCACTCTATACCACCAGCCCTCCAATCACAGTGTTCGCTAACCCGATTAACCCTTTGAGTGGGTGGCAAGAGAGGGCATGGAAACAAATGCTCGGCCAAAACACCTTTCACTTCTGCTGACGTAATGCCAAGCACAGCAAGAGACAAGCTATGGCCAAATCTGCTATCGATGAGGCAGGTGGTTACCATGGCAACTCCTCATACATCATCTGTCATGGCAAGCTGATGTACTGTGTGCGTTGGTGAGAGTAGCAAACGACAGCAGGGAAGCTTGAGATGTGTGGAGGACAATGTACACTAATAATTCTAGCAGAGGACAACTGAATATCAACTCAGCTTTTTCAGCTGCTCGGTCAATAATATGAGTGAGACTCCATACCCTCCTCATTAAGCAAATGTCATGAGTAACATTGACCTAAGCCTATGATAGGATTCGCTTACATCAACCCATAGCCATAGGATCATGTGATGTTTAGTTGGTGCTCTGCTAGGCATTCCCTTAGGCTTGTACTACTGTCGCAGTGCACAGTACGTTAAGTAGAAAAGCTCAAAATCGTAAGTTGATTTGCCGTTCGGATAAGATTTCCAGTCATCCCGGGAGAAACAGAGATGTGACAGAGATAAGTCTACAGCATTAGGAGCCCTTAGCCCAGCTCTTCGTTTCAGACATGTCTCTTTGTTTGAATGGGGTCAGAGGACGGATGGATGGAGGAGAAGGAGAGAGAGCTGCCTCCACCGCCTCTGTCTGTGTGTACTATCCAGTTAACGTGGCTTGTCCAGTCACTTAGACTTCAATAGAGGAAGAACTTACCAAGGACACAGTCAGTGCATCATGAATTGAATAGATCCTGTCTCCCATGTTTTACAAGCAGGTGACACAGCAGCGCTGCTGTGAGTTAATGGTATCGAGGTATCACTCTCGGCCACTGCGTTCTCATGTCACAGACGCGTAGTCGCTGGTGAATTCACCGCCTAGCAGCTAGCCACATTGACAGACAGACTAACTCCGCCTCTCTTCCTTCTTTCCATCTCTCCCTCCCTCATTTTCTCCACGAGGCCAGCTCAGTTTAACTTTATTACAGAGGCGTGAATGGTGCACTGTGAGACGACGGAGCTAGGGCGACCGGGGAAGAATCGATTAGACACGGCCAGGCCACTGAGGCACAGTCTGGGTTGAGGGCTGCTCTGTATTGAATCTCATTTGCTGCATGGCTTTTTGATTTGAAAAATAGAACAGACCAGGCCTGCAGGTTATTCTGACTACGAATCATGAGCCGACTGTTTTAATAGAAACCTGGAAGAGCCTCGAATGAACCTCTACAATCCTACACTTTGTGTCATTGTGGGACATAACATGACACATTCCTTCACTGTCAGTAAAGGAAAGATAGAGGAGAGTCAGAGGAAAGGTGAAGGAAAAGTGGGGGTGAAGGGTTCACTCATGTATTGTGTCTACTATGTAGGATTCTCTTTCAACTATAGAATAGCCTGAAGGGGCCTCCTTGTGGCCACTTACTATTATGAGTTCCTAATACAGGTCACCACTCCAATAGAATACACTTGCACACACATTGTTTCCTGGCTCCTGCAGTCATCTTTGTTTCATTGCAGTCAATACACTCTCACTCACAACCTTGCTTCCACCTCTTGCTAACAATCAGCTTTGTAACATACTACTGATTATATGTCTGAGGTCAGTTACGTGTTCGCTGACAATGCTATCATTCATTCACTTTCTTTTTCTGTATCAGTGACATTGACTTTAGGGTGAAATTTGACCTTAAAGCCATGCAGTCTTTTTTTTATTTTTTATATATATATATTTTTTAATTTATTTTTTTATTTTTTTATTTTTTCTAGGGGTGGATCAGCTTAATATTGCGGAAATAATGTTGCTTCCAATGTAATTGTCTGCATCATTTCCAATCCCCCATATTTTTTTGGGTAAATATATATATCCATACACGCATGCATACATATACACATATACAGTGGGGAGAACAAGTATTTGATACACTGCCGATTTTGCAGGTTTTCCTACTTACAAAGCATGTAGAGGTCTGTAATTTTTATCATAGGTACACTTCAACTGTGAGAGACGGAATCTAAAACAAAAATCCAGAAAATCACATTGTATGATTTTTAAGTAATTAATTTGCATTTTATTGCATGACATAAGTATTTGATACATCAGAAAAGCAGAACTTAATATTTGGTACAGAAACCTTTGTTTGCAATTACAGAGATCATACATTTCCTGTAGTTCTTGACCAGGTTTGCACACACTGCAGCAGGGATTTTGGCCCACTCCTCCATACAGACCTTCTCCAGGTCCTTCAGGTTTCGGGGCTGTCGCTGGGCAATACGGACTTTCAGCTCCCTCCAAAGATTTTCTATTGGGTTCAGGTCTGGAGACTGGCTAGGCCACTCCAGGACCTTGAGATGCTTCTTACAGAGCCACTCCTTAGTTGCCCTGGCTGTGTGTTTTGGGTCGTTGTCATGCTGGAAGACCCAGCCACGACCCATTTCAATGCTCTTATTGAGGGAAGGAGGTTGTTGGCCAAGATCTTGCGATACATGGCCCCATCCATCCTCCCCTCAATACGGTGCAGTCGTCCTGTCCTCTTTGCAGAAAAGTATCCCCAAAGAATGATGTTTCCACCTCCATGCTTCACGGTTGGGATGGTGTTCTTGGGGTTGTACTCATCCTTCTTCTTCCTCCAAACACGGCGAGTGGAGTTTAGACCAAAAAGCTCTATTTTTGTCTCATCAGACCACATGACCTTCTCCCATTCCTCCTCTGGATCATCCAGATGGTCATTGGCAAACTTCAGACGGGCCTGGACATGCGCTGGCTTGATCAAAGGGACCTTGTGTGCGCTGCAGGATTTTAATCCATGACGGCGTAGTGTTTTACTAATGGTTTTCTTTGAGACTGTGGTCCCAGCTCTCTTCAGGTCATTGACCAGGTCCTGCCATGTAGTTCTGGGCTGATCCCTCACCTTTCTCATGATCATTGATGCCCCACGAGGTGAGATCTTGCATGGAGCCCCAGACCGAGGGTGATTGACCGTCATCTTGAACTTCTTCCATTTTCTAATAATTGCGCTAACAGTTGTTGCCTTCTCACCAAGCTGCTTGCCTATTGTCCTGTAGCCCATCCCAGCCGTGTGCAGGTCTACAATTTTATCCCTGATGTCCTTACACAGCTCTCTGGTCTTGGCCATTGTGGAGAGGTTGGAGTCTGTTTGATTGAGTGTGTGGACAGGTGTCTTTTATACAGGTAACGAGTTCAAACAGGTGCAGTTAATACAGGTAATGAGTGGAGAACAGGAGGGCTTCTTAAAGAAAAACTAACAGGTCTGTGAGAGCTGGAATTCTTACTGGTTGGTAGGTGATCAAATACTTAAGTCATGCAATAAAATGCAAATTAATTACTTAAAAATCATACAATGTGATTTTCTGGATTTTTGTTTTAGATTCCGTCTCTCACAGTTGAAGTGTACCTATGATAAAAATTACAGACCTCTACATGTTTTGTAAGTAGGAAAACCTGCAAAATCGGCAGTGTATCAAATACTTGTTCTCCCCACTGTATACATACACATACCTATATAGACATACATACTTTTTTAAAGAATATACCTTTATTATTATTCCCCGCAACCCTACCACCGCTCCCCCAATTGGAGTAAACTAATAAACACTTCTGCTTTTACCTTCAATTTATACATCTTATACCTATTTTACAGACACAGTCTACTTTATAATAGTTCTCTCTTGTTTGTTCTTAGTCCTTCCTCTATTTCTGTTGTCCATACAATTTTATTTCCACTTGTAACTGTGCTATTTCACAAAAGCTCCGCACCTATACACATTTCACAGATCCCGTATGCCCTACCTTGTTTATCTTGTTATTAGTCCCACCCTTCAGTTCCACTCAACCCTTCCCATCTATCTTCCAACATCATCCATTTCGGATTTTTATTTGCCATATATTTTTCAACTGTGCTGTGATGCTTCACAAAAGATTTGAACCTTTCTATTCTCATAGCTTCTACAGATTGTAAATTAAAAATAAACATTTTTGCTAAAATAATTATTATATTATTGATTGATTGACTATGGCTTTTCAAATCCCCCAGTATTGCTATCTGTAGCGTTAGTTCTAGGCAAATGTTGCAATTCTTCAGCCATTCCTGGACCTGTGACCAAAAACGAGCTACATATGGACAATACCAAAATAAATGATCTAATGACTCTGCCTCCTCACAACAGAATCTGCAGAGCTGGGAAGATTGTATACCCCATATATATAACATTCTATTGGTTGCAAGAATTTTGTACAGTAATTTAAATTGAAAAATTCGAAGTTTTGAATCCGGCGTTGTTTTGCGTATCAATTCATAAACCATGTGCCATGGAATGGGTACATCGAAAATCTCTTCCCAACTATTTTGCAATTTATATGGCACAGCTGTCAGTTTTTTGGTCCTTAAATGAAATTGGTATATGTTTTTATTTATCACACTTTTCTTTAACCATTTATGTTCTTTAATACAGGGCCGACATACAAGTTCCTTACTTTTTTCCCCTTCTACTTGCCTCTTCCATTTTTGTGGTAATGCTGCAATTAATTGGTTGTAATTTTGGGTAGAGCAGACATTTCCATATGTCTGTGTTAGCTGCATGTATGACATAACTCCACCAGTCCTATTTATGATATCATTCACAAAAATTATACCTTTTTTAAACATTTCTTCGATAAATACAGTTTTTTTTTTATCAATTACTATATTTGAATTTAACCACAATATTTGTTGTACTATTTGTTCTGTCCTTTCAGGTGGATTAAACTGAAATTGCAACCAACTTTCTAAGGCTTGTTTAAAAAATAAGGATATTTTGGAGATTATTTCCTTTTCAAACAACCGAAAGTGAGCAGGTGTAATCTGAATAAAGGGAAAAAGGCCCTTCTTGAACATAGGATGAGACATTCGTACCAATTTACTAGAGAACCAGTTTGGATTTAAGTATAACTTTTGTATGACTGATGCCTTTAGTGAGAGGTCTAATGCTTTAATATTTAATAATTTCTGCCCTCCGAATTCATATTCGTTATCAAAATAGGCCCTTTTAATTTTATCTGGCTTGCCGTTCCAAATAAAATGGAATATTTTTTGTTCATATAATTTAAAAAGCAGGGCACTAGGTGTAGGCAAAACCATAAGCAAATAGGTAAACTGTGATATGACTAAAGAGTTAATCAGGGTGATTTTTCCACAAATAGACAGGTATTTTCCTTTCCATGGTAGCAAGATCTTATCTATTTTTGCTAACTTTCTATAAAAATTTATTGGAGTGAGATCATTTCTTTCTTTTGGGATTTTTATACCGAGTATGTCCACATCTCCGTCAGACCATTTAATTGGTAAACTACATGGCAATATAAAATGTGTATTTTTTAATGATCCAATACGTAATATGGTACATTTATCATAATTTGGTTTTAATCCAGAGAGGATAGCAAAGGTATCTAGATCCTCTATGAGGCCGTGGAGAGACTCTAGTTGTGGTTTTAAAAGAAAACATGAATCATCAGCGTACAATGACACCTTAGTTTTTAAGCCACGGATTTCTAATCCATTAATATTAATGTTTGATCTAATTTTAACAGCTAACATTTCGATGGCAATAATAAATAGATATGCCGATAGTGGACAACCTTGTTTTACTCCTCTAGATAGTTAAAAATTTTCTGAGATGTAGCCATTATTTACTATTTTACACCTAGGGTTACTATACATAATTTTAACCCATTTTATAAGAGATTCCCCAAAATTGAAATATTCTAGGCATTTATATATAAACTCCAGTCGTACTTTATCAAAAGCCTTTTCAAAATCAGCTATGAAAACCAGACCTGGTGTCCCCGATATTTCATAGTGTTCTATTGTTTCCAGTACTTGCCTTATATTATCTCCAATGTATCGTCCATGTAAAATAAAACTGTCTGATTAGGATGAATAATATCTGACAACTTTTTTTATTCTATGCGCCAAGCATTTTGCTAGGATTTTTGCATCACAACACTGAAGTGTAAGAGGTCTCCAATTTTTTAATTGGACTGGATCTTTATATATATATATATATATATATATATATATATATATATATATATATATATATATATATATACCACTATACCATGCAGTCTTTGTAAATGTATTTTTAAATCATCACGGTATTTCTAAAGCGTCACTGTGTGTGTTTACTTAATGAAAATAGAATATGCATTAATTTGATATGCATTAATTTGGCCATTGAAATGCTCAGTCTGTGGGGATTAGGAAACAAATTTGAAGATATTTAGATACACAGTCCTGATTGGCTGACAGAATGGTCTTAGAGCCCACCCCCTTACCCAAATGAACAGTCATTGGTCTATTATAAACAGATTACATTGTGATGTCATGATGTGGGCCAAAAGTTCCATCCCACCTGAACAGGCTAAAGTTCCAGCAATTGTTTCAAACAGCGCTTACACAAAAAATTTAAAGATGTTGACCTCATGGTGTGGAATTATCATTTAAAAAACAGAAAAATCCCGTTTTTAACTGCACTGCCCCTTTAAAGCCAACATGGAACCTGTTGGATAATTCGTCATCATGGTTGATGTAACTAACTCAGTGCTCTTCTAGAAAAGAATATTGCTGCCAGAATATTGCCGTCTAGTTTTGGAGGTGTCACCCAAGTAACATCCCATAAATCTGTTGTTTTTCAAATGAAATGGCATGCTTTGCCCGCTCAAGAATCTCAGAGTGAAGCTATTCGTCAGCCGAGACAGCTTGGAAATTGGGAGGCACACTTGTTTTCAACATCTGAATCATATTTTTTTGTCTGTGGGATGATATTAGGCCAAGTTCAACTGTTTTTCATGTGTACCATTTCTCATTCTTGAATGGCAGGCTATCAACCTCAAGAGGCATCTCATGGGGAGCAGCTAGGAGCAGTTCCCATCTATAACGAAGCCAGGGAGCTTGTTGAAGAGGCAGCCATGCTTTTAGGAGGTAAAAACACAGCATCCCCTTCAGGGGCTGACATATACTGCTAAACAACTGATGTCTTTGTTATTCTCAGGTAGATGTGAGCATGTGCATGATGAGCTGTTTGTTCTCTCTGAGCCAGAACTTTCTCCAAGTTTTTACAGTTAAGTCTCTCAATGGGACTGGAAAGGTTGCATCTATTGTGCAGATCCAGCTGTATGCCTCAACCACAAATTGAAAAGATAAGATCGTCTAAGATCTGGAAATTATATGTTGCTTACCGTTTTCATTAATTTGGGTTTGTGGCATACAACTGGATCTACACAATAGATTGCCTGGGATGTGGACGTATCTCACCAATGCCACTTTTGAGGTCTGAAAAGGTCTGACAAGCTTTGTTTTTTAATTGTAATGTCCCTTAATAATAGTAATAATTTATTACATTTGTAAAGTGCTTCTCATTATACAGAATTATTTCTAAGTCTACAAAATAAATGCTCCAAGGGACAAGGACACCAAGGAGCACAGCTATCAACAGAAAGCCTTCATAAAGAGAAAGATATTTATGCTCATTTTTAAAGGAGCCCAGAGTCCGTGGTGACGTCAGGTGGTCCGGGAGGGCATTCCAGAGGCGTCTTCCCACGCTCTTAAAAAAGAGGTGCTGTCTAGAACAGAAAAGTGTTATTCGGCTGTCCTCATAGGAGAGCCCTTTGAATAACTAGTTTTGGTTCCAGGTGAAATCCTTTCCACAGAGGGTTCTACACGGAACCCAAAGGGTTATATCTGAAACCAATGGGTTCTACCAGGCACCCTTTTGGAACCTTTTTTTCCAAGAGTGTAAAGTACTCCTAACTAACATTACCTTTTTTTCTTGGATGATTGATATATTGCAAGAATATCTTGGCATGTTGCGCAAGCCAGAGTCCATAGTCTCACATTGTCTGCCTTCTACTACTTACAGTGCTGTAAATCTGGCCAAGTGAGACTATAGTCAATGTGACACTCTCAGGCATACACACGTTCAGAGCAAATGTCACCCCTTGCCAGGGTTAAGACAGTTGATACCCACATATTAACACCAGAGCTAATTTGGCTTCCTGCCCCCTTCAACACCACTTTGCATAACCAAAAGCTGTCTGTGTTAAAAGGAAATGAACAACGCTTTGGTGAAATTGGATTAATATTACGTTGCCATAGAAACACGATTTAATTTGGGCAGGTTTAATAGAGCAATTATGCAGGTGCCTTTTAATAATACTTTTATTTATTTTTAACTTATTGCTACTTTTGTAATACAGGATTGGTCAGAATACAGAGATATACTGTTTCAATTTCACCTATTAGGTCTATTCTCCACTTGTGATTGTGATGCACAGCCGCATATGATGTGCTGTTCCTGAGGTTGTAGCACTGTTAGAATAGGTAGAGCTCAACAGAGTCAATGCATGCATGTTCCTGAGTACCGCATGCATGTTCCTGAGTACCGCATGCATGTTCCTGAGTACCGCGTGCTGTTTAGCCCATTACACTGTTAAAAGTCCCTGCTTTCTCACAGAAACATTTAAATGGTTTCTAACTCTGTTTGCAACATTGTAGTGCTTGTAAAACAAGAGCAATATTCTGTTACAAAGACTCAAAATAATAAACTAGATGACCGGCTCTCTTGAAAAGCAATGGAGACAAAACATCCTGTCTCTGTGTTTTTACATGCAAGTGATGTTCGTCAAGATATTATCATTTGGTAAGTTGCTAACCTTGGCTTTTCTGTAGCTTTCTTTTAGCTTTCATTGTAATGCAGATATGCAAGGCAAGGCAAGTTTAATGCTGGAACTTGATGTGCTTGCTTTTCTGATTCCTCTTGATTTCCATCTTGTATAACAGACTGTGCCACCAGATTAAGCTCTGCACTACAATTCACACACTATCTGCATGAAATTGGATGCAGCATTAAAAAGCACAGTGCAAAATACGTGTTTCTCAGAACTGCGGCATTGAGGAAGGTATTCCGCGACTTGCCTCAGCTTACATAACAAGAAGAAGCACAATTGTGAGTGGTTTGAGATGATTGGAGGCCTACTGTGTGAAACCCCGACAAATTTCTTGATCCGACGCATGGACTGGGACTCCAATGCTCTCAGACAGACCATGTCTGTTTCAAAGACCCATTTGGATGGTATTGTGGTACAACGAGCAGGCCTCTTTACCTTCTCAACCTCAGAGCAGACACTGCTTATCCCCTATGACCCAACAGACAAATGGAGGATTATGACTGTTTTCAACCTGATGTTGCTCACTACCGATGACTGTGAATTTTTGTACTTTGCTTAAGAGCCTTGGGAAAAGGGGGCCTTTTCCCCCTTTTTCTACCTATTTTTGTACACTTGTGAGCCATGACAAATAAGTTATGAACCTCAGATTGTTTACTAGATTTGAAGTCCCCGGCCTCCCGGGTGGCGCAGTGGTCTAGAGCACTGCATCGCAGTGCTATGCTGCGCCACCAGAGTCTGGGTTCGCGCCCAGGCTCTGTCGCAGCCGGCCGCGACCGGGAGGTCCGTGGGGCGACGCACAATTGGCTTAGCGTCGTCCGGGTTAGGGAGGGTTTGGCCGGTAGGGATATCCTTGTCTCATCGCGCTCCAGCGACTCCTGTGGCGGGCCGGGCGCAGTGCGCGCTAACCGAGGGGGCGGGTGCACGGTGTTTCCTCCGACACATTGGTGCGACTGGCTTCCGGGTTGGAGGCGCGCTGTGTTAAGAAGCAGTGCGGCTAGGTTGGGTTGTGCTTCGGAGGACGCAGGACTTTCGACCTTCGTCTCTCCCGAGCCCGTACGGGAGTTGTAGCGATGAGACAAGATAGTAATTACTAGCGATTGGATACCACGAAAATTGGGGAGAAAAGGGGATAAAATTTAAAAAAAAAAAAAAAAAAAAAAAAAGATTTGAAGTCCCCAACCCGCCATCTTGAATCTTTGTATGCTAGGCCTTTGCTGAGTAAGCACCTGCAGACTATCTCTGTCTCGCGGCGTGCCTCTTTTTAAAGAACTCATGAAAGCCAGTCAACAAGGAGCCATGAAAGACAGAGAGGAACAAACAGACACTCGCGGCTCTCTCTCTCAGGAGACAGAAGCAAGTGAATCTGCCATGCCCAGCCTGCATCTGCATCCAAAGCAGCTCGTTTTCATCTGGGCTGTGACAATGGATGCCATTGAAACTATCTTCACGGCATTGTTTTCCATTGGTTCAAAGGTCACACTTTCTGGATTTTTTTGGAGGGTAATGTGCCTGTTGTGGAATATGCAGGCATTCGTGATGAATGAGAGACATTGTCTCTGGCTGAATTCCTCCCCTTGGCTCTGAGTTGCAGCAATAGCACACATATGCAGTGGTTTGTCTGTGTATTATGGACCTAATCTGATTCTGGTTTACCTGCAAGGCATCACACCATCACTCTTTCTTTCATCCTTCATCTGCTTCTCTTTATCCCCCTCTTATCTCTGTCTCCATCATCTCTCTATCCAGGCCCACCATTAAGCTGGCCCAAAGCTTCAATTACCCACCAATGTTCCACTATGAATATTCTTCCCATTTTCTATGTGACCCAATGGTACTGTACATCTGTACATTGACTGTGAAAGTTGATAGCCTTGTTTATGGTACTGGTGTGTTATACCACACTGAGGCAACACAGATGTTGCATTGTCGGGAAGTGAGTTGAATAAAACCATTTTTTAGATAGGCTATCTATTTCATTCTGTTCATATCACATTCTTCATAACATCTATTCATATTCAAGGTTTCCGAAGATCACTTTTCAAAAATGTGTATTCAATGACCCTGTTTTTCATAGGAAAGCTACTTCATTCTTTTTCAGGGTAAAATGCAGTGAGGAGAAATTTTCAAGGGCAAGGAATCTGTGTAGGTTGGCTTGAAGGATGTACCTAATATAGATATAACAGCCAAGTACGCAACAGATGCAGTATTCCAGCAACGTGTCAAGAATACCTTTTTTATTTGTATTTATGTCAGTTGAATACAACGTGGTGTGCATTGTAGTAATAAGTACTGTTATAATACCCACATTAGTTTTCCCTCCAGGGATGTAAACTGCCCATGAGTCTTTCGTGTCTCATGGAACATATTGTGATGAATGTGTTTGATATTGCACACACAAATACATGTGTGGCAGAATCCAATATTATAGCATTTCAATCAACCAATCATTCAATCTATTGATTTCCAATCAATTGTATCACAGTCAATTAAACAACTCACCCATTTCCTCTGATGCCTGCATATCTAAAAAGCACAGAATAAAAGCTGCAACCTGTACTATCCAGAGAACAACTATACCTTGGTTACACAATGATTTATGGTGTACTTTTGTCTTTGCTGGGGGACAAATAGTGAGGAGAACACATACATCTTTATTAATACCCATGCCTCAGCAGAGAACCTCCAAGGGCAATAGAAATATCACTTCACATTAAAATTATTCATCTTCACAATCGCAGTCTCTCTCCTGTCGACAAGACAACCCACCCATTCCATTCTCAGAGTCAGGGCCAGGTATCATGCAACTACTTTATGTGCAGCTTGGCCAACATTGGAATCACGATCAAATCCACACAGTAAATAATTAAAGAAACCACAATTACTCATTTTTAAGCGGATATAAAAATTATATTGTAGCCCCTGTAATAAATTCATTTCCAGGATTTCAACGTTCTTATGTAGGTTCTGACATTCCATTGGTAGATAAATCGGTCTGTCATCGTAGTACTTGCGCGGGATTGTTTTTTTAACATCCAACGGCTCAGCAGTCTTTGGCTCCTGTTGTACCTGTCGTTCTGTGAGAGGCTGTCGGTGTTTCCTGTTCCGCCCATTCCCTCCCATCACCAATCAGTCAGATCGACTGTTGCGAGAGCGTGCTGTATGTAATGGTGGTTGTCACTGACAAATGTGAATAAAAAGCCGGTGGATTTTACAGCGACGATAAGGAGAGAAAACCACGTCAAAATATAGGGAGCTGAACTGGAGTAAAAGGAGATAGGGAAGCGTGCTCTTTCAAACCACGCAGAATATGGCGGAGCACCACACAGCCACTGACGGCAAGCACAAAGCGTCCTTGAATGCCGGGGGCTCGCTGCATGGTAACAGCCGACCTAACGCCGCGTGTGGAGGGGGAAAAGGAGGCCTCTCTGGCGGACTGGCACAGCCAGCAGGGTGGCAGTCCTTACTCTCCTTTACCATTCTTTTTCTGGCCTGGTTGGCAGGCTTCAGTTCAAGACTTTTTGCAGTGATCCGGTTCGAGAGCATCATCCACGAGTTTGATCCATGGTAAGTAGTTAGCTAACTCATTTCCAGTATTAGCTAGCTAGCCACAAACTATCTTTGGTTGCGTTGTAGTAAATAGGCTCGCTAGCCACGAGCGACTCTTGCTTGCTGCTGTTCTAGATGGGTTGGTGCCTCGTTTTATTGACTGCACGGCGATGTCTAGATTTGTCTCCCTGGCCGCATAATGCAGTTTTCGTAGTCAACTACGGCGTCATGCACAACTTCACCGGTTGCAAAACTTTTACCGGACGGTTTTTCAAATATGATGAGTAACTTGAGCTAGCCAATCTAATAGCTAACTAACTAGCGTTGTAAAACTAACTAAAACTAATATGCTCCGTGTTATAAATAGGCTGACGGATTGTTAGCTAACTACTGTAACGTTAGCTAGGCAAGCAATGCCCCGAAGTCAAAACACCCTTGACATTTCCTCATGAGGAATAGGCCTAGAACTTTATTGTTCTAGTTGATGGGCTCTCCAACCCTGGTCCTGGAGAGCTGCCGCCCTGAAGGTTCACTCCGACTCTAATCTAGCACACCTTATTCTAATAATTAGCTGGTTGGTAAATTGAATAAGGTTAGTTACAACTGGGGTCGTGGAGCTCCGTTCTAGTCATTCATCCATCGATTAACTCACTCATCCAAGTTGAGTATCCTAGCCAAAGTCAGTGTTATCGTGGCTCCAAGAGGGCAGTCAGTTCCACTTCACTTTGGGTAGGACATGGTCAACTATGTTCTGCATCTCAGGTTTTAGAGTATAATTTACAATCCCCAAAACATCCAAGGTTGTGGAAATGATTAATACTCTAGAATAGGCATGTAAGTGCTGCTCTACACAATTTGTATTGTCCTCCTAACATTAATGTGGCCACTGGACAGCTTGAATGTAGTTGGACACTGCCAATTTCTAATACAAATCAAATTGACGTGGCATTTCTTATGAAGGCAGGATTAAAAACCGGAAGCCAGGGGCCATGTCTCCCCTCGATTTGTTCTTGGCCATTCCTTCACACCGTACACAGGATTATTCTGCTATTGTTTATCTGTCAAAATGGTTCACGCTGTACTGGCCGACTGGCTGCACTGCCATTCATTCTTGGGATTGTTATCAAATCTACATGGCAGTGTCCCATTCAAACAGCACTGCTGATGTGCTGTTACTGGAGTGACACCATTAAGTATTGGCTAGTAGTGTGCATGATTGCACAAGGTGCTAGCAAGGCTGTCCCTGCAGTTAAACATCTGAAATTGGTGCATTATCATCAATAAAGTGCATCTTAATCTTCCCAGGCAGTTGTTGGTGTGCACTCATTTTAAAGGGACGTTTTGGCAATGAGGCCCTTCATCTACATCCCCAGAGGCAGGTGAACTTGTCGATACCATTTTCATGTCTGTGTCCAGTATGAAGGAAGTTTTGCTAGCCAATGCTAACTGACGTTAGTGCAATGATTGGAAGTCTGAGTGTTTGCTAGCGTGCTATGTTAACGAGCAGGGATAATTGGTAGATCCTGGGCTGACGTTGCACTTTTCACACAACTACTAATGTTCCTCTCCTGTTCTAAGCACCAAGCTTTGCCCAGACCTAAGTGCGTTGTCTGTATGAAGTGCCTTCAAGTAGAGCACCAGAGAGCCTCCTCAGCAAAATTACAAGGAGACTTGATGCAGAATTGCAGTGTGTGAGTCCCAAATGACACCCAATGGGCCCTGGTCAAAAGTATTGCACCAAATAATCAATGGCACCCTTTTCCCTATTTTGCCTATGTCTGATATGCTGCCTAACAGACTACCTTGGGTGGTCACATGGTTTCCCAGCCGTTCTGTAAGGTAAATTGTTTGCTAGCTGTGTGATGTACTAGGTGACCAGAGGACTGTGGGATGCTCATTCACCCATCTATCAAGCTCTCCCAGATGCATTAAAACCAGGTGTGTCATATTTGATGCAGCAGGTGATTTGTAACTCGTGCTGCTGTTAGGAGTATATTCAAAGAGCGTTCCTCAAATCAATTCTCTTTCATGACATTGAGTTTGTGTTGAGCCTTGGTCTGTTTAAAAAAATATGTTAATTAAATCGCTGTTAACGTCCAAATGCTTGTGATCAATGAATCAAGGGTTTTACTTGCCAGCGAGAATAGAATAGGCTAGATGATGGCTATAAACAAATGTCATGCTGATCTGAGGACTGAGTTGGTTATCTTGGTTGCCTAGATGCTATAATACCCCTATTGCTTTTTGGTTGAGCCTCCTCTCTATGAACCTAACCATTATGTTGAACAAGCAGGCAATTTGAAAATGCGAGATTGGCTCTGTCAGCAGTATGCCAAGCTAATATTGAAATAGGCAAACATTTGTCTGTGATGGAACAGTGAGTGGCATGACAAGCCTGTTATCTTTAGCACTGCTCTCTAAGATTGGATTCTCCCCACCTGTTGGACTTTTGAAGAACAGTTGGGGGTATTACAGTAATAATATAGCCATTTTGATTTGCCTTATTTGGTCGGTGGTCTGTAGGTTACTCGTTTCAAACACAAGGCTACGTCAATCAGCGTAAGGTTGTGTAGAAACTCATGTCTAACTTTAGCATTGATCACCATGGCCAAAACATCACTTGGATCATTTAATCAATTACAGCACATCTCATTCGTCAAGATGCTGCATTGACTGACTGAACGGATTGCAAACACGTCATTGAGATGACAGAAATTCATACCACAAGCTTGAAATCCAAGCGATAGCCTACACACCTTTTTTTGGGGGAAGCGACCCCCTAAATCCCCTCTGGCAAATTTCTCTCTCTTTGTTCAATATTTGCGAAGCTGCTGATGGAGCCATTCAATATAACTCAAAGGAGTTGATTTCCACCCATGTCTGCAGTAACATCTGTCTGGATAATTGACTGAGAAGAAAGTGGATTCCATCCAGACAGTGCACATCTAGGGAACTTGGACTCAGTCTATCCTCCAGTTATCCCTGGTCTATCGCACATGTACCTTGAACATGTATCAAGGCAGATTACTTGAAGCAAGGAAAGTGCAACTCACTGCACTTACTCTAAAGCATGATGTGGAAAAGATCCAATTCTCATAGATATCTCTAACAGCGGCTTGGCTGAGGAGTATCCCAAAACCTAAGTTTATTCCCTGCAGCATCTGTCGCAGCCATCTGTCCAACAGCTAATGAAATATTCAGTGCAGTGTGGTGTCCAATTACCTGCAGTGGGTGGCAAACTTTGTAAAACAGAGTCCCTATAATGCATTGCTCGGCACACACAGCACAGGGCACAAGGCTCGATTTGATCCAATCCCCCGCAATGAATTGGGCTTACCAGTGCTTTGGCTCCATAGTTACAATTGCATTTAACCTATGTCATCAAATGCAGGCCTAGGCCAGAATTGCAAGTACCTCAAATGGGTAATTAACCAAGGAGATGGAATGTTTGATATTTTTTTATTTAATTTTTTTAAACAAACAAAAGCAGCATTTTAAATGTACTCTGGCTAGTGAGTGCTCATGTTGAAAGAATCTTTATCTCGTTAGTGTTCTCTCATTGGATCACTCAACCCACCCTCTTGGAAGTGACTCATCGATTAGAATCACAGATTCATCCTGATGATCATTGAATTGACATGTAAAAAGGAACCTTTGTTGGGCTCCTGCAGATGAGGAAAGGCAGCTGTACGATGATGGCTCCTGCTAATTAGCCAAGCGTCGAGGAGACCCGTGAGATGAGACCAATCATTGTGCATTTCTTTTGAAGCACATTTTCAATACCAAAGACGCTGATTGTGTTCTGGCTTCGGTTAGACTCCGCTCTCCAGTCCCAGGCGTAACAGAATTCGTATCACGCCCAATACAGAGGGAACGATCACTCGCACCACTTTATTCTCCTGTTGTCTTCAATCAAGGTTGTTGATGCTAAGCTCACGATTATCTTCCATTCCCCGCGTGCCCATCCCCAGGGTGCAGAGGCAGTGGTGGAGGCGATATGGCCGCCGCGTGCTGTTCCTACCCTGGGCACCTGCAGCACGCGTAGGAGCTGAGCTGGCAGGAAGGAGCTTAGAGCCGAGGGGCCTCTTTTTTTAACCGCTGTGAAAATGTTACACTAAATATCTGTGTGCGCCATTTCTGAAAAGACTGATTTATAAACTTGGGGCATACCATACATATGCACGTTTCCCCGTTTTTATAAATCAGACCAAATCAAACGGCGTGCGCGAACGAGAATTATAACTGCGCCTGAGCGCCCATCATGGTGACAATTGCCTTTTTATGCTGTATAATTCAGAACTATTATCATTAGGCCACGGCATACGGAAGACATTGTTGTTCAATATTTAGTTTATCAATAGTTTGGATTTCTATGTCCTGGTATAGTCTGAGATTAAATAGGCAATGATGTCGCGCTCATATCGCACAGCAATACTGTGGCCTAAGCCTTCCTATACTGTCAAATATCTTACATAAGTTACCTGTCTATTTACTGTGTTGGCTAGCTAAATGTGCAAACAAAAGTAAACTAATTGCAATGACAGGCAATCTAGCTCAAAGTTATACATGCTGTATATAGGTAGGAGCTACCGAAATGTAATTTCTGGTGAGTTTGGACGTTTACAATCAAATGTGAGAGACTGTACAAATGAACAAAGTTTTGACTCCTGCTTGTCTGAAGGAAGAATGGTAATGGCTCTGGAGCAGTATGTGTACATGCTGTGTCTGTGGAGTCTGGAGTCACTCGGGCAACAGGCCAGCCTGCTCTGAGAAGATTGGGTAAGAGCAGATGGGCTGAGAACGGAGAGGAGAATGCAGTCAATATGCATATTAAAAACTGGAACAGTCATGATTGTCGTGGGGGTAGAGTAAAAGTCAGTTGGTCAGGTCTGTACAGCATTGGTCCGACCAATTAGAATTCACGCTCAAGACTGTTTTGATCACGTGGGCCGATAATATGTTATGGGTTGCCTCTGGAGATAACATCAATGAATATGGTGACTCAGTCAAAAAAATGTGATACCGTTAGTCTTCTCAACATGTTCCTGACTCATCGTGGATTGATGGCAGCCTTGTAGGAAAACTTCAAGCGAGTGATGCTGCTTATAAACAGGGCAAGGTTGCCGGGGACAATAGGTTGGTTAAACAGTACAAATACGACCTACGCAGATCGATCAAGATGGCGAAACACAAGTATAGGGGAAAAGTGCAGGAGCAATTCAGGCGTCTGTGGCAGGGAAAAATACAATTTTTCTCATGATTCGAGCACAATGACCATGAGCTGTCAAGGAGAGCCCCCGACGACAGCGTGGGCTACACACACTCCATTGAGGACATATGTAAGTCATTCGAACGTGTTAACCCTCACAAAGCTGCCAGCCTAGACGTCATCCCTAGCCGTGCCTTCAGAGGATGTGCAGACCAGCTTACTGTTGTAAGCAAAACATTAGGAAATGTAGCTGGCCACATTCTTTCTATGATAAACATTATAAATATGATGGCCATGCATCGTTTTTTCATTGTACACACATTTTCTTGTGGCTGCCAGCCAAATAGTGTTGCACTTCTGTCATCTGATGAAAATGAAGCTATTTACTGCCGAATGTGTTGCACTAATGTATTTTCTGAGAAGGAAAACTAAATGACTTAAATGAAAACTATAGTTGCACGTCCCTCTGATCACTCTATTGAAGCCCCCCAAAAAAAAGGTATTTACTTAAAAAGTAGCTACAAATCTAAACATTTTTATATAGTTTCAACTGTATTGACAGTATTGAAAAACCACCCCGTGGCTATTTCCAAATACGTCGGTATACTGTTTACCGCCTGGGGGGGGGGGGGGGGGTGTTTATATACACTCGCACTGTAGAAATAAGCACACCTAAGACTATAAAGCACCTGCATTCCTGTTTGCTTATTTCCATCGGTTTCATTGAGATGGACATTTTCTTATTTTTGAGTTATGAATGTGAATGGTGTTCGAGCAGGTTTTGCAAAGTCGTTGGCGTCTTGCAGCAAAGCGCATGGCCCTCCTATACAAACAGCTCTCATTTCATGAGGATGGACAAAGCTACGCACAGCTGGGAAGAGGAATGTGGTTGAGTTTACTCGCACGGAATTGGCAATTGCTGACGTTCCCCTTTTCAGCCCAAATTAATTATACATCGGTATGCCTAACGGTGTGATTCTGAAAGTGTGCTACGAGGTTGCCTAACGAGAGATTCTTCCTGTCAGCAGCCCAGAGGCCATGCAGCAGCACCGTGATAAAGGGCGACAGCGCGCTGGAGTATTTGTTCATGTGATTAATTGCTTACCGCTAAGACCCCAGTGGCCTTAAATATCAATGTCTTCCTGAAGGAGGCCAGCATCCTGGGGAGTGGGAGATAAAGCCTAATGCTTTTTTTAGAGGTCTCTGTGTGAGGCTGTGTATGCAGGGGGATGTTTGAACTAGCGGAATGGTATAAAACGTATCGCTTGCAAAACCTGTAGGGTAGTATTCTGCCAATAAACCCTAAGGCTTTAAAAAAAATATGTTATTTTACATCCTCTCCCTCGGACTACACACAATTGCTGCACTCAGCCTACCACTTTTAACTGACATTAAAACAGCCCACAATTGCTGCACTCAGCCTACCACTTTTAACTGACATTAAAACAGCCCACAATTGCTGCACTCAGCCTACCACTTTTAACTGACATTAAAACAGCCCACAATTGCTGTTCTCAGTCAGTTCTTTCTCCCGCTCTCTCTCTGTATAGTCTGCCTACCCACATGCACTTGGATGCGGTTGTTGTTCCATGACCGGCAGAACCTATCCATCTTGCAATAACAGACGGAACAGTGACCTCATCGTAGGTATCATCTCAGAATGATTTCTCTGTTTCGGCAGTGTGAGCACCCGCCTGGCTGTCAATGTTACGCTTCAACTTTCGCCACCCCCCTCGCTTTGGCGTTCCATCTCGGTGAACAGACACGTCAGGAGTCTAGGGCGAGAATGTTGGTCAGAAATCTAAGGGAACTAATCTGCTGATGCACAAAAAAAGCAAGCCCCTCGTTGCCAGGTCCTGAGATTTCATTCTCACTTCCGTCCCCGAGAGGATGGTTAGTATATACGCAGTGCTGAATAACTAATGTAGTGGTGGATTGATGGCCACAACCTCCTTTTCCCCCTCTTTTCCACCCCCCTTTTTTCTTGTCAACTTTAAGTTGGCCTTTGATCTCTGGGATATCGCCTATCTTTCTGGGATGGATATCAGGGGCGGAGGCTGGATGATGCTAGAAGCTGACAGCAAATGGTCGGTCGGAGCCAAAGGGAGGGGGGGGGGCAAACCTTCACTTATCTCACACCATGGCCTCATGAGCGAGAGAATCAATAGTCCAAAAAATGCATTAGCCTCAGTTTTTCATTGGGCAGGGAATCTTGTGGAGGTTATTTTCCATTTATAAGACTAATGTTGAATTTATTGTGAGCCAGATGGGGTTGCTTAGTGGGAGCAGAGCTGCTTTAATAAGATCAACTGCTTAATATATTTTAGTGGAGAAGTTCAAATAGCCGAGCGCTTGAGTGTCAGTTTTTTGTTTTGTTTCTGTCTTTCAACTATTTCCATATTAGCCTACCCAAGCTCTTCTGTAACTTGTTTTTACAAACTTGATAGTGAAAGTCCTTAACTTCTTCGTGATCCCTTCGCGCTCGGATTGATTTGACAACACCCAGTGAACATAGCAAAAACAGAAATACTCATAATAATAAATCATACATAAATCATGTTATGCATCGGTTTAAAGATGAACTTCTTGTCAATCCAGCCACAGTGTCAGATTTGAAGAAGGCGTTACGGCGAAAGCAAACCATGCGATTATCTGAGGACAGCGCCCAGCATACCAACACATGAAAAACAGATTTCAAACCGCCAGGCGCGACACAAAAGTCAGAAATAACGATATAATTCATGCCTTTTGAAGATCTTCTGTTGGCACTCCAATATGTCCATTAAACATCACAAATGTTCCTTTTGTTCGATAAATTCTGTCGTTATACCCCCAAAATGTCAAATTTTGAGACGCGTTTGATTCAGAAAATACACTGGTTCCAACTCGCGCAACATGACTACAAAGTATCTAATAAGTTACCTGTAAACTTGATCCAAACATTTCAAACAACTTATCCTAATCCAACTTTAGGTATTTTTAAAAGTAAATAATCGATAAAATTTAAGACTGAATAAACTATATTCAATGGCGGATAAAATGAAAGTGGAGCGAGCTTCAGGTTGCGTGCCCCAACCACCACAGTACACTTAGCCATTTCCTTTCTGGGAGTAGAGCCACTTCATTTCTCAAAGGAAAAACGTCAACCAACTTCTAAAGACTGACATCTAGTGGAAGCCATAAGAACTGCAACCAGGTCCCTCATAAATCTAGTTCCCCATAGAAAACCAATTGAAAAGAGTGACCTCAAACATTTTTTCCCCCTGGATGGTTTGTCCTCGGGGTTTCGCCTGCCAAATAAGTTATGTTATACTCACAGACATAATTTTAACAGTTTTAGAAACTTTTGAGTTTTGTATCCAAATCTACCAATTATATGCATATCCTAGCTTCTGGGCCTGAGTAGCAGGCAGTTTACTTTGGGTACGTTTTTCATCCGGACGTGAAAATAGTGCCCCCTAGCCTTAAGAAGTCAAGCAATCAAAGGGCTGTGAAAGCAAGGGCTATTGTGAAGCTTGGGCCATAGTCTGCCTCTTGTGGGTTGGAAGAATCATTTACTAGATGGCTACTGATCGGTGTTTCCAGTGAGCTCATCTGGCATATTCTGTTACTGGTGTATTTTGCTAGCAGATTGGCTGGCTGATTCTTTGGGGTTGTTAGTCCCTTTTGGCTGGTTACCTGGCAAGCTGATTGGCCAGCTGGCCACTTGGTGTATCTGGTCCTGCCGTCCAAGGCAGGGCAGAGACGGGGAGTTTTATTTTAATGGGTCCTGATGTATTGTTCTCTCTGGACATGGGCACCGTCTCAGTTTCTGCTGCTGTCTGTTGTAAGCACACAGTGTCCTCTTGGCACTGCTATAGAGGCGCCTTGCCCATTTTTAGATATGCCGCTAGCTTGTGTTCAGTCCGACTGCCCCCATGTTTGCCTGCTGCAGATGCTGCTATTGTTCAAGCAGTGTGTTCCAGTTCATCCCCCATTGCAATGAAAAAGAGATGGCTTCATCGCAACCCGTGACATTATAGAACGGCGGCTCTCGGGCCACATTTTGTTTCAGGTTGGCAAATCATCGACAGCCACTCAAGGACACGGTTACCCAGGGTAGTCACCGTAGTGCAGCGACATTCAGGCAGAAGGAGAGGTGAAGGGCAGTGGGTAAAGGATGAAGGGAGAGAGGGGTGTCTAAGAGTGACAGCTGGAATGGATTGGCATTCGGTGACAGCCAGAGAAAGACGGGCCTGTCAGATTACTGTCAAATCTCATCACGCCTTGCAGTTGCTAGTGCTCTGACAGGTAGTCTGCGCAGGGTAGCCATGGAGAACCACAGGAGGGGACGAGAGGGGCAGTCTTATCCCCCTGAGAATCAAGTGAGCCTGACGTTAGGACAGCCCCTGAACTAAGCCTGATGGAGGTAAAAACCTGAGGTATAGCAGTATGATTGACGGGTGCAGAGCATACTGATCATGCATGCATTCAGCATAGTCAGGAAGCCTGTTTTGGCAACATAAGTAGATGAAGGTTGACCACAGGGTCCTTCTGTGAGGAGTGGAAGTTATTGGACATTAAAATGGTAGTGCTTTTTTTGATGTGACGCAAGCAAGCGAATCAAACATGCAGATTAGGCCTAGTCGAAGTAATGGGTTAATCTAGTATCTGCTTCTATCGTTCTTTTTTGTGGAGTGAACTTTATATTTTAGTGTACTTAAGTGCAGAGCTGGTCATGATCATTAACACTGAAGGCGAGCCCCTCAAATCCATTAGAGGCTATTTAATATCCAATTTGAATGTATTCTTTGATTTTGTTTTTTATAGCATACCCTCAAGGATATATCAGTTTCCCCCCCCCCCCCCCCCCATGCAGTTTTGTACATTTTACTATCAGTTAGTTCAGACTGCTGTATAAACATTTTTATTTCTCCTTTGATTTTCATCGGCCTCTTTCTTGGCGTTTTTGAAATTGTGTAGGTTTAATCAATAGGCCTGCACTTCCACGTTTTCTCTTCTCCAGTGCTACTGAGTTCAAGGATCTTCTATGGTGTTTACAGCATGCTGTGTTAGGCTAATTATCACCAAATATGACCACAAATCAAATAGTCTAGCTTTCAATCAAAAAAATTATTTGTTCTATTTTTCTCTGGGTTTATTTATCATAACTGAGTTTCCCATGACCGAACCCTTTAAAATCCAAGAGATTTCATTCTAACGGTCTTAGTATTAAAAGCAGAGATTCCTTTATCCTCTTGCCCCTTCCTCTCCTTGGCCTCAAATAGATTTTCAGAAATTAATATATAATATACATTTTTGTTTTCAGCAGCTCTTGAATTGAATTTGTCCTTGATGTGAAGCTTGGTGGTTGAGGAAGTGAGTGGCCTTCCAAAATGCAAATCAATGTCCCACGTTTCATAATACCCCCTGTCTGCATTGATCCCTTTAGTTTCCAACTCCATAGGACGGACTGACCCTTTCGGTTTGCTGGGGGGGGGGGGGGTGTTCAAGTGACTTCTATGTATTGTGGAGTCATTCTATAAGTCATTTGTGTTTCCATTAGTTAGCCTAATATTTGGTCTAACATAGGCTATATAATATTTATCAGATAACTGTGAGACAAAACCACAAGCTGTAGCAGTGTCACTTAGTACATGTCAGTACATTTATTTATTTTGAACCTTTTTGTTTTAACTAGGAAAGTCAGTTATGAACAAATTCTTATTTACAATGACGGCCTACACCGGCCAAACCCAGACGACGCTCGGCCAGTTGTCTGCCACCCTATGGGAGTCCCATTCAAACCAGGGTGTCTGTGGCACTGAGATGCAGTGCCTTAGACCGCTGCATTCGGGAGCTCACTCGTTAGTGGATACGGCACTGATGGAGCACTTTTCACCAGTATTTGCCATGATACCATCCATTCTGACAATATTGAGAGATCTGGATTTGTAAAGATATTGCTGATACGCCTCACCAGTATCAGGAACAGGAATTCCCTCAGTACCATTGCTATGCTAGTGGGATCAAACCACTCTGCAGAAACCATGGTACGCTAACCAATTGCAGGGTGGCTACAGTATCACACGGTTGTGCCCTCAGAATTTAAAGCCTGACACCTCTGACCTGACCAGTAGAAGGATGCCCTTGTCTCTTCTCGTTCTTTTGAGGGATAGTAAGCATTTTGTTAACGTGCTCCGTCATGCATTTTTTATTATTTTTTATCAGTGAAAGACTCAAATAGAAAGGATAGCGATAGGGCTCCCATTCAAGGTTAAAGGTCAGGTGCTTTATCCTTCAGCACTGTTGCTGCTAAGTCACAGTAACGGTCTGGTGACTGGACACCTAACAAAACATTGACAATTGCTTCTGACTTTACAAGCATCGTGGAGGTAATGGAGATGCCATGTCCTTACTCTCGCATCCCATCAGTGTCTCGGTTATTGAGTTTGAGTTGTCCACTTTTCAATTGGATCATAAATCTGTCACTAGATTCCTTACCTATTTTAATCCCCCTGCAAATGGGGAAACAAATGAAGATTTGTTTAATGAAGCTGGGGATGCACATCCTAACAGACATGCATGCACAGTGAACAGAACACCACAGGCTTTCTGGAGTTGTGCCAAGCCCATTAATGTTCTCTCGTACTATTGCTCCACAACTGGGGGCCAGTGAATAATTACCTCGCAAAGAACACTTTGCGGTTTATTTTGATAGAATGTTGGTTATTAGGGTCTAGAGTTTTACAAAACAGCTTGAAATAAGAATCCATGATAAAACTGTGTACACTTTATTATTTGTGAAGTTAAAATTAGTTGGCATCTGTTTTTGCACCCATGGACCAGGAAATGATTTGTTATTCCAGAAAGCCAAAATGACGGATGGATCAACATTGCCTTAAGACAGGGTAGGGATTCGGCAAGAGGTTGCGCTCGTCTCACCACCCTGGACCCCAACATGTCACGAACAGTTCCTCAGATAGACGGGACAGAAACAAAAATCCCAGAGTCCATTGTGTCGTCTAGTGTTCGCTCTTTTGGTTGAGTCTGTTATCAAATCGACTTTGATTCTTTTAGAGAGCCAATTTCAAGACTAGATTTTGGTTAAGTTTGGTCTTGATGTAGGGCCTAGGCTAGCCTAAGCTTTAAAGTGTTCTTTGCATTTTCAGTCTAGACACTATTTCAGAAAAACCTGTCATACCGTCAGTATTGACAATCGTTTTGCAAGAAACATGATGCTGGGATTGGTTTGTACGAATATCTTCCCCACTGACAGTGTTCTTTTAAGTAACTCAGCCAAAACAGATGCTGCCGCAGCGTCATTGGCCTGTGCGCTAACCGGGTTGACAGCAGAGGTGAGCTGAACTTGGTGAGTGTCTTTGGTACGACCTTCATTTCCTCAAAGGCTCTCTAAACGATTTCGAAGACTGTTCCCGAAATGACCAACGAAGACAGCAGTAGTTTACGTGGTTTCTTTTTCCCACTCATGTCATCCCTGCATTTCTGCCTAACTGATTATATAATCAAGTATGGTTTAATCTGATCTGACCATACTAAAGCGCTGCTCTGCCTTAACAACAATATCATCAAGGCAGGTCCTTCAGGCCCTAGTTCTGTTGCAACTGGACTACTGCCCAGTCATGTGGTCATGTTCCACAAAGAGGGACTTGGGAAAAATGTACAACTGGCCCAGAACAGGGCACCACAGCTGGCCCTTAAATGTACACGTAGGGCTAACAATAATAACATGCATATCAATCACTCATGGCTCAAAAGTGAGATTGACTTCACTACTTGTTTTTGTAAGAAGTATTGACATGCTGAATGTACTGAGCTGTCTCTTTTTGAAACTACTGGCACGCAGCACAGACACCCCTGCATACACCAGAAGACATGCCACCAGAGGTCTCTTCAGTCCCCTAGTCAAGAACAGACACACAGTACTATATAGAGCCATGACTACATGAAACTCTATTCCACATCATCTCATGCAAGCAGTAAAATCAGATTTAAGAGGTAAATACACCTTATGGAACAGCGACAACTGACGAGTCACACACAGGTGCACACACACAGGTACACACACACTGGTACACACACACTGGTACACACACACTGGTACACACACACTGGTACACACACACTGGTACACACACACTGGTACACACACACTGGTACACACACACTGGTACACACACACTGGTACACACACACTGGTACACACACACTGGTACACACACACTGGTACACACACACTGGTACACACACACAGGTGCACACACACTGGTACACACACACAGGTACACCTGAATTGTGTTTTGTAGTGGCTCAAAGGGCACACCCTTAATTTATTGTGTAATCTGTTGTAAAATGTATTTTAGTGTTTTAAAAATGGTATTATGTATATTACTGCCCTAATATTTGATGGACCCCCAGGAAGAGTGGGGATCCATAATAAATAGGAATAGTCCAAGTCAACTCTGTCTCCTGAATTATGTGGTATAAAGCCCCATTGAAACTTTAGTTATTATTAATTTGTATGATCCTTGATGACATAATCTCGTGTTACGTTTTCAAAAGCAACATTTCCCCTGGTTTCCTTTTTGTTGTTTTGTTGGTGGCTCCCTCCTCCCCCTAGCCCTTGTAAAAAAAATCACTGCATTCAAAGGCTGAAAAGCCCCTGTGGCAGTATTATCTCCTCATCCCATTGTTTTTATCCCAAGTGAAGCTGCGACCTTCAAAGTATATTTCTTGAGCGACTGATGTGGTGCTTTTTTTTCGAGAGATCAAGGGAGATGTTACAGCCACTTAGGAATTAACTCCTCTCAGATGATGACGGACCACTTTCATTATTAAAAAGAACTCCTCTGCTTTATTGGAATATACACTCTGTTCAAAACATTATGAGCAACTGCTCTTTCCATGACAGACTGACCAGGCGGATCTAGGTGAAAGCTATTGACGTCGATCAGTGTAGATGAAGGGGAGACGAGTTAAATACGTTTTTTATTTTATTTTTAAGCCTTGAGACATGGATTATGTAGGTGCGCCATTCAGAGGGTGAATGGGAAAGGCAAAAGATTTAAGTGCCTTCTGAACGGGGTATAGTAATAGGTGCCAGGCGCCCCGGTCTGTGTCAATGCTGCTGGGTCTTTCACGCTCAACAGTTGCCTGCGCGTATCAAGAATGGTCCACCACCCGAAGGACATCCAGCCAACTTGACAAACCTGTGGGAATTACTGGAGTCAACATGGGCCAGCATCCCTGTGGAATGCTTTTTGACACCTTGTAGAGTCCATGCCACGACGAATTGAGGCTGTTCAGAGGTTAAAATGGGGGGGGGGGGGTGCAACAAATGTCAACGTTTCACTTTACTGTGGGAATCAACTGAATATTAGCCACTTTCAATGCAATAAGCCGAAACAAAACTAACTATGCAAGACTTGGTTGTAGGCAGAATGCATCAGAGTAAGATTCTATTGCATTGACAGGCACGCCTCAGGCCTGTACTCTACACAGACCGGTGCGCCATAACCAATCAGAGCTGCAGTAGGCCTATATGCAGATGGCATGTAGCGACATGTGCACATTTGTTAATGTTTTCATATCCTTTGCTAGTTAGTGAGTTATTAGCCCAGTTAAAGATAATTTGTAGTCAGCAATGGAGCAGTGATTGCTTCCTACAAGAGCACGAAACGTGTGCATTTCTAGACATCAGGTAAAGCTTTAAGAGGCAGTGTTATATTTTGAGACGGGCTTGAATAAACAAAATTTGTCTGCTTCTCTGTAATAATGCTATGGGAATAATCCTGCATTTTATTTTGTAAAGTGCTTTCTTGCATCAAACATTTTCAGTCACCTCGTCTGAAGGACAAGTGGATAAACAGGTTAAAGTCTCGTGGAATGTAGGCACTGAGCACCACACATTGTAGGCTGAATGATAGAACAGCTACTTCCATGTTAAAATGCTACGGGGTGCATTTTCTACACAGTTTTTTGATTGTAGGACTACATTATGATCAAATAGCCACAGGGTAATTGACCACTTCAAAATAAATTAAAGTGGGTACAGCCTCAGTGTTCACAGTAAACGTGCGCTGGAAGTTGTACAGAATTTTCGCAACGCTCCAGTATGCGCTCAGCAAATCTGAAATTTGCTCAGTGATGAAAAACATTTACGGGAACGTTGGGTGCACCTCAATATTAAGGTGTTTCTAATATTAGGCACAATTTATTTTTCTTTTGATGGGAAGAAGTAACTTCAGACTCTACGTTTCCCTTTCGATATAAGTGTTTTCAATAATCAAATGCATTTATATAGCCCTTCTTACATCAGCTGATATCTCAAAGTGCTGTACAGAAACCCAGCTTAGAACCCCAAACAGCAAGCAATGCAGGTGTAGAAGCACAGTGGCTAGGGAAAAACTCCCTAGAAAGGCCAGAACCTAGGAAGAAACCAGGCTATGAGGGGTGGCCAGTCCTCTTCTGGCTGTGCCGGGTGGAGATTATAACAGAACATGGCCAAAATGTTCATAAATGACCAGCATGGTCAAATGATAATGATCACAGTGAACATGGCAGGGTTCCATAGCCGCAGGCAGAACAGTTGAAACTGGAGCAGCAGCACGGCCAGGTGGACTGGGGACAACGAGTCCTCATGCCAGGTAGTCCTGAGGCATGGTCCTAGGGCTCAGGTCCTCCGATAGAGACAATTAGAGAGAGCATACTTCAATTCAGACAGGACACCGGATAAGACAGGTGAAATACTCCAGTTATAAGACTGACCCTAGCCCCCCGACACAAACTACTGGAGCATAAATACTGGAGAGGTCAGGAGACACTGTGGCCCCATCCGATGATACCCCCAGACAGGGCCAAACAGGCAGGATATAACCCCACCCACTTTGCCAAAGCACAGCCCCCACACCACTAGAGGGATATCTTCAACCACCAACTTACCATCCTGAGACAAGGCCGACTAGCCCACAAAAGATCTCCGCCACGGCACAGCCGAAGGGGGGGCGCCAACCCAGACAGGAAGACCATGTCAGTGACGCACCCCTCCTAGGGACGGCATGGAAGGGCACCAGTAAGCCAGTGACTCAGCCCCTGTAATAGGGTTAGAGGCAGAGAATCCCAGTGGAGAGAGGGGAACCGGCCAGGCAGAGACAGCAAGGGCGGTTTGATGCTCCAGTGCCTTTCCGTTCACCTTCACACTCCTCGGCCAGACTACACTCAATCATAGGACCTACTGAAGAGATGACTCTTCAATAAAGACTTAAAGGTTGAGACCGAGTCTGCGTCTCTCACATGGGTAGGCAGACCATTCCATAAATGGAGCTCAATAGGAGAAAGCCCTGCTTAGAAATTCTAGGGACAATTAGGAGGCCTGCATCTTGTGACCGTAGCGTATGTGTAGGTATGTACGGCAGGACCAAATCGGAAAGATCGGTAGGAGCAAGCCCATGTAATGCTTTGTAGGTTAGCAGTAAAACCTTGATCAGCCCTTGCCTTAACAGGAAGCCAGTGTAGGGAGGCTAGCACTGGAGTAATATGATCCATTTTTTGGTTCTAGTCAGGATTCTAGCAGCCGTATTGAGCACTAACTGAAGTTTGTTTAGTGCTTTATCCGGGTAGCCGGAAAGTAGAGCATTGCAGTAGTCTAACCTAGAATTAACAAAAGCATGGATACATTTTTCTGCATCGTTTTTGGACAGACAAGTTCTGATTTTTGCAATGTTACGTAGATGGAAAAAAGCTGTCCTTGAAACAGTCTTGATATGTTTGTCAAAAGAGAGATCAGGGTCCAGAGTAACGCAGAGGTCCTTCAGTTTTATTGGAGACGGCTGTACAACCATCAAGATTAATTGTCAGATTCAACAGAAGATCTCTTTGTTTTTTGGGACCTAGAACTAGCATCTCTGTTTTTGTCCGAGTTTAAAAGTAGAACGTTTGCTGCCATCCACTTCCTTATGTCTGAAACACAGGCTTCCAGCGAGGGCAATTTTGGGGCTTCACCATGTTTCATTGAAATGTACAGCTGTGTGTCATCCGCATAGCAGTGAAAGTTAACATTATGTTTTCGAATGACATCCCCAAGAGGTAAAATATATTTAGTCCGACTGATAAGATCTAAACCAGGCCAGAACTTGTCCGTGTAGACCAATTTGGGTTTCCAATCTTTCCAAAAGAATGTGGTGATTGATGGTATCAAAAGCAGCACTACGGTCTAGGAGCACGAGGACAGATGCAGATCCTCGGTCTGACGCCATTAGAAGGTAATTTACCACCTTCACAAGTGCAGTCTCAGTGCTATGATGGGGTCTAAAACCAGACTGAAGCATTTCGTATACATTGTTTTGTCTTCAGGAAGGCAGTAAGTTGTTGCGCAACAGCTTTTTCTAAAATTTGAGAGGAATGGGAGATTCGATATAGGCCGATTTTTAGTTTTTTAAAATATATTCTAGGTCAAGATTTGGCTTTTTCAAGAGGCTTTATTTCTGCCACTTTTAGGGAGTTTGGTACACATCCGGTGGATAGAGAGCCGTTTATTATGTTCAATATAGGAGGGCCAAGCACAGGAAGCAGCTCTTTCAGTAGTTTAGTTGGAATAGGGTCCAGTATGCAGCTTGAAGGTTTAGAGGCCATGATTATTTTCATCATTGTGTCAAGAGATCTAGTACTAAAACACTTGACAATTATCATTGTCATTACTCATTTACCACGACTGCTTATCGTGACCTTGAAACAAACTTGGTTGATCTTATTTAATGTGAAGTCCACTTAATTCAGTCATGTTTGCTTTTGCAATTATCAGTCTGTTGCTTTCAACATTGTCTTTCAAAAAAGGCTTTTTAACTCCAAGTGAGGGTCCTCTTGAACTTTGATATGACCGGCGGCTGGCCCTCACTTCTTTCCCTTCTTTTGAAAGGAGATGGAATTGTAAAGGCTCTTTATTGCTCTGTCACCTGGCATCCCGCTGGTTTCTGAGAACCCTGTCGCCCTGAAAGCCCTTCTGTTGTAGTTGAATACGAGTGTCTGGCACCTTATTAGACCTCTGTGCCCTACTACATGCCGAGGTACATGACTGTATGCGCGTGTGTGTGTGTGTGTGTGTGTGTGTGTGCGTTTTTTGTTTGAGCTTGGCCTCAATCACAAAAACCAACAGACCAGGCCATTACGGTCATGGGATCCCATTAAAAATAACCCCATTTGAGGTGGAATGAAACACTCTCACTCTGTTGTAAATTCAATTGCTTCGTCTTCCTCTGCCTTTTGTAAGCTCCCTAATAAAATGTCACTTTTGATAAGACACTTAAATTGTGTCATAGTTTTACTTACTATGCCTTCAGAAAGTATTCAGACTCCTTGACCTTTCCCTCATTTTGTTACGATACAGCCTTGTTCTATAATGAGGTAAATAAAACAATTTCCTCAAATCAATGCACAATATCCCATAATGACAAAGCAAAAACAGGTTTTTAGAATTTTTATCTTGCAAATTTAAAAAAAACTAACATTTTATTTACAACCGTTAGAGTCCACCTGTGGTAAATTCAATTGATTGGACATGGTTTGGAAAAGCACACGCCTGTCCATAAGGTCCCACAGTTGACAGTGCATGTCAGAGCAGAAACCAAGCTATGAGGTCGGAGGAATTGTCCGTAGAGCTCCGAGACAGGATTGTGTCGGGGCACAGATCTGGGGAAGTGTACCAAAACATTTCTGCAACATTTGAAGCTCCTCAAGAACACATTGGCCTCCATCATTCTTAAATGTAAGAGGTTTGGAACCATCGACACTCTTCCTAGAGCTGGCATCCTGTCCGAACTGAGCAATTGGAGGTGAAGGGCCTTGGTCAGGGAGGTGACCCTGACAGAGCTCCAGAGTTCCTATGTGGAGATGGGAGAACCTTCTAGAAGGACAACCATCTCTGCAGCACTCCACCAGTCAGGCCTTTATGGTGCAGTGGCCAGACTGAAGCCACCCCTCAGTAAAAGGCACATGACAGCCCACTTGGAGTTTACCAAAAGGCACCTAAAGGACTCTCAGACCATGAGAAACAAGATTCTCTGTTCTGATGAAACCAAGATTGAACTCTTTGGCCTAAATGACAAGCGTTACGTCTGGATGAAACCTGGCACCATTACGGTGAATCATGGTTGTGGCAACGTGCTGTGGGGATGTTTCTCAGCGGCAGGGACTGGGAGACTTGTCTTGATTGAGGCAAAATGAATGGAGCAAAGTACAGAGCTCCTTGATGAAAACCCCCTTAGGACCTCAGACTGGGGCCGAAAGTTCACCTTCCAACAGGACAATGACTCTAAGCACACAGCCAAGACTATACAGTAGTGGCTTCGGGACAAGTCTCTGAATGTCCTTGAGTGGCCCAGTCAGAGCCTGGACTTAAACCCGATCGAACATCTCTGGAGAGAACTGAAAATAGTTTTGCAGCAATGCTCCCAATCCAACCTGACAGAGCTTGACAGGATCTGCGGAGAAGAATGGGTTGAAACTCCCCAAATACTAGTGTGCCAAGCTTGTAGCGTTATACCCAAGGAGAATCGAGGCTGTAATCGCTGCCAAAAGTGCTTCAACAAAGTACTGAGTAAAGGGTCTGAATACTTATTAAATGTGATCAATTTTCTTTTATATTTCTTTTTATAAATTAGCAAAAATGTCTAAACCTGTTTTTGCTTTGTCATTATAGGGTATTGTGTGTCGTTTGGGGGGGGGCGCGTGTTGATCAATTTTAGAATAAGGCTGTAACAATGTGGAAGGTCAAGAGGTCTGAATTCTTTCTGAAGGCACTGGATACTACATTTTCTTCTAAAATGGAAAGTGAGGGTGGAAAAGCTATTTGAATGCCTGACATTTTGGCCTTATTAGAAGAAATGCAACCGATCGGAATGAGTCAGACATGAATGTCAGTCTGAGAATGCCTAAATGGCATCTTGGTGCCATTTTCCCTTTGTATAGGGGTTGTTTGTGGAGCTGTGTTTATTTTGGCGCTAGTTTTTAGTTGTAGTCATCTCAGTCATTTTGACAATAACCACTAATTATTCAATTGACAAATGTGACTAACAGTGTGCTTTTAGTCAACAAAATGCCATTTAATTTTTGGGCCAGTAACTGAAAGGGTGCTGGATCGAATCCCCGAGCTGACAAGGTAAAGAGATCTGTCATTCTGCCCCCGAACAAGGCAGTTAACCCACTGTTCCCCGGTAGGCCGTCATTGTAAATAAGAATTTGTTCTTAAAGATATACTTCTCCTTAATGCAACCGCTGTGTCAGATTTCAAAAAAGATTTACGGAAAAAGCACACCATGCAATAATCTGAGTACAGCGCTCAGGCAGCAAAACAAGCCATACAGATACCCGCCATGTTGTGGAGTCAACAGAAGTCAGAAATAGCATTATAAATATTCACTTACCTTTGATCTTCATCGGAATGCACTCCCAGGAATCTGTTCCACAATAAATGTTTGTTTTTTTGTTAGATAAAGACCATAATTTGTCCAAATACCTCCTTTTTGTTCGCATGTTTAGTTCACAAATCCAAATTCAAGAGGCGTAGGCACTTAGTCCAGACAAAAAGTAAAAAAAGTAATATTACAGTTCGTAGAAACATGTCAAACGATGTATAGAATCAATCTTTAGGATGTTTTTAACAAATCTTCAATACTGTTTCAACCGGACAGTTCCTTTGTCTTTAGAAATGAAAAGGAACAGAGCTCGCTCTCACGGCCGCGCGCCTGACTTGGCTCATGGCATTCTGCCAGACCCCTTGTTCAAACAGCTCTTATTCGCTCCCCCTTCACAGTAGAAGCCTGAAACAAGGTTCTAAAGACTTGACATCTAGTGGAAGCTGTAGAAAGAGCAATTTACACTGTATATTGGATAGGCAAAGACTTAAAACTACAAACCTCAGATTTCCCACTTCCTGGTTGGATGTTTTTCTCTGGTTTTTGCCTGCCATATGAGTTCTGTTATACTCACATCATTCAAACAGTTTTAGAAACTTCAGTGTTTTCTATCCAAATCTATTAATAATACTCATCTTAGCTTCTGGGCCTGAGTAGCAGGCAGTTTACTCTGGGCACCTTATTCATCCAAGCTACTCAATACTGCCCCCCAGCCATACGAAGTTAACTGACTTGCCTAGTTAAATAAAGGTAAAAAATGAACCTGTAGTAAACAAATCACCTACTTAAATGTGTTCTACCAACATTTTCCTGCTTAACTTCCTATTCTCTTCCCAACGGTAGAAATATGATAAACATACAGTACCAGTCAAAAGTTTGGACACACCTACTCCATTCCAGGTTATTTTTTTATTTTTTTTATTAAATATTTTCTACATTTTTTGAATAATAGTGAAGACCTCAACTATGAAATAACATGCACATGGAAATATATTTGAGATTCTTTAAAGTAGCCACGCCTTGACAGCTTTGCACACTCTTGGCATTCTCTCAACCAGCTTCATGAGGAATGCTTTTCCAACAGTCTTAAAGAAGTTCCCACATACAGCTCTGGAAGAAATTTGAGCGACCACTGCAAAATTATCAGTTCCTCTGGTTGGTCACAAGCCATCAAACAAAGCTGAGCTGCTTAAATGTTTGCGCCAGGAGTGGCATAAAGTCACCCAACATCAGTGTGAAACACGCATGAAAACTGATTGAAATTCAGGGTTATTCCACCAAATATTGATTTCTGAACTCTTCCTAAGTTAAAACATTAGTATTGTGTTATTTAAAAATGAATATAAACTTATTTTCTTTGCATTATTCGAGGTCTGACAGCACTGCATCTTTTTGTTATTTTAACCAATTGTCATTTTCTGCAAATAAATGCTTTAAATTACTATTTTTATTCTGGTGAAATGTTGTCAGTAGTTTATAGAATAAAACAAAAGTTTTCATTTTACCCAAACACATACCTATAAATAGTAAAACCAGAGAAACTGTTAATTTTGCAGTGGTATTTACATTTTTCCCAGATCTGTATGCTGAGCACTTCGTTTTGCTGCTCTTCCTTCACTCTGCTGTCCAACTCATCCCAAACCATCTCAATTGGGTTGAGGTCGGGTGATTGTGGAGACCAGGTCATCTCAGCATTCCACCTTCTTGGTCAAATAGCCCTTACACAGCCTGAAGGTGTGTTGGGTCATTGTTCTGTTGAAAAACAAATGAGCGCAATCCAGGTGGGATGGCGTATTGCTCCAGAATGCCCATGTAGCCATGCTGTCATTTTAGGCGCAGATGTTTAAAAAAAAAAATAATGAAAGGGGGGAAGAGAAGGGGGCGGATCCTTAAGATGTTTAATTGCACCTTGAATGCTAAATAAATCGCTGACAATGTCACCAGCAAAGTACTCACACCACCACCTCCAAGCTTCACGTTGGGAACCACACATGCAGAGATCATCTGTTCACCTACTCTGTCTCATAAAGACACGGAGGTTGGAACAAAAAATCGTACATTTGGATTCATCAGACCAAAGGATAGATTTCCACCGATCTAATGTCCATTGCTTGTGTTTCTTGGCCCATGCAAGTCTGTTGTTATTGTCCTTTAGTAGTAGTTTCTTTGCCGAAATTCGACCATGAATGCCTGACTCGGTCTCCTCTGAACAGTTGATGTTGAGATGGGTCTCTTACTTGAACTCTGACGCATTTATTTGGGCTGCAATCTGAGGCTGGTAACTCTAATGAACTTATCCTCTGCAGCAGAGGTAACTCTGGGTCTTCCTTTCCTGTGGCGGTCCTCATGAGACAGTTTCATCATAGCCCCTGGTTTTTGCTACTGCAAGTTCTTGAAATGTTCCAAATTGACTGACCTTCATGTCTTAAAGTAATGATGGACTGTCATTTTGTCTGTGCTTATTTGAGCTGTTCTTGCCATGATATGGACTTGGTCTTTTACCAAATAGGTAAAATCCCCTACCTTGTTAGTTTGTGGAATTGCATTCCTAACTTTGAACAAGGCACACCTGTTAATTGAAATGCATTCCAGGTGACTACCTCCATGAAGCTGGTTGAGAGAATGCCAATAGTGTGCATAGCTGTCATCAATATATTTAGATTTGAACACTTTTGGTTATTACATGATTCCATATGTTAATAGTTTTGATGTCTTTTTATTATTCTACAATGTAGAAAATAGTAAAAAAAAAAAAAAGAAACGCTTGAATGAGTAGGTGTCCAAAGGTTTGACTGATATTGTGAATATATATATATGAGAATTCCGGCCATGTAAATTCTTAAGTCAGCCAACATGGATATTGCATATTAAGTACCAACCAGACACACAAGCGCAGGGAGAGAGAGGGGGGGGGAGCGTAGCACAATCACCAGATGGGTCCACAAAGTATTCTGGGTTGCACCTTCATTACGCTGTCGTGTCATTGTTGTCAAGGTTCCACAGAAGTCACAGCCACACTAGTGCCCAAAAATAGAATGTGGGGCTAATGACATTGAACGGGAGCTAATGACTGACCTCACGCAGTGATGTAGTCGAGTCACTAAACCAAGAGGCCGAGTCGCGTTCCCTGTGCTCGAGTCACCAATGATCGAGTCAAGTCCCTATGGCTAAAGCCTGTGTCCTATTGCTCGAGTCCTGGTCCAAGTGTCCCTAGTCTGAGTCACTGCGTCCCCGTTAACTCAAAATAACTTGATTTACTCTGTCAGATCCTATAGTGGTAAGAGGAATTTGGTCAGATTGTTTGTTTTTCCTTTCTCTGCCACCAAAGGTTTGTATATATGCTATTGGTAATGTTACCAGGCCCACTTTCATTTCCAAAACGTTCACAAACGTTGCAGATAGAAATTCCATGAATAGAACCAACGTTATTCCTTAATCAACATGTCAGAGGCATGTTATTTTTACATGGCATATTTCTATCTGAATGTTCCACAAAGTCGCATCCTGCTGTACGCGCGCCCCAGCTTGTAAGCTATAGCTAGCTAATGAGGTAACATAACTGAACAAGGTGTAGTCTAAACAAATGGTTAACGGTCCGGTTGGCAAAGAGCCTAGTTGATATCATTGGCCACTTAATACATGGAACACTAGTCACTTTAATAATGTCACTTTAAGGATGTTTACATATCTCACATTACTCATCTCATGTGAATATACTGTATCCTTCACCATCTATACTTTACTATTTATTTCATCTTAGCTGCTCATCCATATTTTATACTTATATATTCTCATTCCTTTACTAGATTGTAAAGGAATGGGATTCTTCTGTGGTCTCCAACTGCTAGTAAAACGCATGCTCTTCAACCGATCGCTACCCGCCCGCCCGACTAGCATCACTACTCTGGACGGTTCTGACTTAGAATATGTGGACAACTATAAATACCTAGGTGTCTGGTTAGATTGTAAACTCTCCTTCCAGACTCACATTAAGCATCTCCAATCCAAAATTAACTCTAGAATCGGCTTCCTATTTCGCAACAAAGCCTCCTTCACTCGGCGATGTCGTTTATAAAATAGCCTCCAACACTCAAATTAGCAAATTAGATGCCATCCGTTTTGTCACCAAAACCCCATATACTACCCACCACTGCGACCTGTATGCTCTCGTTGGCTGGCTACTTATTCGTCGCCAAACCCACTGGCTCCAGGTCATCTAAGTCTTTGCTAGGTAAGGCGGGGCTTTATCTCAGCTCACTGGTCACCATAGCAACACCGACCCGTAGCACGTGCTCCAGCAGGTATATTTCACTGGTCATCCCCAAAGCCAATTCCTCCTTTGGCCGCCTTTCCTTCCAGTTCTCTGCTGCCAATGACTGGAACGAATTTTAAAAATGATTGAAGCTGAGACATCTCCCTCACTAACTTTAAGCTTCAGCTGTCAGAGCAGCTTACCGATCGCTGCAGCCCATCTGTAAATAGCCCATCCAACCAACTACCTACCTCAGCCCCGTTTTTGTTTTTCTGCTCTTTTACACACCAGTATTTTCTACTTGCACATCCTCATCTGCACATGTATCACTCCAGTGTAAATTGCTAAATTGTAATTACTTTGCCACTATTGGCCTATTTATTGCCTTTCCTCACTTAATTTTGCACACACTGTATTAGAGGTTGACCGATTATGATTTTTCAACGCCGATACCAATTATTGGAGTACCACAAAAAGCCGATACCGATTAATCGTCCGTTTTCTTAAAAATATATATATATTTGTAATGGTAATTACAACAAAATAAGTGTTCATTCAGTATTAACTTAATATAATACATCAATCAAATCAATTTAGCTTCAAATAAATAATGAAACTGGTTTAAATAATGCAAAAACAAAGTGTTGGCGGAGAAAGTAAAAGTGCAATATTTGCCATGTAAAAAAGCTAACGTTTAAGTTCCTTGCTCAGAACATATGAAAGCTGGTGGTTCCTTTTAACATGAGTCTTCAATATTCCCAGGTAAGAAGTTTTAGGTTGTAGTTATTATAGGAATTATAGGACTGTTTCTCTCTACCATTTGTATTTCATATACCTTTGACTATTGGATGTTCTTATAGGCACTATAGTATTGCCAGCCTAATCTCGGGAGTTGATAGGCTTGAAGTCATAAACAGCGCAATGCTTGATGCACAGCGAAGAGCTGCTGGCAAATGCACGAAAGTTCTGTTTGAATGAATGCTTACGAGCCTGCTGCTCAGACTGCTTTATCAAATCATACACTTAATTATAATAACACATGCCATTAATATGGTCAAATCCGGAAACTATCATTTCGAAAACAATGTTTATTCTTTCAGTGAAATACGGAACCGTTCCGTATTTTATCTAACGGGTGGCATCCCTAAGTCTAAATATAGCTGTTACATTGCACAACCTTCAACGTTATGTCATAATTATGTACAATTCTGGCAAATTAATTACGGTCTTTGTTAGGAAGAAATGGTCTTCACACAGTTCAGCCCAAACTGCTGCATATACCCTGACTCTGCTTGCACAGAACGCAAGAGAAGTGACACAATTTCCCTAGTTAAAATAAATTCATGTTGGCAGGCAATATTAACTAAATATGCAGGTTTAAAAATATATACTTGTGTATTGATTTTAAGAAAGGCATTGATGTTTATGGTTAGGTACACGTTGGTGCAAAGACAGTGCTTTTTTCACAAATGCGCTTGTTAAATCATCACCTGTTTGGCGAAGTAAGCTGTGATTCGATGATAAATTAACCGCAACGATTATACCGCAACGATTATATGCAACGCAGGATAAGCTAGATAAACTAGTAATAACATCTTCCATGTGTAGTTAACTTGTGATTATGTTAAGATTGATTTGTTTGTTATAAGTTTAATGCTAGCTAGCAACTTACCTTGGCTCCTTGCTGTACTTGCGTAACAGGTAGTCAGTCTGCCACGCAGCCTCCTCGTGGAGTGCAATGTAATCGGCCATAATCGGTGTCCAAAAATGCCGATTACCGATTGTTATGAAAACTTGAAATCGGCCATTCTGATTAATCGGTCGACCTCTACACTGTATACATATTTTTTTATTGAGTTATTGACTGTACGTTTGTGTAACTCTGTTTTTTTTCCCCGCACTGCTTTGCTTTATCTTGGCCAGATCACAGTTGTAAATGAGAACTTGTTCTCTACTGGCCTACCTGGTTAAATAAATAAAATATTGTATTAGGTTTTGTTGTGGAATTGTTAAATACTGCTGCACTGTTGGATATAGAAGCATAAGCATATCGCTACACTCGCAATAACATCTGCTAACCATGTGTATGTGACCAATTAAAAATATATTTGAAAGTGTTAAGCTTTAATTTTCCTGAATATGTAAATAGTCCAGGTGGCCGGTTGTACATTTTTCTTATGGCTTTGGGGTAGAAGCTGTTAAGGAGCCTTTTGGTCCTAGACTTGGCGCTCAGGTACTGCTTGCCATGCGGTAGCAGAGCGAACAGTCTATGACTTAGGTGACTGTAGTCTTTCACAATTTTTGGTGGGCCTTCCTCTAACACTGCCTAATGTATATGTGTGTCCTGAATGTCAAGAAGCTTGGGCCCCAGTGATGTACTGGGCTGTACGCACTACTCTCTTTAGCGCCTTATGGTCAGATGCCAAGCAGTTGCCATACCAGGCGGTGACGCAACCGGTCAGGATGCTCTTGATGGTGCAGCTGTAGAACTATTTGAGGACCTGGGGACCCATGCCAAATCTTTTCAGTCTCCTGAGGGGCAAAGGCATTGTCGTGCCCTCTTCACAACTCTTGGTATGTTTGGACCATGAACGTTTTATGTTGACACCAAGGATCTGAACTCTCGACCTGCTCCACTACAGCCTCGTGAATGGGGGTGTGTTAGGCCATCCTTTTCCGGTAGTCCACTATCATCTCCTTTTGTCTTGCTCACATTGAGGCACAGGTTGTTGTCCTGGCACCACACGGCCAGGTCTCTGCCCTCCTCGCTATATGCTGTTTCATCGTTGTCGGTTAATAGGCCTATTCTATTGAGGATCTTTGAATGTCCTTTGAGTTGGCTAGCTAACAAGCTTGTGTGTGCGCAGAGCTGCACAATAATTAGCACATCTTACCTTTTTGTAGTTAATTAATCTGGTGTTAAGTGATCTAGGCCTATAGCATCCTTAACTAGCATAATTTTAATCCGTTCTTCTCTAGCTAATAACAAATCTTGCTCCCTATCTTCTGAATCACGATTCTGTCAGTACAGTAGCCTATGCTTTGGAGGGGCAGGTAGCTTAAACACTCGCGCAGAGACACTGGCAAAGCTTTTCAGCTTCTAGGCAGACACTGGAATAAGTTTGAGTGGCAGCCTGAGGGCTTTGCATATGCATATCTTTTTTGTGGACTAGAAAAATTGCCTGGAATGTAAAATAACGTTATTAACTTCTTATGGCTGGGGGCAGTATTGAGTAGCTTGGGTGAATAAGGTGCCCAGAGTAAACTTGTAGTTTCACTGACTGTTGACGAGGTGAGACGCTACCGTCCCACATACCCTAGAGAAGTTAAAAGCATAGGATGCTGGTTAACTTCTTATGGCTGGGATCCCATTAACGGGATCGATATGACAACAGCCAGTGAAAGTGCAGGGCGCCAAATTCAAAACAAATCTCATAATTAAATTTCCTCAAACATACAAGTATTTTACACATTAATCCCACCACAGTGTCCGATTTCAAATAGGCTTTACGACGAAAGCACGACATATCATTATGTTAGGTCAGCACCTACTCACAGAAAAACACAGCCATTTTTCCAGCCAAAGAGATGGGTCACAAAAAGCAGAAATAGAGAATTAATCACTAACTTTTGATCTTCATCAGATGACACTCATAGGACTTCATGTTACATGTATGTTTTGTTTGATAAAGTTCATATTTATATCCAAAATCTCAGTTTACATTGGCGTGTTACGTTCAGTAATATTTTGCAGAGAGCCACATCAATTTACAGAAATACTCATAATAAACATTGATAAAAGATACAATTATTATACATGGAACTGTAGATAAACCGCTGTGTCAGATTTCAAAAAAACTTTATGGGAAAAGCACACCATGCTATAATCTGAGTACAGCGCTCAGAGCCCAAACAAGCCATGACGATATCTGCCATGTTGTGGAGTCAACGTATGTCAGAATAGCATTATAAATATTCACTTACCTTTGATCTTCATCAGAATGCACTCCCAGGAATCGCAGTTCCACAAATGTTTGATTAGTTCGATAAAGTCCATAATTTATGTCCAAATACCTCCTTTCTGTTTGTGTGTTCAGTACACAATCCAAACTCACGAGGCGCGGGCAAGTCCATGCGAAAGTTCAGACAGTCATATTACAGTTTGTAGAAACATGTCAAACGATGTATAGAATCCATCTTTAGGATGTTCTTAACAAATCTTCAATAATGTTCCAACCGGAGAATTCCTTTGTCTTCAGAAATGCAATGGAACGCAAGCTAACTCTCTCACTTGAACGCGCCTGGTCAGCTCATGGCTCAAAGAGCCCTCATTCCCCTTTCCTTCACAGTAGAAGCATCAAACAAGGTTCTAAAGACTGACATCTAGTGGAAGTCTTAGGAAGTGCAACATGACCAATATCCCACTGTATATTCGATAGGCAAAGACTTGAAATCCTACAAACCTCAGATTTTCCACTTCCTGGTTGGATTTTTTCTCAGGTTTTTGCCTACTATATGAGTTCTGTTATACTCACAGACATCATTCAAACAGTTTTAGAAACTTCAGAGTTTTCTATCCAAATCTACTAAAAATATCAAATCTACTAAAAATATGCATATCCTAGCCTCTGGGCCTGAGTAGCAGGCAGTTTACTCTGGGCATGCTTTTCATCCGAACGTGATAATACTGCCCCCTACCCAAGAGGTTAAAATAACGGTTCTGTTCCGGAACAGTATGGATGACTTTTGTTCCAGGTCCGTTTCTTTTCCTTAATGTTATTTTCTGTTCCCTGAACCGGTTCCAACCCCTGGTTTAAGGTAAAATTAGTTTGAAATAAAAGATGTCTACATGGTTGCTTATCTTTTAAACATGTCCTGCGTGATGATAAAAGGAGTCTTAGGACACTAAACCTTCCAAAAAGATTCCATCTTTACTAGGGGGTCACTTTTTGAATTCAGAATAAACCCTTTAAAGTTTGCTGGTTGTACCAGTTTTTACATTTTGTCTCTCAATCTGCATTGGCATCTGTTTGTAGGGGGATATCGGAGGGAAGATTCCACTCTGATTTAGAGGGTTTGAGTTAAATGCGGAAGACACATTTCAGTTGAATACATTGTTGGACAACTGACTAGGTATCCCCCTTTCCCCCCATTTCCCTATCCACTGGTTTTTGGGGGCTTTAGTTCTTTGAGGATACTGGGGTTGAGAAAGGGAGTAAAAAAAAATGTCTTCCTCCATTTTGCCGCAGCACAGAGCTGGCATGATGTTATTATGGAAGTCACAGCCGAAGCCCTGGCCTGTTTGATGGGCCTTGTCAGGGAACAGCTGAATTTCATCCGTGACTGATCCCCAGTCCCTCACTGCTAGTCCCTTTGACGGGCCTCTGCGCACCCCCTGGCTGGGATTTGGGGATTTGCCTAACCAGAGAAGAGTGCTCTCGTTCACGACACCAAATCCATCCACCCCAAATCTGGTGTATGACAGCAGGGAGACTTCCGTTATCCAGGATGAGCATGTGCAGCCCTAGTCTTTCATGTGTTCTCTTTGCCCGCAGCTCTGCTTTCCACTAAGATGTTATCACTTCATATTTCACAGATCTTTTATCTGGAGTGCTAACGTGCATGTTTTTATCTAATTTGGAAGTTGAGATGAGGCCTAACTCTGTGTGGCTGGCTTCTTGTATTTCTCTTTACATACGGTGGTGCTGTGAGCCTATCACCCCATAGCACTGTGACTGCGTCGGTGGAGAATTTATGACTTTCATAAGCAGAACCGTGACTATTGTTAGTTCTCATTTTAGGTAGGCCTATTTCTTGCTTATCAGATTAACAACATTGTTTTTGCGTAGGGATGTTGCACTCAGTCATTGATGTAGTAGGGTAGGATGAATAATGAATGCCGGGTGGACAATGTGCTGTTGAAAAAGCCCTTTATCCCTGTGGCTCCGCTGTAGAGTAAGGGCCAGTCAGGTGTCCAGGTTAGGTGCTCATGTCAGGGTTTCTCTTATTAAGCCAAATATGGGTCTGGCACATTAGTGGTTTCTTGTTCATTGAGCACATAGTGGATCCTCCTGCAGCACAGAGTGATGGCACGATCTTTCATTTCTGCAGTGATGACACTGAGCTGCGGATGCTGAGGCACGTCTGGGGTGATATTTAATTGGAGGGGGAACAAAAGGCCCATTTTGTCTCAACTCTCCTGAAAATTAGAGCAGCAATTAAGGCCAAATCTTACTTTGGGTTATTTAATTATGCATGCACAGTCACATCCAGTAAAAATGGATTGGCTTTTTTTGTTATTCAAGGTCTACTACCTCCCGTAGTCATTTCTGTACCCTACATTGGCTACTCATTAAATTGTATGGATCATTAAAGGATAACTCCACACAACAATACTTTGGTATTTGTTTCATTAGTCACTGGTTGATATAGTCCCAATATGTCTTACATGTTAGCAATCAGGTTTTCGAGATCTACAACTTTCAGAATATATAGAAATATAGCTGGTATGATGCATTTTGTTTCTGTATTTTGAAAGTTGTAGATCTCAAACTTGATTGCTAACATGTAAGACATATTGGGACTATATCAACCAGTGACTAATGAAACAAATACCAAAGTATTGTTTTTGGGTGGAATCTTCCTTTTAAGAAGAGCTGGTACTTTAAACAAATGCTACTCTGCATGGTGCATAGAGGTCTTTGTCTAAGTAGAGGCATACCCCTCTCTAGCCCAGCAAGAATACAGTGACTCTCTCACCTTCCAGCTTGTACAAAGGGGCCTTAAATGGCAGTTGGTTGTTGTCAGGGTCTTCGACGAGGTTTGAACATCACATACCTTATTTAGGACAGGCAAGGGAATCGTGCTAGTTGAACCAAATCAATTGAGCAATTTGTGAGCATTTTTCTCCATTTGATTTAGCCTAATTTCCCTTCCATCTGTATTCAAATGCAGAGCCATGTCCTCACTCAAGTTTGTGCACTCATTTCCCACATAACACTCTAAATGGCTTTTAAGTGTTGAAGTTGTTTACTTTCTGTCAGTTGCACAGTAAGATCTATAGTCTGGTAGACATTTTTAGAGGGAGGGAATAATGTACTTCATTGGGTGCACACTCAATCAAATGATGTTTATGTAGTAGCTAAGTGCTCAGTATTCAGAGAGCATTTGAGTTGTCTGCCAATTTTATAAATGCCTCAAGTCACTCTCCTTATTGTACTCTAAACGAAGTATTTGCGTCCATAACGATTGCCAAGGTCAATCAGATGTTTTTTCCCTAGTCTTTACATTTTTTAAAATCTCTGGTTAAAAGTGGTATCAGTGGTTGTGGCTAGGAACAATTGAGTACGCGGAGAGCTGTTGGACCTTAGCATTTGAGAATGCTACAAATCTCAAGTGTCATTGTCAATGCTACTGTATGGTAGTATTAATTTAGACAGGAAACTCTCTTATTTTAATACTCAGTAGGATACTCTTAACATTTTATAGGTACTAGGGCTGTTCCCGACCACAAAATCTTGGTCGACCGAGAGTTGTCTGTTCTAGATAGAAATGTTAAAACGTGTATTTTATCCATATACAGTACCATTGAAAAGTTTGGACACACCTACTCATTCAAGGGTTTTTCTTTATTTGTGACCGTCTCAAATCAGTCTTATGTAGCAAAATTTTAAATGTTGTTTGGATAAAAGTAGAGACTCTGAGCTACCAAATGGTGTATCATACACTACAGTTGATGAACAATGGGAAAGTACAAGTTTATCAAATTTCAAAGCAAAATTAAACTCACTTGTGAGAAAATGGCCTTTGATTGTTTTGGTACTAGCATGAATCTGCAGGTAGCTAACCAACCAGGTTGAATGTTAGCTATTTAACATTATGCTATAGCTAGCCAAGTAAATGGCTCTTTCTGTCAAAATTAGAATCGTGTAATATCTGATAGTCTGGCTGGCTACATTATCTTACCCGTATACATCATTCATGATTGGACGCGTCTCCTGTCGGATGCCATGGTTGCCCTTAGCTTCCGGATTACATCTTCAAACTATCATACTCGAATTCCACTGATTTCAAAACTCAGTCCTCCAGAAAGTGGAGAGCAACACTTATGCAGTTTTAATATACAATACATAAAAAAACTGCGTTAGACAGGATTACCTAGACATACTGACCAGCTCAAATAGACAGAACCGTGCTATATGGCAGACCAATCCAAACATCTCTCAGCATGTTCAGGCCACTTATTTTAGCCAATCATGGCTAGTGGGAAGGTTGCTCCCTTTTTCTTTGGCTAAACCAACTAGGCTCGTAATTTAATTGTATTTGGATTTAACGATGGCATATGTTAAGACACATGAAAGGTCACATGTTCGAGAAGGCATTTCTGCAAAAAAACGCATTTCGATAAAAAATAAAAAGTTTATATTAAAATGGCTCTCCTGTGAAGTAGTGACCCGCGACAGTTTCCTGAAACGGGTCACATTTTTTTACTAATTTCTACATTGTGGAATAATAGTGAAGACATCAAAACAATGAAATAACACATGTAATCATGTAATTTTTCAATTAACAGGTGTGCCTTGTTTAAAGTACATTTGTGGAATTTCTTTCCTCAATGCGTTTGAGCCAATTGTGTTGTGACAAGGTAGGGGTGGTATACAGAAGATGCCCCTATTATTTGAAAGTCCATATTATGGCAAGAACAGCTCAAATAATCAAATAGAAACGACAGTGCAGTCGCAAAAACCATCAAGCGCTATGATAACTGGCTCTCATGAGGACCGCCACAGGAAAGGAAAACCCAGAGTTACCTCTGCTGCAGAGAAACCATTACTAAAGGACAACAATGAGAAGAAGACTTGCTTGGGCCAAGAAACACGCGCAATGGACATTAGACTGGTGGGGGAAAAATGTAGTCCAAATTTGAGATTTTTGGTTCCAACCGCCGTGTCTTTGTGCGACGCAGAGTTGGTGAACGGCTGATCTCTGCATGTGTGGTTCCCACCATGATGCATGGATGTGTGATGGTTTGGGGGTGCTTTGCTGGTAACACTCTGGGATTTATTTACAATACAAGGCACACTTAACCAGCATGGCTACCACAGCATTCTGCAGTGATACACCATCCCATCTGGTTTGCGCTTAGTGCCACTATCATTTGTTTTTCAACAGAACAATGACCCAAAACACACCTCTGGCTTTGTAAGGGCTATTTGACCAAGAACGAGAGTGATGGAGTGCTGCATCAGATGACCTGGCCTCCACAATCATCCGACCTCAACCCAATTGAGATGGTTTGGGATGAGTTGGACCGCAGAGTGAAGGAAAAGCAAGTGGTCAGCATATGTGGAACTCCTTCAAGACGGTTGGAAAAGCATTCCTCATGAAGCTGGTTAAGAGAATGTCAAGAGTGTGCAAAGCTGTCAAGGCAAATAGTGGCTACTTTGAAGAATTTCAAATATAACATATTTTTATTTGTTTAACTTCTTATGGGTGTCCCACCTGGCCAACATCCGGTGAAATTGCAGAGCGCAAAATTCTAACTAACTTTCATAAAATCACAAGTGTAATACATCAAAATAAAGCTTAACTTGTTAATCCAGCCGCGGTGTCAGATTTCAAAAAGGCTTTACGGCGAAAGCAAACCATGCAATTATCTGAGGACAGCGCCCCGCATACAAACACATGAAAAACATATTTCAACCAAGCAGGTGTGACACGAAATCAGAAATAGCGATATAAAAAATGCCTTACCTTTGATCTTCTGTTGGCACTCCAAGGTCCCAGTTACATCACAAATGGTCCTTTTGTTCGATAATGTCCTTTATATCCATAACTCAGTTTAGCTGGCTCGCTTCAGTCAATCCACCCAGTTTCCCTCCATCGAAATGCATACAAAAAGAAATCCAAACGTTACTAAAACTTTAACAAACAAGTCAAGCAACGTTTATAATCAAACTTTACGTACCCTAATACGTAAATAAACCAAAATTTGAGACGGAGAATCGTTATTGTCTTTACCGGAGAAAATAATAGCAAAGAACCCGCTCTCCTCCACGCGCTTGGAAACACTACAGCCAAATGGGAGCCACCCAGAAAAACTAATTTCTGGCTCATTTTTCCAAAAACCAGCCTGAAACTCTTTCTAAAGACTGACATCTAGTGGAAGCCCTAGGAACTGCAATCTGGGAGGACTTGGACTTATAATTAAAGTGATAGCCTTTGAAAATAGAGGTAGGCTGAATTTATATTTATTTTTGGGGATGGTTTGTCCTCAGGGTTTTGTCTGGTGTATCAGTTCTGTTATACTCACAGACATAATTTTAACAGTTTTTGAAACGTTTGTTTTCTATCCAAATCTACCAATTATATGCATATCCTAGCTTCTGGGCCTGAGCAACAGGCAGTTTACTTTGGGCATGCTTTTCATCCGGATGTCAAAATACTGCCCCCTACCCAAGAGAGGTTAACACTTTTTTGGTTACTACATGATTCCATATGTTATTTAATAGTTTGATGTCTTTACTATTGTACAATATAGAAAATGGTAAAAATGATCTTTTGACTGGTACTGTAGACACCCTATGCGTTTTAATAAAATACCCTTTAAGGCAGGGATGTGCCTGAGTAATTGAGTACTTGAACAGATGTCAAAACTATCTTTAACCAGATATCACACTTTTAAAAAAAAATATATATTGGAAAAAAATTGAAATTGTCTTGACTACTATGTTAATTTGGCATCACACAGTTCTTTTACATTAACTAGAGCTGGGACCATAAACCAAAAATTACACCGACATTGCCCTCTTACGAAGCAATTTTGATTGTCGGTAATTTCAGAGATTAGGCTGCACAACGTTGTCTGCTAATTTTAGTTTTTTTTCTAAAACCATTATTTGGTCAACAGTATTGTGTATTAACTTGCTTCCTGCAATGAAAATATCTTCCTTGTTTTGCTGTTGGCTCTTATTCCCGCCTCCCCCCCTCTGCACACAGAGTAAAGGGAGAGATGCATACTGACAGTTAAGCAACATTCTAAATATGCTTCTCGGCTTTGTGAGTAACAACAATTTTCCAATGATCAAATAACATCACTTTACAAGCACAGTATGTAATTAGATGGTGCATCAACGGATTGACTAAATGGGGTCAGCCCAAATAGGTACCCTACGGAGATTATTGAGTTTAACATGGCAAATCATGTAATTGAATTTGAGTGTGATATTAAAAAGGTTTGCGTTGGTTTGTACTGATGTTAGTGTTTGGAAGTCAGCGCCTGACTGTGCTGGTTTGCCCACTTGGATGTCACGCCCCATTAAAAGTTATGGTCCACTTGATTCATTCTGTGCAATTTATTTTCAACCATACATTTTAATTTCCTCGTATTCATATTCAAGATCCTTGTTAAGTCTTAATGACTCCATTACATTGAACTCAGTCTGGAGTCTTTGCCAGGCCTCTGAGGGCGGATCAGCTCTCATACTTTCCTCTTAAGTTTAATCATGCTAGTTAAGCAAACAAAGTGCTTCAAACTTCTCAGTATTTGAAGTTTGCACATTTCTTGACGGAACTGAAATATCTTAGATTTGATATTTTGCTCTTTCCAGTCCCGCTGGACTACCTTGTCATCTTAATTGTCTTCTTCGCCTCGTTATTAGTAGGCACATTGGCGCGGGGAGAGATTTGAGCCCCACAGATGGCCCGTGCCCTGCCTGACTCATTCAGAGATATACAGTCACAGGGTGCTGAGGCCAGGAAAGATGGGGATTTATCCCTGCAGAGTCTTCCTTCGGAAGGATGAATCATCTCCTTTCAGCAGAGTGGCGACACCCCCCTCCATTTGCCAATTCATCTCACAGCTATAGAATATGTAGTAGCAGCTGTGTGTTTGGAAATAATGATGAAGGGTTGAGGGTGTACAGAGACGGTGTAATTACCGGGGCCCTGGCAGTAAATTCTCTGACCCCCAGGATTGTCGAATTTGTGGCGTTCCGCTCATCCGGATGTGGTCTCTTTGGGCCAAGGATAGCTTGTTTCAATGGTAGCTTTACTGTCTCTGATTTTAGCGAGCTTACCAGGGAGCGCGTACTCTGCTCGCTGTGAAGTGTGTACTGTCTTGATGGGGGCTTTATTGAGCGCCGTCGCCTGGTTGACGTTTGAGCCAGTGAGGCGTGCGTGTCTTAGCCTGTCTTTGCTATCGGTCTCCGTGACTCCTGGGGTCGGCTAGTCATTCTGCTGTACGGCGGTATGATAGTGATGCTTTGTCTGGGGGGGAAATAATTGCAGCTCCAAGCTTTACCAGCGTACTGGGAAAGCTCAGGGCCTTTTCTGCTCACTTGCACCTTCAGACCCGAGAGCACCCCCTCAGAGTCCAACGGTTGACCTCCCACCGAAGTCAAGTTCTGATAAACTGCCACATCAGGCGACGACTGAGCGAGAAGTAATTTCATGCATAATTGTGTTTTGGGTGGTTGAACCAGAAGAGTGGGGGAGATATGAAGTCCTCATGAGCAGGCTGTCTCACCCCCCCCCCCCCCCCCCCCAATTGGATAATGATGAGGAAGACTGGAAGTTTGATCCAAATCACAGATGTTGTTTGCCTATTCATTGAGTGGTGTCAATGGGTATTAAACATGTTGATTTTAAATATGATGGTGATTACATATGATTGTAATTACCACTGACGTTGTCCTTACTGTTTTGATATCTCCCGTTGATTACCGAGCAGTTATGACAGGACGCTTTTTGTCAAAGTAATTGCGCCACTTCTCTGAGCATTCACTTTAGGGCTGGGACAGTACCAGTATTGCGACGCTCCTTAGTATTGTGGCATGGAAACAAAACCCAAAGGGGATTTTAACTTCTTTAGGAAAACAGCCCTAGTGTTGGAAACAAACATGTTATCATCCAGAGTCACATTTCTTTCTTTCTCTCCCCTCTGGACGTCTTGGTTAGGCGCCGCATCTATTTTCTCCTTTGCTCGCCACAAAACAGGCTCTTATGATCGCTTTTGTGTGGTGCAAACGGCTCAATTCGTCGTCTAACACTCGGGGTCATACACTGACATAGCTTCCAAGATGTCGCTTCTGCAACGGCCTGTAAGCAGGTAGCAGTCGATATGATCCTCCTTTTAACGTAATCTTATAGATGATCCTTTCATCCAGATGGATCTGGCTACCCGTGGAGCAGTATAATATTGAAAGGGGAGTTGTAGGGATGAACAGTTAAGTCATGCAAAAGCTATGAGATGGCGAGGGGCCCCATGCAGCTTCTCATCACGATCAGCGCACGAGCTCTCAAAATATCCAATGGCTTGACATCGATGCTTCCCCACTGTGCACTTCACTGTTTGCAGACGGTCGTCAAATCTGCACTTTAATAAGGCGCCTCTATAGGTTTGGTATTATGGGCTCAGTTTGTTTTTTAGGATTTTATATAGTATTTGGCAGGGTGTTGTGATGTGTAAAAAGCCATTTTTTTTTTTTTTTTTTAAATAATTAGGCGTAGTGAGTTTTAAAACCCAGCTCCATTTCACTGGCCAAGCGTGGTGTGTTTGTCTGCAGTGCGGTCGCTGTACCGCCATTCTCATGTTCCCCCGCAGATTTGTTGTCATAAACACCCATAACCAATATTTGTTTCCTTTCTGCCCCCATAAGTCTAACACTCCCTCTCTTCTGGGAGACAGCTCAGCTCCTCGGAGGCAAGAATGCCTCTGGTGTGCTCCTCAAAAGAAGCCGCTTTAAGTTGGAGGATTTGACTGCCGACTCAAGCTTTTATTTTGTTATGGGGAAGGGTTCCTGTGCCAAACTGTAAATGTTCCTACTCAGCTTGGTTGTGTTTGTTCACTGGCTCCTTCAGCAGAGTGCTGTAGGTGTTTTTCTATTTGATTGTTTACTATCCACGGGGAGGCTTCTCTGTTGTTTACTTTCCCCTGCTTTGTTCAAATGTCACATCCGCTTAGATGGGGAGACTCTGGGGAGATGGAGGCTAAGCTCTACTTGATCGGTCTAGTTCTGCAGCCCCACTGTGAGAAGAAGCCTGCTCTTAAAGCTGGAAGTCTTAAATAAGAAAGGAGCATTGCAGTTTGCTTTGACCTTTTTAACCTAGACAGAATCCTGCAATCATCTTGAACTCCATCTCTGCCTCTACAGTCATTGTTTATAGGTTGGTGCAGTTGGATTATAGCTTCCCTGTAGTGGTTATTTGAAGACTGAAGAAAACTATTACTGAATTACAGTTCATATACGGAAATCAGTCAATTTAAATTAATTAGGTCCTAATCTATGGATTTCACATGACTGGGAATAGATATACATCTGTTGGTCACAGATGCCTTTAAAACAATGGTAGGCGCCAGTCTATCTGGTGTGACCACCATTTGCCTCATGCAGCGTGACACATCTCCTTCGCATAGAGTTCAGGCTGTTGATTGTGGCCCGTTCCCTGAAACGGTTTCTGACAGTTTGTGCAGATATTCTTCAGTTGTGCGAAGCCAGATGTGGAGTTCCTGGGCTGGCAAGGTTACGTGTGGTCTGCGGCTGTGAGGCCGGTTAGACATACTACCAAATTCTCTAAAACAATGTTGGAGGCAGCTTATGGTAGAGAAATTCTTTCAATTGTCTTACAACAGCTCTGGTGGACATTCCTGCAGTCAGCATGCCAATTGCACGCATTGTGTTGTGACAACTGCACATTTTAGTGGCCTTTTGTCTCCAGCACAAGGTGCACCTGTGTAATGATCATGCTATTTAATCAGCTTCTTGATATGCCACTCCTGTCAGGTGGATGTATTATCTTGGCAAAGGAGAAATGCTCACTAACAGGAATGTAAACACATTTGGGTCTGACATTTTAGAATAAATATACTTTTTGTGTGGACAATTTCTGGGATCTTTTTATTTCAGCTCATGGGACCAACACTTTACATTGCGTTTATATTTTTGTTGAGTGTAAATAAATTCTGTGCTAACAGGTCTGCATGCATAAGCAGGTTAAAGTGAAACAATCGCATATGTCATTTTGCATGTTTTTATAGACTTTGACTTAATATCTCAGACAACCTTTTCCCACTGACTTAAATGCTGAGGAGTGGAATTAATTGACATTTTTTTAAGTCTCTGTCATTCATTGTTCACAAGGGCTTACTTTCATCTCAGATGGATGAATCTAGTTTTCGTCTGTCATTCCCCGTTTCATGCTAATTTCAAAACTGCCCCTTGAAGTCTAGGGGGAGGTTTGCCAGGAAGGCTTTTATTGATAGTCCTTTGTTACTAAATTATAAAATTTGACGAATCATTTTTTGAAAAACATTTAATTGGAGGCAATCTGCATAAAGCATAGGTCAAACATTTTAATAATCAAAATGGCGGGCGGTAAAGTTGTTTCTATCGCAGAGCATGCTACTGACTGCTTCTACCCTGATATTGCGCATCTGTAATAAAAATACCTCTGTGAAAATGACGACTTGTTTTGTTTTCTTGGACTGGCTCAGTGCAATTTCTCAGGAATGCAGCACATCCCTGTAGAGAAAGCTTGTGTAAACTGTTCTTATGGGGACTTTTGAGATCAGAGGGATTTAGAATTGCTTCCAAACTGTCCTCTGGTTCCTAAGAGTATGGCTTTGTTTCAGGAATGACCTCGCATTCACAAACTTGTACCAATTTATTGCATGTAGCCATGTCCTTAGTGTTTGGTCAATGTGGTTCCTTGATCAGTGTTTGGCTACTTTCAAATGAGCTATGAGTTTGGGGGTGCCCAAGCTCCTTGATGTGTCCCTGTGATTAATTTCTGGTTTCATTGAGTGTCAGGAAAGAGTCTAGATGAGCTGGCCTCATTTGAGAGGGACTGGCTGCTCACGTCACTCTGCTTCACCCTCTCAAAGGAAGGGCCACAACACATTTGGCAACGGCTTTATTCGTTTTTGTTTTGTTTCTAAAACTGCAATCTATCAAGTGTGAATTTTTTTTTTTTTTTAAATAGAATTTGCCCGCTTGGCATGCTCCACCGCCAGCCGTTGATGCCTGTACCATGAGGCTAAACAACCATTTTTATAAAACACTTGTTTTAAAGTTTGGTCATGCAGTGCAGGGACTTGCTGAGCGACGTTCTGAAACTCTTGTAAGGCTATGCGTTTTCTTTTGTTTTAGAACTGCGGCTGACCTCCGGAGGTCCTGAACATGCTTAGCGAGCACTCTGACCCGCTCAATCTGTGTCTCATTGGGCCAGGCTGCTGTTGAACTGTTCCATGTGTGCATCGTCCATGACTGAGCTCAAAGTTCTGTTTCTGCTGAGCGCCAGAACGCAAAACCATGCAAATCTAATTGAGCCAAATACAACAAGTGTAGCCTTTATGGTGAACCGCAATAAGGCCCGAGAGGGTGTGGTATGTGGCCAATATACCACGGCTAAGGACTGTTCATAGGCACGGCGCAACGCGGAGTGCCTGGACACATCCCTTAGCTGTGGTATATTGGCCATATGCCTCAAACCCCCAAGGTGCCTTATTGTTATTATAAACTGGTTACCAACGTAATTAGAGCAGTAAAAATGAATGTTGTCATACCCGTGGTATACGGCAAATCTGGAGCAAATAAGTCGAGCAAATAAACCAGACCGATTTTTTATTTTTTTTTGTCTTCTCTCCCCAGGCTAGGCCCAAACATAGCAGAACTAGGCTATATGCTATTGAACAGCTCTTGAAAATATGGTATTGAGGGAGCTCCATTCAAAAGACAATTTTAGAAGCACTAACGATTTTGGCAAACTTGACAGTTGGGATTCAGAAATGTTTCAATGCCGTTTTCAAATGGCTTTAATTCCGTTGTTCCCATGAACAGGGTTGGAAATTAACACCCGCCAAATGCAGATAGACTTTGTCATTCACGGATAAGAATGCATTTTTCACCAGCCACGTTGCCGGGTGGTCACACAGAGCATTTGGTAACTTTTTAAAAACGGATTTATTTTTTAATATCCAAACTCACAGAAGTTGGTCAAAACGCAACTAGTGTGACTTTGTCCTCGTGTTTCTTGACTACGAAGACATCGCAGTCTGAGATAAAAAAATAAATAATAATAATCAGACAAGTGAGGGTCAGTGTAATGGCCCATCCCTTAAAGGGCCAACTGAACATCTCACGTAATGATTGTGCTTGATTGAGCATGGATCACTCCCGAAAAAACGTTTATTAACAAACTTTTTAGTCATTGTTCACCTAGATGTATTTGTGTGCTTCTACATTTCTACTTAGGAGCGCATCATGGCAGCGTAGAGCCCTGAACTATAGTCATAAATAAGCCCTTTCACTCAGCATTTTGTGGCAGGGCAGGCGCTTTTAACCAAATACATTTGGTTAAAAGAAGCAGGTCACAATTTTTATGAATGGAGTAGATTTAAAATCTGCCTGTCACAGTGGCTGGTAGACCAAAAAGTTAATTTCCCACCTTGCCCATGAACTATCAATATGGATATCATAATTGTGTCTGTGCTCTGCAGATGGCTTTACATAGCGTGTCATTTTTCATGTGTTGATTTGACTTGACAGTTGCTAAGATCCTTGCTTATTGACATGATGGCAGTATGCCCCACCTAGGAACTGAAGCAGCAGCCATCTGTTATTGTTTCCCAACAACTACAGCCAGCTGGCTTGTTTTGAAAAGTAAAAAATTGTGACATTTTGAGTTAGACATTAATTAGTTTTGTTCATAATTTGACAGATTTTTCATGGTGTTATGATTTAACCACGTTCCGCGGATGCTGGTTTATCTCTGGAAGCCATGCGCATGATCAGATACAAGTTCTTTGCTGTTTCAGCAAGTGTTTACACACTGAAATTATGCAGATTCTTTTTTATTGCTCATTCTGTAATCCCCGAAATGGTTGACTTGGCGGAATCATTAGCTCAATTTGGTATTCATCACATACTGATCTTATGAGCATATAGTTTTTCTTTCCCGCTCTTGTTCATGCAAACACTACTAAATCAGCGGTGACAGAACCTCATGAAGCCTGTATACTGGTGAGCAGGTAATTACAGCTAACATTTAAATCCAGAATGATCAACAAATTTCCTGTAGCATTTGCACAATATTGCCATCAAACATCCACAAAATGCAATTACTTGACGGATCGCTCAGTAATTTAACCGTGTCGCGTGAATAGGAATACAGCCCATTCGCCAAAACGTCTTCTCGTCCAGCTTCTGTCTCTGTTGGACACTGCAGTATTATAGTAAACCAGTGTCACTCTTTTCCGCCATATGTGACTTGTTTCAGGAAACTAGGCGTATGTCGCACGTCACTACTTCACAGGAGAGCCATTTGAACGTAAACATAATTTAAAAAAATAAAAATGCATTTTTTGTGCCTTCTGGAACATGTGAACTTTCATGTGCCTTAACTACCTTGTATTCCATCCTTAAATGCGAAGACACTTTTTAAATGACGAGCCTAGTTGGTTTAGCCATGGAAAAAGGGAGGGACCTTCCCACTAGCCATGATTGGCTGACATAATGGATGGACATGTTTGGATTGGTCTGCCATGTAGCATGCTTCTGTCTATAACGTGAGCTGCTCAGTATGTGTTGAAAGTTTTTCAACTTTCAAAGCAGAATTACTTCCCATTTTCTTTTTCAACTGCAGTGTCTGATATACCATTTTGTAGTTCGAGTCTCTACTTTTATCCAACGTAAAAAAATAATAATACATAAGTCACATATGAGCATGCGGTGAGAAGGGGAATAGGCTGTGTTTGCACAGTCCTGCCTAGTGGGTGGGTCCTCCCCCCGAATGCCATTGAGTCGTATGGAAAGTAGCCAAGACTGGGTCTTGGTAGAGCCTAGGCTGACGGTCCTTAATCTCCCATGGGTCTCCTAAAGCCTGCTGTAATGCTTCATCTCCAAGTAATTCAACTGGAACATCCCATAAGTGACCATTATCAAGCTAGTTCTGGTGTATGTATTTGTAATCCTGTTATTCAAATGTTTCATTTAGGTGGCAACTCAGAATATTACTCCTAACCTCCTCTTCTAGAGTTGACACTTGCATTTGTTCTCTCCCATACCTGCTTTTGAAGGCGTTTCACTCTTAGGCAGGAGTCGCGACTCCAGTATGGATTTGTTGCTAGTTGGTCCCCATAGACTTCATTTGGCATTTATTCGCAATACGTTTCCAATTTAAAAAAAAATCTGAAATGGCAATAAGACATGCCATAGCTGTGTAAAGTCGGGCAGTTGGGAATTTTTTTAACTTGCTTTTACCGAAGTCAAAGGCAGAACCAGATGTATGCTACTTATTGTGACTGGCTTTTTGAAAAGGTCACCGCTCTGCAGATGGGTCTGCTCCCAACCTGTGCGTTCTTGGTTTGTTTGCGACTTGTGTGGGCTTTTGTGTGCAAATTCTACGAAATCACCAAACGCCTGTGTTAAACATTGAGCTGTTGTGTTTCAGGCAGCCCCAGCTTAATATTTGGTACCACTGCGTGGTTAATTCCCTGAACTCTAACACTTACAGGTAATCTATCCATAGTGTGAAGACAGCGGGCAATTAGGCTTAGTCAAGGTGGCATGTGCACTCCGGGACAAAAGTCCATTTGGACATTTATCCAAACAGCAGGAGCAGGGTAGGAAAACCAATGATGCATTTGATTATGTGGTTACCAAGGTGCAAGACGTTACCGGCCCATAAACCACAAAGGAATCCCTTTTTTTAATGCACTGAATGAGGGCTTTGTAACAATGGAGAACTCATATCTGTAACGGACATGATCGAAATTAGTTGTGATGCGTAAGGGCATCCCCAACCAATTTCAAATGTATAAGATGCTGTGAATAATTGCATTTCGCAGTGAAATTTGCTCCAGAGTTGACACGTAAAGCCACATTTAGTTCATTTCCATGCTTCCGAGGCCAGACGTGATTTAAACGGCAGGGGTTTGTCGCTTGAAGCTCACCTGCTCACTACTTGATGGTGCGGTGATGTTCTGTCGGCCGGGACCGACTAGGCAGTTATGCATTAAATTGCTAATGCACTTGGCAGGCCACATTATCCGCCCCATCAAAGTGACAAGTGCAAGGATAAAACACTCTGCTCTGCTGTCCATGAGATCATTGGAAAATGTTGAGACAGCGGGTGAAGTTTAAAAAAATATTATTTACAAGTGCTTTCTGCGATTCTCTTTATTTCCGCCTCTGTGCTTTGACAGTTGGCGAACAATAGCTTCCCTGTGTAGGGTATGAGAGGTTAGGTTGTGGCAGTAAGTGCTGGGCACCTCTTATACCTTTCTCGTCTCTCCATGCTCCAGAGTTTGAAAGAAACACTGGTGTTGCTGGCTCATGCTCAAACTTGTGAAAGTGTCCAGTCTCAGGTTCTAAGATAATGTGATCTGACTGCATGAGGAGCCACAGGGATACACCGTCCTAGTTCCATCTCCGTGGAAGAGCCAGCTTGTCTGTGCTCATCATGTGCACTGCAATATAAGGTGTGTGTGTGTGTGTGCATTCTGTGCTCAACAGTAGCTTGGTCTCCTCTCTAGACGTGTCAGTCAGTGAATAATGAATGAGCCATAACGAAAGCATGTGTCGTATTCTACTTGAAAGTGAACTGCAACAGTAAGTGCACCAGACGTATGCATAGTGCAAGTGTTTGTTTACATCCTTTAATTCTTTGTTCCTCGCTGGCTTTTGTCACTGTTCAAAGCCTACTTCCTCGATACCAGAAATCCTTTTAAAAGCGCCAGAACTTTAAATCTCCCGTGTGTACCCGCCGATATAAAATAACATAAGCCTAGAAAAGACAGTCATAGACTAGAATTTGTCCCCCAAAACACTTTTTATCGAAGGATTTTTGGCCATCCCCTTTCCCCACCTGCACATACGAGTCCTTTTGGCGAGTTGTGTAGAAGAAAAAGCACCATGCAGTGAGTAATGAGCTTGCCACCCATTTTGGGATGTGTGTGTGTGAGCTGCTTGTCTCCCAGCAGCTCAGTGACAGTGTGCTGGCTGGCTCGAATCTCCTGAATCATTACATTTACATTTAAATCATCTGCTATGAAGCCAACGTATGAGGGAAGGATGCTGCTATTGTCCTTAGGGGTTGCTGACATACCAGCGTCGGGACGGTTTCTGCAGACAAACGTGGTCTGTCCCAAGGATGGATGTCCTTATTTCAGAGCCACAGGTGCATCACATTGATTACACAACTCTCATGAAGTGTGTTATATTACTCTGGTTACGTCAACTGCCCCCTACATATAAACTGTTTCTTTGTTTTTTCTCTGCCTCGCGCTGAGCCATATGAAGATTTGAGATCTTAATCAAACTCACGGCCTAGCGTGGAATCTAAGCAAAGCAAGCGACCACCTGTGAATCTGTATGCAAAGCGTTTACAGAGTGGCTTCTGGCAGACGTTTCACAATCTTTCGAGAGAATGAAATGAAAGCTTGCCGTTTTCAGAGCGGCGACGTCGCGCAAACCAAGCGGACTCTGTTCGGGTTGGAAGTTTGGTATGTCTCCGTATTGTCAGATGAAGTTGGTAATTGTCCTTCAAACTTGCACTAGCAGTAGACTCTTCTTTTTACAAGGATGTGTTAACACGCAGGCCTACGCATATATGGGCATTCTACAGAGGACCCGCACGGAATGAGGCGAGGAGATAATGTGCCCGTGAATTGTACTTAATGGTTGCTTTTTCTCTGGCAGTTGTCTTCCTAGTGTCTGCTTTTCTTAGTGTTTGTGGCTTGATAGCAGTCCAAACCGTTAAATATCTTCGGTTGCATTAACCTCACTAGGGTATGTGCCATTTTTCCAGCCAAAGAGGGGAGTCACAAAAAGCAGAAATAGAGAGAAAATTAATCACTAACCTTTGATCTTCATCAGATGACACTCATAGGACTTCATGTTACACAATACATGTATGTTTTGTTCATATTTATATCCAAAAATCTTAGTTTACATTGGCATGTTATGTTCAGTAGTTCCAAAACATCCGGTGATTTTGCAGAGAGCCACATCAATTTACAGTAATACTCATAATAAACATTGCTAAAAGGTACAACTTATGCATGGAATTTTAGATCCACTTCTCCTTAATGCAACCGCTATGTCAGATTTCCAAAACACTTTACGGAAAAAGCACACCATGCAATAATCTGAGTACAGCGCTCAGACACAAAACCAAGCCATACAGATATCCGCCATGTTGTGGAGTCAACAGAAGCCAGAAATAGCATTATAAATATTCACTTACCTTTGATGATCTTCATCAGAATGCACTCCCAGGAATCCCAGTTCCACAAATGTTTGATTTGTTTGAAGTCCATCATTTATGTCCTAATACCTCCTTTTTGTTCGCGCGTTTAGTTCACAATCCAAACTCACGAGGCGCGGGCAAGTCCAGGCAAAAGTTCAGACAAAGTCATATTACAATTCGTAGAAACATGTGAAACGAAGTATAGAATCAATCTTAGGATGTTTTTATCATAAATCTTCAATAATGTTCCAACCGGAGAATTCCTTTGTCTGTAGAAATGCAATGGAGCGCAAGCTAACTCATGTGAACGCGCATGGTCAGCTCATGCCACTGACTCATTCAGCTCCCATTCCCCCCTCCTTCACAGTAGAAGCATCAAACAAGGTTCTAAAGACTGTTGGCATCTAGTGGAAGCCGTAGGAAGTGCAATATGACCCCATAGACACTGTATATTCGATAGGCAATGACTTGAAAACCTACAAACCTCAGATTTCCCACTTCCTTGTTGGTTTTTTTCTCAGGTTTTTGCCTGCCATATGACTTCTGTTATACTCACAGACATCATTCAAACAGTTTTAGAAACTTCAGTGTTTTCTATCCAAATCTACTAATTATATGCATATTCTAGCTTTTATGGCTGAGTAGCAGGCAGTTTAATTTGGGCACGTTTTTCATCCAAAATTACGAATGCTGCCCCCTACCCTAGTGAAGTTAATTTAGCCAATTGATTATTTCTTGAAGACACCTTTTTTTTTGGTCACTTAAGCCTGTGCTGGCTGGGACATTGTTAGAAGTGAGGCTTTGTGAGAGTGCAGAATTATGAATGTAGTTGAACTTGCAGTCGATCGGAGCATTATTGGCTCCATTGCAAAAGCTTGCATGCTGAAGGGAAGCCTACTCTCTCAAATGATACAAAGCATGTGCAGCAACACTGGCTGCCTTTTTTTGTAGAATCAGTAAATAATAAGGCTATTCTTTCCAAATAATATTTGTTTGCACATTCAACAATATCTTAACGAGATATTTGTATTAGCTATCTGCTTTTGTGTGCCACTGTTTATTTTTGCCTTGTACCAAACAAAGCCATCTTCTCCATCTTCCCACAGGTTCAACTACAGGTCGACACATCATCTGACCACAAATGGGTTTTACGAGTTCCTCAACTGGTTCGACGAGAGGTCGTGGTACCCCTTGGGGAGGATCGTGGGGGGCACAGTAAGTTTAACACGTTCCCTTCTGTGATCAAGTTTAAGTCATCCCAATGAAAAACGAACCTGTTGGATGAACACATTACATATAAATAAATATAGGCCTAGACTCCCTGTGTGGTTGTAGTGGGGGGGGTTAGCTGAGGAAGCACCATGACCGCACCTTTTCATAAGCCTCCCCCAGGACTCTTTGGTCTTAGTCACACTCCGGAAGCAACCAGTGAGCTGTGTTAACTTGGCCGATTCCCCATGACTGTTTACCAACAAGAGCAGATGTTGGGAAATCACAACCTTTTTCACCGTGAGTTAAAGCCTGCAGAGCCAGCAGGTAGTATCTTCCATTCTCCTCCTTCGGCGGAGCCTCGTATTTTTGGGCAGACCTGTAAAATGTGCACTGAGCACTGTGAATAACATACGACCCCGCTCTTCCTCCCCAGCTCCCGGCATGTCTCTCTGAACTGTGAGCACAGTAGCTAATGGGGCGACGGTTTTCGCCAGCCTTGGTAGTGCATACCTTTCAAAATGGTTCCCTCTGTTACCTCCGTCACTTTCTCCACCTAGGTTGGCAGCTGAAGTTTCTCTCTTTGTTCCCTGCTGTGTACAGTGTATTTACTTCAGGGTGGTGGGAGACGAGCGCCGAGCAGTTAAGACAGCCAGACATGTCAGCACTCAGTACTACTGTCAGTCGTTTTAGCAGCAGCAGATATTGCAGCTATGGAATATAGGCTAGTAGCAATGGCAGGTGTTGCTGTTTAGTAGCAATGGATTGTCATCCTGCACAAGGGATCCGAACATCCTAACCTGCGGATAACAGGTCTATGTGTAGGCAATGGACCACACTGGTGCTCAGCGCGCCAGGTTACCGGTCACGGTCAGCGCTGAGAGTGCAGCAGGGTTTAAACCACAGGTGGGTCTGACGCTGGGTACACAGAATGCAAATGCTCAGCGACATGCAAATACATGCAAACTGGCTGTAGATCCAGGTTGAATACCTCTGACAGATAACTCTGCCTCTGTTAACTTATTTTTGCTGCATGTCGGCTACCTGGCTCAATAAGCTCTGTTTTTCTCCCGCGACACACGATTGCACTATGAAGGTGAGAAGTGTTTCCCTCGGCTGTCCTGATGGTACTTACACGCAGTCTACGAGGTATGAAGGGCCTTTGAATTTTGTCAGGCAGCCTTTGGGAATGTTACAAATCACCTGTTCTGAAAACAGTGCTTCCATGAAGTCCTTCTCAGAAATCACACCAGTTGTGGGAATACTGTAGTGTGAAAGCAAATGAGTTCGTACTCTCTGACAGTCAACAGAGTGTAGGGAATGCAGTCCTACACAATGCATGACTAACTAGGGCTGTTGCAGTGGCCGTATTAATGGCGGTCATGAGCGATGACCGCGTTCAAATTCCACGTAGCCGATGAGTCCTAATCAATTGTGCGTACAATTGGCCCAGCGTTGGCCGGGGGTAGGCCGTCATTGTAAATAAGAATGTTCTTGCCTTGTTAAAATACCTTTTAAAAAAAATTCGCCTCGTGTACACTTCAGAATGGGGAAAAATATCCATCCCATTTTATTCAGCTAAAGTGAAATTATTTTCTTCTTCCTATAAAATCGTATAATATAAAATAATGGCACGGGACTTATGAGCATGTACTGTATCGCAACCATTTCCATGACATAGGCTGACCAGGTGAATCCAGGTCAAAGCTATGATCCCTTATTGATGTCACCTGTTAAACCCTCTTCGATCCGTGTGGCTGAAGGGGTGGAGACCGGTTTTTAAGCTGTGAGACATGGATTGTGTGCGTGTGCCATTCAGAGGGTGGATGGAAAAGACGAAAGTGCCTTTGAACGGGGTTTGGTAGTAGGTGCCAGGCGCACCGGTTTGAGTGTGTCAAGAACTGCAACGCAGATGGGTTTTTCACGCTCAACAGTTTCCCCGTATGTATCAAGAATGGTCCACCACCCAAAGGACATCCAGCCAATTTGACACAACTGTGGGAAGCAATAGAGTCAACATGGGCCAAAATCCCCGTGGAACACTTAACTCCTTGTAGAGTCCATGCCACGACAAATTGAGGATTTTCTGAGAGCAAAAGGGGGTGCAACTCTTAGGAAGGTGGTCCTAATGTTTTGTGCCCTCAGTGTATGTTGTCTGTGAAATGAGCTATGCTATAACCTATGGCGTTGTGCGTAGCCAGATAACATACGGTAGGCCAACACATTCTGTTCTTCTGAAATACATTTTCTTCATATCGTGTCTCTTTGGAGCTGCCTAAAATAAATCATGGATTCGTTGTGATGGTGTATATCTACATGGATTTATTAGGCTTGCGTAAATGTAGATGCTCCAAAGGCGCACGTCCGTGGCTTGTATGCGGCTTGTATGCACGGAGGCCTGGAGATGCTAAACGGGTTTGTTAATTAACGGTCAATTACCTTGAGACCGGAAGTAATTTGCATGACAACCGGCTGACAATATTCCATGACCGCCACAGCAAATCTAATGATCAAATCAACGTTTATTTGTCACGTGCGCCAAATACAACAGGTGTAGACACCTTACAGTGAAATGCTTACTTACAGGCTCTAACCAACAGTGCAAAACAGGTATTAGGTGAACAATGAGTAAGTAAAGAAATAAAACAACAGTAAAAAGACAGTGAAAAATAACAGTAGCGAGGCTATAAAAGTAGCCTACCAATTGAGGTAGTATGTACATGAATGTATAGTTAGTGACTATGCATGTATGATAAACAGAGTAGCAGCAGCGTAAAAGAGGGGTTGGGGGGGGACGCACAATGCAAATAGTCCTGGTATCCATTTGATGACCTGTTCAGGATTCTTATGGCTTGGGGGTAAACACTGTTGAGAAGCCTTTTTGTCCTAGACTTGGCACTCCGGTACCGCTTGCCATGCGGTAGTAGAGAGGACAGTCTATGACTGGGCTAGTCAATTTTTAGGGCCTTTTTTAGGGCCTTCCTCTGACACCGCCTGGTGTAGAGGTCCTGGATGGCAGGCAACTTAGCCCCAGTGATGTACTGGGCCGTACGCATTACCCTCTGTAGTGCCTTGCGGTCGGAGGCCGAGCAGTTGCCATACCAGGCAGTGATGCAACCAGTCAGGATGCTCTCGATGTTGCAGCTGTAGAACCTTTTGAGGATCTCAGGACCCATGCCAAATCTTTTTAGTTTCCTGACGGGGAATAGGCTTTGTCGTGCCCTCTTCACGACCGTCTTGGTGTGTTTGGACCATTGATGTGGACACCAAGGAACTTGAAGCTCTCAACCTGCTCCACTACAGCCCCGCCAATGAGAATGGGGGCGTGCTCAGTCCTCCTTTTCCTGTACCTCTTGAAGTGCAGCTTGACTGTATCAAATGCAATCCATCCCATGCAGATTGTGAAGTACACCCAAGAGTTGCCAGATTTTTTTTTTCTGGCACACTGCCATTTCTTCAGAGTGGTATTCCCCAAAACCCTTTGTTGCTAGTCTGCATACTAGCACGTCTCCCATCTCCGAACAGGGACCTAAAGCAGTGTGCCGCAGCCCAGCCCTGCATCCTTCCTCCTTCATCCCGCCCCGCCATTAGCTCTCCTTCTCTCCCCTCTCTGTATTCAAACTGCTGCAGATGAGTCTGACAGCCCTCGTTCATTGTGCATGCTAACACGAAGGGTCACGCCTTTAGTCGACGGACGAGCAGATACCAGTTAATGTGACAGTGACTGCGTCTCTGCAGATCCCTCGTTTCTCTCCCACTCAAGGGGGACATCGGCCAGCCGCTCCCCCCTGCAGAGTCGTAGATAAGATTTGCGGGCTGAAGAAATGTGACACTCTTTAACAATAGGGCTCTGCCAAGCCAATAAACCGCCCTTTGTTACTGTAAAGAAATGGACCGGGCACATTTTCAAGCTGAAGGGCACAAATTCAAAGGAATATGGGGGTAATACAGACTACAGAGAGCCGAGCATCTGTTCTGGGGGCAAACAAAGTGATTATTTCAGCAGTTGCTAGGCTCAATCCTCAGGACAGGGCGACTGGGTTGGATGATTTGGGAGAGAGGTGCAATAAGACCCTGGTTGATAGTTTAGACCTCCTAGGCTATGACTAGCTATTTGGAAATGAGAATCACTGCAGGCAGAGACTTGCCAAAGTACCCTGGACTCCTCTGCCTGGCATGGCATAGCATACCTCAAGGCATCACTCACATTGAAACACAGCCCCCCCCCCCCCCCCCCGACTTCTTCAAAAACCTTTCACACAAGCCTAATTAGGACCAGTGTCATGCATTATAGACCGAGTCTTAAGGTTTGGCTGTTTGAGGCCTCAGCCTTGAATTAGGCAATTAGTCAGTATTTCGGTGGAGAATATCGCCTTACTTGGGTTTCCACAAGTGTAAATCCAGAGCAGATTCAATTAACTTGACTGACTCACTCTTGTGGTATGTCAAGCAAGTGGACACAGCAAGCCGTCCCTTTCTTGATGTATCACTCTCCTGCCTGACCTGTGGAGTACCAACGAACTGCTCAGTGGATAAAGTTACAGTACGTTCGGGTTAATTAAAAGGCAGTCAGCATTTTATATCCAGGATAAGACTGGTATCCCCATCCATTTGCATGAAGGTGCCATAAATGTTCCCATTCCACTCCCTCTAGCTCGTCTCTTTTCTCTCTCAGGTATATCCAGGCTTGATGGTCACCGCAGGCCTTATCCACTACGTGCTGAACCTGCTGCACTTGACGGTGCACATCCGGGACGTCTGCGTCTTCCTGGCGCCAGTCTTCAGCGGCCTGACGTCCATCTCCACCTTCCTGCTGACGCGGGAGCTGTGGAACCAGGGGGCGGGGCTTCTGGCTGCCTGCTTTATCGCCATCGTGCCCGGGTACATCTCCCGCTCTGTGGCCGGCTCCTTCGACAACGAGGGCATCGCCATCTTCGCCCTGCAGTTCACCTACTACCTATGGGTAAGCCTGCCCCTTCCAGTCAGAACTTTATCATTTAAATATCCTTTTTAGGTCCTGTATTTGATGTTTTAACACAACATTTAGGGGTGGTTTCCCAGACACAGATTAAGCCTAGTCCTGGACTAAAAATCAAGCTCAATGGGGAATCTCCATCAAAATAGCTTTTTAGTCCAGGACCAGACTACATCTTTGTCCCGGAAACCGACTATTGCCGCTGTAACACTCTGAAGTACCAGTTGGATGTTATTTTTCAGTGTGTTTACCGATCGTATACTCATGCCCTGTTGAAGGGAGGGACATGTACTTTTTGAAGAGATTTGCAGTCCTTAATGTTCTAATATCTACGGTGCATTCGGAAAGTATTCAGACCTTTTTCCACATTTTGTTACGTTAGCCTTATTCTTAAATTAAGTAGTTTCCCCCCCCTCATCAATCTACATACAATACCCCATAATGACAAAGCAAAAACAGGTTTTTATAAATTTTTGCAAATGTATTAAAAAAAATGTTAAACAGTGATCTCACATTTACCCAAGTATTCATACCCTTTACTCAGTACTTTGTTGAAGCACCTTTAGCAGCGATTACACCTTCAATTCTTATTAGGTGTGACGATACAAGCTTGGCACACCTGTATTTGGGGAGTTTCAACCCATTCTTCTCTGCAGAACCTCTCAAGCTCTGTCAGGTTGGATGGGGAGCATCGCTGCACAGCTATTTTCAGGTCTCTCCAGAGATGTTCGATCGGGTTCAAGTCTGGGCTCTGGCTGGGCCGCTTAAGGACGTTGAGACTTGTCCTGAAGCCACTCCTGTGTTGTCTTGGCTGTGTGCTTAGGGTCGTTGTCCTGTTGGAAGGGGAACCTTCACCGCAGTCTGAGGTCCTGAGTGCTCTGGAGCAGGTTTTCATCAAGGATCTCTCTGTACTTTGCTCCGTTTGTCTTTCCCTCGATCCTGACTAGTCTCCCAGTCCCTGCCGCTGAAGAATATCCCACAGCATGATGCTGCCACCACCATGCTTCACCTTAGGGATGGTGCCAGGTTTCCTGCAGACATGACGCTTGGTATTCAGGCCAAAGAGTTCACTCTTGTTTCTCATAGTCCTTTAGGTGCCTTTTTGCAAACTCCAAGTGCCTTTTACTGAAGAGTGGCTTCCGTCTGAATACTTTCCGAATGCACTGTAATGCTCTAATAGCTGCTTTGGTGTGGTTAAATGATTGATACACTGACTAAATCATAAACTTCGCTCAGTCTGCTGACTGTCTGGGACATTGTGTGCTGCTTTGTATGTTTCAGTCGCTGCTGGTGACCTTTTAAAAATCGAGTAATCAAACATATCTCAGGTTGGAGGTGAAACGGGTTTCTTATTTACCACACTTGAACAGTTCGATGAATTGAACAGTGACCCTTTTTTCTGTTAATGCTACAAACTGCCCTGATGGGCCTAGCAGAATGACAGCTCTGACCAGACATTGGATAAGCTAACATAGACAAGGTGGAAGTATTATCTATGCGCGCAATGGCTTACAATACAGTGGAAATGGACCATATGCTGTAGAAGTAGGATTCGTGGCAAAATAAACAGACATTTCCCCACACTATATGCCACCAGTGTGTCCTCTCCTTTCAATCACATTAGTGTCTCAGGCTCGCACGCACTGCTCTACTCCTTCCCACATTTTGTACATTATGCTTCCTGATGACTTGAGGCAGGTGCATGCAATGTATTCACATGGCTAGATGAAATTTGAAGTGCATTGTAAAATGGACAAATCAAAGGCGACCTTGGCAGGGGGCGCCAGGCTCCCCATCAGCTCCCCGGTATTCATTTCACTTGTCTCGAGGGGCTTAGATGCCAGCCAAGCTGATAATCGCCAGGACCGCTCCACACTAAGGCATCCTATTTATTTTTTCCAGGAGTAAAACTGAACAGCGCTCAGGTAGATTTATTTTTCCTCCTCCCGGCTTTGTCCTCCTTTTCAACCCAAGCCCAAGGACACACCGGCATTCAAGCAGGTAAACGTGACGCGGGCTCTCGCCCACCACGCTTCACATGTTGGTCACCCATGGCGAGCACTGCGGGACGGTGACGGTGGAAAGGACCTTGTGTCCGTTTGTGCGTCTGTCAGCGTACGTTTGTCCAGTTGTACCTGAACTTGTTTCTCTTTCAATCTATCAGTCGGTGGACGTCGTTCAACTCGACACTTGACCCGTTAAGTGCGGACATATCGAACTACTGCGGGGGCTTGAGACGCCTTCGACGGTTGCTTCCATAGCTTGAAGGCCCATGTCGGCACTATGGAGTGCTCTGTCATGTTATCGGGCGAGTGTGACTGAGCTGATAACGACACTCGGTTCGACGAGCCTCTGCTTTCATCAACTAGCCACACACACGCACACCCTGGAGCTGCCGGAGTTGTGGAAGTGTTTAACCTCTCGCCCAGAGAACCTCCCACGCTATGAGTGAATGTCAGAGTCAGTGGCTGGCTCCAGACCCAGGGGGATCCGCTATCTGCTCTCCACCACTGTTGTGACGTGAAATGCAGACGGCCAACGTATAATTTGCTCGACGCAGTGCATTTTACGTTTACTCGAGTGCCGCTGAAACGCTACCGGGGACGTTCTCCGATTGTGATAAGCCGCCTTCTCTGTCATGATCGTTGCACAATGATTTGATACGTGTCATTTCAATATTTGGTTTTGTCAGAGGAGCAGCTGTTGCAGCTTCATAGGAACTTTTCATTGTCATTCCACATAGACCATACATGTCTTAGAATGAACCAAAACAACGAGCGTGCCCCAAATGGCATCTTACTTCCTATATAGTGCGCCTTATTGGCCCTGGGCAAAATAGTGCACTATATTGGGATTAGGGTGCCATGATTTGGAATGCAGACAATGCGTGTTCCAAGTGACACGGGTGGCCATTGCTTATCGTCGCATCTTAGCGGCACCATCGGTGGGAAAAAATTATAAACTTGCACACGTGGTCTTTCCAGTTTGGCGAGAGCCCTGGAAAAACAATTATCCCGGGCCATGCGTCACTGCTTTTCATTATCAGTCTCATTTACCCACGTTTGTCTCGGCACTTTCCCCCTCTTCTGCTCTCTTTCTCTCTCATTCTCCAGCACTTCCATCAAATGTTAAAACGGGAACCTCTCCCAGGCTTCTTCTCCCCAATCTTCATTATCCGTCTCCTTCATTTTATCTGCTAATAACCCATTCAACTCGAGCCGCTTAATCTGCCTGGGTCGGCCCCACCTCATCCCCTCCCTAATCTATAATTGAATCCTCTCGCACCCCAGAGAGCTGCCCCTTTTAACACTAGCACTCCCCGCTACCCCTCCTCTCCAACGTGCTTCCATTGTTGTCCCGCTAATTCCCCAGTTTCTCTAGGCTCACATTTAATTAGCCCTGCTCGTATTGCTGTGTGGGGGGGGGGACTTATTTCAACATGACCGTGCACATTCTCTGCATAGTAGTCTCCAGCCCTGGTAGATTGTAGGCTAGCTCCCTGTTAATTGTCTGTGGCACTGGGAAAGCTATAGGCTTCCGGTGTTCTGCAGTGACCTACATCTTTGTCAGCTCCCTCCAGTATTACCTGTGAGGAATTCTGTAGTTTCACCCGTGTCAAAACCAGATAGCGACGCTTTGGTGAGGCCTCATCGGAGGGGAACGCGCATGACGTGGAGACCATTTAGGGTTGGATTTGAAATAGGTGGGAGGATAGATGGTTTACGCTGCACGACTGAGGCTCTGGTGGATATTCGGACCAGGCCTGCTTTCCACCGCTAATCAATCCTCATCAGCAGATCAGGTGAAGCGTGACTGATGTGTACCGCAGACGTCGTTCGATAAAACAGTCTGTGCTCCTGCCGCTGCCTGTCCTGCTCCCCTGCCATCACTTTCGCCCAGTAGTCTTTCAGACATGGTCCCTTTTAATGTGTTGACTCAGGCTGTGGGGTGAGACCAGGTAACCGGCAGTCCCAGCTAGTGTTAGGAGCATACTAATATGCCAGGCAGCCCTCACTTTTAACACTAGCAAGGCCGCTGGGCCAGACGCCCACTAGGGCGCGTTTTCATAGCATGTGCAGACCAGCTGGCAAGTGTCTTCAGACATTTTCAGTCTCTCCTTGTCCCAGTCTGTAATACCAACATTGTTCAAGCTGGCCACTATTGTCCCTGTTACCAAGAACTCCGAGGTAACCTTCCTCATTGTCTTATCATCCCCAGTAGCACTCACATCTGTAATTATGAATTGCTTTGAAAGGCTGGTCATGACATATCAACACCATCATCCCAAACACCCTAGAACCACTCCAATGTGCATATCGCCCCGACAGATCCACAGATGACGCAATGTCAATTGCACTTCACAGGGAGGTGGTCAGACTTGGCAGTGTGGTGCCAGGATAACAGCCTCTCCCTCAACATCAGTAAGACCAATGAGCTGATTGTGGACTACTGGAAAAAGAGAGCGCATGCCCCCATCCGCATCTACAGGGCTGTAGGGAAGCAGGTCAAGAGATTCCACCCCCTCGGAAGGCTGAAAAGATTTGGCATGGGCCCTCGGATCCTCAATGTTCTACAGCTGCACCACCGAGAGCAATTTGACTGGCTGCATCACTGCTTGTTATGGCAAATGCACCGCCCTCAAATTTCCAAAGTCTTCAACCACCCAAGCCATAGACTGTTCACTCTGCTGCTGTCCGGCAAACGGTACTGGAACATCGAATCTCGGACCAACCGGCTCTGAGACGGCTTCACCTCCCGAGCCATAAGACTGCTAATTAATTAGTCCGGGTAACCATTTAATTATCTGCATTGACACTCTTGCACTGACTCTATACACACTACACGAAAACCCACGCGCGCACACAACATGCATACAGACGTCACAGACTTTCACACATCATTTGCTGCTGCTACTCTGTTCTTCATTTTACTCTTATCTATCCTGATGCCTAGTCACTTTACCCTGCTTTTATGTACATACACTATATATACAAAAGTATGTGGACACCCCTTCAAATTAGTGGATTCGGCTATTTCAGCCACACTCGTTGCTGATAGTTGTATAAAATCGAGCACACCACCATGTAATCTCCATAGACAAACATCGGCTGTAGAATGGCCTTACTGAAGAGCTGTGACTTTCAACGTGGCATTGTCATAGGATGCCACCGTGGCAACGAGTCAGTTCATCAAAGCGAGAACGGCTCGGCCGTGAAGTGGTAGGCCACACAAGCTCCCAGAACAGGACCGCCGCAGGCTGTAGTGCGTAAAAAATCATCTGTCCTCGGTTGCAACACTCAGCGCGGAGTTCCAAACTGCCCCTGGAAGCAATGTCAGCACATGAAATGGGTTTCCATGCCGACTAGCCGCACACAAGCCTAAGATCACCATGCGCTATGCCAAGCGTCGACTGGAGTGGTGTAAAGCTCGCCGCAATTGGACTCTGGAGCAGTGGGAATGCGTTCTCCGGAGTGATGAATCACGCTTCACCATTAGGCAGGCCGACAGACTAATCTGGGTTTGGCGCCTGTTTTGGTTTCACTGGTATTATATGGTGTTTCACTAGCACTTTTTCCCACTGTTCCATCAAGTGAATGTAGGCTGTTAGAGCATACTGTGGGAGTTAGAAAGTGCTATTAACTTTGTTGTCCTGGATGACATGTTTGACAGAATGACCGAACACGTTTACTAGTCCCTTAACCCTTTGTGTCTGTTCTCCCACTCACAGGTGAAGTCAATAAAGACCGGTTCGGTGTTCTGGTCCATTGGCTGCTGCCTCTCCTACTTCTACATGGTGAGTGTCAAAGAGCCTTAGTTATTGGCCGGAAACACACAGAAAACATTGTCATTGATTTCCACCGACAGAGCATTCCATCTCTGGGAATTGGAAGCCACGATTACATTAAGATAGCCCCATGGGTAGTTGAGAGCGATCGCCGATGTCAAAAGTGGCGTGAAAAAGGAGTCTGTACCGGACGCGTTAAACGTTATTTATGAATCCCCCGACCTGTCAGGGGGTCGATGGAGCGATAAGATAAAAGATGAACAGAGCCGACTGCCTCCCAGAGCGCTCTTTGTGTACAATTTGGTGATTTTGAGCATCTGCAAAGATCTCCTGCTTCCAGCTTCTTCAGTTAAATCTCCCCTCAGCCCGGGAAGAGACAGATGTCAAATGAAACGCATTGGAGAGATCCAGCTCCCGTCAATTTCTCAGGATCCAAGCTACTGCAGGAAGAGTGAAGGGGAAAGCCTCTAATGACCACATCTGAAGAGCAGGGAGATTTTCCACTGAGACACCACTGCAATTTTTATAAGCCCCTCGTTCTGTGTGTCTCACTCATACGCCTCCAGAGATCTGGAGTGTGATAATATTTTGGCTTCCCCCGCTCTATGGTTCTGACTAGAGGGAGTACAGCTACGATCGGAATTGACTTTTTTATAGCAGGTTAGCGGAGCATACGCAGAAGGTTTCTATAATTAGGTCCGGAGAAGCGTTCGGGTTACGGTTAGCAAAAATGCTCTCCTAACTTGCTACAAAAAGTCGCTTTCGGTCATAGCTGTACTCCCTCTAGTCACAACGCCGCTCTACCCATCCTCCCACCAGCATCCTGTGGTCTGATGTCTGACTGATGCCTCTCCTGATGCAGGGTTTGTTTGCAACGCGACAAGCCTGTGTCTCCCTTGTCACTTTCTCACGACCCTCTAGTGGGAGTGGCTGGCAGATGCAGCCCGCCATGCTGCAATATCTACCCTTCCACCTCTTCTTCCCATCCCGCTGTTGATTTAAGGATGCTCACCAATGAGGCTTAATCGAAGATGACACATCTGCGATGGCCAGCGAGAGATTCCGTGCTCAGCTCTGTCCTAATCAGCCCGGGGGAGGGAGAGGAGAAGCTCAGTTGAGATGTCACGATGGACAAGAACTGCAAAAACCACTACTGTGAGATGCGTGACAGTCGATCTGTCTCCTGGGAGAGATCTTGTGTTCCCAAAGTTCCTGTGACGGCTCACTCCTACCTTGACAGCAGCCCTCGAGTTCTTTTCCTCATAAAGTATTTATGAGGCGTTCTCAGCAGCACATCTCAGCTCTTCAGGTGATTGTTTGTAAGATGTGCTGCGTTCTGGAGGTTATTATTAGAAGTCAAGCAATAATCAAAACTCTTGAGGCCCCTTTTTTACAGTGGACAAATCGATCCAGAGCTTTGCAGCGCTGCAGTGTTTTGGCCTACCTCCCCAGGCCCCACCTGACTTTCATCAAAACAACTTTCTCCCACAGCCCCAGTTTATCTACTCCACTAATGCTGTCTCATACCCCCGTTGGTGACCCAACAGCGTATCCGGTTATTCTGTTTCCAGCATCCTATCCCCCCCCCACAGAGGTGCCTGAGCCTCTTCAGCCCCCTTCTGAGCCAATCTAGCCCCATAGCAAGACCCCTACCCCCCCCCGTTTACCACTACAATACCCTCCGTCTCCCTGTGCTTCTTCATAGTGGCCCCTGGGTGGTCAGATAAGCAGTGGAGTGTGGGTAAAGATAATGGCTTAAGGCTCTAACGGTGTCTGGTTCTTTGCTGACCCCATTATGACTGCAATAAGACCTGTCGATTAGGGTCACATGCTAGCTTGAGGTGCACACACTAACAGGTTAGCATTGGGCCCATAGGACGCCCTAACATAGTGTAACAGCCCTTCCCCCTGCGTGTATTGTAACCTACAGAAACAGTTTTTCCTCATTCAAATCTAATTTTAATACAACCGGTGTAGACCTTAAAGTGAAATGCATACTTACAAGCCCTTAACCAACAATGCAGTTAAGGAAAATATGTGGTAAGTGAAAAATAGATAAGTAAAAAACAAAAACACTAACAAATAATTAAAGAGCAGCAGTAAAATAACAATAGCGACGCTATATACAGGAGGTACCGGTACAGAGTCAATGTGCGGGGGCACCGGTTAGTCGAGGTAATATGTACATGTAGGTGGAGTTGAAGTTACTATGCACAGATAATAAACAGAGAATAGCAGCAGTGTAAACGAGGGGGGAAGGGGGAAATGCAAATAGTCTGGGTAGCCATTTGATTAGCTGTTGAGCAGTCTTATGGCTTGGGGGTAGAAGCTGTTGGGAAGCCTTTTGGACCTAGACTTGGCGCTCCGGTACCACTTGCCGTGCGGTAGCAGAGAGAAGAGTCTGTGACTAGGGTGGCTGGAGGCTTTGACAATTTTTAGGGCCTTCCTCTGACACCACCTGGTATAGAGGTCCTGGATGGCAGGAAGCTTGTCCCCAGTGATGTAGTGCCTTGCAGTCGTAGGCTGAGCAGTTGCCATACCAGGCAGTGATGCAACCAGTCAGGATACTCTCGATGGTGCAGCTGTAGAACTCTTAGGACCCATGCAAAATCTTTTCAGTCTCCTGAGGGGGAATAGGTTTTGTCGTGCCCTCTTCATGACTGTCTTATTGTGCTTGGACCATGATAGTTTGTTGGTGATGTGGACACCAAGGAACTGAGCCTCTTCAGCCCTACCGATGAGAATGGGGGTGTGCTCGGTCCTCCTTTTCCTGTAGTCCACAATCATCTCCTTTGTCTTGATCACCTTGAGGGAGAGGTTGTTGTCCTGGCACCACACGGCCAGGTCTCTGACCACATCCCTATAGGCTGTCTCAACGTTGTCGGTGATCAGGCCTACCACTGTTGTCATCAGCAAACTTAATGATGGTGTCGGAGTCGTGCCTGACCGTGCAGTCATGAGTGTACAGGGAGTACAGGAGTGGACTGCGCACGCACCCCTGAGGGCTCCCCGTGTTGAGGATCAGCATCGTCGGATGTGTTGTTACCTACCCGTATCACCTGGGGGCGGCCCGTCGAAGTCCAGGATTCAGTTGGAAACGGAGGTGTTTAGTCCCAGGGTCCTAAGCTTAGTGATGAGCATTGAGGGCACTATGGTGTACGCTAAGCAGTAGTCAATTCTCACATAGATGTTCCTTTTGTCCAGGTGAAAAAGGGCAGTGTGGAGTGCAATAGATTGCATCATCTGGGGCGGTATGCAAATTGGAGTGGTTTCTGGGATAATGGTGACGATGTGGGCCATGACCGACCTTTCAAAGTACTTCATGGCTACAGACGTGAGTGTTACGGGTCGGTAGTCATTTAGGCAGGTTGCCTTGGTGTTCTTGGGCCTGGGACTATGGGGGTGTGCTTGAAACATGTTGGTATTACAGACTCAGACAGGGAGAGGTTCAAAATGTCAGTGAAGACACTTGCCAGTTGGTCAGCGCATGCCTCGTAATCTGTCTGGCCCTGCGGCCTTGTGAATGTTGACCTGTTTAAAGGTCTTACATCGGCTACGGAGAGCGTGATCACACAGTCGTCTGGAACAGCTGATGCTCTCATGCATGTTTTTGGGAGGTGGTCCTGCTCAGGGAGAGCGTGAGCAAACAGCAACCAGACAACCACACCTTAGAGGAGCTCCTAACCAAGGTGAGGACAGAGCAGGACAGCAGCCTTGCAACACAGCTGAAAGAGGTTCAGCAAGAGAGAGACGGACTCAAGAGAGAGCTGGCTGATCTAACAAAGGAGGTGAGAGAGCTCCAAAAAGACAGGCAGAGCAGCAATAAGGAGCTGACCGCACTAAGAGAGGAGCTGCAGCAGAGAAAGAGAGCAGAGGACAGGCTGCAGGAGCAGATAGATCACCACCCTATGACCTGCCCTCACACAGCAGAGGAGCCCAGCTCAACCAGCCAGACTTCCCCAGCCCTGGCTGCTGCACCCCTCCTCCCCAACCCACAGAACAGCCTCCCACTGACAGTGGCACCCACACAGACCAGCCACACCCCAGCTCCAACACCCACCAGCCCCCCCTCTGCCCCCCCCAGTCCAGAAGAAACACTGGCTGACATCGTCCTGTTAATGGACTCAAATGGGAAGTATGTTCAGGAGAAGAAACTTTTCCCTAGACACAAAACGAGAAAGGTGTGGTGCCCAACAACGCAAAGTGCCATGGAGCTGCTTGATAAGAACCATCTCGGGTCGCCAAGCCACATAATCATACATACCGGAAGCAACGACCTGCGTGCTCAGCAGGAGAGGGTGGCGACTTCACTACGGGGAGTGATTGAGAAGGCCTCCGCAATCTTCCCCAACTCAAGAATCATAGTGTCAACCCTTCTACAGAGGAGGGACTTCCACCCTGCCACAATCCAAAGAATAAACGCCAGCCTCTCCCGGGACTGTGCCCTGCGACCCAATGTACACCTGGCCCACCATCCCACCCTCGATCTGGACTGTCTCTATGACCATGTTCACCTGTACAGGGAGACAGTCCCCATCCTTGCCAAGACTCTCAAGGACGTCGCTCTAAACCGCAGCCCGACCTCTCCACCCAGGAACAGCGGAGCAATCTCCACCCCGCCGAGATCACCGAGACAACATCCCGGACCAGCACCCTGGAACCCCCAGCCACGACCACAGCACCACCAACCTCAATGCCCACCACAGCCAGCGCAGCACAGACCACCCCAGCCCAGCTTCAGAGCCACCCAGATGAGGCCTACCACCCCCCTCCTCCCCACCGCAGACCCACACCTGGAGGAGCCACAGCCCAGCAGGCAGAGCTACGCACAGGCTGTGAGAGGAGCAACTGGCCCAGCCCCCACCAACCAAATGAGTGACATTAAACAAATGCTGAGTCTACTATGCTCACATGTGATGGGCCGAGGGTCATGGAGGAACCGCCCCTGCAATGCAGAGGAGGAGCCGTGACAACTGCGACCTGTAAAATAATGAGTAAAGCAGTGGGACACAAACAACAACACAGAGTTACACATGGGATAAACAAACGTACAGTCAATAACACAATAGAAAAATCTATGTACATTGTGTGCAAATGTAGTAAGATTAGGGAGGTAAGACGGAGCTGCTCTTCCTCCCGGGGAAGGACTGCCCGTTCCATGATCTCGCCATCACGGTTGACAACTCCATTGTGTCCTCCTCCCAGAGTGCTAAGAACCTTGGCGTGATCCTGGACAACACCCTGTCGTTCTCAACTAACATCAAGGCGGTGACCCGTTCCTGTAGGTTCATGCTCTACAACATTCGCAGAGTACGACCCTGCCTCACGCAGGAAGCGGCGCAGGTCCTAATCCAGGCACTTGTCATCTCCCGTCTGGATTACTGCAACTCGCTGTTGGCTGGGCTCCCTGCCTGTGCCATTAAACCCCTACAACTCATCCAGAACGCCGCAGCCCGTCTGGTGTTCAACTTTCCCAAGTTCTCTCACGTCACCCCGCTCCTCCGCTCTCTCCACTGGCTTCCAGTTGAAGCTCGCATCCGCTACAAGACCATGGTGCTTGCCTACGGAGCTGTGAGGGGAACGGCACCTCCGTACCTTCAGGCTCTGATCAGGCCCTACACCCAAACAAGGGCACTGCGTTCATCCACCTCTGGCCTGCTCGCCTCCCTACCTCTGAGGAAGTACAGTTCCCGCTCAGCCCAGTCAAAACTGTTCGCTGCTCTGGCACCCCAATGGTGGAACAAACTCCCTCACGACGCCAGGTCAGCGGAGTCAATCACCACCTTCCGGAGACACCTGAAACCCCACCTCTTTAAGGAATACCTAGGATAGGATAAAGTAATCCTTCTAACCCCCCCCCCCCTTAAAAGAGTTAGATGCACTATTGTAAAGTGGTTGTTCCACTGGACATCATAAGGTGAATGCACCAATTTGTAAGTCGCTCTGGATAAGAGCGTCTGCTAAATGACTTAAATGTAAATATGTTTCAGTGTTACTTGCCTCGACGTGAGTATAGAAGTAATTTAGCTCGTCTGGTAGGCTCGTGTCACTGGGCAGCTGGAGGCTGTGTTTCCCTTTGTAGTCTGTAATAGTTTGCAAGCCCTGCCATATCTGACTAGCGTCGGAGCTGGTGTAGTACGATTCGATCTTAGTCCTGTATTGACGCGTTGATGGTTCGTTGGAGGGCATAGCGGGATTTCTTATTTCATTATATTGTAAGGGAAGCTTCTCCAAGGACAAGTGCTCTTCTCATAGAACTGTCACAACATTGCATGAAAGCCTTACAGGGATGTCACTAGGATGTTTCAATACCCCCAAATGATATCATGAGGGATGATCAGGGAATCTACTAACTACATTATCTCCAGCTTATAAAGTTCCTGAAAGTTATTATTGCCGGAAGGATATTTGCTTGACTATATCCTAGCTGCCTAACCAGGAAAAACATTGTTTCGATCGAGGTTTTTCTCAAGGGAAGTGTGATCAGTTTTTCAATAAAAAACATCAGTTTTGTTCGTTTCTTAATTTAGGACTGCGCTATATCGATAACTGCATTGTTTACTTTTACAGGCATATTGATTGTGTGCGCACCATCTCTTTCAGCTACCTCACTGTCTCTTAGCAGACTTTTTTTTGGTGGTAATCAATATATTTTGTGCTAGGTGGTTGAGTTTTGGACTGTACTCTCCTCAAAGAATCTCAGCCTCCAGAAGATTGCTGCCTGCTTATTTGACCCTCAAAACCATGGGGTTGTGTGGGTGTAATGCAGGAAAGGTTTCTCTCATACACACACACAACGGCGAGGTCATTAGCAGTAGATTTGCGAGATGTTTAGTCAAATTACGTTCCGGAGGCTGCGGGATGTGACCCTCCGAGCGAGACACTAGCCTCACTTTCTCCTCTCCTCACCAACACCCCCCCCACCCCCCCAGCACTTCCTCTGGGTCGGTGTTGTTTTCAATTAGAAACCTCATCTCTCACAGAACTGCTGTGTCAAAAAAAACAAAAAACATTCAAGTTACGGTTCAGCTGTACCTAATTAGCTCATACCATCTGAAGCTAAAGCTAAAGATACAAATGGCTGTGAAAAGGTAATTACATTTAACCACTCCAGAAGGAACTTGAGGCGGTTCATCTCCTTCTAGGGTGACTCTCTTCTGTTTTTCGTAATTAGGGGTAATTTTAAAAACTTATTTTTAACCATCGATGAGTGACTTGTGAATGCAGTGTGTGATTGTGTGGCTAAGCAGGTTTGTGTCAGTTTGAGCATTTATCCCAAAAGGCTGTCCTAAACAGAGGATGAAACATTTTACTACTGTCCCTCGCCGTCTGTGCTCTGTACCCCCTACACAGTGTGATTTTCAATGGCGCCGTTTGAAGTACTGCAGCTGACGTTTTTGTTGAGTGTTTTATAAGCCCCTCTCATTTCACACTGCGTCTCTCTGACATTGTTGCTGCATCATTTCATGGCGCTTTTAAAGTTGAAGCATTTTACTTCAGTCATAGTGTTAAATATGATTGAATTGGTTTTATATGGTGCCGCTGCAAATTTCCATGTATTACTGTTGCGGGTGTCTGTGGTTTACTGTTTTGTGTTGCAGGTGTCAGCATGGGGAGGATATGTCTTCATCATCAACCTGATCCCGCTGCATGTGTTTGTGCTCCTGCTCATGCAGCGCTACAGCAAGAGGGTCTATATCGGTGAGTGACCACAAAGACATCTGACCGTCAACCGCTTCTTCATAGGTTGTCACTCGGTCGCGTCATGCCATTGTTATGAACGTTCTCAAGCCGCCCTCTTCGGCGGCGCCATAGTGGTGCCCTAAAGTCGTGATAAGCTAACTACTGTTTAGTCTAAACTACACTATAGTGCCTGGAAATACGATGACATTGCTAAAGTAGTCAAATGTTTAGTAGGAAAGAGCTTTGCCAGCTTTATCATGTCGTCAAATTAACTTTAGACAATGGCAATGTTGTCATTGGCTAGGAAAGCTCGTCAAAATAGCGAGCAATGCTAACGGTAGCTAGCTAAAATCCGGTGTCCTTCCCTCAATCTTAGCTAATGTTGTACTGCATCTAAAGTCAATCTAGCGACATCAAAATGATGACAAAGGGTTTTCCTACTAAGTATTTGCCTCCTTTTGAATGACATTGTATTTCCAAGCCACTGTAATGCACTTTTGATGAAATCCTCATTGACGATGCATTGAGTAGAATGCTCAGTCGGGCAACAGTCCAAAAATAACGTTTAGAACAATATTGTGACGAAACATGCAACCCATGAATGTGACCGCAAACCTTCTCTATCTGCTAAAGAGATGTGACCGCACGCACCTGTTTTCCTCGAACCACTAACACCGGTTTGCTCTTTTGAATGTGACTGCAAACAGAACTTTTTGTGTGGGGGGGGGGGGTTAAATATTCTGAATTTGACTGCGAGACAGAACGTTGCAGAAATGCTGCAGCATCGTAAGCAGTACATATTTAGCTGAGCTGAAGGAACAGCTGGGTCAAGATGAATGGGCTAGCATCAGTTACTCTTGATTGTCCGTATTACTCACAGTAAACCGTACCCCATTCTTGGGTGATGTGAAAATAAATTACGACCCTATTTAAAGAGGGCTTCGACCCCGCTGTACTCAATCTCTGCATTTTCCCCAACAAGGGATTCCACCCTTCGACAATAACCATTTGTTAATGCAGAATATCTTTGCATTGTTGTGAGACATTTATGGCTTGGAACGCAGAGGCTGTCAACCTTAAGCACCCTTTTTAATAGAAGAGGGCTTTGCATAGTTATTCAAGCATCCATCTTGTGCAAGGTCTTGCTCCTTAAAGTGCTTCATAACCATCTCGTTCTGATCTAGTTTTAACCTTCCTCCTTCATCTACAATAGAGAAAGCTCTTCTAAAAACTAGTTGTCTCTTTGGCATCGGAGCTTGCCACAATGAGAGTCCCTCTTGACCAAAAATGCAGTTCTGTTTCACACAGTTCATTACTTAGCTCCATCAGTCAACAGGCGTTAATGAATCATAGTCGGGCGTGCTCAGGGCTAGTCACAGCCACTTCAAAAAGCTCCAGTGTTCAGGAAAGTATAAAATCTTAATTAGGGCACACTACTTAGAATCAGCTCCCCCCCCCCCCCCCAGCTACAAAGGTGGGAGTTCTACTGCCGGCTCATGTTAGGCCCCCCGCTGCACTTTTCTTTTCCCACGTCTATGTAAATGACTCCAGATAAGACGTTATTGTATTTACGCCAACTCAGGAGTTGCATTGAGAAAATCAGTTCACAAGAAATACCTCTAACTGACGTGATAGTGGGTATTGAATAGAACAGTATCTGTGTTTGAACTTTTTTGTTTGATCTCATCTCTCGCTCGATCCCTTTTCTTTGTCTGTTTCTCTCTTTCTCCCTCAGCTTACAGCACTTTCTACATTGTGGGCCTGGTGCTATCCATGCAGATCCCCTTTGTGGGCTTCCAGCCAATCAGAACCAGCGAGCACACGGCGGCAGCAGGTAAGCCTCACCACTTTTTTTTTTTTGTCTCCTGAGCGCACAAAAAGACTCGCCATTAGACACACACACCACTTTTTCATATCACCAGGTATGTCTCGTTGAGAATCTATTTTTCAACCGAGACCTTGGACCATGACCAAGCAGTTGTGTTCTCTTGAATGGGCAGTGCCTTTACTATTTCGTTGATGCAACGTAAGTGTTCCTGTCTCGCCAACGGTCCCAGCTACTCCCAGACAACATTTAGGTGGCATTCCTTTATTCTGGAGGGTAGGAACAGCTAGGGGTGTGAGCATTTTAAACGTTAAAATGAAAACGGACTATAACACGGCAAATAATGTAACTAGACAATAGGCTATAATGGCCCGGGTAAAGTTGTGTAATTTAAATAAAACCTGAGCGAAAGAGGCAGACAATGTTAATTTGGTGAGTTTGCATGGCAGGAAAGACATTACGGTTCTTTCTGCCTGCCTGCCCCCTCCCCTCTCTCCCTTGCACTGACTTGCCTGGTCTTTCTCTTCTCTAGTGTGTGTTCAGTCTTCGGTCTGTTGCGTGTAGAATATCCTAGCCTATTCATTGATAGGCCCTGCTTTACTGAAATTGCGAGACATTGCAAGCCGATATATTGCAAGATACAGCATTCCAATTACGAGATAAAGCTTTGGATTACCAATAGATAGGCCTAGTGCACGGTTCTAACTTTGTCTGCCTGGTGTCCGACCTGCCTATACTGTCCACCTCCCCTCTCGCTATGAAAGATGCACGTTTGTTTTTGTTCTCGGCAGTACAGCAACTAATCTGTCGAGCAGAATCGAATCTTGACCCCAAGAAGCTACGTGCAAGGGGTTGAGGAATCAATTATTTTGGAGTCGACTCCACCACTACGTCATCGCCGAGTTGGAAAATTGGAAGAAAAGGGTCAGAGTCCTGTATGGCAATACTTTGCAAAGTTAAATGAGAAGGTGATGAAATGCAGACTTTGCGAGGTGGAATATAGGTACAGTATTGGTAGTACAGGTGCAATGCTTAACCATCTGAAAGGGACTCATTGTGAGACCCAAACCGTTGCTGTCAGCAGCGCAGCTGCGTTGTGAATTAATGTGGATTTTTCCCCCTTATCGTTTTAACGGAGAGCCACTTTTTTTCCACCCCTCTGTTTTGAACGGTAAGAATGTCCATTTGTCAACATCCCTAGTAACAGGATGACATGGCTCTACAGCATCCATTTCAGCTTCCTCTTAGTCCAATGTAGCGTCAGTCTGATTTCTGATGTGGTGTTTGTGGGGGGGTGACCAGGGCAGCACAGCATGTTAGCGTCATGGGCTTCGAGGAAGGCACCGAGGCCCTCTCAAAGGACGGGCTTGTTTGGTGTCGGGCAACAGCTGCTCGTAACATCTGGCGGCGTGTCTACACCAGCAGAGTGACGGGCATTGTTAGTGTCACCCGCTCTCTGCGTTCTGGAGGAGTTATGACCTTGGAATGCTCCCGGGGGGTCGGAACTTGGAAGTGCTCCTCTGTTTTGCTAAGAGGACGGAAGTGAAGAAAGGAAGTGAAACGGGGCTCTGTTCAATCAGTAGTTCCACAAGAGAGAAAAAACAGATCCCGTTTAGCCTGAACTGGTCCTGTTATTCAAATATTTAAAAAAATATATATATATATAATAATATTTAACCAGGTAGGCCAGTTGAGAACAAGTTCTCATTTACAACTGCGACCTGGCCAAGATAAAGCAAAGCAGTGTGACAGAGTTACACATGGGATAAACAAACGTACAGTCAAATAACACAATAGAAAAATCTATATATAGTGTGCGCCAATGTAGTAAGATTAGGGAGGTAAGGCAATAAATAGGCCATAGTGGCGAAATAATTACAATTTAACATTAACACTGGAGTGATAGATGTGCAGATGATGATGTGCAAGTAGAGATACTGGGGTGCAAAAGTCAATAACAATATGGGGATGAGGTAGTTGGGTGGGCTATTTACAGATGGGCTGTGTACAGGTGCAGTGAACGGTAAGCTGCACTGACAGCTGACGTTTAAAATTAGTGAGGGAAATGTAAGTCTTCAGTGATTTTTGCAATTCGTTCCAGTCATTGGCAGCAGAGAACTGGAAGGAAACTTGCTTGGGCAAGTTGCTTCGGGGGGTGCAGAGCTGTTGGTAGGGGTAGCCAGGTGGAAGTATGTTGTCATGTATTATTACAGCGTCAGTTTGTAGCACATCTAGAGTAATACTACCATCAAATGATAGTCCTTCTGATTCAGTATGTTTGTATATAAACCTGCTTGCATGAGAGCTTAAGGTTACTGTTATAACGTGCATACGCCAACATTCTGTGATTTGCGCGCGTGTCCTGCACACAGGTGTGTTTGCGCTGCTCCAGGCATATGCTTTGCTGCAGTACCTGAAGAACAGGCTCACCAAGCAGGAGTTCCAGACCCTTTTCTTCCTGGGGGTGTCGCTAGCTGCTGGGGTGGTGTTCCTCACCGTCATCTATCTCACCTACACGGGTGAGTCACTATACCTTACCATTACACGTACAGTGCCTTGAAAGTATCCACACCCCTTGACGACTTCCACATTTTGTTGTTACAGCCTGAATAAAACATTTATAAATTGTAGCGTTTTTGTCACAGGCCTACACACAATACCCCATAATGTCAAAGTGGAATAATGTTTTTAGATTATTATTATTATTTTTATTTTTTATTTTATTTTTACAAATCAGTAATAGGTATTCAACCCCTTTGTTATGGCAAGCTGAAATAAGTTCAGGAGTACAAATTGCTTAAGAAGTTGCATGTACTCACTCTGTGTGCAATAATAGTGTTTTAACATGATTTTTGAGTTGGCTACCTAATTTCTGTACACCACACATACAATTGTCTGGAAGGTCCCTCAGTCGAGCAGCGATTTTTCAAACAAAGACCTGAGAGGTTTTCCAATGCCTCACAGAGAAGAGCACCTATTGGTAGATAAAAATAGATTTAAAAAAAGCAGACATTGAATTTCCCTTTGAGGGTGGGGAAGTTATTAATTACACTTTGGATGGTGTATCAATCCACCCAGTCACTGCAAAGACACGGGCGTCCGTCCTAACTCGGTTGCGAGAGAGGAAGCAAATCGCTCAGGGATTTCACCATGAGGCCAATGGTGACTTTAAAAACAGAGTTTAATGGCTGTGATAGGACTGAGGATGGATCCACAACATTGTAGTTACTCCACAATACTAACCTAATTTGACAAAGTGAATAGAAGGAAGCGTGGCCAGAATACATGCATTCTGTTTACAGCAAGGCAATAAAGTAATACGGGGAAAAAATGTGGCAAAGCAATTCACTTTTTGTTCTGAATACAAATGTTACGTTTGGGGCAAATCCAATACAACACATTACTGAGAACCACTCTTCATATTTTCAAGCATATAGTGGTGACTGCTTCATGTTATGGGTATGCTTCTAATCAATAAGGACTGGGGAGTTTTTCAGGAAAATAAATAAATGGAATGGAGCTAAGCTCAGGCAAAATCCTAGAGGATAACCTGGTTCAGTCTGCTTTCCACCAGACACTGGGAAATGAATTCCCCTTTCAACAGGACAATAACCTACAAAACAAGGCCAGATATACACTGGAGGTGCTTACCAAGAAGATTAAAGAAGGATGTTAGTTATGCATATTCTTAACCGCCACTGCTCAACATTCCTCTCGAGTCCCGACCCACATATGCCCTACTACTGAACAGACACCTGACCCACTAAAGCAGGGCTCTTTAGTTATTGTCCTGTGGGGCTAAAACGGGTCAGTGTTTTTTTTGTTTCTACCTCGTAGTTAATTGCACTCATCTAGTGTCTCTGGTTGGAATCAGTCCCTGGTTAGAATGGGCGACAGTGAAAACCTGAAGCGTTTCGGCTCTTGAGGACCAGAATTGAAAAGCCCTGAACCAAAGGGTCCCTATTAACTTTGTCATTTTTATGTATGTTTTTATATAACCTTTATTTAATGACGGCCTACTCCGGCCAAACCCTGACGACGCTGGGCCAATTGTGCCACGCCTTTATGGGTCTCCCAATCACGGCCCGGTGTGAAACAGCCTGGATTATATGTGTACACTACCCATACACACCCATGTCAACCATATGCCAAAAAGTCCTCATAATAACCACTAATGAATGCGTGTTCAAGTTTCCAGTCCTGTCTATTCATTGTTTGTTCATTTAGGTTACATCGCACCGTGGAGTGGACGGTTCTACTCGCTGTGGGACACCGGGTAAGCGTTGCTAACCTTCATTCACTTTCCTATCGATGAAACACTTGTTTCATTGAATGTGTCTGCGAAAGGGCTTACGCCATCCGTAGTTTCAAAGGAAATGCCAGAATAGTATTTTTCTTCTCAAACACGCTTAGACTACATTCTGTACATAAACTGCAGCGTGTCTGCATTAAGCATCGATCAATCGGTTTGTTTGCTGACAACAGCGCTTTGGCTCTCTCTTTACATTCCCCTTTTGAGGCGGTTTCTTGAGTCTTCGTCTTCCCTGAAGTACCAGCTGTTTCTCTTCTATCCTCATCACTCTTTCCCTCCCTCCTGCCCCCCCCCTCTCACCCTCTCCAGCTACGCTAAGATCCACATCCCCATCATCGCGTCGGTGTCGGAGCACCAGCCCACCACCTGGGTGTCGTTCTTCTTCGACCTCCACATCCTGGTCTGCACCTTCCCGGCAGGCCTCTGGTTCTGCATCAAGAATGTCAACGACGAGCGCGTCTTCGGTAAGCCGGGGCTCGTTAAAACACACACATCATTTGAATTAATTTGAATATTTAGAGGGGGATATGGTAATTTGAGAAGAATATGCATTATAGCAAGGACATCATGTTTTTGATATACTGTACAAACCTGTTCTTAGATGGTGTACTGGAGGAAATGCTGAACAGTTTCACACAGCTCCAGTGCAGGAGACGCTACACTTGAGCTGGTTTCTGTTTTTCCCTTGTACTTAGTTGATCAATTAATGCCATTGTTAGTCCCAAAACTGCACATCTGTTCACCCAGCTCTAAATCAGTTTGTCTCAGATGAAAAAAACACCCTTGAGGTATCTGTGTTGTGCACCATGCACTTTTGACATAAATGATCCTGCCTTTAACCTTTCCTGCCTCTCTGCCGCCCCCCAGTGGCTCTCTATGCCATCAGCGCGGTCTACTTTGCCGGGGTGATGGTGCGGCTGATGCTGACCTTGACGCCGGTGGTTTGCATGCTGTCGGCCATAGCCTTTTCCAGCGTGTTCGAGCACTACCTGGGGGACGACATGAAGAGGGAGAACCCTCCCATAGAGGACAGCAGCGACGAGGATGACAAAAGGAGCTCAGGGAACCTCTATGACAAGGTCGGTAGGACATTTACATTTACATTTAAGTCATTTAGCAGACGCTCTTATCCAGAGCGACTTACAAATTGGTGCATTCACCTTATGACATCCAGTGGAACGGCCACTTTACAATAGTGCATCTAAATCTTTTAAGGGGGGGGGGAGTGAGAAGGATTACTTTATCCTATCCTAGGTATTCCTTAAAGAGGTGGGGTTTCAGGTGTCTCCGGAAGGTGGTGATTGACTCCGCTGTCCTGGCGTCGTGAGGGAGTTTGTTCCACCATTGGGGGGCCAGAGCAGCGAACAGTTTTGACTGGGCTGAGCGGGAACTGTACTTCCTCAGTGGTAGGGAGGCGAGCAGGCCAGAGGTGGATGAACGCAGTGCCCTTGTTTGGGTGTAGGGCCTGATCAGAGCCTGGAGGTACTGAGGTGCCGTTCCCCTCACAGCTCCGTAGGCAAGCACCATGGTCTTGTAGCGGATGCGAGCTTCAACTGGAAGCCAGTGGAGAGAGCGGAGGAGCGGGGTGACGTGAGAGAACTTGGGAAGGTTGAACACCAGACGGGCTGCGGCGTTCTGGATGAGTTGTAGGGGTTTAATGGCACAGGCAGGGAGCCCAGCCAACAGCGAGTTGCAGTAATCCAGACGGGAGATGACAAGTGCCTGGATTAGGACCTGCGCCGCTTCCTGTGTGAGGCAGGGTCGTACTCTGCGGATGTTGTAGAGCATGAACCTACAGGAACGGGCCACCGCCTTGATGTTGGTTGAGAACGACAGGGTGTTGTCCAGGATCACGCCAAGGTTCTTAGCGCTCTGGGAGGAGGACACAATGGAGTTGTCAACCGTGATGGCGAGATCATGGAACGGGCAGTCCTTCCCCGGGAGGAAGAGCAGCTCCGTCTTGCCGAGGTTCAGCTTGAGGTGGTGATCCGTCATCCACACTGATATGTCTGCCAGACATGCAGAGATGCGATTCGCCACCTGGTCATCAGAAGGGGGAAAGGAGAAGATTAGTTGTGTGTCGTCTGCATAGCAATGATAGGAGAGACCATGTGAGGTTATGACAGAGCCAAGTGACTTGGTGTATAGCGAGAATAGGAGAGGGCCTAGAACAGAGCCCTGGGGGACACCAGTGGTGAGAGCACGTGGTGAGGAGACAGATTCTCGCCACGCCACCTGGTAGGAGCGACCTGTCAGGTAGGACGCAATCCAAGCGTGGGCCGCGCCGGAGATGCCCAACTCGGAGAGGGTGGAGAGGAGGATCTGATGGTTCACAGTATCGAAGGCAGCCGATAGGTCTAGAAGGATGAGAGCAGAGGAGAGAGAGTTAGCTTTAGCAGTGCGGAGCGCCTCCGTGATACAGAGAAGAGCAGTCTCAGTTGAATGACTAGTCTTGAAACCTGACTGATTTGGATCAAGAAGGTCATTCTGAGAGAGATAGCGGGAGAGCTGGCCAAGGACGGCACGTTCAAGAGTTTTGGAGAGAAAAGAAAGAAGGGATACTGGTCTGTAGTTGTTGACATCGGAGGGATCGAGTGTAGGTTTTTTCAGAAGGGGTGCAACTCTCGCTCTCTTGAAGACGGAAGGGACGTAGCCAGCGGTCAGGGATGAGTTGATGAGCGAGGTGAGGTAAGGGAGAAGGTCTAGGAGGAGTCACAGTCCAGGGCGCTTATTCATAAAGCAGCTCAGAGTAGGAGTGCAGATCAAGGATCAGGTTCCCACTGTCTATCTTATGATCAGTAGGGCTCTAATTTAACAAAGCTAACGCAATGGTGAACCTAAGTGCTGGCGGTACCGGAAATAATTTAGCTATTTTCACAACCAAGAGTGACGGTCGCTGGCAGTGGCATGAAAGGGCTGGGTTTTTATGATTAAATAAGTTGTAGGTGTGTCGACGCTTGACCCCTCACTGGCCAATCAGAACATGCTCCATGGCTAAATATGTGACCTACCACCTGGATTCGGTCTGCTTTGAAGTTGATACACTTGTAACGCCACTTTTGAGAAAATGGCCCGTGAATGTTTTTGTACACCTACTGGAGAGCTCTGTCTACACACATTCAGCATCATTCACAACCTCTTAACCTCTCTAGGGTACGTGGGACGGTAGCGTCCCACCTGTCAACAGCCAGTGAAACTGCAGGGCGCCAAATAAAAATAAAAAACAGAAATCCCATAATTGAAATTCCTCAAACATACATGTATTTTACACCATTTTAAAGATACACTTGTTGTAAATCCAGCCACAGTGTCCGATTTTCAAAAAGGCTTTACGACGAAAGCAAACCAAACGATTATGTTAGGTCAGAGCCAAGTCACAGAAAAACAGCCGTTTTTCCAGCCAGAGAGGAGTCACAAAAAGCAGAAATAGAGATCAAATGAATCACTAACCTTTGATGATCTTCATCAGATGACACTCATAGGACTTCATGTTACACAATACATGTATGTTTTGTTCGGTGAAGTTCATATTTATATCCAAAAATCTGAGTTTACATTGGCGTGTTATGTTCAGTAGTTCCAAAACATCCGGTGATTTTGCAGAGAGCCACACCAATTTACAGAAATACTCATAATAGACATTGATAAGATACAACTGTTATGCATGGATTTTTAGATCCACTTCTCCTTAATACAACCGCTGTGTCAGATTTCCAAAAAACATTACGGAAAAAGCACACCATGCAATAATATGAGTACGGCAAAATCAAGCCAATCCGCCATGTTGGAGTCAGAAGTCAGAAATAGCATTATAAATATGCACTTACCTTTGATGATCTTCATCAGAATAAATATAAATTCCACAATAAATGTTTGATTTGTTCGATAATGTCCATTTATGTCCAAATTCCTCCTCGTTCTCGCGTTCAGTACACTTTCCAAACTCACTCGCGTGCGTGCAAGTCCAGCGGAAAGTACGGACGAAAAGTTAGTTTATATTACAGTCCGTAGAAACATGACAAACGAAGTATTGAATCAATCTTTAGGATGTTTTTAACATAAATCTTAAATAATGTTCCAACCGGAGAATTCCTTTGTCTTCAGAAATTAGATGGAACAGAGCTCGCTCTCACATGAACGCGCATGGTCGGCACATGTTCAGCTCATGGTAAGCTCATGGTAGACCTTACTCAATCCCCTCTCATTCGGCCCCACTTCCCAGTAGCAGCATCAGACAAAGTTCCAAAGACTTGACATCACCAATATCCCACTGTATCTTCAATAGGAGCTGAGTTGAAAATCGACCAACCTCAGATTTCCCACATCCTGGTTGGATTCTTTCTCAGGTTTTTGCCTGCCATATGAGTTCTGTTATACTCACAGACATCATTCAAACAGTTTTAGAAACTTCAGAGTGTTTTCTATCCAAATCTACTAATAATATGCATATTCTAGCAGGCAGTTTACTCTGGGCACGCTTTTCATCCGGATGTGAAAATACTGCCCCTTACCCCAAAGAAGTTAAGCCTTAACCCCACCCAATTTGTCACATGCACAGGATACAGAAGGTGTGAAGTCTTGTTTAGACATGTAGCTAGCTAAACAATGAACCATAATCCCAGCTCTAATGCCACGTTCAAAACCACTCTGAAATCTCTGACTTCAGTGAGGTTGAAAACAACTGGGAACTCAGGGGGAAAACGAGCTCCGACTGGGGATAAATCATTTTGAACGGTCATCCAACTCGGGAACTCGGGCCACTTTCTAGAGCTCCGACTTTCCGACCTGAAGATTAGTGACGTTGTTTTGAACGTGGCAGTACTACCATGCATGCATCTGCAGGTAGCTAAAGCTAACCAACTAGGTTAAATGTTAGCTAGCGAGCTAACATTAGGCAATAACTAGCAATGCAAATGGTTTTCTGAGATACAAATAATATTAATACACCTAACCTTAGCTAGACTCTTACCCGTATACATGAATGAACGCTTCTCCCTCGGTCATGGTTGCCCTTAGTTTGAAGATGTAATCTGGAGACAGGTGTTTTTACAACAGCCTTCTGTGTTCTCTTTTAGACTCTCCGCATTTGGCAATCAGGGATTTTCAGAGTCAGATATAGTCAGCGTGGCACGATCGTCCTTCAGAAAGTAGTCCATCACAACTTTTTCCCACTGATCTTTATCGATAACGCCAGTTAACTTCAGGGCAGCAATGTTGAGAGCAGTAGCAACGCCTTTTCAGTTATTCATGATATCTTTCAAAAAAAGCCACAGTAGAAAGGATATTGAGCGGCTCATGTTATAGACCGAAGCATGCTACATGGCAGACCTTTGGCATGTCCAGCCCATTCATTATCTCAGCCAATCATGGCTAGCGGGAAGGTTCCTGTATTTTTCCATGGCTAAACCAACTAGGCTCGTAAATTTAACAATTTATTCGCATTTACAGATGGTATACACATTTGGTATTATGGCACATGAAAGTTCACATGCTCCAGAAGGAATTTCTGCCCCAAAACAAATTGATAAAAAGTTCAAATGACTCTCCTGTGAAGTAGTGACGTGTGACGTACACCTAGCTTCTTGAAACAGGTCACGTGGTTGCTTCAAGTTGTGTATTTACGGTCTTATGTATTGCCTTGGAATCAACTCCAGTTCCAATGTTAGTCCGTCTTAGCTTACGGAAACGCAATAACAAACTATTTAACATTGTGGACCTATCCCTTCTTTGCTAAATACGTTAACTTGAACCTGTTTGCAGTCTACAATTGTTCTAAGTAATTGCATGGCTTCAGTATGAAAAAATACAGTGCCTTTTAGAAACTATTCATACGCATTGACTTTTTGTTGTTAAAATGTATTAAATTGATTTATTTTTCTCACCCATCTACACACAATACCCCATAATGCCAAAGTGAAAACATGTTTTTAGAAATGTTTTCAAATTGATTGAAAATGAAACACAGAAATATCTAATTTACGTAAGTATTCACACCCTGAGTCAATACGTGTTAGAATAATCTTTGGCAGCGATTACAGCTGTGAGTATTTCTGGGTAAGTCTCTAAGAGCTTTGCGCACCTGGATTGTACAATATTTGTGCATTCTTTGTCAAATTCTTCAAGCTCTGTCAAATTGTTTGTTGATCATTTGCTAGACAGCCGTTTTCAAGTCTTGCCATAGATTTTCAAGCCAATTTAAATCACCTGTAACTAGGCCACTCAGGAACATTCAATATCATCTTAGTAAGCAACTCCAGTTTATATTTTAGGTTATTGTCCTGCTGAATGGTGAGTTTCCCAATGTCTGTTGGAAAGCAGACTGAACCAGGTTTTTCTCTAGAATTTGCCTGTGCTTAGCACTATTCTGTTCCTTTCTATCCTAAAAAAAACTACCTAGTCCTTGCTGATGACAAGCATACACCTAACTTGATGCAGCCATGCTTGAAAATATGAAGTGGTGCTCTGTGATGTTTTGGATTTGCCCCAAAATAACACTTTGTATTCAGGACAAAGTTCATATGTTTGCCATTTATTTTTGCAGTTTTACGTTAGTGCCTAATAGCAAACAGTATGCATGTTTTGGAAAATGTATTTTCACTCTGTCATTTAGGTTAGTATTGTGGAGTAATTACAATGCTGTTGATCTATCCTCAGTTTTCTCCTATCACCCAAGTGTAATTAATAACTTCACCATGCGCAAAGGAATATTCAATGTCTGCTTTAAAAAAATATATATATAGGTGCCCTTTGCGAGGCATTGGAAAACCTACCTGGTCTTTGTGGTTGAATCTGTTTGAAATTGTATGTGTGGGGTACAGAGATGAGGTAGTCATTCAAAAATCATGTTAAACACTATTGCACACAGTGAGTCCATGCAACTTATTACGTGACTTAAGCACATTTTTACTCCTGAACTTATTTAGGCTTGCCATAAGGGCTTGAATACTTATTGACTCAACATTTCTACAAAAAAAAGTCAAGGGGTGTGAATGCTTTGACATTTTTGTATAAAAAAAACCCTGAAATATCACATTTTATTTTGACTCAGTACTTTGTTTTAGCACTTTTGGCAGCGATTACAGCTTGAGTCTTCTTGGGTATGATGCTACAAGCTTGGCACACCTGAATTTCTCCCATTCTTCTCTGCAGATCCTCTCAAGCTCTGTCAGATTGAATGGGGAGCGTTGCTGCACAGCTATTTTCAGGTCTCTCCAGAGATGTTTGATCGGGTTCAAGTCCGGGCTCTGGCTGGGCCACTCAAGGACATTCAGAGACATGTCCCCAAGCCACTCCTGCCTTGTCTTGGCTGTGTGCTGAGGGTTGCTGTCCTGTTGGAAAGTGAACCTATGTCTTGAGCACTCTGGAGCAGGTTTTCATCAAGGATTTCTCTGTACTTTGCTCCGTTCATCTTTCCCTCGATCCGGACTAGTCTCCCAGTCTCTGCCGCTCAAAAACATCCCCACAGCATGATCCTGCCACCACCATGTGTCACCGTAGGAATGGTGCCAGGTTTCCTCCAGACACCTGGCATTCAGGCCAAAGAGTTGGTTTGGAATCTTGGTTTCATCAGACCAGAGAATCATGTTTCTCATGGTCAGAGTCCTTTAGGTGCCTTTTGGCAAACTCCAAGCGGGCTGTCATGCCTTTTACTGAGTGGCTTCTGTCTGGCCACTCTACCATAAAGGCCTGATTGGTGGAGTGTTGCAGAGATGGTTGTCCTTCTGGAAGGTTCTCCCTTCTCCACAGAGGAACTCTGGAGCTCTGTCAGTGACCATCAGGTTCTTGGTAACCACCCTAACCAATGTCCTTCTCCACCGATTGCTCTGTTTGGGCGCCCGGCCAGCTCTAGGAAGAGTCTTGGTGGATCCAAACTTCTTCCATTTAAGAATGATGGAGGCCACTGTGTTGTTGGGGACCTTCAATGCTGCAGACATTTTTTGGTACCCTTCCCCAGATCTGTGCCTCGACCCAATCCTGTCTCGGAGCTCTACAGACAATTGCTTTGACCTCATGGCTTGGTTTTTGCTCTGACATGCACTGTCAACTGTGGGGCCTTTATATAGACAGGTGTGTGCTTTTCCAAATCAAGTCCAATCAATTACATTTACCACAGATGGACTCCAAGTTGTAGAAACATCCCAAGGATGATCAATGGAAACAGGATTCATCTGAGCTTGACAATAAATTTAACATGCTGTTGTGCAAATGAAATAGACAACAGGTGGAAATTATAGGCAATTAGCAAGACACCCCCAATAGTGGTTCTGCAGGTGGTGACCACAGACCACTTCTCAGTTCCTATGCTTCCTGGCTGATGTTTTGGTCACTTTTGAATGCTGGCGGTGCTTTCACGCTAGTGGTAGCATGAGACGGAGTCTACAACCCACACAAGTGGCTCAGGTAGTGCAGCTCATCCAGGATGGCACATCAATGCGAGCTGTGGCAAGAAGGTTTGCTGTGTCTGTCAGCGTAGTGTCCAGAGCATGGAGGCGCTACCAGGAGACAGGCCAGTGCATCAGGAGATGTGGAGGAGGCCGTAGGAGGGCAACAACCCAGCAGCAGTACTGCTACCTCCGCCTTTGTGCAAGGAGGAGCACTGCCAGAGCCCTGCAAAATGACCTCCAGCAGGCCACAAATGTGCATGTGTCTGCTCAAACGGTCAGAAACAGACTCCATGAGGGTGGTATGAGGGCCCGACGTCCACAGGTGGGGGTTGTGCTTACAGCCCAACACCGTGCAGGACGTTTGGCATTTGCCAGAGAACACCAAGATTGGCAAATTCGCCACTGGCGCCCTGTGCTCTTCACAGATGAAAGCAGGTTCACACTGAGCACATGTGACAGACGTGACAGAGTCTGGAGACGCCGTGGAGAACGTTCTGCTGCCTGCAACATCCTCCAGCATGACCGGTTTGGCGGTGGGTCAGTCATGGTGTGGGGTGGCATTTCTTTGGGGGGGCCGCACAGCCCTCCATGTGCTCACCAGGGGTAGCCTGACTGCCATTAGGTACCGAGATGAGATCCTCAGACCCCTTGTGAGACCATATGCTGGTGCGGTTGGCCCTGGGTTACTCCTAATGCAAGACAATGCTAGACCTCATGTGGCTGGAGTGTGTCAGCAGTTCCTGCAAGAGGAAGGCATTAATGCTATGGACTGGCCCGCCCGTTCCCCAGACCTGAATCCAATTGAGCACATCTGGGACATCATGTCTCGCTCCATCCACCAACGCCACGTTGCACCACAGACTGTCCAGGAGTTGGCGGATGCTTTAGTACAGGTCTGGGAGGAGATCCCTCAGGAGACCATCCGCCACCTCATCAGGAGCATGCCCAGGCGTTGTAGGGAGGTCATACAGGCACGTGGAGGCCACACACACTACTGAGCCTCATTTTGACTTGTTTTAAGGACATTACATCAAAGTTGGATCAGCCTGTAGTGTGGTTTTCCACTTTAATTTTGAGTGTGACTCCAAATCCAGACCTCCATGGGTTGATAAATTTGATTTCCATTGATAATTTTTGTGTGATTTTGTTGTCAGCACATTCAACTATGTAAAGAAAAAAGTATTTAATAAGAATATTTCATTCAGATCTAGGATGTGTTATTTTAGTGTTCCCTTTATTTTTTTGAGCAGTGTATATATGCTCAGATGAATCCTGTTTCCTTTGATCATCCTTGTTGCTAGGTGTAGGAAAGGCCATAAGCAAATAGGTAAAATGGGTCATGACTAAAGAGTTAGTCAGGTTGATTTTTTACAGAAATAGACAGGTAATTTCCTTTCCATGGTAGCAAGATCTATTTTTGCTAAATTTCTATAACAATTGATTAGTGAGACCATGTCTTTCTTTCGGCATATGATAACAGAGTATATCCACATCAATGTCAGGCCATTTTATTGGTAAACTACACAGTAATGTAAAAGTTGTAGTACACATAATTTGGTTGTAATCCAGAGAGGTTAAAAAAAGTATCTAGATCCTCTAGGGATGTTTACACAACTTGGAGTCCACCTGTGGTGTGTGTATATATATATATATATATATCATACCACCATTATTATGGCCATCGAAGTGTTAGCTATTAAAATCAGATCCAACAATAATATCAAGGGGGTAGAAATCAGGGCTTAAAAAGATTCATGGTTTCTTTTAAATCCACAATTCGGATCCCTCAACAGCCTCATAGTGGATCTATATACTTTTTTTAACCTCTCTGTGTAGTTTACCAATAAAATGGCCTGACATTGATGTGGATATACTCTGTATTCATATGCCGAAAGAAAGACATGGTCTCACTCTAATACATTTTTATAGAAATTTAGCAAAAATAGATCTTGCTGCCATGGAAAGGAAATTACCTGTCTGTTTCTGTAAAAATCAACCTGACTAACTCTTTAGTCATGACCCATTTTACCTATTTGCTTATGGCCTTTCCTACACCTAGCGACTTGTTTTTTAAATTATATGAGCAAAAAAGATAAAATTTTATTTGGAATGGCTTGCTAGACAATTTTAACGGGCATATTTATATAATGAATTCGGCGGGCAGAAGCTATTAAATATAAAAGCATTGGACTTCTCACTAAAAGCTTCAATCATAACAAAAGTTATACATCCAAACTGGTTCTCTAGCAGATTACTAAGAATGTCTCACCCATTGTTCAGAATGGCCTTTTTCTCTTTATTCAGATTACAACCTCTCACTTTTGGTTATTTGAAAATGAAATAATCTCCAATATCTCTATTTTTAAAAACAAGCCCTAGAAAGTTGGTTACAATTTCAGTTTAATCCACCAGAAAAAAACAATATTTTTTAGTTAATTTTAGTTAAGCCAAACATGTTATGGCTTAACTAAAATATACTAATTGATAAAAATAAAAAGTTTAATCTTTGTAAATTATATCATAAAAAGGACTGGTGGTGTTATGTCACACATGCAGCTAACAAAAATATATGGAAATGTCTGCTTAACCAACTAATCGCAGCATTACTGCAAAAATGGAAGAGGCAAGTGGAAGAGGGAAAAAGTAAGGACTTGTCTGTCGGCCCTGCATTAAAGTCCAAATTTGGTTAAAGAAAATTCTGAAAAATAAACCAGTTTAATTTAAGGAACAAAAAATTTACATATGTGCCATATAGTTGGAAAGAGATTTTCGATGTACCGATTTGATGGCACATGGTTTATGAGCTGATACACTAAACAACACTGGATTCAAAACAGAATTTTCCAATTTTAAATTCCAAAACCAATTGAGATTCTCCAACTGCCCTCACCTCATAGGCCTACCTTTAGTGGGATTTTGCATTCCCCTTTTACACCTCTTTAGTGTACTCCGCTCTCACAATTTGAACCCTTATCCGGTAGTTCCAGTTAACACCTACAGGTAACTGCCAAAATAAAGAGGGATGCAAAGTACATTAAAAGCAGTTGCTACCACACAGACTGGGTTCCTGAGTTAATTAACATCCCATCATGCTTAGGTTATGTATAAAAATGCTTGGCAGGCATTTATTTTGGCTACCATGGCTGAGCCCCCATAGGATTACAATGCCCCCATCCACAGGACACGAGTGGTGACTGAATGGTTTGATGAGCATGAAAACGATGTCACCACCATATGCCACGGCCGTCTGTCACCACATCTCAACCCAATTGAACACTTATACGAGTTTCTGGAGCGGCGCCTGAGACAGTTTTCCACCACCAATAAAACACAAAATAATGGAATTTTTAATGTAGGAAGGGTGTCGCATCCCTCCAATAGAGTTCCCGACACTTGTAGAATCTATGCCAAGGAGCATTCGAATGAGTTCTGGCTCGTGGTGGCCCAACGCCCTATTAAGACACTTTATGTTGGCTGTGTTCAACCCATAGACATAAGGAGTTACAAAATAATGTCCAATTGTACTCTGTATGTATTGCAACTCACTGATACTGTCTGTTTAGTGGGCCAGTTTGATGTGTGTTGGTCTCCCTCTGCAGGCAGGAAAGGTGCGCAAGCATGTGTCTGAGCAGGAGAAGGCAGAGGAGGGCCTGGGCCCCAACATCAAGAGTATAGTGACCATGCTGATGTTGATGCTGCTCATGATGTTCGCAGTCCACTGCACATGGGTCACCAGCAACGCCTACTCCAGTCCTAGTGTGGTGCTGGCCTCCTACAACAACGATGGGTAAGGACAAATAATAATATATGCCAGACGCTGTTATCCAACGCATCTTATAGTCCGTCGTGCGTGCATACATTTTTTAAATTATTTTTAAATTTTATAAATTTTATCCCCTTTTCTCCCCAATTTTCGTGGTATCCAATCGCTAGTAATTACTATCTTGTCTCATCGCTACAACTCCCGTACGGGCTCGGGAGAGACGAAGGTCGAAAGACATGCGTCCTCCGAAGCACAACCCAACCAAGCCGCACTGCTTCTTAACACAGCGCGCCTCCAACCCGGAAGCCAGCCGCACCAATATGTCGGAGGAAACACCGTGCACCCGGCCCCCTCGGTTAGCGCGCACTGCGCCCGGCCCGCCACAGGAGTCGCTGGGCCATGAGACAAGGATATCCCTACCGGCCAAACCCTCCCTAACCCGGACGACGCTAGGCCAATTGTGCGTCGCCCCACGGACCTCCCGGTCGCGGCTGGCTGCGACAGAGCCTGGGCGCGAACCCAGAGACTCTGGTGGCGCAGCGATGCAGTGCCCTAGACCACTGCGCCACCCGGGAGGCCCCGTGCATACATTTTTACATATGGATGGCCCCAGCGGGAATTGACCCATGACCTTTGGTGTCGCAAGCACCATGCTCTACCGATTTGAGCTACACCGGACAATCTACCATACAGATAAATGTCTACTTGTAGAATGTGTACACACACACATATATACATAGGCCGTATAATATATATATATATATTATACGGCCTAACTGATGAGCTCAGTGTCTTTCTATATATATATTAGTACACTCCATGTATACAAGCGTAGCTCCACATATCTATCTTCATATACACTACATGATCAAAAGTATGTGGACACTTGCTAGTCGAACATCTTATTCCAAAATCATGGGCATTAATATGGAATTTGTCCCCCTTTTGCTGCTATAACAGCCTCTACTCTTCTGGGAAGGGTTTCCACTCGATATTGCTGTGTGGACTTGCTTCCATTCAGCCACGAGCATTAGTCAGGTCGGGCACTGATGTTGGGCGATTAGACTCGCAGTCAGCGTTCCAATTGATCTTAGGCTTGTGTGCGGCTGCTCGGCCACGGAAACCCATTTCGTGAAGCTCCCGACGAACAGATCTTGTGCTGACGTTGCTTCCAGAGGCAGTTTGGAACTCAGTGTTGCATCCGAGGACAGACGATTTCCATTCGCTACGCGCTTCAGCACTCGGTGGTCCTGTTCTGTGAGGTTGTGTGGCCTACCACTTTGCGGCTGAGCCGTTGTTGCTCCTAGATGTTTCCACTTCACAATAACCGCACCGGGGCAGCTCTAGCGGGGCAGAAATTTGACGAACTGACTTGTTGGAAAGGTGGCATCCTATGACGGTGCCACGTTGAAAGACACTGAGCTCATCAGTTAGGCCGTTCTCCTGCCAATGTTCATCTATAGCGATTGCATGGCTGTGTGCTCGGTTTTGTACGTCTATCAGCAACGGGTGTGGCTGAAATAGCCGAATCCACTAATTGGAAGGGGTGTCCACATACTATTTCATATATATATAGTGTGTGTTCACACGCGCACATACATTTACACACACTCGCATACAATCATAAAAGGGCATGTTCATATTTCATCAGAAAGTTGTGATGTTGATGCGCTCAGTGTTAACCTGATTATTGTATCTCTTGTCCCATGGCTCTTAACAGTGGTATTCAATAGTTTACCATGTGTAATGTACTACGCTCTCCATGTACTATTCTTTCAATGCGAGGATGACGTGTGCTGCTTATTTTCCAGTTCCAGATTTAGAACAAAGTCAAACTATTCGACTCTAACTTCTCGTACATATATTTATGTGGTTACAATATTGGTTCGTCATTGCCGTGACTCGACATCCCCGTCTCATAGGATCCCATAATAATAAGTTGCCGAACATGTGGTTGCCTGGCTGTCATTCCCGTAACTCCTCAACTCTGTCACTCCCCGTAGGACGAGGAACATCCTGGATGACTTCAGGGAGGCCTACTATTGGCTGAGGCAGAACACAGACGAGCACGTGAGGGTTATGTCTTGGTGGGACTATGGCTACCAGATAGCAGGCATGGCTAATCGAACCACCCTAGTGGACAACAACACATGGAATAACAGTCATATAGCACTGGTGAGTCACACAACACAACATCAAAAGGGGGAATTGGGGATTTCAACTCCAGACCTCATGCGCCAAAGTAAAGTAGACACGTTTCTTGACTTTAACTTGCATCAATGAATTCAATACATTCACTTGTAGGAGCTGCAATAATGTGTGTGGGATTCTATTTGCTCTTATGATTGATTGATTTTCGCAGGGCCAGCACAACTTTGAGACGCGAGTATTGCCTATTTTTGGAGTCTTATACCTCCCTCTCATTTTCCCACCACGTCTCATCTCGATCTGCCTCTTCTCTCCTCTGCTCAAACTCCCTCTGTAGGTGGGCAAAGCCATGTCGTCCAATGAGAGCGCAGCGTACGAGATCATGAGGAGTCTGGACGTGGACTACGTGCTGATCATCTTCGGGGGCGTGATTGGTTACTCGGGCGACGACATCAACAAGTTCCTGTGGATGGTCAGGATAGCGGAGGGAGAGCATCCCAAGGACATTCGGGTGAGTGCCCGGTTCCTTGTGCCTGGTTGGGTTCACCCACGCCTCACAATTCAGAAGGACCTTCGTTCAGTCTTCTATTTATTCATTGTTGCGCTGCCGGTGAACCTGGGTAGACACTTAGGTTTGAGCCATCCAGTAATCTGTCAGTCTGGGCAAACCCAAGGACATTGCTGTTCCTAGCTATGTTTATTTTCTCCACTGACACTTGGCCGTAGGACAAAGTATCCGATATCCCAATGCAGATTTGTAAAAAGAAAATGCGCATGTTATTTTGAGTATCAAAGACATGAACCGAACAATTGGTGGCTGTAAGACGACATCATATTGTAGATGGCAGAGTTATTTCAGTTTCTGCGTCCTTGAAGAAATTTGGTCCAAACCCTCGTCTTCTCTTTCTTCCCTCCTCATGCCCTTCAGGAGAGTGACTACTTCACCCCTCAGGGAGAGTTCCGCGTGGACAAGGCCGGCTCGCCCGTCCTGCTCAACTGCCTCATGTACAAGATGTCCTACTACCGCTTCGGCGAGATGCAGGTGAGCGGTGGTGAAGTACTTGAAGCAACAGCAGACTACAGTAAGCACTGAGCGACGGGCAACAGAGCGGCTTGTGGGGGGAAGGATGAAGGTGGGAGGGGAAGCGCTCAGAAATGCTCTGGCAGGTACAGGCGAGATGTGAGAGCGAAGAGCTGCCAGGTACTTATAGCGAGCTGCGTGTTACCTGGCCAGCAGCTCAGTGAAGAGGAAGGATCAGTGGGCTGCTTCAGCAGGGTCCACAGACATGCAGCCGAGCAGAGCTGTCTCCTAGCTGTCTTAACCCGTAAAGGAGATGGAGAGACACGTTAAGAGAACGATAAAGGCAAGGGAACAGAGATTGGTTTTGTGGAAGAGGCAAGGACAAAAGCGATCAGGAGGTGGGAGAGACGGGTAAAGTGTAGAGGGAGGGATAGATGAAGTGATGTACAGATTTAAAAGAGCAGGGGAAGAGCCTAAAACTGAATTAAGATGAAACACTTGTGTGAAGGTACTGTCAACCACCATACTCACTTTAGCTCAGCTCAGTCACTAGCCGCCCTCACCCTCGCCAACACCCTCAACCCCATCTACTGCCGTCCTTATCTCTCAGCTGGACTTCCGGACACCGCCTGGGTTCGACCGCACCCGCAACGCCGAGATCGGCAACAAGGACATCACGTTCAAGCACCTTGAGGAGGCGTTCACGTCGGAGCACTGGCTAGTGCGCATCTACAAGGTGAAGAAGCTGGAGAACAGGGAGCCGCTGGAGCACAAGCTCCGCAGCGTCGTGCCCAGGCAGAAGTACACCTCCAAAAAGGTACACGGCTTCCATGTCTCAGCATTCATTGTGCTAGTGAATGTAAGACGTTACATGATACTGGCGTAGTGAGTTTACATATGATTATTTCTTCTCAAATTTTAGCCACCAAAAGGAAATGTTCATAAAATGTGAGCCAACTCACTTTTTATTTCCTACAGTGAATGTGTGTGCGCTCAAATTCAGATTTTGTATAGGAGACAATTGGTTTGTAAAATCAAGTTTGTTTCATTACAGACTTCTAAGAGGAAGCGAGGACACGTCAGGAATAAGCTGGTCCTGAAGAAAGGCAAGAAACTAAACAAGAAATAATGAAGACTGACAACATAAAAAAAACATACAAAAAAATGCAACTAGCAAAGAACTCTACCAATGAAGAAGAACAACGGCCATTGTCTGGAATGTTAGCCCTTAGCCTCGAGGGCTAGTCCTCTGAGCGCAGCATCCGGTGTTGGGGAGGGTGGAGTGTCATATCTGGCTAGCCCCAGAACTTTTGTCCGTTTTAGCCAGAGGACTTTTTGTCTTGCTCTTTCTTTCTTTTTTTTGTACTTGAATGTGTGGCAAGGCACAGAGCTGCTGAAACAGGGGTGAGCGTACATTTTGTGGTACATTTTAACTGTTATTTCTAGAGGGGGGGACAACATAAAGAGAAAGGAAACTGAGGGGGCTGGGAGCAATTGCACCAAAGAGCCCTTGATCTTGCTCCTTGGCACATGTCAATGTGTTGCCGTTGAGAGTGAGGAACCATTTGGAATTGAGGACATGTTCCTGACGCGTGTACAAGACAACGAATGGTATGCGGTAAGGAACAATTCCATTGTCTAGGCACAGCTGATCTGTAATTTTTTTTTTTTAATCATTTTTGTTTGGCTCTAATTTGTCATTACGGAGACAATTATTTCGGAAATAAAAGGCCTAATGTGTAAATATGTTATGTAAAGAAAGTGTCAAAGGGTTCTAATATATTGGATTATTGTGGTGGTTTAAATCCGCAGATTTCTCTTTACTTTGTTGTGATGTTTTTAATGGCAGCAGATGGAACGGTGAATGCATAATTGTCATTAGGAGTTCCTTGAGATTTTGTTTGAAAAGAATGTGAATTTAATTTCCCCCCCCTGAAATTGCTTAGATTGTATATTCTGCTGATAGGTTTAAAAAATAATAATAAGCAATTCTATGTAAAAATGTAGTGATTATTAATTAGGCCTCCAACCTGCAGGGGGGCAGGTTCTAGTCCGGTCTGTGAGCCTAGTGCCTCATTGCTGGTCTACTCAGTCATTTTTGCCGGTCCACATACACACATGTTAATGCTGCTGAGTAGATGCGTAGTTAAGAGCAGAGAATGGTAATGCAGGAAAACTAGTGTTGAATCTCAAGATGGCTGCCAGTGAGTGGACAGAGGGGTGATGGCGCCATCTTAAAACACAGGGGTGCACCCCCTGGCATTGTACTGGGCCTGTTGTGAATTATACATGTGTGTGTGCATGCGCGGGGGGGGGAAGGTGAGAGTCTACATATCATAAACTTATTTTTTAATCCTTGACAGTTTACTTCTTTACTTGCTTTGTTCTGTCCCTTGATCTTCTCTGCGTTCACTTCATGGCCCTTCACACAATGCCATATCGACCTTGCTCAAACACAAACTTGAGAAACTCGTATTTATTTTCATAACGTTAAATGCTCCGTTTTTGTCAATCTTTTTGGGGACTAAGCCTTAATGTGATATAGAAAAGTGTACAGGTTGTTTGCCCTCGTTTGTTTTTTGTTGGGGATGGTGGACGTTCTCCAACTTTCAGCAGTGCAACGCCTCTTCCTCTGCTTCACCACATTGATTTCATTTGACGACCCCTACCCCTGGTCCCCCTCAACTTCCAAGTTAGATTTTTTACATTGTTGTTCAGTCATGTTTTAAATGTAGACAAAATAAAAGGTTCAAGTTTGTAAGAAGTGATTTGTGTGTATCAATTTATCAGTGTAAGGTGTTTGCCTGAAGAAGTGTCTTTGGAGAAGAAAAAAAAAATGTAGGTTTGCAGGCAGGGTGCTTTTACTAAGTTGCTTCAGTCAATTCCAGGAACGTACATGTGAGACTGGGGAATACATGGGTGCTTTTTAGGTGCAAAGCAATTACATTCCATGATACCTTTTTATATGAAAATATCTTTATCCTATAAAAGTTAGACACTGGTATAAACTGATGCTTCAGAGAATTACAAAATGTACCACAAGATGGCAGCACTAGCATATTCAAATTACAGCTGTTCTCCATTTTCCGCAACGACAACAGACAGGCACAGTGATTGCCAGGGCACATTTATTAGAACAAAACAATTATACCTTCAACCTATGTTATAACAAATGGGGTGTTGCATAGGTTTTTATTAAAGTGAGGTTCAAGCTCTTGGGTACATCACAGTGTTCTACAAAACCCAAATACATTCAGAATATCTTAGTTTGACACATATGGGGAATAAAATGCCATCTTTGTGGACCGATCTTTCCAAATAACCCACAATCTGCACTTGTCTTGATTACCGAGTGCTGGAGACTCGGTAATCAAATTCATGCATTATTGCCAGATGTCAAGGTCACACTTGAGTGCTGCAAGAAACTGGACAGCTTTGTGACAGCTAATTTTCTTCACTGCAAGATGATCCTGCCGTTAGTATAGGTACTGTAATGCACCAAGCCCCTCAGTCTATAATCATGGATGGTTGAAATTACTTAACCAGAGAATATAGATAGCAGTGATCACTTTTCTAAGAACAAAAATTATTTTCCATTAGATGTTTGGCTAAATAAAGGCAATCCGATATAGTATTTGGGAAAACGTAAACATATAATGGCTATGTATAACCAAAAACATCCCCTTTCTACCTCATATCCTGAATGACATGTTGTGGTGGTAGAGACGGTGCCCCTCTGTGAATGGGGCTGTGACTTATCCATATTAGATGCAGAGGCAGCCCACTGAGATATTAGCATGAGTCGTGAGCTGGGTACAGCTCCAGCTTAATTATGTTATATCAATGCCAACCTAAGGACACGTCCCTGGAAGGAGGAAACACCTCTCGGGAAGATGGGATCCAATGGAGTGTTGACTGTAAAGTAAAAGGGTGATGGTATGGGATTACGACTAATAAGAGTGATGGGAAATCTGTATTGCATGGAAGAACAGAGGTAAAGAGTCATTTCAAGAATGGTCAAAGGTCTGGATGGATAGAATAGCAACAAAGTGATGAGAGACTGCTCCTAGTCAACAGCATTTGTTGGGAACTAATGTAACCCAAGCATATTTGCCATCTTCCTACCATTGCATTCTGATGCTGCGTGACAAATAAAGGCGTTTGAACCGAAAAGGATCATGTACGTGTCAGCACAACCGGAAAGAAATACCAGTGGCAAATCACGTCATACCGTGCATTTGCAAAAGGCCCTGGCAAAGTAATAAATTCAAATTCTCTACCTCGAACACTATAAAAAAGCTACATCGGTCTCTCCCACCCTCGTAGTTCAAGTGGAAACCACTTGATTCCCATGAGTGGGACCGTGGTCCATGTCATTAAGAGTCTGTATCTCTGGTCCCAATGGAGAGCGAGTGGCAGTTCCATCCTTATCCTGGCCTGGCCCCTCGTTTAGGGGGATAGAGGCTCTCTTAGTGTCCATTAGAGCAGTCTGGTTCTTGTGTCAGTGAGATTTCCACAGGGGGTTGTGGTAGATCCAATCTTCTCCCTAAAGGCAAGAACAAAGACACAAAACCAGATGAGCATCAGTGGTTCAATTGAGCTGGATTCACCTGGAGCCGGGCTCCTGCACCTTGGGACAAAGCACCCTTAGTGGAGGTACCAACAACCGGATGTATCCGGTTTTAAGGGACACAGCTAATTCAACCTAGCTTCCTCTGAAAACCGCGTGGAAACTCCGCTCTTTAAACGCCGGCTACGTTTAGGTTAAGTCAAAGGGAGAGCCGAGCTCCAGCACCTCATGGGTCCAAAGTAGGATCAACTACGTTTTGGGATAGGGTTGAACATAATAGCCCCAGCCCTATATGTATTTTTATTTAACTTGCAAGTCAGTTAAGAACACATTCTTATTTTCAATGACGGCCTAGGAACAGTGGGTTAACTGCCTGTTCAAGGGCAGAACAACAGATTGTACCTTGTCAGCTCGGGGATTCGAACTTGCAACCTTTCGGGTTACTAGTCCAACGCTCTAACCACTAGGCTACCCTGCCGCCCCATTGAACCTATTGAACCCTGGCTCAACTCCCTCCTGTAGCCGTACCTTTTTACTGAAATATTTGGGTGTCCAGGGCGAGTTGACTGCAGCTCTCTGCCTCTCCTCCCCTCGCTGGCGCTCCTCCAGACGCCGCTTTTGTTCCGTGGCCTCGTCAATGTTCCCCTCCTTCAGTGACTTGGTGACATGCTGCCATAACCGCCTACACAAACACAAAGAACATGTATATAACAAACCCGCCACGCAGCTGACAAGATAGCTACTGTTCTGTATACGCCAAGTCCAGGGAGTCCCGCCTTGTTTCAGTCCTGTTTACTTCCGTTTGGTGCGTGATAAACACCACCCTGGTCCATTAAGGGGCCAAAAACACAGCACCTTGGACCTAGGAGCATCTTACCTGGACTCGTTCCGTCCCTGCTTCTCCACAGGCCGGAGCTTCTTCTTGATGATTGGCAGTTTGGTTGTGTCAATCACTTTGGTCTCCCCGCTGCTATAGGTGAAGTCCAGGGTTCCGTTCCACTCCCCCTGGGCCTTGCACACAATGGTGTTGGTCGGGTTGTGTTTGACCTCTGCAGTCACCCTGAGAGGAACACACAGCAGGCATGTTCAGAAGATGTACTTAGTGGCCGCCCATCATTGCTCAACGTTACTCTTATGATACATTGTACAGCCATAGCAATATCGAATATTGAGACTGAGGTTAAAGTGCAGACTGTCAGCTTTAATTTGAGGGTATTTTCTTACGTAATCGGGTGAACCGGTTAAAAATTACAGCACTTTTTGTACATTGTCCCCGTATTTTCCCCCCCAAAATTCACTTATACAGTATATGTCTCATTCGTAGCACACAATCTACATCAAGTTTGTGACTCTACACACTTGTTGGATGCATTTGCAGTTTGTTTTGGTTTCAGATTATTTTATGCCCAATAGAAATGAATGGTACATTTGAGCCACTTAGTGTAAATAAGAATAGAATATGTTTGATATTTATGCCTCTAACTTTCTCACTCATCATTTATTCACGATTCATTCACGATTATCCATAATCATGGTAGTATCCCCATTAATATAGTAGACGTATCTAAAAACATATTCTATTGTTAATTACAATAAAAGTACAGCAAAATGACAATCTATTATTCACCATTCAATTATATTGGGCACAAATAACATTTGAAATTACGACATTCCAATCATTTCAATACAGAGCATTCAAATCCTCTCTCAATTCAATGGGCTTTATTGGCATGGGAAACATACAGTATGTTCACATTGCCAAAGCAATCTCTCCCTCGCTCTCACACACACATATTCAGAGACCCACCTGTGTACCTTCCCTCCATAGAAAGGCTTGGTGTGGAACGTGACGGTGGCTGAGTAGCCACTCTTGGCACAGGTGATGGTGACTTTGCCACCCAGCTCCACCCATGGCACGGTGAGGATGGAGCGGGCGTAGGCACAGGGCAGCGTGAACACATACTCCTCGTCATGCTCCAGGAGGCACAAGGTCCCTGGGCAGCAGAGGGGGAAATATCAAATCGCATTTTTGTCACATGCTGCCGAATACAACAGGTGTAGGTAGACCTTACCGTGAAATGCTTACTTACGAGTCCCTAACCAACAATGCAGTTCAAGAAATAGAGTTAAGAAAATATTTACTAAATAAACTAAAGTAAAAAATGAAATAAAAAGTTACAAAATGACATAACAACGAAGCTGTATACAGGGGGTACTGGTGCCGAGTCAATGTGTGGGGGTACAGGTTAGTCGAGGTAATTTGTACATGTAGGTAGGGGTAAAGTGACTCAAAGAGTCAGACCAGATAAAGGGCAGCATCTCCCTGGTTCAAGTCTGGTTCCAGGCCAGTTGCCACCTCTTCCAACCATTGTTCATGTTTGGTTAAGACAATGAGTGACAACTGACAAGGAGTTGACATGATAGCACAAACAGATCTGGGACCTGGCTATACTAGTGTAGCCAAGCGCCAGTCACTAATTTACACCAATGTCTAATAAAACTGTACATTCCGTAGAATAATGCAGAAGATTTTGCAGAGACTAGAAGGGAAATACTGTACGTGGAAAAAAATCCTTTGCAAGATACAGTATCTCCATACCATAAATATACTCCTCTAGGATGAATATTTTCGCTGGGTAGAAGAATGCCTGTGAAATGTTCACTCTTCATTAGTGTTTGAGTTGAACAGGGAAAAAAGGGCCTCGTTAACAACAAATGGTGAGCATCATCAACCAAGGTTTTCCCAGTTACTCTGGCAGAACGGCGGACACCCACTGTGCACGACCCCGCGTCGCCAAATGCATTGATTTCTCTCCCTTTGTTCACAGACACATCTCTGCTCAGACCCCAACCAAGGAGCATCAAAAGTCATGCTATAAATTCTCAGACAACCCAAAGATTCCTTGATGTCCTTCCAGACTCCCTCTGCCTATCCAAGGACGTCAGAGGACAAAAATCAGTTAACCACCTAACTGAGGAACTCAATTTAACCTTGCGCAATACCCTACATGCAGTTGCACTCCTAAAAACTAAAAACATTTGTCATAAGAAACTAGCTCCCTGGTATACAGAAAATACCTGAGCTCTGAAGCAAGCTTCCAGAAAATTGGAACGGAAATGGCGCCACACCAAACTGGAAGTCTTCTGACTAGCTTGGAAAGACAGTACCGTGCAGTATCGAAGAGCCCTCACTGCTGCTCGATCATCCTATTTTTCCAACTTAATTGAGGAAAATAAGAACAATCCTAAATTTATTTTTGATACGGTCGCAAAGCTAACTAAAAAGCAGCATTCCCCAAGAGAGGATGGCTTTCACTTCAGCAGTAATAAATTCATGAACTTTTTTGAGGAAAAGATCATGATCGTTAGAAAGCAAATTACGGACTCCTCTTTAAATCTGCATATTCCTCCAAAGCTCAGTTGTCCTGAGTCTGCACAACTCTGCCAGGACCTAGGATCAAGAGAGACACTTAAGTGTTTTAGTACTATATCTCTTGACACAATGATGAAAATAATCATGGCCTCTAAACCTTCAAGCTGCATACTGGACCCTATTCCAACTAAACTACTGAAAGAGCTGCTTCCTGTGCTTGTCCCTCCTATGTTGAACATAATAAACGGCTCTCTAGCCACCGGATGTGAACCAAACTCACTAAAAGTGGCAGTAATAAAGCCTCTCTTGAAAAAGCCAAACCTTGACCCTGAAAATATTTTTTTTAACTAATTGGCCTATAATCGAATCTCCCATTCCTCTCCCATTTTTGGGAAAAAGCTGTTGCACAGCAACTCACTGCCTTCCTGAAGACAAACAATGTATACGAAATGCTTCAGTCTGGTTTTAGACCCCATCATAGCACTGAGACTGCACTTGTGAAGGTGGTAAATTACCTTTTAATGGCGTCAGACCGAGGCTCTGCATCTGTCCTCGTGCTCCTAGACCTTAGTGCTGATTTTGATACCATCGATCACCACATTCTTTTGGAGAGATTGGAAACCCAAATTGGTCTACACGGACAAGTTCTGGCCTGGTTTAGATCTTATCAGTCGGAAAGATAGCAGTTTGTCCTCTGACAAATCATCTGTAAATTTCGGTGTTCCTCAAGGTTCCGTTTTAGGACCACTATTGTTTTCACTATATATTTTACCTCTTGGGGATGTCATTCGAGAACATAATATTAACTTTCACTGCTATGCGGATGACACACAGCTGTACATGTCAATGAAACATGGTGAAGCCCCAAAATTGTCCTCGCTAGAAGCCTGTGTTTCAGACATAAGGAAGTGGATGGCTGCAAACGTTCTACTTTTAAACTCAGACAGAAGAGATCTTTTGCAAGAGATCTTCTGTTGAATCTGACAATTAATCTTGATGGTTGTACAGTCGTCTCAAATAAAACTGAAGGACCTCGGCGTTACTCTGGACCCTGATCTCTCTTTTGACGAACATATCAAGACTGTTTCAAGGACAGCTTTTTTCCATCTACATAACATTGCAAAAATCAGAAACTTTCTGTCCAAAAATGATGCAGAAAAATTAATCCATGCTTTTGTTACTTCTAGGTTAGACTACTGCAATGCTCTACTTTCCGGCTAAAGCACTAAATAAACTTCAGTTAGTGCTAAACACGGCTGCTAGAATCCTGACTAGAACCAAAAAATGTGATCATATTACTCCAGTGCTAGCCTCCCTACACTGGCTTCCTGTTAAGGCAAGGGCTGATTTCAAGGATTTACTGCTAACCTACAAAGCGTTACATGGGCTTGCTCCTACCTATCTTTCCGATTTGGTCCTGCCGTACATACCTACACGTACGCTATGGTCACAAGACACAGGCCTCCTTACTGTCCCTAGAATTTCTAATCAAACAGCTGGAGGCAGGGCTTTCTCCTATAGACCTCCATTTTTATGGAATGGTCTGCCTACCCATGTGAGAGACGCAGACTCGGTCTCAACCTTTAAGTCTTTACTGAAGACTCATCTCTTCAGTAGGTCTTATGATTGAGTGTAGTCTGGCCCAGGAGTGTGAAGGTGAACGGAAAGGCTCTGGAGCAACGAACCGCCCTTGCTGTCTCTGCCTGGCCGGTTCCCCTCTCTCCACTGGGATTCTCTGCCTCTAACCCTATTACAGGGGCTGAGTCACTGGGTTACTGGTGCTCTTCCATGCCGTCCCTAGGAGGGGTGCATCACTTGAGTGGGTTGAGTCACTGACGTGATATTCCTGTCTGGGTTGGCGCCCCCCCTTTGGTTGTGCCGTGGCGGAGATCTCTGTGGGCTATACTCAGCCTTGTCTCAGGATGGTAAGTTGGTGGTTGAAGATATCCCTCTAGTGGTGTGGGGGTTGTGCTTTGGCAAAGTGGGTGGGGTTATATCCTGCCTGTTTGGCCCTGTCCGGGGGTCTCATCGGATGGGGCCACAGTGTCTCCTGACCCCTCCTGTCTCAGCCTCCAGTATTTATGCCGCAGTAGTTTGTGTCGGGGGGCTAGGGTCAGTTTGTTATATCTGGAGTACTTCTCCTGTCTTATCCGGTGTCCTGTGTGAATTTAAGTATGGTCTCTCTAATTCGCTCTTTCTTTCTCTCTCTCGGAGGACCTGAGCCCTAGGACCATGCCTCAGGACTACCTGGCATGATGACTCCTTGCTGTCCCCAGTCCACCTGGCCGTGCTGCTACTCCAGTTTCAACTGTTCTGCCTGCGGCTATGGAACCCTGACCTGTTCACCGGACGTGCTACCTGTCCCAGACCTGCTGTTTTCAACTCTCTAGAGACAGCAGGAGCGGTAGAGATACTCTTAATGATCGGCTATGAAAAGCCAACTGACATTTACTCCTGAGGTGCTGACTTGCTGCACCCTCGACAACTACTGTGATTATTATTATTTGACCATGCTGGTCATTTATGAACATTTGAACATCTTGGCCATGTTCTGTTATAATCTCCACCCGGCACAGCCAGAAGAGGACTGGCCACCCCTCATAGCCTGGTTCCTCTCTAGGTTTCTTCCTAGGTTTTGGCCTTTCTAGGGAGATTTCCCTAGCCACCATGCTTCTACACCTGCATTGCTTGCTGTTTGGGGTTTTAGGCTGGGTTTCTGTACAGCACTTTGAGATATCAGCTGATGTAAGAAGGGCTATATAAATAAATATGATTTGGGACTCATGGACATGATGATTCCCCGTAAGGGAGGACGTTAAAGTGAACTCTGACCTACAACATCTCTTCACCTACATCACCGTACAGTCTGTTTGGTCATAAAGCCATATAGGACAAATAAATAATCCCACCAGCTACTGCTCTTCTGGGGGTTGACCTATTGCTTTCATGTCTTACTCATGAAATCAATCATCTTCCACTACAAAAAAACCTATGGGGGTTATCACTTTAAACCCTATAGTGAACCATAGGGAAGCATAAACAATGGAATCAGCATCCATTCACTGCCATTGCCCTCTACCGTTAACTATCTTATGAGCAGTCTAACTCTTCCGGAATGGGACGGATGGGACGTTAAACGTGTGTCCCGACTCTCTGTGGTCACTAAAGATCCCATGGCACTTATCGTAAGAGTAGGGGTGTTAACCCCGGTGTCCTGGCTACATTCCTAATCTTGACCCTCATACCATCACGGTCACCTAATCATCCCCAGTTTACAATTGGCTCCTTCACCCCCCCCCCCCCCTCCTCAACCCTGTAACCTTTCCCCAGGTCGTTGCTGTAAATGACACTGTGTTCTCAGTCAACTTACCTGGTAAAATAAGGGTTAAATAAATACAATAAAATACATATTATTGCTAACTAGTATAAGGGTGTTTTCACACTTGGTCCATTTAAGCCAATTTTTGTGAACTCAAATTGGTTTCGCTTAATTTGTGTGCAGTTTGAATACTGCAAAGGAACTCAGACCCCCTCAAAAGAGCCCCCGAAAGCGAACCAAACGGAGACCATCTCAAGAGGTGGCCTGAGTTCGGTTCGCTTGAATTTCACAGTCCTGTTTGCTTGTCATTATTCCTGCACCGCCCATTAGACTACTGCAATAAACCCTCTGACATTAGTGCCAAAATAGAGAGAAGATGACATTTGTGGAGGTTCGCCCCCCCAAAAAACGTGCTGTTTTTGGTTAGGCCTGTTGATTAGTGATCGTCAAGGATGCACAGAAATTCCAAGAGAGCTTCATAAGCTGTTTATTCGATTGTGGGGGTTGGAATAGGGTGAAAAGACGACAGCATATTTGGTGACAATCACAACATAGGGTACAAAATCCATTTCAGCTCTTAAAGCGACGGTAGCCTACATTGGGTGTACAATTTCCGATTACAGCATTATTTAATCTGCAGTTATTCTTCTGCTGTTTATTCTGTTACCAATAACATGTACATGTTAATAGTATCGTCTGATTACAATGATTATGTCTCGTCTTTTAACTAAATGCAATCTATTAGCTTCCAATATGTAAGTCGGTATATCTAGCTGTGTGATAACACATTTTGATGGAATGGCTTGTCCTGCACTTTATAAAAACCCAGAGTGCATTGGGTGAATGTTGGAGAAAGATCTTGGTTCCATTCTAAACGGAGCAATGTGAACGCAAAGATGACTCGGATCACAAAATAGGTGAAGTGAACTGGTAAAAGAGTTGAGTCCTCATTCAAAGGCAGTGTGAACACAACGAGAACTTAGTTGTTTTGCTTGGTTTTACCCCAGAGTTCACTTTAACGAGGAATGAGATCTGTATGTGACTAAATGTGAAAACACCCTAATTGAGTCTGGAGAGAAATCACGTGGAAGGTCATCACATGACTGGCTGGCATATACTCGTTTGGCTATATCACAAGTGGGAAACACTTCCTTCACAATCGAGCCCTCTCCTCGACCCTTTGGTCTTACCTTGTCCACCTCTTCATACTGTGTATGCAATGTACTGTACTATATGTCCAATGTCACTGAATGAATACTGTCTTTGGTCGAGAGCATAGAGGCATAACAATCTAGCATTTATAATACCGTCAGTACAGACACAATTGATCCTCTTTTTAGCTAAACCCCCACATTGACCAACCGTGCTCTCCACGACAACCCGCCGCGCTCTCCACGACAACCCGCCGCGCTCTCCACGACAACACGCCGCGCTCTCCACGACAACACGCCGCGCTCTCCACGACAACACGCCGCGCTCTCCACGACAACACGCCGCGCTCTCCACGACAACACGCCGCGCTCTCCACGACAACCCGCCGCGCTCTCCACGACAACCCGCCGCGCTCTCCACGACAACCCGCCGCGCTCTCCACGACAACCCGCCGCGCTCTCCACGACAACCCGCCGCGATCTCCACGACAACCCGCCGCGCTCTCCACGACAACCCGCCGCGCTCTCCACGACAACCCGCCGCGCTCTTCACGACAACCCGCCGCGCTCTCCACGACAACGCGCCGCGCTCTCCACGACAACCCGCCGCGCTCTCCACGACAACCCGCCGCGCTCTCCACGACAACCCGCCGCGCTCTCCACGACAACCCGCCGCGCTCTCCACGACAACCCGCCGCGCTCTCCACGACAACACGCCGCGCTCTCCACGACAACCCGCCGCGCTCTCCACGACAACCCGCCGCGCTCTCCACGACAACCCGCCGCGCTCTCCACGACAACCCGCCGCGCTCTCCACGACAACCCGCCGCGCTCTCCACGACAACCCGCCGCGCTCTTCACGACAACCCGCCGCGCTCTCCACGACAACGCGCCGCGCTCTCCACGACAACCCGCCGCGCTGTCCACGACAACCCGCCGCGCTCTCCACGACAACCCGCCGCGCTCTCCACGACAACCCGCCGCGCTCTCCACGACAACCCGCCGCGCTCTCCACGACAACCCGCCGCGCTCTCCACGACAACCCGCCGCGCTCTCCACGACAACCCGCCGCGCTCTCCACGACAACCCGCCGCGCTCTCCACGACAACACACCGTGCTGTCCACGACAACCCACCGCAAATCACAGCAGGAGCTGATTGACACATGCTTACCTCGCCATCTGACATCATCTTAATCAGCACCGATCAATGCAGCACAAAATATCGTCCGCTTAAAAAAATTATTATATTTTCATTAGAGGCACATTACTCAAAGATGCCAAACCACACAGGCCTCTAAATGTGAGAGGGTCACCATTGTGTGACTCATTCAGAAAAGCCTACATTGTGGCATCATGAGGGCAGATAGAGGACTCATGTATTGATTGTCATCAGAGAACTTGCATACTCTTCCATAGGACTATGCACAATGGATAAGTACAGTACGAGAGTAAAAACTGGCTGCAGTATTCAAAATTGTTGAAAGGTTTTAAAAACAATTCTAATACATGCAACAGTTGGACAATGGATGAAGATACTCCAAACTTTTACAAAGAAAAAACTCCATCAGATATGGACTTAAATATAAACATTTTCCTGGCAGGGGCAAATCATTTATGGAGCTCAGGGATTTTGGTGGGAATTCAGGTATTACAGTTATTGTAAAAATCTCACTTATTTCCTCTAAAGGTATCAGGTATTTTTTAAATATTGTGTTAAAATAAAAAATTGTAGTACTCTAATTTGCATAAATACATGGGGGTATTCTTTTTGCATATATTAACATAAAGGAGTGGAACAAGCCTGCACTCACCAGCTCTGTCTAGGCCTTCCTGCACTCACCAGCTCTGTCTAGGCCTTCCTGCACTCACCAGCTCTGTCTAGGCCTTCCTGCACTCACCAGCTCTGTCTAGGCCTTCCTGCACTCACCTGCTCTGTCTAGGCCTTCCTGCACTCACCAGCTCTGTCTAGGCCTTCCTGCACTCACCAGCTCTGTCTAGGCCTTCCTTCATTCACCTGCTCTGTCTAGGCCTTCCTGCACTCACCTGCTCTGTCTAGGCCTTCCTGCACTCACCAGCTCTGTCTAGGCCTTCCTGCACTCACCAGCTCTGTCTAGGCCTTCCTGCACTCACCAGCTCTGTCTAGGCCTTCCTGCACTCACCAGCTCTGTCTAGTCCTTCCTGCACTCACCAGCTCTGTCTAGGCCTTCCTGCACTCACCAGCTCTGTCTAGGCCTTCCTGCACTCACCAGCTCTGTCTAGGCCTTCCTGCACTCACCAGCTCTGTCTAGGCCTTCCTGCACTCACCAGCTCTGTCTAGGCCCTCCTGCACTCACCAGCTCTGTCTAGGCCTTCCTGCACTCACCTGCTCTGTCTAGGCCTTCCTGCACTCACCAGCTCTGTCTAGGCCTTCCTGCACTCACCTGCTCTGTCTAGGCCTTCCTGCACTCACCAGCTCTGTCTAGGCCTTCCTGCACTCACCAGCTCTGTCTAGGCCTTCCTGCACTCACCAGCTCTATCTAGGCCTTCCTGCACTCACCAGCTCTATCTAGGCCTTCCTGCACTCACCAGCTCTGTCTAGGCCTTCCTGCACTCACCAGCTCTGTCTAGGCCTTCCTGCACTCACCAGCTCTGTCTAGGCCTTCCTGCACTCACCAGCTCTGTCTAGGCCTTCCTGCACTCACCAGCTCTGTCTAGGCCTTCCTGCACTCACCTGCTCTGTCTAGGCCTTCCTGCACTCACCTGCTCTGTCTAGGCCTTCCTGCACTCACCTGCTCTGTCTAGGCTGCCTGCACTCACCTGCTCTGTCTAGGCCTTCCTGCACTCACCTGCTCTGTCTAGGCTGCCTGCACTCACCTGCCCTGTCTAGGCTGCCTGCACTCACCTGCTCTGTCTAGGCCTGCCTGCACTCACCTGCCCTGTCTAGGCCTGCCTGCACTCACCTGCCCTGTCTAGGCTGCCTGCACTCACCTGCTCTGTCTAGGCTGCCTGCACTCACCTGCTCTGTCTAGGCCTTCCTGCACTCACCTGCTCTGTCTAGGCTGCCTGCACTCACCTGCTCTGTCTAGCCTTCCTGCACTCACCTGCTCTGTCTAGGCCTTCCTGCACTCACCTGCTCTGTCTAGGCCTTCCTGCACTCACCTGCTCTGTCTAGGCCTTCCTGCACTCACCTGCTCTGTCTAGACTGCCTCGTTAATTACTGTTGTTGTCACCTTCTGTTGCATAATTCAACAAGTGCAGGATACCCTCGGATTGAAAATCAACACGCTTGGCTCTAGATTACTCCTCTCCATACACACTGTATGCGATTTGAGAAATAATATAACTATAATCCGATTCTTTATTTTCAGAAGTTTATTTTATTTTAGCGCATCTAATTTGTAAAATAATAAATTTTTTCAATTCCACAAATAATTGACATCCATCAAAATAAAGTTGTCGGCCTTCTCTTTCTTGTGATGTAAGTGTGGAGACGATGCGTTTAATCCCAGACTAAGCTTTAGCGTTCTCATAGCTGCAACGGGACGACAATGTATTCCATTGAGACCATTTCATGGGTGTGTTTGACAGGTTACATGGGGAAAATAACGACAGGCACAAGCAAGAATACGAAAGTAAAATGAAAGCAATCAAACCAGCGATATTTAAGTGACAAGACTTTTGCACCCCTCAAACACAGGAAATAGATGGCTGAAAAACACAGATCCTCAGGTGGGCGGGACATGCGCGTTGCTAATGCCATTTCAAACTGCCACCAACTGTATCTCCATGTATATTCCAAAACATGAGCATAAGCTTAAGAAAAGTATATGATTTGAACTCAGTCATGTACTTATGGTGTCAGCTTTTAGCTGAGCCTCAACGGAACCGGAAGCTCATATTTTCACTCACCTTCCCCTATCATGGACACACCAATGGACATGCCCATGAACTTGCTTCTCGTCCACACGTGGGCATTGACACACATCCTCCTCTCTGGGCACTCGCAGTAGAACCCCGAGACAGGCGGGTGGTGGGACACCTGCTCGGCCATGAAGCGAACGCGGTAACACTCGGCGCCCGACGGACCGTCCTGCTGTTGGGTGTTGTTGGGGCCCCTGGAGGCTGGTTCCCTGGGGCCCTGAGATCTGAGGGGCCTCACTCTGTCCCGAGGCACCTCCCAGGAACAGTGGAAGGTCTCGCCCAGCGCCGGGTTGTAGGGCTTCTTGGCCACAGCTCCTTTGCGGCCCTCGTGGAAAGCGGTAAGGTAGTACTCGACGAAGCGTACGATGCGGTCCTCCGCCGTGGCACCAGCCGTGATGGACAGGAACATGTCCGGGTGGGCCATGAAATTAGCATACATCTCCAGCAAGGAGCGCTTCTCCAGGATGAACGTGGGCAGCACCACCTGGTAAACAGGGTCGGAGGCGACCGTTAAACCACATGAGGGAGACACTTCACTAGAGTGCTGATAGGGAACAGTAATAAAGAGGAGCAATAGCCATCATTTGAACTAAAAGCTTTTTAATTGTCATTCCATGACTGTTTTGATGCCATTGATGATCATATTCAACTGAGCAGGCGAGTGAAATGGACATACCAGCACACTGTAATCTGTACTTCCTAAAACAGGAATCAAGACATTCCTATTCCGTCAGTGAACCGGTAAACATTGTGTTGGCCATACCAGCTCTAACATTCCGAGGGAAAACTATGACGAGAGAGCAGGCCGTCTTACCCGGGTGAGGTCCATGCCCAGTTTGAGCTGGGAGAGGAGGTGCAGGATGATGCTCCGCTGGTCGTCCAACACTCCCAGGTCCTCTTCCTCATTGTCCTCCATGTCAGTCACCTCCTCACTTGGGCTGATGGCCTCCAACCCTGCTGGGTGCTGCCGGAACAACAGAGAAACAGACTTAGGTTAACATGGTCTGACATAACAGTGACAACGTCTCCCTGGTAAGTGAGGTCTCCTGAGTAGGGCTGTTGTGGTCATGACATTTTGTCAGGTTATTGTCATGCAAAAGACTGCCAGGTCTCACGGTAATTGACCATTAATTAACATAAACACTTTTAGCATCTCCAGGCCTCCACACACACACAAGCCGCTAAAAAAGTATAATATATCAATTTAATATACACCACGTATATATGAGTTGTCCTACTGTATGTTATCAGGCTATTCTCCATGCCATAGGCTGTTGGCTTGTTCATTTAGCTGACAAGATATGCTTATAAGTCCCATGCCATTATTTTATAGTTAGAAGAATATAAATTAACTTAGCTGGAAAAAAATGTAAAGGATTTTTTTCCATTACGGTACACATATGACGTGGCTATATTGAGCATAAAGTGATCACTTGAAACCGGCGGCTTAGCCACGGGTAGGCCTGCAGTTTGATCTCAGGCCTACCCCAAGTAATTATTACTATTATTATTCAATATACTTTTTTTTGTATTTATTTTATTATACTTTAAAAAAAGAAATGCATGTGAGATTTATTTTCTATGGGCCATTTTAATATAATGTAACAAAGAAATAGTCTGCGACAATCAAGTTGGCCTCCAACTGTTGGTTAAAAATGGTTACCTGAACAACATCACGTGAATAAACTTTGTAGCGCAGAAGCTAGCAAGCTCTACCACGCTAGCTTACTGGAATGGACTCACCAGCTAAACTCATTTAGTAGTTCTAGCAATGGCAAACCAAATGTCGATCACTAGGTAAAAAAAAAAAAAAGAAGACATCTGGAGGAAAAAGAGTGTGTGCCAGAAAATAATTTGGATCAATCTACCGATAGCTTCCAGAATGAGACATTTAACAGGTGGCGCCAGGATAGAAACAAGCCCAATCACAACTGCCAATGCCACGTTGAGCCAGGCATGCTTGCCTACCCCACCGTTCTTGATGCTGCGGGCGGGGGTGAACCTGCAGTCGGTCGTTGATGAACCAGCCTGTCAACCAAAGCTAGCAAAGTTCCCTTCGAGTATAATAAATGGCAAATCCCGCTGCTTCTCTTCGAGGTGGTATGACCAGTTCGTGTGGATTGAGTATAGTAAAGCAAAAGATGCAATTTATTGTACGTTTTGTAGGCACTTTCCTGGGGCAAATGTCGAATTCAGATTTGTACGAGATGGATTTAATAACTGGAAACTCACAAGAAATGCTTGCTGCAAACACGAGAATAGAAAATGACATGCTAGTGCCCTTGCAAAACGTGAATCCTATAAGGTGACCCATGGGCCTAGAAGTCGTGGACTGAGTTGAACCAAATACATGGTGATGCAAACATGGATTTTATAGAAAGAAACCGTGCACATGTTAAAGTGGTTAGAGATATTGTTCTAATGCAGCAGGATATTCCACTCAGAAGGCATAGAGAAACCGAAGACGCAACCAACAAAGGTAACTTTTTTTAGAAATCTTCAATTTCATCTCAAAGTGTGACTCAGAAATACATAACCGGCTTAATGAGCTACCTCGCAATGTCAGCTTATGAGCACTGAAATTCAGAACGAGTTGCTAGAGTGTGCAGTGTCATTGTTACTGTGGAGGATAAAAGATGAACGTTCACTCTGCGCCTTCCACGTATTTTGCCACACTAGCAGATGAATACAAAGATCAATCTAAACGAGAACTTCTTGCTGTGTGCATCCGATACATTTAGGCTGGGATGATTAAAGAAACGAGCTGTTGGGTTTACGGAAACCGCTGATTTGTCTGCACAAGGAATTTCTCGGAAAATACTTGAAGTGTTGCAACCCCCTGGAGTTGGATCCCACTCTGTGCGTGGGTTTTTGTTTCGATGGCGCTTCAGTCATGTCGGGGAACAGAGGGGTACATGTCCTACTAAAGCAAACATTTAAGCAAGCGGTATATGTGCATTGCAACTCCCACCATTTTGAATTTGGTTCTGTGCACCGTGGCAAAAGTGTCGGGACATGTCAGTAGTTTGTTTGACACAGTAAACCAGCGACACACATGTATGAGTGGATCCCACAGACATGCTCGATTCATAGAAGTACAGAAAGAGTTGCATCCCGATAGACCGTGTATCGAGCTAGAAACATCCACGGATGTACGGTGGGTCTGTGAGTAAAGTGCTGTTACTGCTAACGTTAGATGTCATTTTAGACGTTCTTGCAGATTTTTCCAGAGGCTTGTGGACAAACCAAATTAGAAGCCGATGCCCTCTTACAACAAATCCAGAACAATACGTTTGTATTCCTGTTAAGTCACGTTTAGTAAATTGTTTGACACTGGTGATTTTGCTACGAAGCTCTACATTATCTGTGACGGACTGTCTTGGTTTAATTGAAATCCTCAAAAGCAGCTTTTCTACATTCAGGGATAACTCAGGGGAGACTTTGATAAAGTTCAAGCTAATTGAAGAGATTATGATTAATCGTGATATCAGTGGCGTGCCGTGGGCCTGGGGCCTAGGCCTTCAGTGAGGTACTACACAGTCCCACCCGAATTAATCCACCTCTTATTATCATCAATTATGCCATGGCTCTAGACACTATACATTTAGACAGAAACGCAGTATAACCAGGCGTTGCGTCACCTTGAAATTGACAAATTGAAATTTTTGGGTAAACAGTGTTTAACAGACAACTCAAGTTTGCAAAGCCAGTGTGGCTCCAAACACCAAATCGATCACTTGCAAATAATAGGCATTCCCAGCAGTACAGTTTGCAGTGCTTCTCGGAGCCTTTGAGCCATTGACAGCGCTCGTAGTTGAAACTTTGAAAGTGGCGAACGAACCCTTTTCCCGCCTGTGACAGGCTTTGTAGCGTCGGCGTCGGGCGACCTCTCCTTACAACGTCTAACTTTTCTTGAAAAGTTCGTCTTGAGAATGGCGTTATAATTATATCCTCGACGAAATCGATATCTTCTCCTCCTTCCGCCATTGTGGGTTCAAAAAACAGCTTAGTAGAGTTTCCTAGATCTGCATAGACCTGCCCATAGGACCTGCCTCTCAATATTGGTAATCCAATCAAAAGACGTGGACGCCCTAGGCCTGCTAGCTGGCTCCTGTGTAACACTGGAGCCAGCCAGCAGGCGTACAATAGCCAACTCTAAAGCTGATTGGTTGACACACAATTTTAATTTCCATTCACTTTAAGCTACAGGCGCCCGCACTGTTGATTCTGAAGGCCTGAGAGCAGATTTTAGACCCCTGGCAACACATGATGGCTGAATATGATTGGATAAAAGATCTAACATAAAGACCAGCCCTCCAAATCTCAACCTGGGGCTGGAAGCAGTGCAACCAAGAGGAAAGCTATGAAATGAAGAGTATAACTCTTACTCTGGGGAATAATTTAATACATATTTGTGGGAAAATATATTTAAAAAAAATATATATTCTGATGATGTTTAGGCCAGCAGAGAAGGCCTTGCAGGCCCTGACGGCCCACCACTGCGTGATATTAGTAATTGGGATGTGAGCGCATCACGGCAGCAAAAACTGCCTGTAAAATTGGCAGACAGTGTAGTCACAACTTCATTAGGGAAAACATCCAGCATTAAGAATGACAGGGACCTGAGGCAACATTGGAACAGTATTCTAGACAGACAGATTACTGGAGTTCAACTCAAGATTTCAAAAAGACACATATGGGATCATGCGTGCGGCAGCCTCCTTTTCCAAAGAATCCCAAACCTGCGGCCTTAAAGAGCAGCTGAAGATCACATGCGATCATTATATAATATAAATTGAGGATGCTGAATTCACTGTTTTTATTCAGCAGTTGAGTCGCAAAATGAACATGGGAAAGCTTGACTTTTCCGCCATAATGAGTGTACTTGACAGCTGCCCTGATGATACTTTCCCTAATATAAACTCTCTGTTAAGGATCATTGTCACACTTCCAATGACATAATGCAGTGTGGAGAGACTTTTCTCAACCACAACTAGGATACAAAAATAATCTTCGCACATCAATGACAAGCGCCCGGCTGAACCACTTCAGTTTGCGGTCTTTTGAGCGTGAATTGACAGATCCATTGGATTATGATGAAATCATCACCATATTCAACTCAAAGCCTCGCCGTCTGTGCCTTGTGATGTAGGTCACGCCTTATGATACGTCTACTAAAAGGTAAGGTACCTTTTTCTAGTATTACTGTCCGCCGTGGTATACATGGTAACATCAAATATAGGCTTGTTAGCCCATCGAGATTAAAGTGCGCCTGAAGATGAGTTTTATGTTGTTGGCAACTGGTCTAAAGTTACTGTCTTATTTTAATATGCTGGGATAGGTCATTATTTGTATATGTAACGAGGTTGCCGCAAGTACTATGCACTAGTATAAAACGATTGTGTTACGAAATAATATACGGTGCACATCGCAAAATAAACGTAATAAACAAGTAGAAAAAAATGCCTATCCTAATTTTTCGAGGCCTATCCCCACAAAAACAAATCTGGCTACGCCCCTGCTTGAAACAGGTTCAGAGTTATTTGGCAACTTTAGTTGTGAATGATACAAACCTTAGAATGTCGTAGAAATCAAAACGGATATGGGCTGCGTAGTGCGACTACAGGCTACTGATGATTTGATAAAGAAGCTAAAATAAAAGCCTGCGCTCTTTTCCTTGCCTCGGTTCTCTCGTCAAGTGATTTTCACCCATCAGACTATTCTCAATTTAATCTCGTCTTTACTAATATGTCAAATTTGTTTCAATGGGAAAAAGTAATGTCATCTCTATGCACTTGAATAGGGAATTGGAGGCCGCGAGCTCTCCCGCTGGCCGGTTTTGTAGGCTACTTCGGTCTTATAGCGGAGCATGTGTTTAATATGCGCAGCTGAGAAATAAAATTCAATAACACTTATTTCACTTCAATCATCAACCTCTGTTTGAGGAGCATGCTCTCGCTGCCCGACAGGTGATATTCCACCCAAACGCTGTATGCCATGGGTTCTCCAACCTTGTTCCTGCAGCTACCCAGTGCTTCATTTGGGAAACCAAATGAAATCTGTTCGGGAACATCGATAGTGACATGTTTCCGCATCGAAACACATTTCACTAAACTGTTGGCATCCCATCTGTGTGCTCGAGAAAGGAATAAAGGAGATGTATATATATATATATACGCACACAGTTGAAGTCGGAAGTTTACATACACTTAGGTTGGAGTCATTAAAACACGTTTTTCAACCACTCCAAATTGTTTACAGACAGATTATTTCACTTATAATTCACTATATCACAATTTCAGTCAATTGGAGGTGTACCTGTTGATGTATTTCAAGGCCTACCTTCAAACTTAAAATTGTAGACCTCCACAAGTCTGGTTCATCCTTGGGAGCAATTTCCAAACGCCTGAAGGTACCACGTTCATCTGTACAAACAACAGTACGCAAGTAGAAACCATGGGACCACACAGCCGTCATACCGCTCAGGAAGGAGACGCATTCTGTCTCCTATAGATGAACGTACGTTGGTGCGAAACGTGCAAATCAATCCCAGAACAACAGCAAAGGACCTTGTGAAATTGCTGGAGGAAACAGGTACAAAAGTATCTATATCCACAGTAAAACAGGTCCTATATTGACATAACCTGAAAGGCCGCTCAGCAAGGAAGAAGCCACTGCTCCAAAACCGGCATTAAAAAAGCCAGACTACGGTTTGCAACTGCACATGGGGACAAAGATCGTACTTTTTGGAGAAATGTCCTCTGGTCTGATGAAACAAATTAGAACTGTTTGGTCATAATGACCATCGTTATGTTTGGAGGAGAAAGGGGGATGCTTGCAAGACGAAGAACCCCATCCCAACCGTGAAGCACGGGGGTGGCAGCATCATGTTGTGGGGGTGCTTTGCTGCAGCAGGGACTGGTGCACTTCACAAAATAGATGGCATCATGAGGGAGGAATATTACGTGGATATATTGAAGCAACATCTGAAGACATCAGTCAGGAAGTTAAAGCTTGGTCGCAAATGGTTCTTCTAAATGGACAATGAAACCAAGCATACTTCCAAAGTTGTGACAAAATGGCTTAAGGACAACAAAGTCAAGGTATTGGAGTGGCCATCACAAAGCCCTGACCTCAATCCTATCCTAAAATATGTGGGCAGAACTGAGAAAGCGTGTGCGAGCAAGGAGGCCTACAAACCTGACTCAGTTACACCAGCTCTGTCAGGAAGAATGGGCCAAAATTCACCCAACTTATTGTGGGAAGCTTGTGGAAGGCTACCCAAAACATTTGACCCAAGTTAAACAATTTAAAGGCAATGCTACCAAATACTAATTGAGTGTAAACTTCTGACCCACTGGGAATGTGATGAAAGAAATAAAAGCTGAAATAAATCACTCTACTATTATTCTGACATTTCACATTCTTAAAATAAAGTGGTGATCCTAACTGACCTAAGACAGGGAATTTGTACTAGGATTAAATGTCAGGAATTGTGAAAAACTGAGTTTAAATGTATTTGGCTAAGGTGTATGTAAACTTCCGACTTCAACTGTAGGTCTATGGGCTAGGCTACATGAGGTGTGCAACTAGGATTTGAAAATGTCGCTAAAAAAAGGCAAGCTGTTTCTTTGCTTACTGCACAAGCTGGGCATAATTCACAAGTGATAAACTAATATTGTCACACATCAGACTATTCTTAATTTAGTGTTGTCTTTACATATAATATATGGGTGAAATTAGTTATGATTTAGAATGGACCATTATCATGCACCCGTTTCAATACAGGGTCATGGGAAACAAAATACATGTTGTCTGCGCACTTAAACAGCAAATGGAGGACGTTTTGTCCGTGGTTCATTTTCATGACAGCCAGGTAGGCTATACTCCTGTTGTAAAGATAAACAATGTGCTTAATATTAGGAAAGTTGAGAAATAAATATAGTAGGCCCAGTCTATAGAAAGGTGATGGGATCCTCCTCTTTAGTAGAGGCCATCACTCTGTTTTCTCCCTCAATTTCATAGCCTAAAGAAATGTTGCGCAACATGAGCTCATGGGCTCTCATGAAGTGTTTGATTAGATTTTAAGAGTGATTAGAGGGACAATAGAGTGCTGAGTACCAGGCGGTTTGGTAGGCTACTAATGACTTTCAGCAGCATCAGAGCTTGGAGAAGCCTAATTACAGCGACTTAAAGGTCAAGTGGAATCAGGCTGCCTTCATGACTGGTGACCGCAGGTGTGACGGTAATACAGTCACCCTAACAGTCCTACTCCTGACCTCAATGGGACTTCCTGGATAAACAAAATATTCAAAAACTATTGTACCTACATGGACGTCATAACATCTATCACTGAAGGGTGTTATGCCTGAGTCTGGAGAACTCAAATGATCAGTGTCCATTTTCTTATAGCGATCCCCTCCTTATTGTGACAACGTTGGACACATCCGCAACTAGAAGAGGACACCATTTTTTTTGCTTTGCTTTTGCATCGTCTTATTTTCATTGCAAATCCAAGCACTACACAAAGTCACATTCATTATTCAGAGAGTAGATACGGACCCATAAGAGCAGAGCCAATAGGACAGAAGGACCCATTAAAATAGGAATATGTTATTACCAGGCAGGGAACGCAACCAATTCCATTGTTCCATGCTCTGGTTTACGTTTCCTTCCCTGTAGTGATGGTTCAGCAACACGCAAGGTGGGTCGAGGTATGCCTCGGAGAATTTCCCTGAGAGTGCACTCCCTCATCGCTCCCAACAGCTTAGTGCCTACAGCGCTGCCCGGACTCACAATGCCTTGACAAGGCTTTGATATAGTTGATACGTTGCAGTGAACGTGGACAGGGGTTGTGTCCTCCGTTAAAAAGTTAAAAAGAAGAGCCCTAGTGCCTTTGATATCTCCCGCAGTAACTCAGGGAAGAAAAAAAAGAGCCCATTGTGTAATGCAAGAAAGTGCTCCAGTGGGCAACAAAAAAAACTGTCTTCTCCTCCTTCTCCCTCTTTTTCTTTCCTTCTCTAACAATGTACAGTATGCGTATGCATCGGACATGTGACAGACTGAAACCTAACGTCACCAAAAATGTCACCGAACGTGGAACAGAATACGGTTGTTAGTAGCAGTAAATTGCAGCCTGTAATGCATCATACAAACAGGACGAACCATTACTTGGTAAATGCATACATGACCTAACTCGGATATCAGGAGCTTAATCTACTTGTGTCGAGAATAGAGAACAGAGTTACTCCTAGAGTGACGTGTAACGGAGTGAGAAAAGAAACCGACCGAGGGAAGAAAGAGAAACATCTCCAGGAGGAATCTGCCTCTCTGTCACCTGAATATTTCATTCCATGCCACCAGCCGAGCTCCACATCTCACACACAGTCCCAGGAGCTAGCAGGCTCCAGAAGCAGGGGGATATAAATAGCTAGAAAAAAGGAGAAGGGAGGTCCGTTGTGATTCCAACACACAAATTAAAAATGCCTTTTTACAAATGACAGGATATTGCTGTAAGAGGTCAGCTCAGGTCTGCACCTCTATCCCTTTGAGTTATGCAAGCAGGTCTACTCTCATCAACACTGTAGACATGACGCTAACAAGGAACATACGCTGGGAGAGAAGATAAACAATGTCATCTACATGTCTACTTTAATTCTCCTCTGCTATTGTACAACAGAAGCAGCCAAAGCATTCAGCTATATATGCATACATTGTTGACCGCCAATACCACTTGACTACCAAAAATCACCAAATTGGTCACTTGTTTTCATGGAATTGGAGGTTTTAGACATATGATTGGGGTTGGCACAAAGTTTTTCGGGTTTCTGCCTTCACTGTTTACAGGGTCTGACAGGTAGTTACTCGTTAGAATGGACCATATTCTAGGTCATCTGGTTAGAGAAGACAGAATACACATCAACTAGCTTCGATTTTTATCAGCGCAACAAAACCTTTTGCGGTCAAATGGAAGCAGAGTAGACACCCCATTGGCCAATAGAACAGAGACAGACAAACCAATGTACAGTATGTCAGGATAATGGATTGTCATAATCCATTTGAATGACGACACTTAAAGGAAACACACTGAGCATTACTCGTCATTCTAGGCGGCAGGTATCCGGGCGGGTAAGAGCGTTGGGCAGTAACCGAAAGGTTGCTGGATCGAATCCCCGAGCTGACGAGGTAAAAATCTGTCGTTCTGCCCCTGAGCAAGGCAGTTAACCCGCTGTTTCCCGGGCGCCGATGACGTGGATGTCGATTAAGGCAGCCCCCCCGCACCTCTCTGATTCAGAGGGGTTGGGATAAATGAGGAAGACACATTTCAGTTGAATGCATTCGGTTATACAACTGACTAGGTCTCCCCTTTTCCCTTCCCCTATAAAACATTAGAACAGCTTCCAAGGTGCTGCAAAATGTACAAAGCACAGCGTTTACTCCTCTTGCTGCAACTTTCCTATTTTTTACCTCAAAACACATCCATCACACACAGAGTCTACCTTTAAACACCCTCACTTACGTTGCATGGTTCAGAAGATACAGGCTTGCTCTCAGCACAGCTGGATCTCATCTCCAGTAGGCTTTTGTGTGTGTGTGTGTGAAAGAGACACCGATTAGACGCGCACAGATCTACCCCCACCAGGTGTCCACAAAGTCCTGGAGCAGAGTTTCTACCCACCACGTCACCGTTGCAGAGAGAGTACTACAAATAGAAAGAAAAAAAAAATTATACCTTTGGAGCGATATTCAGTTAAAGCTCCTTCAGCTTCCTTTCCTGACGACTTGTTGTGCAGAGGCAGAGTTGTCCTGCTGAAGATGAGACATGCGCTGTGGTGTTGGTAAGAACCCAGTCTAGTGCGTGACTAAGAGAGAGAGAGAGGAGTTCAAGTAAAGTGCTCTCTCTCGCTCTCCTCCCTACCTCTCCCCTACTCCCCCTCTCCTGGCTTTCACATGATACATGATGGTGTGTTTGATCTGCACCATCTCTATTGCTCTTTCTCCCTTTCCCTCTCTCCAGGCATCGGGGGAGTGTGTGGGCGGAGAGCTGGGATAGGGGGAAAGTTTGCTCATGCTCTCACTTCAAAAACTCTTTCTTTCCCTTGACTTGAGCAGACTAACCTTTCAGGCCCGTTCAACACCCACCTCCGTCCGTCTCATCCTCCCACCAAATGCCACGACGTCCCCCGATCGCTGGTCCCATCCCTCGCCCGTTGGAGGTGAAGAGGGCCAACGTCACACTTCTACACTGACCTTTTGATATAATGGAAGTGCCCTTGTTTCACCTTTTCAGCACATAACTAGCCCAGATGATTTTTTTCTGCTCTGTTCCCCTTGGTTTCACATGCTGACAAATGAGATCCTTGGAAACACAGTGAGATGTCAACTTTGTTGTGGTAAATAAAATTAAAATTAAAATGCTGTTCAGTCAGCCGGGAAAAAAAACTTCTCCATTAGTCCTGAGCGAGTTCTTTTTGTTGTCTCGGGAATTGCTCACTTAAACAGCTGCTCCAGTTTCAACAAATTCCAAACAGAGAACGGATCAGCCTCGGAGCACACGACAGACACTGAAAACATACAGCAGAAACGTACAATCTGTTTGGATACCGACAGATGAAACGGAAGCGGTGTGAATTCACACCGTGGCATGTTGATCAGCACAGAGGGAAAAGAGCCGCGCCGTCTGCCTCGCCAACACTGAGAAATATCCATAGACAAGGATCCTGGATCAGATGTGAGCTGCTCATTGACCATATTTATAAAGCGTCTCAGAGTATTAGTGCTGATCCACTACCCCCTTGTCCATGTAATCTTATAAATGTTCTTTTTAAAAAGGCAAAGCTGATCCTAGATCAGCACTTCTGCTCTGAGATGCTATATAAATACGGGCCCTGAAACTATGTCACTCCTGAGCATATAATGTAGGTAAAAACAATGAGACATTTACTTGGATGGGCTCAAACAATTGATGACTATTAGACCCCATATTGTTTACCTATTGTACTGTAGCTGTCTATACTGTCAAACTGTCCAATAAGCCATTTTTATGTAAGGAGCCATCGACGTCTTCCAATGGAGAGGTCATGTCAGGACATACGGTCTACTTGTTTAACTTTAAAAAATAAAAAACAGATAGCATTAGCAGTTACACTTCTCCCCAAGGTACCAGGAAGGAATTGCAACAACAACAAAAAACAGAGACAAAATCGAAGACAAAGAAAAGCACAGATGAGCCCTCGAGGTTGATGTAAAAAAAATAATCAAAAATAACCTGAGAAAAGCATCCGGACAGAGCGTGAAGGCGCGCACATCTCTCTCATCATTTACATTTACATTTAAGTCATTTAGCAGACGCTCTTATCCAGAGCGACTTACAAATTGGTGCATTCACCTTATGATATCCAGTGGAACAACCACTTTACAATAGTGCATCTAACTCTTTTAAGGGGGGGGGGGGTTAGAAGGATTACTTTATCCTATCCTAGGTATTCCTTAAAGAGGTGGGGTTTCAGGTGTCTCCGGAAGGTGGTGATTGACTCCGCTGACCTGGCGTCGTGAGGGAGTTTGTTCCACCATTGGGGTGCCAGAGCAGCGAACAGTTTTGACTGGGCTGAGCGGGAACTGTACTTCCTCAGAGGTAGGGAGGCGAGCAGGCCAGAGGTGGATGAACGCAGTGCCCTTGTTTGGGTGTAGGGCCTGATCAGAGCCTGAAGGTACGGAGGTGCCGTTCCCCTCACAGCTCCGTAGGCAAGCACCATGGTCTTGTAGCGGATGCGAGCTTCAACTGGAAGCCAGTGGAGAGAGCGGAGGAGCGGGGTGACGTGAGAGAACTTGGGAAAGTTGAACACCAGACGGGCTGCGGCGTTCTGGATGAGTTGTAGGGGTTTAATGGCACAGGCAGGGAGCCCAGCCAACAGCGAGTTGCAGTAATCCAGACGGGAGATGACAAGTGCCTGGATTAGGACCTGCGCCGCTTCCTGCGTGAGGCAGGGTCGTACTCTGCGAATGTTGTAGAGCATGAACCTACAGGAACGGGTCACCGCCTTGATGTTAGTTGAGAACGACAGGGTGTTGTCCAGGATCACGCCAAGGTTCTTAGCACTCTGGGAGGAGGACACAATGGAGTTGTCAACCGTGATGGCGAGATCATGGAACGGGCAGTCCTTCCCCGGGAGGAAGAGCAGCTCCGTCTTGCCGAGGTTCAGCTTGAGGTGGTGATCCGTCATCCACACTGATATGTCTGCCAGACATGCAGAGATGCGATTCACCACCTGGTTATCAGAGGGGGGAAAGGAGAAGATTAATTGTGTGTCGTCTGCATAGCAATGATAGGAGAGACCATGTGAGGATATGACAGAGCCAAGTGACTTGGTGTATAGCGAGAATAGGAGAGGGCCTAGAACAGAGCCCTGGGGGACACCAGTGGTGAGAGCACGTGGTGCGGAGACAGATTCTCGCCACGCCACCTGGTAGGAGCGACCTGTCAGGTAGGACGCAATCCAAGCGTGGGCCGCGCCGGAGATGCCCAGCTCGGAGAGGGTGGAGAGGAGGATCTGATGGTTCACAGTATCAAAGGCAGCCGATAGGTCTAGAAGGATGAGAGCAGAGGAGAGAGAGTTAGCTTTAGCAGTGCGGAGCGCCTCCGTGACACAGAGAAGAGCAGTCTCAGTTGAATGACTAGTCTTGAAACCTGACTGATTTGGATCAAGAAGGTCATTCTGAGAGAGATAGCAGGAGAGCTGGCCAAGGACGGCACGTTCAAGAGTTTTGGAGAGAAAAGAAAGAAGGGATACTGGTCTGTAGTTGTTGACATCGGAGGGATCGAGTGTAGGTTTTTTCAGAAGGGGTGCAACTCACGCTCTCTTGAAGACGGAAGGGACGTAGCCAGCGGTCAAGGATGAGTTGATGAGCGAGGTGAGGTAAGGGAGAAGGTCTCCGGAAATGGTCTGGAGAAGAGAGGAGGGGATAGGGTCAAGCGGGCAGGTTGTTGGGCGGCCGGCCATCACAAGACGCGAGATTTCATCTGGAGAGAGAGGGGAGAAAGAGGTCAAAGCACAGGGTAGGGCAGTGTGAGCAGAACCAGCGGTGTCGTTTGACTTAGCAAACGAGGATCGGATGTCGTCGACCTTCTTTTCAAAATGGTTGACGAAGTCATCAGCAGAGAGGGAGGAGGGGGGAGGAGGATTCAGGAGGGAGGAGAAGGTGGCAAAGAGCTTCCTAGGGTTAGAGGCAGATGCTTGGAATTTAGAGTGGTAGAAATTGGCTTTAGCAGCAGAGACAGAAGAGGAGAATGTAGAGAGGAGGGAGTGAAAGGATGCCAGGTCCGCAGGGAGGCGAGTTTTCCTCCATTTCCGCTCGGCTGCCCGGAGCCCTGTTCTGTGAGCTCGCAATGAGTCGTCGAGCCACGGAGCAGGAGGGGAGGACCGAGCCGGCCTGGAGGATAGGGGACATAGAGAGTCAAAGGATGCAGAAAGGGAGGAGAGGAGGGTTGAGGAGGCAGAATCAGGAGATAGGTTGGAGAAGGTTTGAGCAGAGGGAAGAGATGATAGGATGGAAGAGGAGAGAGTAGCGGGGGAGAGAGAGCGAAGGTTGGGACGGCGCGATACCATCCGAGTAGGGGCAGTGTGGGAAGTGTTGGATGAGAGCGAGAGGGAAAAGGATACAAGGTAGTGGTCGGAGACTTGGAGGGGAGTTGCAATGAGATTAGTGGAAGAACAGCATCTAGTAAAGATGAGGTCAAGCGTATTGCCTGCCTTGTGAGTAGGGGGGGAAGGTGAGAGGGTGAGGTCAAAAGAGGAGAGGAGTGGAAAGAAGGAGGCAGAGAGGAATGAGTCAAAGGTAGACGTGGGGAGGTTAAAGTCACCCAGAACTGTGAGAGGTGAGCCATCCTCAGGAAAGGAACTTATCAGGGCGTCAAGCTCATTGATGAACTCTCCAAGGGAACCTGGAGGGCGATAAATGATAAGGATGTTAAGCTTGAAAGGGCTGGTAACTGTGACAGCATGGAATTCAAAGGAGGCGATAGACAGATGAGTCAGGGGAGAAAGAGAGAATGTCCACTTGGGAGAGATGAGGATCCCAGTGCCACCACCCCGCTGACCAGAAGCTCTCGGGGTGTGCGAGAACACGTGGGCAGACGAGGAGAGAGCAGTAGGAGTAGCAGTGTTATCAGTGGTAATCCATGTTTCCGTCAGTGCCAAGAAGTCGAGGGACTGGAGGGAAGCATAGGCTGAGATGAACTCTGCCTTGTTGGCCGCAGATCGGCAGTTCCAGAGGCTGCCTGAGACCTGGAACTCCACGTGGGTCGTGCGCGCTGGGACCACCAGGTTAGAGTAGCAGCGGCCACGCGGTGTGAAGCGTTTGTATGGTCTGTGCAGAGAGGAGAGAACAGGGATAGACAGACACATAGTTGACAGGCTACAGAAGAGGCTACGCTAATGCAAAGGAGATTGGAATGACAAGTGGACTACACGTCTCGAATGTTCAGAAAGTTAAGCTTACGTTGCAAAAAATCTTATTGACTAAAATGATATAGTACTGCTGGCTGGTGAAATAGGCTAGCTAGCAGTGGCTGCGTTGTTGACTTTGTTTGAAAGTGTAACTGGCTAGGTAACCTCTAACTGGCTAGGTAACCTCGACAATTACTCTAGACAACACAATTATCTTGGATACAAAGACGGCTATGTAGCCAGCTAAGATCAAACAAATCAAACTGTTGTACTGTAATGAAATGAAATGTAATACTACCTGTGGAGCAAAGCGGAATGCAACTACTCGCTCCAACCCGGAAGTGCGTATCGTAGAGGGAGAGGCAATAGAAGTGTTGTTTCATCCCATCTGGTCCCATCTTCTCCCCAAAATTACAGTACCCCCACACATCTGCCATTACTCACACCCTTGCTCCTGTCTGCCTCCCAACCCTGCACGAATGTTGAAATGAAAGAAAAAAAAATGTTTTTACCATTGACCATTTTTAAGCGGCCTTGTTGGTCAGTGTGTCAGGCCAAATGCAACGTCTAGAAATACCAACACGCTTGCCACTCTTCTTCGTCCCAAGAGCTTTCTTTCCAAGCTGCTGCTTTCCCCGTCTCATCCCTCTCCCTACTAGCAATGCCTGCTAACCTCCAGAGGCGGCAGCCACGTCAAGACCACGGGTCTCCGCTGCAACCTCAAACAGCACAGGCTGCTACACCAACCGAAACAGGCCGAGGGTCAACATGCATACAGAACAGCCAAGAACAAACGCACAGGGACATGTTACTTGGACAAATGAACGCGTTTGAAACTTAGACCATATGTGCATCTAAATCCACCGATCCAACGCCAAGACTAGACTGAGATCTACAAGGATTACAGATGCATTGACTGGATCAGATCTCCTAAATATGTTCCTGCAGAAATGAGGCAAGTAAAAGCTGGGAGCAGAGCCTGGCTTCTTCACTTATAAATGATCATGGGGAGTTTCATCAGCGAGGCATTTAAGGAGAGGAGCGTTGCTCATGCACACATATACTTGTTGAACTGCACAATACATAAATACATACATACATACGAGAGAGACACAGAGACAGAGCGAGATCAAAGATATTGCACTGGAGATCAAAGATATTACACTGGAGATCAAAGATATTACACTGGACTGAATCCCATGTTCTTACAGCGCATCGTTAGTTTCTCCCAACGTCACGACTCTAATTAATGTGGCCGATGGTTTGAGATAAATGGTTTTAGACTCGATTCCCTCATCAATACGTTGTTTTTCATACAGTATCCTTATGTGCTGCTCTGTGTGGCTCCCATTGGAATCAAACGGCTCATCGTGACGAATACGGCGACAGAGTTTAAGGACCCTGGACATCTCATGGCAGCTGAACTGACAATGAGTCAATTATTTCCATTTCGCTCACAGCTCTATGTTCGGTCTCAGACAAGCCAACATTTATGTCAAGGTTAGTTTCACATTTTGATATTTCCAAAGTCTTAGTTGCTCTGACGTAAAAACCTGAGTAAAGCCACACAAGAGAGATTCATTAAAGTATAACGATGGCATTTCACACCACACACTTGTATCATGTATGTGTGAAACAGGACAACAATAAGCCCCCCCATTTTTGAACAACAACTCAATCCCGTAGCTAGAGGATTAGCATAGAAACATCTCCCCCTCAACCCCTTTGAAAACACAGGGCTGTCAAAACAAAACACAGAACCAAATCTTTAATGACTTTCTCTCAGAAGACAGACAAAACAGAGAGAACTCGAAATTGAGACTCCGACAAAAGTGGGTTTTGAGACCTCTGAAGTCTCAGAGCCGTCTCAGCCAAAGTAATGAGCATTCCAAACACAGAGAGGGACATGTTGTCAGAGCTTTGAAGTAAGACTGAAATGAGACAACTTTGAGGAAGTGTTTATATGCTGAACAAAAATATAAAATGAAACATGTAAAGTTTTGGTCCCATTTTCATGAGCTGAAGAAAAAAAAGATCCCAGAAATGTTCCATACACACACATTTGTTTACATCCCTGTTAGTGAGCATTTCTCCTTTGCCAATATAATCCATCCACCTAACAGGTGTGGCATATCAAGAAGCTGATTAAACAGCATGATCATTACACAGGTGCACCTTGTTCTGGGGACAATAAAAGGCCACAAAAATGTGCAGTTTTGTCACACAACACGTCTCAAGTTTTGAGGGAGCGTGCAATTGGCATGCTGACTGCAGGAATGTCCAACGGTGCTGTTACCAGAGATTTGAATGTTAATTTCTCTACCATAAGCTGCCTCCGTCGTTTTTATAGAATTTGGCATTACATCCAAATGGCCTCACAATCACGCCAGCCCCTCCACATCCGGCTTCATCACCTGCTCTGAGGAGGTGGAAAGGGGGTGCTGAGGATTATTTCTCTCAGAAATGAAAACTGATTAAGGCTCTGTTATTTTCACTCCCTTAATGATGGTATTTACGGTGTACACAAAACATTAGGAACACCTGCTCTTTCCATGACAGACTGACTAGGTGAATTCGCTTTTGACACCTTGTAAAGTCCATACTCTGAGGGCAAAAAGGGGTGCAATTCAATATTGGGTAGGTTGTGCCTAATTTTTTGTACCCTCTGTGTACGGTGGTATCCGTCATAGGATGCCCCCTTTCCAACAAGTCAGTTTGTCAAATTTCTGCCCTGCTAAAGCTGCCACGGTCAACTGTAAGTGCTGTTATTGTGAAGTGGAAACGTCTAGGAGCAACAACGGCTCAGCCGCGAAGTGGTAGGCCACACAAGCGCACAGAATGGTACCGCCGAGTGCTGAAGCGCGTAGCGTCTGTCCTCGGTTGCCATACTCACGACCGAGTTCCAAACTGCCTCTGGGAGCAACGTCAGCACAATAACTGTTCGTCGGGAGCGTCATGAAATGGGTTTCCATGGCCAAGCAGCTGCACACAAGCCTAAGCTCATCATACGCAATGCCAAGTTTCGGCTGGAGTGGCGTAAAGCTCGCCCCCATTGGTCTCTGGAGCAGTGGTTTGCGATGTCTGGAGTGAAGAATCACTCGTCACCATTTGGCAGTCCGACGGACGATTCTGGGTTTGGCGGATGCCAGGAGAACGCTACCTGCCCCAATGCATAGTCTGGGGCTGTTTTTCACAAAGCGAGGTCCATACAGATATTGTTTGTCGAGATTGGTGTGGAAGAACTTGACTGGTCTGCACAGATCCCGGACCTCAACCCTATCAAACACCTTTGGGATGAATTGGAACGCTGACTGTGAGCCAGGCCTAATCACCAACATCAGTGTCTGACCTCACTAATGCTCTTGTGGCTGAATGAAAACAAGTCCCCGCAGCAATGTTCCAACATCTAGTAACAAGCCTTCCCAGAAGAGAGGAGGCTGTTATAGCAGCAAAGGGGGGACCAACTCCGTATTAATACCCATGAGTTTGGAATGAGATGTTCGACGAGCAGGTGTCCACATACTATTGGTCATGTCATGTCTGACATCACACATGTTTGCACTTGGCAGTATCCATTCATTCACATCACTATCTTCTGCTACCCTCTACTGGAGAGAGGAATGACCACTGAATGTATTGAAAGTGTGTACAGTATAGGTCCAAGTGCAATGTGTGAGGGAAGTGTGGGTTGGTGAATTGGACTGTAATTGGACTGTCAATGCAAGTGAAAAAAGTCAATGTATGCCTCAATGTATTCAGTAAAAAAAAGTATATCTTATACCCTGTGGGTTGAAAGTCAATAAATGGGAAGATCACCCAAAATCACTTCTGGTCCCTTTATAGCACTTGCCTGGATATTTGTCAGTACCCCAGACAGTTTTTAGGTCCATTGCTTGACTATTTCGACATCTGTATTTTTATATCAAAATGCTACATTTCAGAAATTACCTAAAATGCATTAAAAATGATGTGTATTTATCGTTACATTAACAACAAAGTGTCTCGGCATTGAATTGAAAAATAAGTGTTTTTTAATGTAAAAAGTATTAGACCTACTTAGTGCTTACATACATACACTCAGGTTGGAGTCATTAACTTGTTTTTCAACCAACTCCACAAAATTCTTGTTAACAAACTATAGTTTTGGCAAGTCGGTTAGGACATCTACTTTGTGCATGACACAAGTCATTTTTACAACAATTGTTTACAGACAGATTATTTCACTTATAATTCACTGTATCACAATTCCAGTGGGTCAGATGTTTACATACACTAAGTTGACTGTGCCTTTAAACAGCGTGAAAAATTCTAGAAAATGATGTCACAGCTTTAGAAGCTTCTGATAGGCTAATTGACATCATTTGAGTCAATTGGAGGTGTACCTGTGGATGTATTTCAAGGCCTACCTTCAAACTCAGTGCCGCTTTGCTTGACATCATGGGGAAATCAAAAGAAATCAGCCAAGATCTCAGAAAGAAACAAGTCTGGTTCTTCCTTGGAAGCAATTTCCAAACGCCTGAAGGTACCACGTTCATCTGTACAAACAATAGTACACAAGTATACACACCATGGGACCACGCAGCCGTCATACCGCTCAGGAAGGAGACACATTCTGTCTCCTAGAGATGAACGTACTTTGGTGCGAAAAGTGCAAATCAATCCAAGAACAACAGCAAAGGACATTGTGAAGATGCTGGAGGAAACCGGTACAAAAGTATCTATATCCACAGTAAAACGAGTTCTATATCGACATAACCTGAAAAGGCCACTCAGCAAGGAAGAAGCCACTGCTCGAAAACCACCATAAAAAAGCCAGACTATGGTTTGCAACTGTACATGGGGACAAAGATCGTACTTTTTGGAGAAATGTCCTCTGGTCTGATGAAACAAAATAGATGGCATCATGAGGGAGAAGAATTCCGTGGATATGTTGAAGCAACCGCTCAAGACATCAGTCAGGAAGTTAAAGCTTGGTCGCAAATGGTTCTTCCAAATGGACAATGACACCAAGCATACTTCCAAAGTTGTGGCAAAATGGCTTAAGGACAACAAAGTCAAGGTATTGGAGTGGCCATCACAAAGCCCTGACCTCAAGCCTATAGAAAATGTGTGGGCAGAACTGAAAAGGCATGTGCAAGCAAGGAGGCCTACAAACCTGACTCAGTTACACCAGCTCTGTCAGGAGGAATGAGCCAAAATTAACCCATCTTATTGTGGGAATCTTGTGGAAGGCTACCCAAAACATTTCAACCTGGTTAAACAATTTAAAGGCAATGCTACCAAAATTCTAATTGAGTGTATGTAAACTTCTGACCCACTGGGAATTTGATGAAAGAAATAAAAGCTGAAATAAATCATTATCTCTACTATTATTCTGACATTTCACATTCTTAAAATAAAAAGTGGTGATCCTAACTGGCCTAAGACAGGGAATTTTTACCAGGGTTAAATGTCAGGAATTGTGAAAAACAGTTTAAATGTATTAGGCTAAGGTGTATGTAAACTTCCGACTTCAACTGTACATCTAAAAACTCAAGCAAAACACCTACAAACTCTCTGGGGTACTAACAAATGGCCAGACAAGTGTTAAGACGGGCCCAGAAGTGTTTTTGGGTGAACTTCCCCTTTAAACAAAGTAAACATCACTAAAATATTGTATTCCGAATACTCTGTGATCCTTTGTTTTGATTTACAAAGCCCTGTCCAGATCATTTTGGACAGCAAATACATGTGTTGTTCAGCGATTATCCAAGTTTCAAAGTTACAGAAAATACAGATCAGTTTCTTTGCCTCTCTGGTATGAGGAATTGATTGAAATAGCTGTCATTCCTCTACTCGGAACCTACTCTGCATACAGAATAGTGATACGGGGACTGTTGTATTATACCTGCCAAAATATTGCATGGGGTATTGGAAATGCATAAAACCACCTGATTTCTGCTAACACAAGCACTTTCAATCCCATTTTTCCTCGGCACACTCCCAGCCCCCTGCCAGACGATGAAGTGCTTTCTCCCGATGTTAAACGCCATTTTAAACGTCATGTTTTGTACTGCTTCTGTTTTTCCTGAAGGAATCAGATGAACAAGTCTAATGACACTGACGCTGCTTTTTTTTATTTTTTAAACGGAGAATAAGCATCGAGTCAAGAGTGTATGGAAACTCCAAGAGCTATACACTTCACCTTGGCTTGTGTATGGGGTTACAAAGGCAATGTCGCAGACTAGTCGAGGTGTGAATGGACTGTGTAGTAATACTGCATGAATCTCCTTGCATTTAAGAGCCATCAAACCACATATTCTGTGACACAGACACGTATATGTCCTACAGTAGGCCATAGCATAGCCTATAACCCATAATGAGAACGGCTGCCAAAGAGTAAAAAGAACCTCAGCAAAGAAGTATGATGCTGTGGCTACAATATATTTCAAAGCCACCAGGGGGCAGGCTTGACACCAGCTCCTCTAAACTCGACCAAGTTCATCCCCGCAGTTCTGACGAGCACATGTACCCCCTGTCTATCACTCTATCCACCGCATCCATTAGCCACCTCGATCATCTCAACTCCTGATAATATCTATAGTTCAATGGCCCCCCCCCCCAAAAAAAAAGTTTTACAAAACCCATCCACTTGAGATGAATCCTTTCCTCATATCTCTAACTCCTTCTTGACTTCTCTCTCCTTACTAAGGCAGAAGCAGAAGATGGCAGACGCTCCGTCTTCCCCTGATTGGAGCGAGAATAATTCATCGAGAATACACGAGGGTGTCGGCTATCGTTAGAAGATAAAAGTGCGTGTCGAGCTGGACTAATGAGCCTTGGCAATTAGCTCCATCTCCTCTCGGCCCTCTTCCTCGACAGGCCACTCCAGTCCTAGAACCGTTGATGAAATGTTGACTTCGCACATCAGAACAAAAGGGGGGTTGGAGAAGTAGCTAGCTGCTAGTCTAGACACACAGTCTGGGTGAATTATCAGAAAGTTGCAAGTTGTGATTGTTTTTGGTGGACTCTATTGCTGTGACCTATAGACAGACGAGAGATGCAGTCTAGTCCAGATACACAGCACAGAAGATCTTGACCAACGAAATCACATGAAATATTTAGTGTATATGGCACTCAACAAAGCAGACTTCCAAAAACAACTTTTCAGCATGTAATACAGAAACACTCTAACCAGACTCTCTATCTCCTCTCTAATTCTGCCACATTGGCAAAGTTCTGTGACTACAATAGTCCACAGAAAAATTTGCAGATGACGACCCCCCCCCAAAAAAACACTTGTATTGAGTAACTGCCATCGAACAAACACCAATTCCAAGCACTCACTTGAAATCCTCTATACATCACAGTCATGCTGGATTTGATCATAGGGAAGCCCCAAAGCCAAATGGGAGAGAGTCCAGATGAGGATGGCACCACCAGCGCCACCACACATAACCACTGATTTAGCCTGTCGACACACCAAGTCAACTGACCATATCAAACTTCCCCATTGATTGATTTATTTAACACCCTCTGCAAAATGAGACTGTGTGGAAATGATTGACGTAGTTCAATTGTAGGCCTAGTACATCAAAAAAAAAATGTAAGTAATTATTTTTATTTTTTTTCACAATATAACTGCCTTAAGCATTTGACTTAGTCTTATTATCAATGTTTTACTTATTACGATGAAAATGTACAGGGAATCCATAGAGTAGTACATGTCACCACAGAGACACATTAAGCGATTTACAGTCCTCGGTCTATTACTAATTATTACTTTGCCATACATAGCCTGTTACATTACGTTTCAATCCTTCTAAATTACAAGTTGGGTTTATAATACCTGTTGTATACCTCATGATGGCATTTGTCCGGATTGCAATTATTCTCAGCACGCATCAAGATCAAAAAGCCCCCCCCCCCCCATTCAATCTCATTGTGTATTCTGATTGAGATTTGTGTACTGACATGAATTCATCTATCCCCGTGAGCCGCCTGATCCCGTGAGTCGACATTAAAACGCTACACGGATAGAATGGCGCAGCGATAATCAGTCTGGTAATTACGAGGCTGGAATTCATCTGTAATGACAAGCATTTATGACAAAGTAATGTTATAATTGTAACATTTGACAGGGTTATTATGCCTTGGCATGACAGCCGATGTGTTAGAGGGGACAATCTCCTCGTTAATCTTGGTCTGATTCGGGAATGTAAAATATCGCTCAAACTGGGATGATGGAATAATAATGTCAGAATCAAAGTTCAAAGTGATTCAAATGACAGAGCGATTTCTGTGACATTGTAACTCCACTGTTCTATTAGATATTCATGGGAAGCCCCCCCCACCCCACACACACACGCACGCACACACTAGCCGGCACTAGCATCACTATTAAAATGTTAGAAGTGCATTGAGTTCCTACGCCCCTCTGAGCAACACAGTCACTGCAATGGAATTTCACAACAGAGGAAAAACGCAATCTCGGTCTCGGTTTTGCGACCATTTCATCTCTTCATTGATAGCACAATGCTTAGTGAAATGCTTTTAAGCAGCAAATGTGATTCCACAGCTTTGTAAACCAAGCCAAATGATATGCTCTAAATTTTGTATATTACACGTAAATGTTCAGTACGTTTTTTTTCATTTGGATCACACAGGCTGCCTATTTGTCGTTTTGGAAATCCTCTAAGAACAGATATGCACATTCATCCTATATCACAAAATACAGTAGGTACATACTCAACATGCTGAGTAAATTACAGATATACTGTATCTCTTCGCCACAAGCAGTGCTGATCACATAAATAAAGTATTTGTTATTCAACTACTGCTGTATATCCCGAGTGGCACACCTAAGGCACCGCAGCTCAGTGCTAGGTGTCACTACAGACCCTGGTTCGATCCCGGGCTGTATCACAACCGGCCGTGATCCGGAGTGCTATAGGGAGGCGCACAATTGGCCCAGCGTCATCCGGGTGAGGGTTTGTAAAATAAGAATTTGTTCTTAACTGACTTGCCTAGTTATATAAAGGTTAAATCAAATAAAATGAAAATATACTATTCTATGTATTCTACAGATATACTAAATATTCTATCTATAATGTCTATACATACCATCACATATATATACACAGTGGCAAGAAAAAGTATGTGAACCCTTTGGAATTATCTGGATTTCTGCATAAATTGGTCATAAAATTTGATCTGATCTTCATCTAAGTCACAACAGACAAGCAGTCTGCTTAAACTAACACACAATAGTGTGAAAAGCTGTCATCAAGGAAAAGGGTGGCTACTTTTAAGAATCTCAAATATAACACTTTTTTTGGTTACTACATGATTCCATTTGTGTTATTTCATAGTTTTGATGTCTTCACTATTATTCTACAATGTAGAAAATAGTAAAAATAAAGAAAAACCCTGGAATGAGTAGGTGTCCAAATCTTTGACTGGTACCGAATATATTACCTCAATTACCTCGACTAACCTGTACATAGCCTCATTATTGTTATTTTCTTGTTACGCTTTAATTGTTTCACTTTAGTTTATTTAATCAATATTTCTTTAACTCTTATTTTCTTAAAACTGCATTGTTGGTTAATTAAGGGCTTGTAAGTAAGCATTTCACGGTTGTATTCGGCGCATGTGACAAATACATTTTTATTTTCGTTTATTTGACTGTTTCCTCTCCTTGCTCGGACACAGGACATGACTTCGATGCGCTGAATTTCTCTCTCAAGCGTGAAAAGCACCACATGAAAAACAAATGTCACAGTGCAGTCGCTAAGTCGCTTGTTCTGTGCATGATCAAGGTCTGCATGTTTATGATTGGTTCAAAATGTCTTCATTGATAGGCCCTTATCGTCTGATGGCCTGGGTAATAGCTCTGCTGCCCTTGGAGAGGTCTTTGGAAGCAGTCATGCCGTCTCCTCTGTCAAGTTACAATAAACCACCACTTACGAGATGCTTCTAAAAGAACCTGGCCCCTTTAATAACCAGGGATGCAACACACACGGGTACAGACACCCCAGAGGCCCAATGTGTGAGAGTATACTGCATATGGTGAGTAATTAAGGTAAGAGGTGTGTGTGTGTGTGTGTGTGTGTGTGTGTGTGTGTGTGTGTGTGTGTGTGTGTGTGTGTGTGTGTGTAAATCTCCCCTTACCTCAGCACCATGGGGGCTTTTTTTCCTGAGGGCTGGGGAGGGCTCTGCAGAGCGTAGAGGGGTCGGGCCACCGTTCTTCAGTTGCTCCCCCGAGGGTGAATTTGGTACAGTCCAACCAGGAACACCATCTGCAAAGGGAGCATTAGAGAGGGTCAGAACCAACTTATTTCAGACCACGTTCAGGGGGGGTACACTGACAGCTGGGATCTATGAGCCTTTGGCCAGATCTCAAGCTTCATTGATCCGTATTGATTGACTTACACCGAGTGTAAAAAATATTAGGGACACCTGGTATTGATTGACTTACACCGAGTGTAAAAAACATTAGGATTTCCCTGGTCAGTCTATGATTCCTTATTGATGTCACTTGTTAAATCCATTTCAATCAGTGTAGATGAAGGGGAGGAGACAGGTTAAAGAAGCATTTTTAAGCCTTGAGACAATTGAGACATGGATTGTGTATTTGTGCCATTCAGAGGGAGAATGGGCAAGACAACAGATTTAAGTGCCTTTGAACAGGGTATGGTAGGAGGTGCCAGGCGCACCGGTTTGAGTGTGTCAAGAACTGCAACGCTGCTGGGTTTTTCACGCTCAACAGTTTCCCGTGTGTATCAAGAATGGTCCACCACCCAAAAGGCATCCAGCCAACTTGACACAACTGTGGGAACTTTGGAGTCAACATGGGCCAGCATCCCTGTGGAACGCTTTCAACACCTTGCAGAGTCCACGCCCTGACGAATTGAGGCTGTTTTGAGGGAAAAAGGAGGGTGCAACTCAATATTAGGAAGGTGGTCCTAATGTGTTGTACACTCAGTGTATATTGATTTACTTATACAGTATATAATGCTGAGTATAGACAGTATATGAATAGAAAAGGTGGGTATAGCAGTGAACTAATCAGATAAGCTTTTTATTACATTTTTAAACAAAAAAACTACGGAGATAGATATCCAATAGGGATATGAGGGTGATCGAGCACACAGAGACAAGACAACAGGAAATGGAATCTGAGTGTTTGTGAGAGTATACGGACGATGGACTTGCAGCTCTGACTTGCAGAATCTATGACTCAAAAACGGGTAAGTGTTCGGAGCTGGAAATGAGAAACAATCTGAAAGAGCCTGCAGGACTGGTGAGGAATCATTGTCCTGAGGGTCACCAGTCTAATTCTTTTGTTGCTACTATTTTGTGAGAACGTTTTCTTTCGTAACACTATTAAATCTGAAGGCCATGGTCTTTCCTTTGACAAGGTGTTTTGTGTCTTTCCATGACACGAAGACAATTTACAGGACTGCTGCAATGAGGCAATAGAATATGGGAAAGGAACGAGAGAATAGAACAACAATCACATTCTTCCACTCGGGGACGAGAGTGAGCAGTTTCCAAAACGATAGGAAGAATCAAAATGGAACAATGCATTCGGACAGAAATGTGTCTGAAAACGACTGGTAATTTGTAAATGTGTTTGATGTGAATACATTTAGGATATGAACAAGTTATGGAAACTGTCAACTGTGATCAAGATGTCGTTGTGTCGTGTCTGTGCCTATGATGAGGCGATTTTTTTTTCTCTTGCTTGTTAATACAAGTCACGACTTCCCAGATATCAAGGACTAGAAATGGAGAGGGAGGTAACTGTAACCCGTGTATTCAATTTGTTCCACTTCCCCCTGCATGTCATTCAGTGCCCACCTGTACGTGTATGGCCAAATCTTTGTAACGTGATCGACCAGCGGCATGGGACCGTTTCAGTTGTTTAACCATTTTGATGAGCACAAATAACCCACCAAATGAAAGACCCTACAAATAGTGTCTGTTGAGATGGCTAAGCTCTGCAGTGCCCACCTTGACACGTGATCGGTCAAGTCACATGACTTCCGGTCTATAATTAGTGTACACCCACGCAAGTTCAGCTACTTATCTCGTGGGGTGAGCTCAAGCGCAGGCTGCGGCCTACCTGATGCAAGTCCATGCGATCAAGACCCTGTAAGTAGAGTGCTGCTAAGGACCGTTTCCAAAATTCCCTTCCTCCTCCAGTTCAAATTGGGTTAACTCTAATGCACCTTCGTCTCTCTACTCTCTCGTATCCATTATTGATGGTCCAGTTGAGCCGAGTCGACTGGCGAAGGTACCCAGGGTGTCAGACTGCTTTGACACTGCCCTCCATGCAGGCTTCTGTTGATCTGGCAGGCAAAGCCCTCAGTACTCTGGGCAGCAAACCCCCTACTGTAGCTAATGGTATCCTCCATTTAAAAATGCATGCACATGAGAGAGTACCGTATAACGAGCGGCAGCACTGCGGAGGTCCAGCATTTTGCATTGCTGAGGTCCCCTGCTTTGTTGCATTTTCTCTACCTATTTAGTCTGTAGTTAAAATAAATGTATATTTGTAAAAAGGATCCAAAAATAAGAAGTGAAGGAACTAATGAAATATCCTCTGTAAGAACATAAAACATTTGTTATACGTGATGCAATTCGGGCTGTTATTCTACGAGCAGTTATTCAAATGTTATTCAGGGAGATCATGAGAGTGAGAGAGAGATTGTAGGGAGGACAAAAACTATCACTGCAGTTGTCCATTCTTTTGGGGAAAGAAAATACATTTTCTCGTGCCAGGAATGAATCAATTTGTCCTCCCTGATCAATTCTGGATGATATCCAGTGGCTGTCACTGAATAGCCGTGAGCTTTAGTGATGGTCACACGATGAAGATGACGCACCGCCAAAAGCAGAAGAAGCACCTAAGAGAGAGAGCGCGTCAATGAAAACAGGCATGCGTGTGAACAGGGTTACGCTGCAGGCCAGGGGTGTTGTACGGAAAAACGTTCATGCACTACATTATGCTTTTCAAAATGGCTTTATCTTCCATTTCAGGGCTGTGACCTCAATGCTCCTCATTTGTGCCGCTTTACTGGCTCTCACGAGGACCGCCACAGGAAAGGAAGACCCAGAGTTACCTGTGCTGCCGAGGATAAGTTCATTAGAGTTAACTGCACCTCAGATTGCAGCCCAAATAAATGCTTCACAGAGTCCAAGTAACAGACACATTCTCCCTCCTCCCCACCTCCCATACAATAAAGAAGTCTCAAACACTCAGCCCTCTCATTCATTTGTGTGAAATGCCACTTGATTTGCCCCTAGTACCATTTGGAGACATCACACATTTGCTAGTTATTTCACGATGGGGATAAAATAAAAAACTCTTGGCAAGGCAATTCATTTCATGGATTTTGATCTCCAAAAAGGAAACGCTCCACGTTAAGCATTTCAAATGGGCCATCAGCAAGCTGTTTAGAAGTGGGAGCATGAGATCCAAGAAAGCAACGAGCAGCCAGCTCCTCCATGACATCACTCAGTAGGCCACCCAATAGAAAGTTCAATATTTCCGGAAGTTTCACAAAGACCTTTAAAAAGCTCCAGGCATACAGTACTCACAGTGCCAAATAGATTTCTAAGGGGGGGGGGACCCGGAGGGACCGTGCCAGTCAGCCAAAAGGGGCAAACGAAGCAGTCTTCTGGTCAGGCTTCGGAGACGGGCACATCGCGCTCCACTCCCTAGCATACTACTCCAGTCTCCAGTCCAGTCTATTGACAACAAGGTTGATGAAATCCGAGCAAGGGTAGCATTCCAGAGAGACATCAGAGACTGTAACGTTCTTTGCTTCACTGAAACATGGCTCACTCGAGAGACGCTAACGGAGTCGGTGCAGCCAGCTGGTTTCTTCACGCATCGCGCTGACAGAAACAAACATCTTTCTGGTAAGAAGAGGGGCGGGGGGGGGGTATGCCTTATGATTAACGAGACGTGGTGTGATCATAACAACATACAGGAACTCAAGTCATTCTGATCACCTGACTTAGAATTCCTCACAATCAAATGTCGACAGCATTATCTACCACGGGAATTCTCTTCGATTATAATCACATCCGTATATATTCCCCCCCCAAGCAGACACATCGATGGCCCTGAACGAACTTTATCTGACTATGTAAACTGGAAACCACACACCCTGAAGCTTCATTCATCGTAGCTGGGGATTTTAACAAGGCTAATCTGAAAACAAAACTCCCTAAATTCTATCAGCATATCGATTGTTCTACCAGGGCTGGTAAAACCCTGGATCATTGTTATTCTAACTTCTGCGACGCATATAAGGCCCTCCCCCGCCCTCCTTTCGGAAAAGCTGACCACGACTCCATTTTGTTGCTTCCAGCCTACAAACAGAAACTAAAACAAGAAGCTCCCGCGCTCAGGTCTGTTCAACGCTGGTCCGACCAATCTGATTCCACGCTTCAAGATTACTTCGATCACGTGGATTGGGATATGTTCCGCATTGCGTCCAACAACAACATTGACGAATACGCTGATTCGGTGAGTGAGTTCATTAGAAAGTGCATCGGCGACGTAATACCGACAGCAACGATTAAAACATTCCCAAACCAGAAACCGTGGATTGATGGCAGCATTCGCGTGAAACTGAAAGCGCGAACCACTGCTTTTAACCAGGGCAAGGTGACCGGAAACATGACCGAATACAAACAGTGTAGCTATTCCCTCCGCAAGGCAATCAAACAAGCTAAGTGCCAGTATAGAGACAAAGTAGAGTCGCAATTCAACAGCTCAGACACAAGAGGTATGTGGCAGGGTCTACAGTCAATCACGGATTACAAAAAGAAAACCAGCCCCGTCGCGGACCAGGATGTCTTGCTCCCAGACAGACTAAATAACTTTTTTGCTCGCTTTGAGGACAATACAGTGCCACTGACACGGCCCGCTACCAAAACCTGCGGGCTCTCCTTCACTGCAGCCGAAGTGAGTAAAACATTTAAACGTGTTAATCCTCGCAAGGCTGCAGGCCCAGATGGCATTCCCAGCCGCGTCCTCAGAGCATGCGCAGACCAGCTGGCTGGTGTGTTTAAGGACATATTCAATCAATCCCTATCCCAGTCTGCTGTTCCCACATGCTTCAAGAGGGCCACCATTGTTCCTGTTCCCAAGAAAGCTAAGGTAACTGAGCTAAACGACTACCGCCCCGTAGCACTCACTTCCGTCATCATGAAGTGCTTTGAGAGACTAGTCAAGGACCATATCACCTCCACCCTACCTGACACCCTAGACCCACTCCAATTTGCTTACCGACCCAATAGGTCCACAGACGATGCAATCGCAACCACACTGCACACTGCCCTATCCCATCTGGACAAGAGGAATACCTATGTGAGAATGCTTTTCATCGACGACAGCTCAGCATTTAACACCATAGTACCCTCCAAACTCATCATCAAGCTCGAGACCCTGGGTCTCGACCCCACCCTGTGCAACTGGGTACTGGACTTCCTGACGGGCCGCCCCCAGGTGGTGAGGGTAGGTAACAACATCTCCACCCCGCTGATCCTCAACACTGGGGCCCCACAAGGGTGCGTTCTGAGCCCTCTCCTGTACTCCCTGTTCACCCACGACTGCGTGGCCATGCACGCCTCCAACTCAATCATCAAGTTTGCGGACGACACTACAGTGGTAGGCTTGATTACCAACAACGACGAGACGGCCTACAGGGAGGAGGTGAGGGCCCTCGGAGTGTGGTACCAGGAAAATAACCTCACACTCAACGTCAACAAAACAAAGGAGATGATTGTGGACTTCAGAAAACAGCAGAGGGAGCACCCCCCTATCCACATCGACGGGACAGTAGTGAGAGGGTAGTAAGTTTTAAGTTCCTCGGTGTACACATCACGGACAAACTGAATTGGTCCACCCACACAGCGTTGTGAAGAAGGCGCAGCAGCGCCTCTTCAACCTCAGGAGGCTGAAGAAATTTGGCTTGTCACCAAAAGCACTCACAAACTTCTACAGATGCACAATCGAGAGCATCCTGTCGGGCTGTATCACCGCCTGGTACGGCAACTGCTCCGCCCACAACCATAAGGCTCTCCAGAGGGTAGTGAGGTCTGCACAACGCATCACCGGGGGCAAACTACCTGCCCTCCAGGACACCTACACCATCCGATGTCACAGGAAGGCCATAAAGATCATCAAAGACAACAACCACCCGAACCACTGCCTGTTCACCCCGCTATCATCCAGAAGGCGAGGTCAGTACAGGTGCATCAAAGCAGGGACCGAGAGACTGAAAAACAGCTTCTATCTCAAGGCCATCAGACTGTTAAACAGCCACCACTAACATTTAGTGGCCGCTGCCAACATACTGACTCAACTCCAGCCACTTTAATAATGGGAATTGATGGAAATTTATGTAAAAATGTATCACTAGCCACTTTAAACAAAGCCACTTAATATAATGTTTACATACCCTACATTACTCATCTCATATGTATATACTGTACTCTATATCATCTACTGCATCTTGCCATCTTTATGTAATATATGTATCACTAGCCACTTTAAACTATGCCACTTTGTTTATATACCCTACATTACTCATCTCATATGTATATACTGTACTCTATACCATCTACTGCATCTTGCCTATGCCGTTCTGTACCATCACTCATTCATATATCTTTATGTACATATTCTTTATCCCTTTACACTTGTGTGTATAAGGTAGTAGTTGTGGAATTGTTAGGTTAGATTACTCGTTGGTTATTACTGCATTGTCGGAACTAGAAGAAAAAGCATTTCGCTACACTCGCATTAACATCTGCTAACCATGTGTATGTGACAAATAACATTTGATTTGATTTGATCAATGAACCATAAACAATTAATGAACATGCACCTGTGGAACGGTCGTTAAGACACTAACAGCTTACAGACGGTAGGCAATTAAGGTCACAGTTATGAAAACTTAGGACACTAAAGAGGCCTTTCGCAGATGAGCAGGGACCCTGGACATCTTTCTTTTGGTGTTTTTCACCAAAAGAAAGATGTCCAGGGTCCCTGCTCATCTGCGTGAACGTGCCTTGGGCATGCTGCAAGGAGGCATGAGGACTGCAGGTGTGGCTAGGGCAAGAAATTGCAAAGTCCGTACTGTGAGACGCCTAAGACAGCGCTACAGGGAGACAGGACGGACACCTGATCGTCCTCGCAGTGGCAGACCATGTGTAACAACACCTGCACAGGATTGGTACATCCGAACATCACTCCTGCGGGACAGGTACAGGATGACAACAACAACTGCCGAATTACACCAAGAACGCACAATCCCTCCATCAGTGCTCAGAATGTCAGACAATAGTCTGAGAGAGACTGGACTGAGGGCTTGTACACCTGTTTCTGCCAGTCCTCACCAGACATCACCGGCAACAACGTCGCCTATGGGCACAAACCCACCGTCACAAACCCACCGCCAGCAAAGAGCCCAGATCACAATCCCATTGAGCATGTCTGGGACCTGTTGGATCGGAGGGCTAGGGCCATTCCCCACCAGAAATGTCCGGGAACTTGCAGGTGCCTTGGTGGAAGAGTGGGGTAAAATCTTACAGCAAGATTATATATATATATATATACACTGCTCAAAAAAATAAAGGGAACACTTAAACAACACAATGTAACTCCAAGTCAATCACACTTCTGTGAAATCAAACTGTCCACTTAGGAAGCAACACTGATTGACAATAAATTTCACATGCTGTTGTGCAAATGGAATAGACAAAAGGTGGAAATTATAGGCAATTAGCAAGACACCCCCAATAAAGGAGTGGTTCTGCAGGTGGTGACCACAGACCACTTCTCAGTTCCTATGCTTCCTGGATGATGTTTTGGTCACTTTTGAATGCTGGCGGTGCTCTCACTCTAGTGGTAGCATGAGACGGAGTCTATAACCCACACAAGTGGCTCAGGTAGTGCAGCTCATCCAGGATGGCACATCAATGCGAGCTGTGGCAAGAAGGTTTGCTGTGTCTGTCAGCGTAGTGTCCAGAGCATGGAGGAGACAGGCCAGTACATCAGGAGATGTGGAGGAGGCCGTAGGAGGGCAACAACCCAGCAGCAGGACCGCTACCTCCGCCTTTGTGCAAGGAGGAGCACTGCCAGAGCCCTGCAAAATGACAAATCTGGTGCAGTCCATGAGGAGGAGATGCACTGCAGTACTTAATGCAGCTGGTGGCCACACCAGATACTGACTGTTACTTTTGATTTTGACCCCCCCCCCTTTGTTCAGGGACACATTCAATTTCTGTTAGTCACATGTCTGTGGAACTTGTTCAGTTTATGTCTCAGTTGTTGAATCTGGTTATGTTCATACAAATATTTACACATGTTAAGTTTGCTGAAAATAAACACAGTTGACAGTGAGAGGACATTTATTTTTTTGCTGAGTTTATATCCCTCATCTGCACAAAATGTAAAGCTCTCTCACAACCCCTGCTCACAGACATACATTGGTTCTGGGATATGCAACCATTTCCTTTCTCATTCACTTAAACACACACCACACCATCCATCTCAATACATCCACACATACCCACATACTGTACATTCTGTCTGCTGTGTTTTTATCTCTGCCATGTTGAATGTGCTTTTGTGTTCCAATTAGTTATATTTGAAAAAAGAGAGAAAAGCTATATATATATATAAATATATATATATATATATATATATATATATATATATATATATATATATATATATATAAAATATGTTTTGTATTATTACAATCCGTAACAGAGCTAGAATTGTGTGTTTCGTTATGTGCCTCCTCTATGAGAACTTTGTCATTTTTAGAATAGCCATGGAGTGGTGTTTGTGTCTCTGAACAACTGGTTATCAATATACAGTTTATCGACCACGAGAGCTACACATTTCCCTTTCAATCTATTTTCCTAGAAAATTGGATACAGAACTTTACGCCGTTCTGCAATTTCCTTCGGGAACTGGTCATTCATGCCTATTTTCGTGCCAGCAAGTCTTACCCAGGCTTTTAACCACTATTTTATCTTTAAAGAAAGCTCATTTGGCAACGATTGGCCGTTCATACCTCTGCCCTCTCTGTCCGAAGCAGTGTACACGTTCGAGTTGGATTTTGTCGATAGCTTCGCGTGGAATCTGAAGCGCTGTACGGAGGAACTCTCTAACTACAGATTCAGGAACTTCTCCTTCTTTCTCTTGGATACCTGTAAGTACCAGATTTTCTCTCATGGATCTAGTCAGTATGCCAAGTAAGGCTTCTCTCAGAACGATGTTCTCCTTTTAAGGCCCTTGCAGCTGCTGTCGGGGTCTGAGGGGAGACGGGGTGGGGGATGCCTGTGGCGGACTCACCGGAGGAGGGACCGCAGGTGTGGTTGGGCTGGGAGGCCTGGGGCTGGCTGTGGGTCTGAGTCTGTTGCAGGATATTCAGGCATTCTCCCAGGCAGCTCATGGTTGCAGCCGACGTGGCTTTGAGGAGCAGGAGGTCCTGGTCCAGGCAGGAAAGGGGTCCTCGCGTGGGGAGGGACTCGATGGACTGGACCAGGTTCTTCTGTTGACACTCTGCTTGGCTCATGACCTGAGGGAGGACAGGACAGGGTTATAGGGTGTGGGTCAATTTCAAACCTGAATGAGGGTGTTGGAGAAAATAGAAGTAAACTTTTTTTATATATATATATACACAGTTGAAGTCGGAAGTTTACATACACCTTAGCCAAATACATTTAAACTCAGTTTTTCACAATTCCTGACATTTAATGAGAGTAAAAATGCCCCGTCTTAAGTCAGTTAGGATGACCACTTTATTTTAAGAATGTGAAATGTCAGAATAATAGTAGAGAGAATTATTTCTTTCCGCTTTTATTTATTTCACCACATTCCCAGTGGGTTAGAAGTTTACATACACTCAATTCGTATTTGGTAGCATTGCCTTTAAATGGTTTAACTTGGGTCAAACGTTTTGGGTAGCCTCCCACAAGCTTCCCAAAATAAGTTGGGTGAAATTTGGCCCATTCCTCCTGACAGAGCTGGTGTAACTGAGTCAGGTTTGTAGGCCTCCCTGCTCACACACGCTTTTTCAGTTCTGCCCACAAATGTTCTATGGGATTGAGGTCAGGGCTTTGTGATGGCCACTCCAATACCTTGACTTTGTTGTCCTTAAGCCATTTTGCCACAACTATGGAAGTATGCTTGGGGTCATTGTCCATTTGGAAGACCCATTTGTGACCAAACTTTAAACTTCCTGACTGATGTCTTGAGATGTTGCTTCAACATATCCACGGAATTTTCCTCCTTCATGAAGTACACCAGTTCCTCCTGCAGCAAAGCACCCCCACAACATGATGCTGCCACCCTGTGCTTCACGGTTGGGATGGTGTTCTTCGGCTTGCAAGCTTCCCCCCTTTTTCTCCAAACATAACGATGGTCATTATGGCCAAACAGTTCTATTTTTGTTTCATCAGACCAGAGGACATTTCTCCAAAAAGTACGATCTTTGTCCCCATGTGCTGTTGCAAACCGTAGTCTAGCTTTTTTTATGGCGGTTTTGGAACAGTGGCTTCTTCCTTGCTGAGCGGCCTTTCAGGTTATGTCGATATAGGACTCGTTTTTACTGTGGATATAGATACTTTTGTACCTGTTTCCTCCAGCATCTTCACAAGGTCCTTTGCTGTTGTTCTGGGATTGATTTGCACTTTCCGCACCAAAGTACGTTCATCTCTAGGAGACAGAACGAGTCTCCTTCTTGAGCGGTATGACGGCTGCGCGGTCCCATGGTGTTTATACTTGCGTACTATTGTTTGTACAGATGAACGTGGAACCTTCAGGCATTTGGAAATTGCTGGATGAACCAGACTTGTGGAGGTCTACAATTTTCATTCTGAGGTCTTGGCTGATTTATTTTTATTTTCCCATGATGTTAAGCAAAGAGGCAATGAGTTTGAAGGTAGGCCTTGAAATACATCTACAGGTACACCTCCAACTGACTCAAATTATGCCAATTATCCTATCCGAAGCTTCTAAAGCCATGACATCATTTTCTGGAATTTTCCAAGCTGTTTAAATGCACAAGCAACTTAGTGTATGTAAACTTCTGACCCGCTGGAATTGTGATACAGTGAATTATAAGTGAAATAATCTGTCTGTAAACAGTTGTTGGAAAAATTACGTGTCATGCACAAAGTAGATGTCCTAACCGACTTGCCAAAACTATAGTTTGTTAACAAGAAATGTGTGGAGTGGTTGAAAAACGAGTTTGAATGACTCCAACCTGAGTGTATGTAAATTTCAAACTTCAACTGTATATAGTGAAATCATATGTTTGAATTCAACAGCATACTCATTGACACCAATAGTGACCTTATTATCATGAACTAATGAACCCACTTTTTCAGAGTAACTTTCACATTCAGATCCAATACATTGACTCATACATGTACCTCTTAAACTTTAGCTACCACTCTTCAACCTTAGCTGCCAACTTTATCAACGACTAAAAGTTGAAGGGGTTATATTTGACAGATATGAACAGATGATTATGTGGAATACGTGTTCTGCATCCACCTTCTCTCCCCATGTTACATTTTAGTTTCTGTGGGAACGGCTGCAGCTGATCAAACTCCCCGAGAAACAGATGCACTGACCTCACCGTGACCCTGAGAATGCCAGGGCAGCAGACAACACACTTTACCTAGGGAAATCTCTCACTCAAAAAAAGGAGGCTACGAATCAGCCTAGTGTATTTCAGTTAGCATTGCCACATGCTCGGGGGAAAAAAACTTGCCAGAATATGCCGGATGTTGCTAAATAACTAGCTAATGGACATTCTGTGTGAATGAAGCGACAACCGCCTCGGTACGTCGAAAATGTTAAAGGAATAGTTATTCAAATATGAAGTTAACATGAATCATTCCTTATGAATTGAATAAAATAAATGCGTTTCGACTAATTACTGAGGAACTCAAAAAAGGTATTATGATTTTCTCCATGTGTCATAGATTCATCATTTGGGGCTGGACCCTTGTATGACTCACCTCTGGGAGGCTGAAAATGACATGAAAAGCCTGTAAACCATAGTGCCAATTCTAGCTAGCAGCTACTCTCTGGGTATCTGTTTTATCCTGCTACTGGTCACTATTACTCTTGTTTACATGTACAGTATTCACATTTCATTCAGAAAGTATTCACACCCCTTGACTTTTTCCACATTTTGTTGTTTTACGGCCTGAATTTAAAATGGATTCAATTGAGAAAGGTCTTCAGTCAACAAATATTCAACCCCTTTGATATGGCGAGCCTAAATTAGTTCAGGAGTAAACAAGTCAAATAATACTTTGTAAGGTCCCTCAGTTGAGGAGTGAATTTCAAAACAGATTCAACCACAAAGACCAGGGACGTTCTCCAACGCCTCGCAAAGAAGGGCACCCATTAGTAGATGGGTACAACATTTTAAAAAGCAGACATTGAATATCCCCTTGAGGATGGTGAAGTTTTCACTACAAAGATACAGGCATCATTCCTAACTCAGTTGCCGGAGAGTATGGAAACCACTCAGGGATTTCACCATGAGGCCAACGGTGACTTTATAGAGTGTAATGGCTGTGATAGGAGAAAACTGAGGATGGATCAACAACATTGTAGTTACTCCACAATACTAACCTAAATTTTTATTTATTTATTTTTATTTTACCGTTATTTTACCAGGTAAGTTGACTGAGAACACGTTCTCATTTGCAGCAACGACCTGGGGAATAGTTACAGGGGAGAGGAGGGGGATGAATGAGCCAATTGTAAACTGGGGATTATTAGGTGACCGTGATGGTTGAGGGCCAGATTGGGAATTTAGCCAGGACACCGGGGTTAACACCCCTACTCTTACGATAAGTGCCATGGGATCTTTAATGACCTCAGAGAGTCAGGACACCCGTTTAACCTTTTGTCAATAGGGGGAGCTGTTAGCATTATTTTTTTTTTTACATTTCCAAATTAAACTGCCTCGTACTCAATTCTTGATCGTACAATATGCATATTATTGTTATTATTGGATAGAAAACAGTCTATAGTTTCTATAGGAGTTGAAATTTTGTCTCTGAGTGGTACAGAACAATTTTTACAGCACTTTTCATGACAGGGTTCAGATTTCAGAAATTTTTACCTCTGATCTGGGGTCTGTTTATAAGGCCACAGTGAATGCTATGAAGAAACCGACACTACCTACGTCTTCCTCTGGGTGTCTGTACGTCATCACGTTTTCAATGAACTCGATGGGACGTTCACAGCCATTATAAATGACAAAAATGTACAGAGACCCCTCTTTCTCAACGTGCGCCTCAAGCGTGAAGGCCATCGGACCTGCCTCGTTCCAAATCGTTTTCTAACCAGCATTATTTCTCCGGTCATGTTTTCAGTCGTTATAGTTGTTAAAAACATCATAAGGTAGTTAATTTGAAACGTTTTATAGCAATTTATATCCGTTTAGTGCGATTCTGAGGAATGTATTTGTCGTGCACTTTCTAGCTTTGGGAACGTTTCGCGGTCTCGGTCGTTGTTAGTGGACATTTCGAAGGACAGAGGACATCTATCGACCAAAAGACGTTTATAACATAGAAAGGATACATTGCCCAAGAATATGATGGAAGATCAGCTCAAAGTAAGCAATATTTAATATGATAAACCGTGTTTCTGTCGGAATATTTTAAACGCATTTTTCGCCATTTTGTTTTGTATAGCTTCACTTGGCCAACCCTGTATTGAAAAGTAAGGATAATTTTAAAAATGTAAATCAGCGGTTGCATTAAGAACTAATTTGTCTTTCGATTCCTGTCAACCCTGTATTTTTTAGTCAAGTATATGATTAGCTTTTAATTAAACTAGATCACTCTGATAGATGACGTCAGACATATTGAGGCTTGATTTCCTAGTATTTTCATTGTGTAACCACGGTTTTGTATGGCTAAATATGCACCTTTTCGAACAAACTGTATATGTATGTTGTAAAATGATGTTACAGGAGTGTCATCGGAAGAATTCTGAGAAGGTTAGTGAAAAAAATAATATCTTTTGGCGGTGATTACGTTATAGCGCTCTTTGGCTGGAATCGATGCTCTGGTAACGTTTTCACATGTAGTATGCTAACTTATCGATTTATTGTGTTTTCGCTGTAAAACGCTTAGAAAATCTGAAATATTGTCTGGAATCACAAGATCTGGGTCTTTCCATTGCTATGCTTTGTCTATTCTTATGAAATGTTTTATGATGAGTAAATTGGTCATACACGTTGCTCTATCTAGTAATTCTAGTGGATTTGTGATGGTCGGTGCAATTGTAAACTGTGATTTCTACCTGAAATATGCACTTTTTTCTAACAAAAACTATCCTATACCATGAATATGTTATCAGACTGTCATCTGATGGTTTTTTTTATAGGTTATTGGCTATCAATATCTTAGTTGAGCCGAATTGGTGATAGCACCTGAAGGAGTAAGAAACTGATGGAGTTAGAATAGTGGTGTATTTTGCTAACGTGTTTAGCTAATAGATTTACATATTTTGTCTTCCCTGTAAAACATTTTAAAAATCTGAAATGGTGGCTTTATTCACAAGATCTGTATCTTTCATCTGGTGTCTTGGACTTGTGATTTAATGATATTTAGATGCTACTATCTACTTCTGAAGCTATGCTATCTATGCTAATCAGTGTGTGGGGGGTGGGGGGTGCTCCCGGATCCGGGTTTCTGAGGCAGTAAAAGTTAACGTCCCATCCGAAAGACGGCACCCTACACAGAGCAGTGTCCCCAATCACTGCCCTGGGGCATTGGGATCTTTGTTTAGACCAGAGGAAAGAGTGCCTCCTACTGGCCCTCCAACACCACTTCCAGCAGCACCTGGTCTCCCATCCAGGGACTGACCAGGACCAACCCTGCTTAGCTTCAGAAGCAAGCCAGCAGTGGTATGCAGGGTGGTATGACAGAGTGGAAAGAAGAAAGCCTGTACAGAATAACAAATATTACTTAACATGCATCTGATTTGCAATAAAGTAAAACTGCTAAAAATGTGAGAAAGAAATGTACTTTATGTCCTAAATACAAAACGGTATGTTTGGGGCAATTCCAACACAACACATCACTAAGTACCACTCTTCAAATGTTCAAACATGGTGGTGGCTGCATCATGTTATGGCTATGCTTGTCATTGGATTTTCATGTGTAATGTGTGCAAAGCTGTTAGGATCTTACCCAGAAAGACTGGCTGCCAAAGGTGATTCTAACATATATTGACTCAGGGGTGTGAATACTTTCATTTTCAATAAATTTGCCGACATTTCTAAAAACCTGTTTTCACTTTGTCATTATGGGATATTATGTGTACATGGGTGAACAAAAAAATACATGTAATCCATTTTGAATTCAGTCTAACGCAACAAAATATGGAATATGTCAAGGGGTGTGCATACTTTCTGAAGGCACTGTATTACCACTAGTATATTACCATAAGTATTTATATTCCTGCTACCAGTCACTTTCCACCCCTGTTTACATGTACTGTACATTACCAGTCAAAGGTTTGGACACACCTACTCATTCAAGGGGTTTTCTTACATTTTGTACTATTTTCTACATTGTAGAATAATAGTGAAGACATCAAAACTATGAAATAACACAAAAAAAGTGTTTAAACAAACCAAAATATATTTCATCTTCAAAGTAGCCACCCCTTGTCTTGATGACAGCTATGTTCAGTTAATGAATATTCCAAAACACAAAACACACAGCAGCCCAGTCTTCAAATGGCACATCCGTTGTTTTGCTAACTGACAGATTCAGTGAGAACCATTACAGTCAGTGGTATATCTGTGGTACTTCCCTTGATGCGGAATACGTAGCTAATCAAACTACAATGCAAACAGAACAAATGGGATGTTATTGATAGGACTAGCCTCTGGTGATATTTCGTATCGTCGAGAGATTTTGTACATCAAACACTACAATTAAAATCAAGTGACTAAATGCTTTTCTATTGGGACTGCACTGCAATTTTACGTTCTCCTTCAAAAACACAAGCAACTGTTACCGGACTGACCCCCAACAGGTCCGTCCGTATATGTGACTGAAGTAGCTGCAGCTCAGTGGATCAGTCCACAACTCTCATCCATCCCACCATTCAGACAGAGGCCCTGTGTCCTATCATTTTCACTAGGCTTAACATGGGCTGAGTGTGTAGAGCCCCACGCCATGGGCAGCACACACACACCTTTTTGTTGTTAACAACCCGTCGCCTTTACACTCAGTCAAGTTTGAGACCTCAGACAGCTGTGGTCTTTTACATAGAAACACCTCCGGGGGGGGGGGGGGGAGAGAGAGAGAGAGAGAGAGAGAGAGAGAGAGAGAGAGAGAGAGAGAGAGAGAGAGAGAGAGAGAGAGAGAGAGAGAGAGAGAGAGAGAGAGAGAGAGAGAGAGAGAGAGAGAGAGAGAGAGAGAGAGAGAGAGAGAGAGAGCGAGCGCGAGAGAGAGAGCGCGAGAGAGCGAGAGCGAGAGAGAGAGAAGGAAAGAGAGAGAGAGATGGAAAGAGAGAGAGATGGAAAGAGAGAGAGATGGAAAGAGAGAGAGAGAGAGAAGGAAGGAAAGAGAGAGAAAGAGAGGGAAGGAAGGAAAGAGAGAGAGAAGAGATGGAAGGAAAGAGAGAGAGATGGAAGGAAGGAAAGAGAGATGGAAGGAAAGAGAGATGGAAGGAAAGAGAGAGAGGGAATAGTATGAGAGAGAAAAAAGGAGACGGAGCCCAGGGTCATCAAGCCTAAGAGTATTTCCTACAGAGCCCAATACAGTACGCTGCAGTAGAATCTAAAAACAAATCCCTCTCAGATGGCAGACGTGAGACTTCACACTCACGGTTGATTCAACACAACCTTGACTTAGAGAGAGAAAGAGACAGACAGCCCATCAGTAGAGATAGCCTGACTGAATTAGGCCACAGTCTTCCTCTGTCAGGGACCAGCCTCCTTTACTGGAAAACTGTCACGAGCTTGAACATCCTTCAAAATGGTGACACGCACACACTGACGATTCCCAGTGAGTTCTATTATATATATATATATATGCTTTGTATACACATTAAATCTACTTGTCTTAAGACTCCAGAGCAAAGGAATAGAGGGTCCACAGAGAGTGGACAAACTAAAATAGCGTGGTTCAAAATGGCAGCCAGTGTAGAGGTAGACACTAGGCAGAGATAAACTGCCTCCCCTCATTTCCCACTGGAGAGACAATGAGTATAGAAATAGCCTGACCTGACTGAACCTTTGAGCCGTGGATGTCTAAATGCCCAGTGGTGCTGCGCTATTCAGTGAGTCCAGGCGTCTGATGGGTTCACATCAGCCGGTTGTGACAGGCAGCACTGCTGGAGTCATGTGGTCTAGTTTCTGAGCTGGTCGGATGGTGGATGGAACCTGCGAGTGAGAGGCAACCAGCACGATGGCAACATTCCCGGTGTTCACATGGAGGATGTGATGGATTTCATCAGGGGCTGTTGGGTTTGGGTTTCGACACCCGGTGAGTGTTGGTGTGCTGTGTTTCCATGAGACTGAGCAGAGGTTTGATCACGTGGAGATTCCCCGGGGTGTGAAATATTACAGCCCGAGTCTACTACGACAACCCACACGTTCACAGCTACTCACTACCTGTTAAGTTCATGTTTTAAGTATCCCTATATTTCTGTCACTACGGTGCTGTCACTCTGTTATTAGTACGCCTGGTGGTAGTCTCACTGTTGATGGACCAGGTCAGAGTGCAATGGCAACCATGTTTTGTGAAAATACGGTTTAGTAAACGTTGTTAAACTGGAACCTAGTCGTCGTGTCATTTTAAGTCAACTTTGGTAGCAGAGGGTGGCTAATAACTACAATGTGCCACCTCGCTTCGACGAGAAGAGGTCGTACGAAAGTTGGGAAAATGAACTTGGGATCTGGACACGCGTTACTAATCTGGACGTGAAAAAGCGAGCACTTGCGGTGGTATTATCGCTCGAGGGACGAGCGAGAGATACAGCACTGGAAATATCCGTGGAGGATTTGAACAAGGATGACGGTATGGGAACTTTGATCAGAGCACTGGATTCTGTATTTCTTAAAGAAGAGAAAGACCGTGTCTACGAGGCATAATCAAACTTTGACAGAGTTACTTGAGACATTTTGGGTTGCAATGACGGAATACATAACTGATTTCGAACAGAGGTACAATAGAATGCGTAAGTACGACATGGTTCTCCCGGATGCAGTGTTAGCTTTCAAGTTGCTAGATACCGCCTGTCTGGATGGTAGGGAGAAACAGTTGGCTTTGACTGCTTGTACTGTGCTGACATTTGCTTCAATGAAGTTGGCACTAAAAACATTTTTTGGTGTCGCGCCAATAACAGAGTGCAAGTGAGTGACGCAGCATATTACACTGAGCAGCAGAGAAAAGGCGCCAACAAATCACGTTGTCAAGACAACCAGAAGAGGGCGCCATTGCCCGGCACAAATCCACTGGACAGGTATGGAAGGAGATCAAAATGTGCTATTTGGGGCCTCCCGGGTGGCGCAGTGGTCTAGGGCACTGCATCGCAGCGCTAGCTGCGCCACCAGAGTCTCTGGGTTCGCGCCCAGGCTCTGTCGCAGCCGGCCGCGACTGGGAGGTCCGTGGGACGACGCACAATTGGCCTAGCGTCGTCCGGGTTAGGGAGGGTTTGGCCGGTAGGGATATCCTTGTCCCATCGCGCTCCAGCGACTCCTGTGGCGGGCCGGGCGCAGTGCGCGCTAACCGAGGGGGCCAGGTGCACGGTGTTTCCGGGTTGGCCAGGTGCGGCTGGCTTCCGGGTTGGAGGCGCGCTGTGTTAAGAAGCAGTGCGGCTTGGTTGGGTTGTGCTTCGGAGGACGCATGGCTTTCGACCTTCGTCTCTCCCGAGCCCGTACGGGAGTTGTAGCGATGAGACAAGATAGTAATTACTAGCGATTGGATACCACGAAAAATTGGGGAGAAAAGGGGGTAAAATTATAATAAAAAATAATAAAAATATTTTAAAAAGAAAGTGCTATTTGTCAAAGCACTTACCATTGGGTTAAAGACTGTCCTCATAAAGATGAACAAGTTAAACCAACAGAGGAAAACGTAAACACAGTGTAATGTTACACTGCTCTGTTTTCTGATACTGAGATCTTCATAGTTGAATCGTTAGGATCTACTGTGATTGATACTGCATGTACACGCACATTGTGTGGTGCAAAATGGCTTGATAACTATGTCAGTGAACTAAATATGAAAGCACTACAAAATATGATTGACACACCAAGCAATAGAGCTGACATTTGGAGACGGTAGAATCGTCCATTCTACCAAGAGAGTCAAGATACCAGCAAAAATTGGTCAGACTAAGTGTTTCATTGAAACAGAGGTGGTCCCTGCAGATACAGTGCCTTGCAAAAATATTCATACCCCTTGGCGTTTTTCCTATTTTGTTGCGTTACAACCTCTAATTTAAATAGATTTTATTTGGATTTAATGTAATGGACATACACAAAATAGTCCAAATTGGTGAAGTGAAACAAAAACATTTGTTTAAAATTGTATTTATTTATTTGAAACATAAAATTGGTGCGTGCATATGTATTCACCCCCTTTCCTATGAAACCCCTAAATAAGATCTGGTGCAACCAATTACCTTCAGAAGTCACATAATTAGTTAAATAAAGTCCACCTCTGTGCAATCTAAGTGTCACATGATCCGTCACATGATCTCAGTATTTATGAACCTGTTCTGAAAGGCCCCAGAGTCTGCAACACTACTAAGCAAGCGGCACCATGAAGACCAAGGAGCTCTCCAAACAGGTCAGGGACAAAGTTGTGGAGATGTACAGATAAGGGTTGGGTTATAAAAAAATATCAGAAACTTTGAATATCCCACGTAGCACCATTAAATCCATTATAGAATATGGCACCACACAAACCTGCCAAGAGAGGGCCGCCCGCCAAAACTCACGGACTAGGCAAGGAGGGCATTAATCAGAGAGGCAACAAAAGAGACCAAAGATAACCCCGAAGGAGCTGCAAAGCTCCACATCGGAGATTGGAGTATCTGTCCATAGGACCAATTTAAGCCGTACACTCCACAGAGCTGGACTTTACAGAAGAGTGGCCAGAAAAAAGCCATTGCTTAAAGAAAATAAATAAGCAAACACGTTTGGTGTTTGCCAAAAGGCATGTGGGAGACTCCCCAAACATATGGAAGAAGGTACTCTGGTCAGATGAGACTAAAATGTAGCTTTTTGGCCATCAAGGAAAACACTATGTCTGGCGCAAACACAACACCTCTCATCACCCCGAGAATATCATCCCAAAAGTGAAGCATGGTGGTGGCAGCATCATGCTGTGGGGATGTTTTTCATTGGCAGGGCCTGGGAAACTGGTCAGAACTGAAGGAATGGTGGACAGCGCTAAATACAGAGAAATTCTTGAGGGAAACCTGTTTCAATCTTCCAGAGATTTGAGACTGGGACGGAGGTTCACCTTCCAGCAGGACAATGACCCTAAGCATACTACTAAAGCAACACTCGAGTGGTTTAAGATGAAACATTTAAAATGTCTTGGAATGGCCTAGTCAAAGCCCAGACCTCAATCCAATTGAGAATCTGTGGTATGACTTAAAGATTGCTTAAAGATTAAATAGTTACAAAGCATTGTATACAGCACAGAACCCATCCAACTTGAAGGAGCTGGAGCAGTTTTGCCTTGAAGAATGGGCAAAAATCCCAGTGGCTAGATGTGCCAAGCTTATAGAGAAGAGAGACAAGAGACATGTAGCTGTAATTGCTGCAAAAGATGGCTCTACAAAGTATTGACTTTTGGGGGTGAATAGTTATGCACGCCCAAGTACTGTTTTTTTTGTCTTTTTTCTTGTTTGTTTCACAATAAAAAACTATTTTGTATCTTCAAAGTGGTAGGCATGTTGTGTAAATGAAATGATACAACCCCCCCCCAAAATCCATTTTAATTCCAGGTTACAAGGCAACAAAATAAGAAAAATGCCAAAGGGGGTGAATACTTTCACAAGCCACTGTATCCCCGTACTATTAAGCAAAGCTTCCCTCAAGAAGGCAGGGGCTGTCCTAGACATAAAAAATGACAAGGCAGTGATGTTTAATAAACAACCAGTGACCCTTCAACTTACTACCTCAGGCCACTATTGTGTAAACATTTTTGACAAAGATATCAGAGTCTATGTAAAAATTTGATTCTGATGGAAACAGAGCACATGGAGATTCTGACAGTGACAGAGGAAAAACAAAGTTTTTTAAAAACGTCACAAACAGTTTGGACATGCTACAGTTGACAGAGTTCAGAAATTACTCAGCAGTTCTAGGAATAATGACGAGTGTATTTCCATTCTACGGCAGATATTTAACAGTGTTGAGACATGCCAGAAATACAGCATACCTAAGCCCAGACCAGCTGTTGGTTTGCCACTGGCTTCCAAGTACGATGAAACAGTAGCTGTAGATCTACATGAGATAGGACATAGTGTGTGGTACTTTCACATAATTGACCAAATCATATGCTTCAGTACTGGGAGCATTGTGAATACAAAGAAGCCCAGTGAAATCATCAAGCACTTAATTCATTCCTGGATAAGTGTGCATGACCCGCCCCAGAAATTGTACAGTTACAATGGAGGAGAATTAAATAATAATTAAATAAGAGAAATGGCTGAGAAATTCAACATGGAAGTAAAGACAACTGCTGCATACAGTCCATAGAGCAATGGACTTCTGGAGAGACATAATCAAACACTCACAGAAAGTGAAGCAAGACAATGGATGTGACTGGAAAACAGCCCTAGATTGGGCTTTGATGGCAAAAAACTCAATGCACAATGTTCATGGTTACAGCCCACACCAACTAGTGTTGGGGCAGAACCCTAATCCTTCCTCTGTATTGGTTGACAAGTCAACAGAACTAGAAGGGAACAGTGTGAGTGCATGGATGGGACAGCACCTTTCAGCACTACATGCAGCGAGAAAAGCGTTCACTGAAGCAGAGTGCTCAGAGAGAATTCGCAGGGCTCTGCGTAAACAGCTACGACCCACCAATGAGAAGTACGAGACTGAAAACAAAGTGTACTACAAACGAGTTGACTGTCAAGAGTACAAAGGATGGTGTGGTGATATTTGTGAGGCACGGAGGCACCATTGTCAGGGTGCATCACTCAAGATTGCGGAAAGTAAATGACCAACAAGACGGAGGGGCTGTTGCTGAGAATCAGCCTCCTAATGAAAATGACAAAAAGGACACAGTAACAGACACAAACCTACCAGATGTCGCATCCAATGATATGGACACTGAAACTGACACAGGAAATGGAGCAGGGACCTTCAACCATGACACAGGTAATACTGTTGAGCGTTCAAATAAGGAAAACATTCAACAACAGCCACATGTGTTAAGAGAACATGGTTGTTTCAATCTGAAAACTGGACAAACTGTTAAATACATGGACAGAGAAAGTGGTATTCCACACACAGCAACCGTCATTGGACGAGCAGGAAGGAAAACACCAGAACTGGTCCAACTTGCAGTACTCTGAACCAGCTACACTTTCTGGTACAACAGGGTCAGCTGACCTGTCACTTGTAGATCATCTCTGAATTGAACTAATGGAAAATCAGAATGACATTCAAAATGATGTACTTAAAACAAAGAACATGTCATTTGACTCAGCTAAACTAGATAAGCTCAGTAATTGGAGGAAAAATTTAATGTTTGAGGAAGTCAAAGGCAATGGCCAAAAATGTGTCTCAACAAGGTGGGTGTGTACCCTTAAAGAATCCTTAACTGGAATAATGCCAAAAGCACATCTAGTGGCTAGAGGTTGAGGAGCTGGCTGCTAAAGAACTCCCAAGAGCCTTACCGACATGCGCCTCAGTGATCTGCCAGAAAAAAATGGACACTTCATTCCATAGACATCAAATCTGCATTTTTGCAGGGAACAGAGCTGTCAAGGGACATTCACATCCGAGCGCCGCCTGAAGCTACGAGCGAAGGAACACTGTGGAAACTAAAAAAAAGTGTGTGTATGGCCTGGCAGATAAATCACTCTACTGGTACAACAAAGTGCAGAGTACAGGTGGAAAAACGGTGGATTCTGCAATCGTCTATTGGCTTGATCGATTTTCCATTGGTTCAATTCTGAGTTTATCTACACGTGACGTTGTTAAACTGGAACCTAGTCGTTGTGTCATTTTAAGTTAACTACTATACTAAGCAGCAGTCTACCTCTACAACCTACCAAACCTCTGGGAGGGAGGGGATGTAAATCAGGTCATGGAAAAAAGGGAAATGTAACCAGGCTCATTTTGGGCAGAATGCAGGTTAGCACAAGCTTGAAACAGCATAGAAAAAAGAAAGACAACTCAGTTTCCTATAATCCAAGTCCAAATTCAGAGATGGCCCCAAATGAGTGTTTGGGTTATTTAACAGTCAAACCATCTGCTAGATATTTACTCAAATCACTCTGGGTTCATTTCAGGTGACAAGTCTACTTTCCAAATGGTGAGAAATGTTGCCACTCCTGAAGTCGTTTTTCTGTCAATGTTTTTTTAGACATCCTATTTTCAGAGAAGATCTCAGTTTTTTTTTTTAAAGTCATTCTCAGTGTGAAGATTGACACAGCGTATGAATCTGATCTGAATGGGGAATCTAACGACTTGAAATCAGCCAGGCACAAATGATCTTATCAAAAGCTTCACGAAAGTGTTTAATTCTTCCAAGAATGTCAATAACCTGGCAGTGTTATTTGAATCACAAGTAGAAAAATGCATTCATTAAAGAAAAACACCCGAGCTATAGTTTCATGGGGAGCCTGGTAAAATGTCTCCGTCTGTTCATATTCCCTAGCGGAGTCCTTGTGGTGTTCGGTGATCCAATTCCTCAGCTGAGTTTTGATTACACGCTACCCTGCAAGCCGGTGTACTTTTCACCAATGCCCTTTCAGAGTTCCATGTTTCTGAGAACCTGGACAAAGCCACCTTGTTCCAGAAGCAGAACCTCAAAGAGAGCAGCCTTTGTTGTTGGCTCCCATACCTGTGCATTGATACAGTGTCCGGTAGCTACAGCAGGAATGAGAAGTTCTGACCACCATGTCCTTTATCCAGAACGGACAAAAATGTTGTTATTTGTGCCATGTAGAGCCATCAGTAAAATCAAATAACATTTTATTTGTCACATGCGCTGAATACAGCATTTCACCTTACAGTGAAATGCTTACTTACAAGCCTATAACCAACAATGCAGTTTTAAGACAAAATACCTACAAAAATAAGAAATAAAAGTAACACATAATTAAAGAGCAGCAGTAAAATAACAATAGCGAGGCTATATACAGTGAGTACCGGTACAGAGTCAATGTATGGGGGCACCGGTTAGTCGAGGTAATATGCACAGTACATGTAGGTAGAGTTATTAAAGTGACTATGCATAGATAATAACAGAGTGGCAGCAGTGTAAAAGAGGCGGGTGGGGGCAATGCAAATTAGATTAGATGTTCAGGAGTCTTATGGCTTGAGGGTAGAAGCTGTTAAGAAGCCTCATGGACCTAGACTTGGCGCTCTGGTACCGCTTGCCGTGCGGTAGCAGAGAGAACAGTCTATGACTATTTTTAGGGCCTTCCTCTGACATCGCCTGGTATAGAGGTCCATCCTGGATGGCAGGAAGCTTGGCTTTAGATGTACAGTAACTAATGGAACTAATGTTCAGCCCTTCACCCATTCCTGGAAGGCAATGTCCGACAGAGGCAATGGTACAGCACACAAGTGTGTCCACTGCCAATACTCCATACACCAGGCCTCAAAGTCAAAGACAACTCTAGTCTGCACCAGCTTCGGTTGCTGACGGTGTCTAAAGCTGTAATAGTCCAAGGCCGAATATTTCGCAGGTTGACGTTTATTGTCACGAGTCTTGTCCTGGAGGCAGAACTGAGCGATTTCCCCTTAGATAGGCCAGCAGCAAAGTCAAAATTGGTTATATTGTAAAAGTTCATGATTTATTAATTTTTTTAGCTTTTTGGTCTTCATTTAAGGTTAGGGTTAGGCATTAGGGTTAGCAGTGTGGTTAAGGTTCGGGTTCAAATCAGATTTGAGGACTTTGTGGCTGTGCCAGCTAGTGACAACTACGCAGAGCTGGCTCCAGAACAAGATTCACGACGAAAAATGCTAACCTGCGAATATTTCAGGGCAAAGACATAATAATAATGAACAAAAATAGGCCTCCTTTATTTCAAAGCTTAGAGGAAAAACAGCTTATCTCTGATGGATAGAAGAATACACTGTCATCACTTTGAGAATTCTTTCCATCAGCTGAAAATGTGTTCAAGTCATCTTATCTATATAATAATTCAGCAGACAAGTACACAGCCCACTGACAATAGCAGGAACAAGACTAGACCGCTAGGACTAACTAAACAAAAGTTGTGAATGAGGCGACTGCTCAGCTAAAAGTGTCAAGACAATCGAGATTCCAATCTGCCGTCTCTGGCCTGTAGTACAGTATAGCGTAATCTTTTTCAATAAATCCCTATAAGCAACTGCAGTCAGGCTATACAGGAAGGTTACAAAAAAATCAGTCGTTTTAAAAGGCAAACGCTTACATTTATGAATGAATGCATATGAACAATAGCCTGGTTAACCCAGATTGAGCGCCGCGTTCACAGTGTGTTCAGTCTGGTTTAAAAACCTCTACGGGATGGGTGTTCCTACACCGGGACGGTTGTTGCTGACGTGCGCTAATGTGACTAGAATGACGTTGTAAGTAACAGCCAACTTTCCAGAAAGCTTCAATTCTTGTCATTGTAACAGAAGTGTCCAATTTACAATAGCTATGAGTGAAAAAAAATACCACGCTATCGTTTGAGGAGAGTGCACAACGACAAATAAACTTTTATCACGGCAACTGGTTTGATACATTCCCCTCTGAAGGTAAATAATGTACTTACATTCAGTAATCTTCAGTAAGACATGCAAAAAAAGGAGCTAAGTACAGACTGATCAGTTTTGGAGGAAGAATTCGAAGGGCAGTTTCAGTCTCAAAATGTTTATGCAAATCAATGCCAAATTCTGCAGTTGGTTATTCAACCATTTTAGCAAAAACTGGAGTTACTGCTATAATGCCCCTTACAGAATGTAGAACATAAAGACACACCACCTCTCTCTAGTTCAGACTTCACTCCATAGGTACAACATTAGCTCGCCTATTAGCTCGATTTCCCGTTTGTCGCATGCCATGTTAAGCAGTATGGATGTATACAGAGAAACGCAAAGCCAGATCAAGCTACAGACATAACGAGCAGTGCAGTCAATGTTGATCGGGTCAAATGCCCAGGCCCAAAAATATTTTATGAACTCACTGCACCAATGGCCCACCAGAGGGTTGTCAGAAACACTGAATGCATAGGACATGGGATAGAGTGCAGTATTGAAACAAGAGTGTGTTGGGGTCAATATCAACTTGAAATGACTGGGTCATGTACTTTGAACAGAAATATTCCATAATGTGGAAATAGTTCATTTAAAAATCCAAACTCCATGACTCCAATCTGTCTGAAATCGGGATGAATTTGGCAGAAGGTCTGCCTAGCGTCTACAACAATGAATAATCAATGAATCCATGACGATGTCATCAGAGAGGGACAGTTCCAGGTTCCACCCACCTCTTTGACCTCCAGCAGTCTGCCAGAAAACTGGTTTTTGGCCCGTCGGGCAGCGGCTGGGGACTTGTGGTGGGTGATGGTCACGATGTTGCTGGGTGTGCCCAGACACGCCAAGCGCCTCTGGGTACCAGGCGAGGAGGAGGCTGGCAGGAGGGAGACACTACGGGACCGACCGGAAGATGACGAGCCCTAAGAGAGAAAGACAAAAAAAAAGAGAGGAGGGATATGTGAAGTGCCAACTACTCAACTACTTCCTACTTCTACTTTCATCTAACATTCACCTGTATCCTATGAACTGTGAGTCTGGTTTGTGAATCAAACCAGAAAACAGAAAGGGGTTTAGCCTTCTTCAATAAGCTTGGGTACTGTATGAAAGCCATGTTGAAACCAGTGCCTGGCGAAGGGCAGCAAACCGAAGACAGCACCTTGTTGTTTCCTTAAAAGGTCCACATTTCAGTCGTATGAAGAGAACCATGACTAACCCTTAGCCTGGGCCTCTTGTTATCACAAACCCCAAACAAAACCAGAGCAAAAGCTTCCACCTCTCCAGTGAGGTTAACTCCTAAATTAGTTTCAGGGTACTCCTGACAAGAGCCAAGAAGTTACATAGAAGTGAACGACCAGTTAAAAGAGATTTAAGAAGCTATCAACGGAACTTAAAAAAGTGGACCTTTGCCTTTCGTTTCCTTTATAGCTCACACCACCATCAAAATCAAATCCGGTTCGCTCCTTCCCTCTCTACATCTCCCTGCCCTCTGTAGAATAGCTGCCATGTCTCTGTCGGAACTCGTCCTCACCCTCAATCAATTTACAGCAGTCCCAGAGAGAAAGAGTCCCTACAACCTGGATACCACAGAGGACTGGGCACAGCACAGCCAAGAGAGAGAGAGAGAGAGAGCAGTAAGATAAATACATAAATCAAATAAACAACTGTCCCTGAGCACTGCAAACCGGAGGGGAAACAACTCCAGTTTTAGAACTGGCAACTCTCGCTCCCAGGAGCTCAGAGCCATAATAGTCACAAACGGACAAGGGCGCAATGTGACATTGCAGGAAAGTACAGGACGTAATCTACAGTGCATTCAGAAAGTATTCCGACCCCTTGACTTTTCCACATTTTGTTACGTTACAGCCTTATTCTAAAATTTATTTAAACATTTTTTTTTTTATCACCAATCTACACACTATACCTCAGAATGACACAGTGAAAACAGGATTTTTAGACATTTTTGCAAATGTATTAATACAATTTTTAAAACAGAAATACCTTATTTACCTAAGTATTCAGATCCTTTGCATTGAGACTCGAAATTTAGCACAGGTGCATCCTGTTTCCATTGATCACCCTTGAGATGTTTCTACAACTTGATTGAAGTCCACCTGTGGTAAATTCAATAGATTGGACATGATTTGGAAGGGCACACACCTGTCTATATAAGGTCCCACAGTTGACAGTGCATGTCAGAGCAAAAACCAAGCCATGAGATCGAAGAAATTGTCCGTAGAGCTCCGAGACAGGATTGTGTTGAGGCACAGATCTGAGGAAGGGTACCAAAAAATGTCTGCAGCATTGAAAGTCCCCAAGAACATAGTGGCCTCAATCATTCTTAAATTTACCAAGAACCCAATGGTCACTCTGACAGAGCTCCAGAGTTCTTCTGTGGAGATGGGGGAACCTTCCAGAAGGACAACCATTTCTGCAGCACTCCACCAATCAGGCCTTTATGGTAGAGTGGCCAGACGGAAGCCACTCCTCAGTAAAAAGGCACATGACAACCCGCTTGGAGTTTGCAAGAATGCACCTAAAGGACTCTCAGACCATGAGAAACAAGATTCTCTGGTCTGATGAAACCGAGATTGATACTCTTTGGCCAAGCATCACATCTGGAGGAAAACTGGCACCATCCCTACGGTGAAGCATGGTGGTGGCAGCATCATGCTGTGGGGATATTTTTCAGCAGCAGGGACTGGGAGACTCGTCAGGATCAAGGGAAAGATGAACGGAGGAAAATAAAAAGAGATCCTTGATGAAAACTTGCTCCAGAGTGCTCAGGACCTCAGACTGGGGCAAAGGTTCACCGTCCAACAGGACAACGACCCTCAGCACACAGCTAAGACAACGCAGGAGTGGCTTCGGGACAAGTCTCTGAATGTCCTTAAGTGGTCCAGCCAGAGCCCAGACTTGAACCCAATCGAACACCTCTGGAGAGACCTGAAAATAGCTGTGCAGCGACGCTCCCCATCCAACCTGACAGAGCTTGAGAGGATCTGCAGAGAAGAATGAGAGAAACTCCCCAAACACAGGTGTGCCAAGCTTGTAGCGTCATACCCAAGAAGACTTGAGGCTGTAATCGCTACAAGGTGCTTCAACAAAGTACTGAGTAAAGGGTCTGAATACTTATGTGATATTTTTTTATTTTTCTCTACATTTGCAAACATTTCGACCAACCTTTTTTTGCTTTGTCATTATTGGGTATTGTGTGTAGATTGACGAGGAAAAACAACAATTTAAATCAATTTTATTGATTCATTTGAATTTAGAAAATGCTCTGTTATTAAAATAAATAGAAGTTTTGCTCCATGAAGTAATCCAATAATGTGTACAAATCTTCTCTCATTGATTGAGACAGTTGGGTCCACCTAAAAGTGCATGTCACTCACCTGTCACGATCAATGAGAGAAGATTTGAAATAGACAAGATGGCAGTGTACACATAAAAGGAGCATTTTCTAAATTCAAACAAACCACCTGCAACTGGATACTGATATTTTAGAAGATACATGTTTGGCCGAATCGAGAACGAATATAGTATCGCCAAATTAAGGTTAGTCGAAGATTCTCTGTGCTACACCAAATAGTACCCTTCATGTAACGGCTAATGGACCATCACATTAGCCCATTACAATCTGCTAGCTAGGCTAACTTATGAATACAGCAAAGATTATTCAAGCTTGTGAACTACGGTACTTGTTCTACTTTTCTGTGGATACAGAAACTACTTTTCTGTCGATACAGAAAGAAAAACATGACTTTTCTCATAAAAAGGTACAAAAAACTGTGTACTAATGAAACTCTCCAATTTCTGCATTCTATTAGGTCTCCAAATTGGGACGGTTAAAGACTTATCCCCCTTGCTTAATGCATTTCCCTATTAGGAAACAATTGAGTGAATAAATCTACATATACTGTATACATAATGCAGTCACTCTCCACGTACTGCAACCTCAGCAGTGTTTCACCGAGCTCCCTTCCCCCCCTCCCAAACTGGCAGGTCTGCCCCTCACAGGTGTGCCCTTACTGCGTGGGTCGACTTGGCCCTCCATAATAGAACGTGGGCAGTGGGCGCCACATAGGTCAGGAGACGGTATTAAAGACAGAAATAATCTACTGTAATTTATCTGTAGTGGGGCTCTGCTGGGCCTGTTAAGAGGCACCTGAAAAAGAGACTGATGCCGAATACCCGCCTGAGCACACCACTCCTGCATCAAAAGCAATGATATGCTGGGGGGCCTGCAGGGAAATAAGTCTACAAAGAGCCGGGATGAGAGGAATTTCAAACCTCAATGAGAGTTATTCTAAATTACAGTATCATCCTCTCTTCCACTGCAGTGTGGTAGGAAACGTAGCCTCCGGCTATATAAGAGATGCCTTTCTTCCTTACATGAACCAACTACAGTACAAAGAGTCATTGTAAATACACCAGAGAAAAAGGGTTGCTCTTTGTAACTGGTGACCGACTCATTGAAAGAAATGGTATGAAATAGGGCTGGGGTGGTCATGAAATGTTGTCAGCCGGTGATCGTCAAGCAAATAACTGCCGATCTCACGGTAATTGGCCGTTAATTAACAAACATATTTAGCATCAACACATCTACATTTAAAAAAAATGATAAACCCATTTAATATAGCCTACACCATCACAATAAATCCATTATTTATTTTAGACAGGTCTAAAGAAACATGATATGAAGAAAATTCTGTCTATTTCAGAAGAACAGAATAGCATACTCAGTGTTAGGCCCTGATCTGGCTATGGGCTACACTAGTTCATTTATCTGAAAAGATTTGCTTAAAATTCCGTGGAATTATGTTATATTATTTTAGAGTATGAAAAATGCAATTAAACATAGCTGAATAAAATAGAAAGGATATGGGCCCGAGTGACGCAGCGGTGCTAGAGGCGTTACTACAGACCCGGGTTCATTCCCGGGCTGTGCCACAACTGGCCGTGAGTTCCATAGGCGCACAATTGGCCCAGCGTCGTCTGGGTTAGGGGCACGTTTGGCTGGGGGGGGGGGGCCTATACATGGCTCATCGCGCGCTAGCGTCCTTGTGGCAGGCCGGGTGCCTGCAGGCTGACCCAGGTCACCAGTTGAACGGTGTTTCCTCCGACACATTGGTGCGGCTGGTTTCCGGGTTAAGCTGGTGTGTGTTAAGGAGCGCGGTTAGGTGGGTCATGTTTCGGAGGACGCATGACACCACCGTCGCCTGTCCCGAGCCAGTTGGGGAGTTTCAGTGATGAGACAAGATCAAAATCGGGAAGAAAAAGGGGTGTAAAATACAAATTTCAAATCAACATTTGATTTGCATCATGCAGCCTTAGAATGTATTTTTTTTAAATCAACATATACAGTACACTACATAATATATGTGTGAAATTTGTTTTTATTCAGAATGGACCATTATCATGCACCTGTCTCGGAACATGGGCAGGGGGAAAAAAATACATGTCATCTATGCACTTAAATAACAAATGGATGATGCTTTTCCCATGGTTCATTTTCATGCCAGCCAGGTAGGCTATACAGAGAAAAGAGTCGGCCCAAGAATTGAACCCTGTGGCACCCCCATAGAGACTGCCAGAGGTCCGGACAACAGGCCCTCCGATTTGACACACTGAACTCTATCTGATAAGTAGTTGGTGAACCAGGCGAGGCAGTCATTTGACACTCTGGACGGTGTCAAATCGGAGGGCCTGTTGTCTGGACCTCTGGCAGTCTCTATGGGGGTGCCACAGGGTTCAATCCTCGGGCCGACTCTTTTCTCTGTATTCATCCGTGGTGGAAATAAAAGGGAGAAATAGAGGTGGAAGAGGATAGGAAGACTCCCTCTTCTTTTACCTGAGTGCACAAAGAACAAAAATGGCAGGAAAGACTGAGCAAGTTATAGAAACAGGTCCAGAAAGATTTGATTGCAATGGAGGATTGAGAGAGGCCTTAGCAAAAATGCAGGTAAAAAGAGATGAAGAATCACTGGACGAGGACATAACAGCTGAAATGGAAGCAAGACAGTGGACGGAGAAATAAGAAGGCTGGAAAAAAAAATGAGCGGAAAGAACAGGTGTGTAAGGAACGAGATTGAGAGAGTGGAGAAGATACAGTTGAGATCGGAAGTCTACATACACTTTAGCCAAATAACAAATACAAATTGTTTGTACAGATGAACGTGGTACCTTCAGGCGTTTGGAAATTGCTCCCAAGGATGAACCAGACTTCTGGAGGTCTATTTTTTTTTTCTACTGAGGTCTTGGCTGATTTCTTTAGATTTTTCCCATGATGTCAAGCAAAGAGGCACTGAGTTGGAAGGTAGGCCTTGAAATACATCCACGGGTACACCACCAATTGACTCAAATTATGTAAATTAGCCTATAAGAAGCTTCTAAAGCTGTGACATAATTTTCTGGAATTTTCCAAGCTGTTTAAAGGCACAGTCAACTTAGTTTATGTAAACTTCTGACCCACTGGAATTGTAATAGTGAATTTGAAGTGAAATAATCTGTCTGTAAACAATTGTTGGACAAATTACTTGTGTCATGCACAAAGTAGATGTCCTAACCGACTTGCCAAAACCATAGTTTGTTCACAAGAAATGTGTGGAGTGGTTGAAAAACTAGTTTGATTGACTCCAACCTACGTGTATGTGAACTTCCGACTTCAACTGTATAGCCAGTTTTAGGGGAAATGGTCTATGGCAGGGAAAGGGAAAAAAAAGAGGGCTGCCAAGTAGGAGGAAGATGAAAGAACCTGAAAGATATGGTGCACAATGTCCAATTTTTATAAAAGGAACTCAAGGGCATTATGTCCCATGGGGCTCGCAGGACCTGGAAGGGTTGGTTGCCCGCCTACCTGACCTCCATGATGGAGCAGGAAAATGGATAAGGACTTTTGAAGAGCAAACCATGGGTAAGCTACTGGCTGTGGGGGATCTGAAGGCCCTGCTGGCGAGAGTAGTGGGAGTGGCAGAGATGGACGATGTAGGGAGGTCCAGTAACCTGAACGAGGCAAAAAGGACTACACTGGAAGATGGAATAGACTTTGACTCACACCGTCCAGACTTTTGCTGTGCTCTAAGAAGGGAATACCCGGCAAGGATTGAAAGGTCACTGAAAGGAGAAGCAATAGGGGTCACAGAAAGCCCAGCTGCATACCTATATGGACAGCTGAAACGATGGAGGCAGGAAACAGAACGGGATCCAGAGGGGGACCCGCTGATGACAACTCTGTTCCCGGAACTCAGTGGTTGAAGCCATGCCCCAGTCAGTAAGGAGCAGACTGGAGGACGTGGTGGGACTGACTTCAAAGTCACACAAAGAATTCTGTGACCATGTAATCCATGCGGTGGAAAAACACAGAAAGGATAAACAAAGACTCAAGGAACAAGGAAAAGCCATTCAGAACAAGCTAACACAGCTCCAGCTGGAAGAGCTAACGAACAAAGGAGAAAAAAAAGAAAGTCCAAGCTCCAGTGACAGCCCCTGTGCCTGAAGCAGATCAATGGCTGCAGTCTCCCCTGGAGTACTACAACCACCTCCTGTCCAGCAGGCCCAAGTACAACCCACACCACCTGTAGTGAATGTGTATGCACAACAACCCCAACAATGGAATAATGGCAATAGGCAACAAAGACTTCCGCAAAACAATCAGAGAGGAGGAAACAGGGGCCCGCTTGGACCACCTGGGATCTGTTGGGGATGCCAACACCCAGGACACACTCGACGAAAGTGCCCTATTAACCCCTGGCAACAACAGGGAAACAGGAACCAAAATAATTGGAAACAGACTGGAGGAGGCTAGCAACAAAAATCGGAAGCAACCACAGGGTCCTGTGAACCCATGGGCGGAGCCTAAATCAGGGATACTAGGGGTGCCCAGAGGATCCTACAGGGGAGGTTCCCAGTTCCCAGTGACACGAGAGCTGATCAAGAACCCTATCCTGCAGGTTCAAATAGAGAACAGAGGCACATCCATGATGATAGATACTGGAGCCACTTACACATGTGTAAGTCCAAATTATACCTCTCATCTCCCCATGTCTGGTAAATATGCCAAAACTATAGGATTCTCGGGACAAAAACGCAGTTAATTCCAGTGACAGCTCCAGTCCGTTTAACAGCTGATGATAAATCAGCGACCCTTCCTATATTATTGTCAGAACAAACCCCAATGAATCTACTGGGAAGGGATGCTCTATGCAAAATGGGCATACAAATGAAGTGCTCTGCTGAAGGGGTAACGGGACTAAAACCTACAAATGGTAATGACAAAAAGGAACAGCAAATATGTATTGGTCGGGAGAAATGAAGACAGAAATAGGTCAAACTGTAAAGAAGTGGGGAAGGTTTATCCAGGCTCAGATTCCTGAAGCTGATCGAGCAAAACCAGAGTGCACAATGGCACTATGACCCCTACCAAGACCTGTTATTAGAACAACTTTGGATAATAAATGCAAATGGAAAAATCAGTACCAATTATGTCCCAGGAAACAGGGAGCAGCAATGGATGTGATGGACAGGGATGGTTCAGAATGTGGGAAAAAATAGCATAATATTTCTGATTCCGTTCCACACATTACATTGCTAGTAAATAAGGGCGCTATAGTAAAGTATTTAGGTCCCGTGATGAAACAAGCAAAAATAAGCAAGTGGAACAAAAACAGCCTATCCACTGACAAAGCCTTTATTAAAATACTGGCCGCAACAGTAATGAATGGGGACCCAAAGGAGGCAGAAGTTAGAGCTAACCAACAAGTAGAATTAGGAGAAGGGATAGCACCAGATAACAAGCAGAGGCAGGAAATAGAAAAGAAACTTACCAGAAGGGGTGTCACAACATGACACAGACATTGGATTAGTAAAATCAGCAAGTCCTGTGTGCATTAAACTAAAACCAGATGCTAAACACCCCTGGAAAGCCCAATATTATATGAAACCAGAAGCCGAGGAAGGCATAAGCATGACAATTGAGGGGCTGATAAAAGCAGGGGTATTGATAGAAACACAGAGCTGCTATAATACATCTTTATTGCCAGTCCTTAAAGCAGATGGAAAGAAATGGAGACTGGTACATGGCTTATGAGCAATAAATGACATTGCACAGGACTGGCTTGTGGAAGTTCCAAACCCTCACACGCTGCTGATCAATGTTCCCCCAGATGCCAAGTACCTTACAGTGATTGATTGATGTGGAGCATTTTTTAGTGTGCCCCCTGTGGAGGAGTGCAGACATCTGTTTGCTTTCACGTACAAATAAAAAAAGTAAACATATACAGTTGAAGTCGGAAGTTTACATACACCTCAGCCAAATACATTTAAACTCAGTTTTTCACAATTCCTGACATTTAATCCTAGTACAATTTCCCTGTCTTAGGTCAGTTAGGAACACCACTTTAATTTAAGAATGTGAAATGTCAGAATAATAGTAGTGATAATGATTTATTTCAGCTTTTATTTCTTTCATCACATTCCCAGTGGGTCAGAAGTGTACATACCCTCAATTAGTATTTGGTAGCATTGCCTTTAAATTGTGTAACTTGGGTCAAACATTTTGGGTAGCCTTTCACAAGCTTCGCACAACAAGTTGGGTGAATTTTGGCCCATTCCTCCTGACAGAGCTGGTGTAACTGAGTCAGGTTTGTAGGCCTCCCTGCTCGCACACGCTTTTTCAGTTCTGCTCACAAATTTTCTATAGGATTGAGGTCAGAGCTTTGTGATGGCCACTCCAATACCTTGACTTTGCCACAACTTTGGAAGTATGCTTGGGGTCATTGCCCATTTGGAAGACCCATTTGCGACCAAGCTTTAACTTCCTGACTGATGTCTTGAGATGTTGCTTCAATATATCCACAATTTTCCTACCTCATGATGCCATCTATTTTGTGAAGTGCACCAGTCCCTCCTGCAGCAAAGTACCCCCACAACATGATGCTGCCACCCCGTGCTTCACGGTTGGGATGGTGTTCTTCGGCTTGCAAGCCTCCCCCTTTTTCCTCCAAACATAACAATGGTCATTATGGCCAAACAGTTCTATTGTTGTTTCATCAGATTTCTCCAAAAAGTACAATCTTTGTCCCCATGTGCAGTTGCAAACTGTAGTCTGGCTTTTTTTTATGGCGGTTTTGGAGCAATGGCTTCTTCCTTGCTGAGAGGCCATTCAGGTTATGTCGATATATGACTCGTTTTACTGTGGATATAGATACTTTTGTACCTGTTTCCTCCAGCATCTTCACAAGGTCCTTTGCTGTTGTTCTGGGATTGATTTGCACTTTTCGCATCAAAGTACATTCATCTCTAGGAGACAGAATGCGTCTCCTTCCTGAGCGGTATGACGGCTGTTTATACTAGCGTACTATTGTTTGTACAGATGAACGTGGTACCTTCAGGCGTTTGGAAATTGCTCCCAAGGATGAACCAGACTTGAGGTCAACAATTTTTTTTCTGAGGTCTTGGCTGATTTATTTAGATTTTCCCATGATGTCAAGCAAAGAGGCACTGAGTTGAAGGTAGGCCTTGAAATACATCCATGGGTACACCTCCAATTGACTCAAATTATGTAAATTAGCCTATCCGAAGCCTATCCGAAGCCATGACATAATTTTATGGAATGTTCCAAGCTGTTTAAAGGCACAGTCAACTTAGTGCATGTAAACTTCTGACCCACTGGAATTGTGATACAGTGAATTTATAAGTGAAATAATCTGTCTGTGATGTGCATGGTTTTGACCATTGCGCAAGGGGGGAAATGATAGAGGAAGGGATAGAAATGATAATCAAAAATAGAAAAACAAGGATACTGGTCACCATATCTACAGGCAATGGTAGATGATGCACTAATGAGATGCGAAGTATATGCGAAAAACAATGTACGAAAAGGGATAACCACACCCATAGGCCACATTCCGACATATAGTAATAGACCATGTGGATATGATAAAGAAGGTAAACGGTAACACACGTTGGTTATAATAGACAGATTTAGCAGATGGGTAGAAGCAGTACCATCAGCAGATTAGGGATCAGGAACAGTGATAACATTTTTAACCAGAGAAGTAATAACCAGAATAAATGGAACCCTCAAGGCTAAACTGGATCAAACCTGTGCTAGCGCAAAGCTTAATTGGGTGGATGCACGAACACTTGATCTAATGAGTCTAACCCCGCATGAAATGCTTACGGGTCGACCCATGCCAGTGCCAGTTCCAAGAGGGCCCTATAAAGGTCCCTCATTAGAGCGATTAGAAATGGAGTTAAAAGCATGTGTGAGACAACTAACTGCTATCCATGAAGTTATTTATCTCCAGGAAAAAGAACCTGAACCAGGACCAGATGTTCCCGGTCCGGTGATCACAGGAGATCGGGTCTACATCCGAGTGTTCCGGAGGAAGTGGAACAAGCCAAGGCGAGAGGGTCCCTACAAGGTGGTCCTAGCGACACCAACAGCCATCCAGGTGGAAGGAAGCACTACGTGGTAGCATCTAAACTACTGCACCAGAGTTCCGGAAGGGATCGGTGAGCGACCATCAAGCCATGAGGAAGCAGAGGATGCTGATACACCGGAGCAGGAGCCTGGAGGAAACAGAAGGAGAAGAGGACCAAGGCGCAACTCCCACAAGCCAACAGACACTCTCTCCTGAAGATCCAGAGAGTCAAGGGATGGGGAGGAGTGACATGCACGTTTCTCCTGATGGCATATCTACTCTGGTAGATACCCCAGACAGTGGCACTGACCAAGGAGACAGAGAAACAACAAGAAGTAGCGAGGAGGTTGAGTTCCCCGTCATCGACTTCTCTGCTCTCTCATGGTCCCCCTAACGGGGATCTGGTAAAATAACGACTATGGAGGGAAGCAGAAGAAAACGACTGGTATGAATGGGCTCAATATAGAGCGTCTAAATTAAGACAGACAAATGTCTTATTGTGTGCACCTTTGCCACTGAAAGAATTAGTGGTTGTACCTAATCCTTATGATTATAGGGACTGTGCTGACTTGAATCAAAACGTTTGCTATTTGAGAAGATCAAGAAGGCCTTATTGTCCAGCTGAATGTTTGTCATATTTGGGTAATCCACACTATCGAAGATACTACAACCAAACAGACTGGGGAAAATGGTGTCAAGAATTGGATGTACGGGTGGAAGCACAGAAGTTAGAGACCCCCATATAAGCATCAAATAGATTATAAACAACCATATGAATGTCTTAACAGCACAGAAGGACAGCATGAGATGGGTAAGTTTAGAGGCACATGTGAGGGCACATGTGAGGGCCCATGAGACCTACGTGAGACCTACGTATCAAGCAGCCGGGAGTTGGGTGGGAAAAGTAATTACTCACGATAGTTGTCAAAAATCTAACACTACCATTAATTGCACCATATGAAGAACAGACTGTGGTAGTGGCAGATTTCTTCTGGATATGTGGAGGGAACATATGAAGGGCAACAATACCAAAAGGATGGACAGGCCTTTGTGCAAGGTTAGGTTGATTCAACAGATAACGGTCACTGAATGGAACCCTAGTGATACTAAGCAACAAACTACCAAACATAGAAGGAGAGAATATAAGTCTGACCCCAAGGTCTATTTAGAAGCAATAGGCCGACCTAGAGGAATCCCCAAGGAATACAAATGAGGTTAAGGATTTGAATCATTATTTCTCTGGATAACACCAAACAAAAATCCAGAATGGATGAATTCTATTTACTATAACCAACAAAGATTCATTAATTATACAGACTCTGCATTGACAGCTTTGGGAGAAGTCGTACAGGCCACAAGCAGAACGACATGGCAGAACAGGCAGTCCTTGAATTGGCTCTTAGCAGAAAAAGGGGACGTTTGTGTTATGTTTGGCGATGATTGCCATTGCCTCCCCTGGGAAAATGGGGAGCAATGTTTGCAAAAAATGGCAATCATGATAGGTGTTACGTTCCCCAGTTTCTGTGTTCTGGTTTGTACTTGAGTGTATGTGTTTCAGGAGACAGCTTCATGAGTTCTCCCCAACCAGCTGATTGGTCGACTCAATGGCTAATTGATGATTGGAGCTGACCCCGCCCCCTCGTCAAGAAGCAGCTGACTCTAATTAAAATTGCCACCTGAAGATATAAAAGCCAGTGTTCTGTTCAGAAGAGAAAGGATTAGAGATTAGAGAGAGATCATTGTAGGCTAGAGATTGAATATTTTGGAGAGATGATGAGAAAAGATTAGAGGGAGATTGAATATTTTGGAGAGATCATGAGAAGAGATTAGAGAGAGAGTTTGAATATTTTGGAGAGATCATTAGAGAGGATAGGCAGGGTGAGATCATTGAAGGCTGAGGAATGCAGAGAGTTTGATTGAAAGAGAGATATTTGCTGAGAGAGGAGGCTGATGGCTTTGGAGTAATTTACTGTGTTCGTTGTTGCTGGGAGTGGTTGGTATATTCTGTGAGTTTGTTGCTCAGTCAGACAGAGCCTCATTGATGTCCTGTGTTTCTGAGTGTTTGTGAAATTGTTAATAATTATTCTGTTTCATTTGTTCCCAGGGGGGAAGGGGAAGGCACTTAGGGAGTGCTTAGGCAAGAGGCCCGCGGGCATACATATACCCGTAGTATATTCATTGTCTAGGCACACTAGGTAAGACCTGGGCGGACCACCCCCTGTATTTTGGTTAGGGCACCAGGTGGTGTTAAGTTAAGTGGTTAGATAGGAGAGGGGGGAGCTTTGATATTTACTTTCTTTGCTTTGGTTCCGTCCAGCCCCTTTTCCCCATATTACCGTGTAGGAAATAAATCCTAGTAAACGGTAAATTCTGCCTTTGTTGTCCTTACTCACGCCTACAGTCCATACCTCTTTTGCTTCACGGGGAGTTGAGTTGCAGCAGGGTGTTGCGTTCCCTCTTCTCAGAGGTGTGCGTAACAATAGGTGTCGCACTAGTGGTGATGGGAGTGGTATTCTGTTGTGTTTTACCTTTACGGAAATCTCTCCTGATCCAACGACGGTCATTATCAACCCACCCGTGGAGGTGTACCCTGTCCCTGGAGCTCCAGGACAATACACCAACGAAAAGGGAAAACCGTGTAATGCTAAAGGAGGACCTTTGGACTGTCCATTTGGAAATCCTGAAAGCCAATGGGGAGTAGCTCCAGTGGGAGGATGGGCTTGTCGCGTCTATCAACAACAACAATTGTTAGAGATTGAAATAGATGGTGAACTTCCTGACATGTATCCAGCTCCGGACTATGTCGAGGATAATGAGGATCCTAATCCTGATCACAGGTTTCAACCGAATGTAGGAGCACATTGGCACCAACTGTGCCCTAAAAGAGGGTATTGTAAGTGGTGCCCAATGGGATGGAAAGAAAGAGATGGACATTATCATCATATTGAACCGTTGGATTGTGCAATGTGTCAAAGGGGTGATTGCCCATTGTATTGTGATGAATAGTGTGTTTAGTGAATATACATATATTCAGTATATCAATTGTTGAATGATACTATAAATGATGTTAGACCTTCTGAGAATATGTTTTGTCGAAACGTGTATGTAACATAGGGCTTTTCCGGGACCATGCCCTTAATCCTCCGACAGGTTTAACGCTTATGCTAACATGGTTGTTGGAGAGGTGTCCGTGAGGGAGGGCCACATGTTTAGGTGTCATATTGAGAACGATGTTATAAGGGTTTATGAGGTTGAGTTTGTTGTTTTTGTTGTATTCTACATAACTGAGAAAACCTCGGGTAAGACAAAGCAATGCATGCACATGCGTATACACGGTATGTTAAAGTACAATTGGCTGGAGGATGGATATAGTACTTCTTTCTAGCTATATGTGAAAGGAGATGTTTGCTCCCGATTCCCCAGTATGGGTGAGGAAGAGGAGCAACGGTCGATAAGGAGAAAGGGAGGCAGATTGCCTCCACAGCAATACATACAGAAGGTGCTTCTCCTTCTCACGTGTACTGGATCAAATTTAAGGGTTTGGGACGGGGGAATGTATGGGTGTTTTCTGTTAAGAGAATGTATTTCTTGTTAAAATGCTGAAGAGCTCTAAAAGGAGTAAGCAAAGACACAATGTGTATTCCTGCGATTAAGTGTATTTATTGGTATAATTCTATAATGGCCTATAGTTATCTGTACTTAATCCTATAATGGCCTGTAGTAATATTATAATACGATAATGACATGTAGCAATCTTATAATTGCCAATAGTAATCTGTACTTATTATTTTCTGGAAATAATGTACAGGCGCGCCACCAATATAATCGATCCAAGGAACTAGAGGGGAGTTGAAACCCCGCCTAGAGGAAAGAACTTAGATTTGGAAACAATCGTGGAGTAAAGCCAAGGGGATATGGTTATTAGCTTAAAGTGGAGGGACTATGAAACTTGAATAAGCATGAAACTGTATAAAAGGAGTGGACTGAGACCGGCAGTTGCTCCATGGACCAACTCGGCTTGTTACTTTGTAATAAAGTCTATTTGAATTCACAGGCTCCGATATCTGAGAGATATTATTGAACCAATATTTCCACGACGTTAGCAAGTTTGGTAGGCTACTATTGATCATCAGCAGCATCAGAGCTTGGAGAAGTCTAGTTACCGTGACTAAACGGTCACGTGGAATTTGACTGTGTTCATGGCTCGTGCCTACTGGTGTGCTGTGGTGGCAATACAGTCACCATAATAGCCCTAGTATGAAATGCTTGACAGCTTTGTTAATACAAAGTGTTAAATCTCCACCGAAAGCATAAATAAGCAGCTAACCTGAGGAAAGCGGTGTTTACTTATCAGTTGTACACCCAGCATTGGAGATAAAATACTGTAGAACAGAAATGCCCTCATTCCCCAAATGTATTTCAGTGCTCAGGCTAACATGGAGTCATTGTAGATTGTGTATGCTAAGCCAGGAATACATATTAGCCTTCGGAGGAGATGCAATACTGATCTCTGAAGTAGAATGGGAAGCTTAGACACGATTAGACTACGACGGTTGCATGGTAATGACAACTTGTGCCCTCTGTCACGGTACAGGAATCCACCCCCAAAAACTGCTTTTGACAAGAAAAAAAATCCTCATCTTCCTCTTCCCCCTCTTCTTTTGGGAGCCTTTCCCTTGCTGATCCAAGTTAGGGAGTATAATTGGACTTCTCTGTCTATTCAACTGTGCAGCACTTTTTGAAAAAGCGAATGTGGTTTGAGAGTTTGCAATTACATTTTTCAAGCTGGTATCCAATAATCTAAAGGCGTTTTCTTTACTTTTAAATATATGGATGAGTGCAGAAAGTCAGAACCAGGACACAACTAGAGATAACGACATGGAGAACCGTATAAGTGTATGTATGCCTACAGTATATAGAGAACTGAAAGTAGGCAGGTGTTTGTGCTGGGCCAATTGTTTGTACAGAGTCAGTAGCTGAGGTGTGGATGGGTGCATCGGGACTCACCAGCCCCTCCTGGCTGCCTCCCGTCGTTCTCTCCACACTCAGATGCTCATCCGACCCCTTCAACTTCCACACCTAAGGCCAAACACAAAATAACAGAGAACTCAGTACATGGTCCTGTTCAGTAGGTTGGGAAATGGAAAGACACTACCTGAACTTGTCCAATAAGAAAAGTTATTTATGTTTTCCATTACAAATCTATGTGCCCTACTGAACATGACCCAGATGCAAAACGGATTACGTTTCTTCCTTCCGCGGTTCAAATTAACTAGTCGGCTCACTACTATACAGTAGGTTCTGAATCTCAACTGTTTCCTCCACAACCTAGTGACTTCCAAAACCAGGCTGTCAAGGCCCACAGCAGAGAGCCAGAGGATGGGGTAACTCCATAATGAGGCTGACACTCCACTGGCTCCACTGTCAAATGGAGAAGCAATGTACCCCAACAGGGCTGAACTGGACCTCCAGAGATGGTGAATGCATGGTCTGCTATCCTCTTATCTAACATACCAAGAGAGCAGAAGTCCATAACCAGCCATACTTCTGCAAATTCAAAACATTCCCCAAATCAAGTCAACATTGGCACAGGCTGAAAACAAAACTCATTTACATAAGGAAAACAGGTCATTCTGATTGTCTTTTTGACATGGAAACTGGACGAATATTTCTGCGAGTTCCTGTGCCACGAGGCATGGGTGGAGGAAACGGGGGTGATGCATCATGGGAGAGAGAGAGAGAGGAGATGCAGACAGACAGAGAGCGCATTGATTGTAGACTGCTGCGGTGCACTCACACAATCAGTCTGAGGACATGGAGAGATGGTGGGGGGGGGAGGAAAGGGACAGAAAAACAGCATTGAAGAATAGGCTACTTGCTGAAACATTTTCCAACAAAGACAACACAACATGCTGGAGTAGAATTAAAAAAACGAAACACTCAGGTGGCAATCCTGAATCACTATGACCTCGATGTGAATATGACTTTCCCCACACAAAAGCTTTTGAAATCAAAAAGGTTTCCCATTTAAAAGCTATTGCCAGGTGGCACATACCCAGGTTACCTCTTACACTCAAGCAGAGAATCAGGGATGATAATGTATTCAAAAAGGGAATAGCTGACTCATAAGGCCTACTGTAGCAGCTGCAGGGCCCTATGTGAGTCCATAACCAGCCATACTTCAGCAAATTATATACACTCCTCAAATCACATCTACATTGGCACTGGCTGAACATAAACTCATTTACATCAGAAAATGTGTCTGTCCGGTGTCTTTCTTTTTGATAGGAAACAGGAACAATATTTATGAGTTACAGTGCCACGAGGCATGGGTGGAGGAAATGAGGGCGATGCATCATAGGAGAGACAGAGAAGATGCAGACAGACAGAGAGAGCATTGAATGTAGACTGCTGCGGTGCACTCACACAATCAGTCTGAGGACATGGGGAGATGGTGCGGGGGGGGGGAAGAGAAAGAGAGCGAGCGAAGGAAAAGGAGATAAAAACCAGCACTATACAGTATGCTGAAGAATAAGCCATTTGCTGAAACATTTTCTTACAAAAACAACACAATATGTTGTAGTAGAATAAAAAGGACTAAAACACTCAGGTGGCAGTCCTGAATCACCACGACCTCGGTGTGAATATGACTTTCACAGACTTTCCCCACACAAAAGCTTTTGAAATCAAAAAGGGTTTATAGGTTTGGAAGGGTCCCCCCCTTCAAAGCTATTGCCAGGTGGCACGTACCCAACTTCGCTCTCACACTCAAACAGGCAGAGAATCAGGGATGATACTGTATTCAAAAGGGAACAGCGGTCTCACATAAGGCCAACTGTAGCAGCTGCAGAGCCCTGTGGGAGGAGATAGCAGGAGAGTTAGAGGGGTAGCGGTGGGAGGAGCAGGTGTACGAGGTGTACGAGGTGCCAAGATCAGATGGGATCTAATGGAGAGGAGCAATCTGCGAGGTGATGGTACGAAAGCACTGTCTTCAGAAAGTATTCACCCCCCTTTACTTTGTTCACATTTTGTTGTGTTACAGCCTGAATTTAAAATTGATTAAATTGAGATGTTGTGTCACACAATACCCCATAATGTCAAAGTGGAATTATGTTTTTAGAAATGTTTACAAAATTAATAAAAAATGAAAGCTGAAACATCTTGAGTCAGTAAGTATTCAACCCCTTTGTTATGGCAAGCCTAAATAAGTTTAGGAGTGAAAAGTGGCTTAAAAACTCAATACATTGCATGGGCTCTGTATGCAATAATACATGATTTTTGAATGACTACCTCTCTGTACCCCACATATAATGCACAATCTGTAACATCCCACAGTTGAGGAGTGAATTTCAAACACAGATTTAACCACAAAGACCAGGGAAGTTTTCCAATGCCTTGAAAAGAAGGGCATCTTATTAGTAAATGGGGAAAAAATGTAAAAGCTGACATTGAATATCCCTTTGAGCATTGTAAAGTTATTAATAACACTTTGGATGGTGTATCAATACACCCAGTCACTACAAAGATACATGCATCCTTCCTAACCGAGTTGCCGGAGAAGAAGGAAACCGCTCAGGGATTTCACCATGAGGCCAATGGTGAGTTTAAAAACAGAGTTTAATGGCTGTGATAGGAGAAAACTGAGGATGGATCAACAACATTGTAGTTACTCCACAATACTAACCTAAATGACAGAGTGAAAAGAAGGAAGCCTGTACAGAATAAAAAAATAAATAAAAAAATGCATCCAGGTTGCATTAAGGCACTAAAGTAAAAATGCAAGAAATGTGTCAAATAAATTAACTTTTTGTCCTGAATACAAAACGTTATGTTATGTTTGGCGCAAATCCAACAACACATCACTGAGTACCACTCTTCATATTTTCAAGCATGGTGGTGGCTGCATCATGTTATGGGTATATAGAATAACTATCTTCAAAGTAATGACTCAGGACGTCGGTTGTGAGATGAAAGCTTCTTTTAGTAATAATACTGATTTACTTGTACATAACTGACGCTATCGCTTTTTTTAAACTTCCTGTCGCAACGCATTCTGGTACTTGCGGTCAATAGCGTAATCTAATACATCAGAAATATGTACATAGTTCTCTCAATATCCATCACATGAATTCTAATACAATTACTCTTGTACATATGTAAATAACTGTAAAAGAAATATATCTTTAGATACAGCTCAATGAATGAACTGTATACATTAACTCTGTCACCCATTTAAGTTACAACATCCTCCGCCCGATGAACAACTGTGTTCATCTAAATCTCTAAGCAGTATATCAACTGAATAGGTCTCCTCAAAGTCCCTGAGGCAGTTCGAACTGAACATGACTTAACTAGGCCATCTTGGCCTGGAAACAGTTCCTCAAACTTCCGTAGTTTCCAGGTTTGTCTAGGTGTGTTATCTTCTCCGATGACTGCAACGTCACTCACTTTCAGTTGGGTGGGCTGTGGTGTGTTACATACAGCAGTGTGCTGACTATAGATCCAGTAGGTAGTCTCTTCGCCAGCTGTTCCAGAAGCTGGTCACAAGTCTCTGCCTGTACTTCCATCTGCGTGCCTTTTTCTCCTTGTTGAGCTTTGGGTGCTGAGTTTTCTGCCTTGAACAGTTCGTCAGCAGTCAGTTCACCTTGCATCTTCATGTTTGTATGAGCATTGGCTATGAATCTCTTTATCCAGGCGGTCACAACACTCTTCAGTTTGCTGTACCTTTCAAGCTCCAACATGGGTTCAGTGCTGTCTGTGCTGTTTGATGTGAGCTGTACAGTCACCAGGTCACTGGACTTGAGTTCTGTATCCACCTCTTCTGGATCCTTCGTCATCAATCTCCTCCGACTGATTGGGTGATGCCAGAATGCTTGGTCCGTTCCACCATAGCTGGCTCTGTGTCAAGTTTTGAACAGTTTGTCCTCTTGTAGGGATGTCGGCTGGATTTATTTTCCCTTCCATATGTGACCATGACTCTGGATTGGTCAAGAACTGGATCTGTGTCACTCTGTTTGCGACAAACTGTTTACATTACTGAGCTGCAAATCCAATGCAGCACAATCATAGAGGCTGTCCACATTTTGATCTGGTTTTGTTCCATTTTCAGTGTGGTCATGAGTTTTTTTTGCTATTCTCGCTCCAATCACAGCTCCCATGAGCTCCAGGCGTGGCAGTGTCATTTTCTTGAGTGGGGCTACCCTGGACTTTGATGTGACTAGACTTGTCATTGTTTCTCTGTCTTGTGATTCACCTTGCATGTAAGCTACAGCACTGTAAGCCCTTTCATTTGCGTCACAGAACACGTGTAGTTTCAGTGTGTGGCTAGTTCTGAACACTACGGTTGCCATTCTCATCCCAGCTGAGTCCTCTCTCCCACATTTCCTGGAGCATTTACTTGACCCTGATGGTGAAGGGGATCAGGAAGCCAAGAGGTTTGAAGATGCGTGCAGAATACTTCATCTGGTCCCGGTCTCCACACTAAACCTAAAGCTTTGAGCACTACTCCTTGTGTTTCTAGCATCAACGGGTGGTAAGTTGTCGTACTCCCCTCCCATTTTGTTTTCAGTTCAGGAGAGTTAGTCATCCCCTTGCAGAGGTCTGTGCCTGCAATCGACACCATTCGTTTTGCAGTTGTCACAAAGTAAGCCTCTTCAAACATCGTGTGAACTTGCAATGAAGTCATCTACATAGAGTGACTTCTGGTTGTTCTGTTTCATATTGTTTCAGGTGCATCCTGAATGTAGCTGCGAGCAAGAGTGGACTTGGCGAAGCTCCGAATACCACTCTGTTCATCCTCAGCACACGCAGCTCCTCTTCATTTTCTCCCCTTGGTGGGCCTGTGAGCCATAGGAATCTCACAACGTCCGTCTCTCTCTGCTAGGGATATCTGCAGGAAAGCCTTCTTCATGTCTGCCATGAATGCGATTTCATGTAGTCTGAAATTATCTGAACGCCGAGCAGATTCGGATTCAGGTTCGGTCCTGTGAGTAGACAGTCATTGAGGGATGGACAGCCTTATGCATATTGCCTCGGCGACACTTGACATGGACACGGGTCCCTGCACCGACCATCCAAAGGTGCTCTCTAAAGCAACCAGCGTCTCTGTCAGTCGCTCCACTCGACCTGATACTATTTGACAGTAGTAGTCTGCTCCTATCAGGACAGAGTTTAGGATCATTGTCATCTCCTGGAAAGTCTGCGAGCTGCAGTCCCTTTCTATTGAGCTCATGTTGAATATGCTCTCCAGGAACCTTTATCACAGCTGTGCACACTTGTGGGGTTTCAATTGCCTCTATCTCTGTTCTCTGCTGTTTGTCCCAGACATTCTCTTCAATGTGTTGTGTTAGGACGTTGCTGGAGCAGAAGTTGGGAAGAGTGAGTACCTCTTCACAAGGTTTTCATGTATGAAGCTTTTCTGACTGCCTCCATCTAATAAACAATGAGCCATCTTCCTGCCCAATGGGCCTTTTACCCATGCCTTTGCCTTTTTGTAGCAACACAGTGTACTGTCCATCTGGTTTCATCTTCACTGAATGGGGAATAACTGAGGAAACAACAGCTTCTGCAGAAACAATAGGGGGTTGCACCTCCCTCTTACTGGTACACACAGCAATGTGATGCACATGACACGTTTTTGACTTTGCAGAAATATGCTGTGTGTTTCTGTCCTAAACATACAAAGCATCTTCCAATTTTCTTTAGTCTCTCTTTTTCTCTTTGCGTGAAGCAATATTGTGGTCAGGGCAGTTTTCTGATTAGTGGTCTGCACTGTCACAGAATAGACAGTTTTGTTCCTACTGCCTGGCTGTATGCAGTGCAGCAGCAGATGGCATGCTGGGTCATTTTGTTTTCATTTCATTGGAGAAGCATGACTTGTTCCATGGTTTGCTCTCTTTCTGTTGGTTGCATGTTCTTGGTCATCTCCCTGGTCTGAACCTCTTTCTGTAGGAAACGGACAATCATCTACTCCCCTCTGACGACTATAGTTAAGAGCTATGTCCTCCTAAGATTGGGCATAGTAGGCTTCAATAGGATTCTGACACTACACCCAGTGATTCCAAGCTCCTAATCTGAATTTCACATTCATCATATAGCTGCCTTAATGCATGTGAGAGGATTTCCTTACAGGAGTGAGATTCTGCAGCTTTGACATGTGAGCACGAATCACTTTGTCGTCACCGTGCGTTCCGTACCTATACCGTGGGACTCCCATCCTCCTCAATTGTTCAAGTCACCAGCCTCCAAATGGTCAATAGCGTAATCCAATACTAACCAATAGAACAGAAATATGCACATAGTTCACTCAATCTCCATCACACGAATTCTAATTAAATGACTCTTGTCAATAACTGTAAATGAAAAATAGTTGTAGATACAGATTAATGAATTAACTGTAAACATCAACTCTGTAAACCATTTACACAGTATTCTTTTCATTGGCAAGAACTAAGAAGTTTTTTAGGATACAAATAAATGGAATAGAGCTGGGCACAGAATAGAGCTTAGCACAGTCCGCTTTCCAACAGACACTGGGAAACTCGCCTTTCAGCAGGACAATAACCTAAAACGCAAGGCCAAATAGACACTGAAGTAGCTTACCAAGGGAACACTGAAATGTTCCTGAGTGGCCTAGTTACAGTTTAGACTTAAAATGCCTTGAATATCTATGGCACGACTTGAAAATAGCAATGATCATCAACCAACTTGACAGAACTTACCCAAAACGACTCACAGCTGTAACTGCTACTAAGGTGATTCTAACATGTACTGACTCAGGGGTGTGAATACTTATGTAAATGAGATATTTCTGTATTTAATTTTCACAAATTTGCAAAAATGTGTCATTATGGGGTATTGCGTGTAGATGGATGAGACAAAACAATCTAAATTAATCAATTTTGAAATCAGGTTGTAACACGACAAAACGTGTAGTAAGTCAAGGGTACTGAATACCCTGCATTCGGAAGGTATTCAGACTACTTGACTTACAGCCTTACTTTAAAATGTATTTAAAAAATTAAAAATCCCCTCATCAATCTACACACAATACCCCATAATTACAAAGCAAAAACTGCTTTTTAATAAATGTTTTCAAATGTATACATTACCAGTCAAAAGTTTGGACACACCTACTCATTCAAGGGTTTTTTCTTAATTTGTACTATTTTATACATTGTAGAATAATAGTGAAGACCTCCAAACTATGAAATAACACATGGAATCATGTAGTAAACAAAAAAAAGTGTTAAACAAATAAAAACGTTATATTTTATATTCTTCAAAGTAGCCACCCTTTGCCTTGATGACAGTTTTGCACACTTGACCTTCTCTCAACCAGCTTCACCTGGAATGCTTTTCCAACATTCTTGAAGGAGTTCCCACATATGCTGAGCACTTGTTGGCTGCTTTTCCTTCACTCTGCAGTAGAACTCATCCCAAACCATCTCAATTGGGTCGAGGTCGGGTGATTGTGGAGACCAAGTCATCGGATGCAGCACTCCATCACTCTCGTTCTTGGTCAAATAGCCCTTACACAGCCTGGAGGTGTTGGCTCAAATGCATTAAGAAGGAAAGAAATTCCACAAAGGCACACCTGTTAATTGAAATGCATTCCAGGTGACTACTTCATGAAGATAGTTGAGAGAATGCCAAGAATGTGCAAAGCTGTCATCAAGGCAAAGGGTAGCTACTTTGAAAAATGTGTTTCACACTTATTTGGTTACTACATGATTCCATATGTGTTATTTCATAGTTTTGAGGTCTTATCTATTATCATACAATATAGAAAATAGTAAAAAATAAAGAAAAACCCTTGAATGAGTAGGTGTGTCCAAACTTTGGACTGGTACTGTATTTATATATATTTTTTAATGGAAATATCACATTTACGTAAATATTCAGACCCTTTACTCACTACTTTGTTGAAGCACCTTTGGCAGCGATTACAACTTTGAGTCTTCTTGGGTATGACACTACTAGATTGGCACACCTGTATTTGGGGCTTTTCTCCAATTCTTCTCTGCAGATCCTCTCAAGCTCTGTCAAGTTGGATGGGGAGCGTCACTGCACAGCTATTTTCAGGTCTCTCCAGAGATGTTTGATCGGGTTCAAGTCCGGGCTCTGGCTGGGCCACTCAAGAACATTCAGAGACTTGTCCCGAAGCCACTCCTGTGTTGTCTTGGCTGTGTGCTTAGGGTCATTGTCCTGTTGGAAGGAGAACCTTGGCCTCAGTCTGAGTGCTTTGGAGCAGGTTTTCATCAAGGATCTCTGTACTTTGCTCCGTTCATCTTTTCCTTGATCCTGACTGGTCTTCCAATACTTGCCGCTGAAAATCATCCCCACAGCATGATGCTTCCACCACCATGCTTCACTGTAGTCATGGTGCCAGGTTTCCTCCAGACTTAACACGTGGCATTCATGGGCCTGACAGTCCTTTAGGTGCCTTTTGGCAAACTCCAAGCGGGCTGTCAGTGGCTCCCGTCTGGCCACTCTACCATAAAGGCCTGATTGGTGGAGTGGTGCAGATATGGTTGTCCTTCTGGAAGGTTCTCCCATCTCCACAGAGTAACTTTGGAGCTCTGTCAGAGTGACTAGGGTTCTTGGTCACCTCCCTGACCAAAGCCCTTTTCCCCCGATTGCTCAGTTTGGCCGAGTGGCCAGCTCTAGGAAGAATCTTGGTGGTTCCAAACTGTGTTCTTGGGGACACAGTTTCTTGGGGACTTTCAATGCTGCACATTTTTTGGTACCCTTCCCTAGATCGTTCCCTCGACACAATCCTGTCTCGGAGCTCCCCGGACAATTCCTTCGACCTCATGGCTTGGTTTTTGCTCTGACATGCACTGTCAGCTGTGGGACCTTATATAGACAGGTGTGTGCGCCTTTCTAAATTATGTCCAATCAATTTAATTTACCACAGGTGGACTACAATCAAGTTGTAGAAATATCTCAAGGATGATCAATGGAAACAGGATGCACCGGAGCTCAATTTTGAGTCTCATAGCAAAAGGTCTGAATATTTATGTGAATAAGTTATTTCAGTCTTTAATTTTTAATACATTTGCCAATATTTCTAAAAAACTGATTTTGCTGCGTCATGATTGATGAATAAAATTGACAAAAAATAAGGCTTATTCTATTTTAGAATAAGGCTGTAAAGTAACAAAATGTGGGAAAAGGTGTCTGAATACCTTCCGAATGCACTGTATATGAATGATATCTATTTTTTTGCCTGCTGTGTGCATTGAGGCTGCAGGAAAGCGAAATATTTCCAAAATCCAACCACTATAGAAAAGAGCATTTGCTGTGTGCCAACAATGCACCCAACAACAACACAGTGGTTTGAAACAAAATCTCACAACCACAAAGCTGCTTTCTCAAACTACAGCCTTTCTCCCACTCCTGACCCCTACACTAATACCATAGTTGTCCATTCAAGCCCTTTGTCCAAAGCCATATTAACAGCAATTTCATTTCCTCCAAAGTGCCTGAACCCAAGTAATTATAGAAATCTGAACTGTGCTTACAGAAGAGGGAAATGCCTGCGATGCGATTTGTAAACTCAGTGGTATATTCATCTCTAAGGGGAAGTCAAGGCTTCCCTGTCACTGCACGGCTCTTCCTTAGGGACATATGCCAGGAGCTTAGTTGTGACTGCAGTGTGTATGTGTGTGTGTGTGTGTGTGTGTGTGTGTGTGTGTGTGTGTGTACGCGTTGTAAACACCTTGGCACTGCTGTCGGAGTGGCGTCTGGCACATGCTTGGAGTTGGTTCATCCAGAACCGCTGCTCTTTGGCGTCGGATGCTACGGAGAAACAAAAGGAGAGAATCAAATGTTCATTTCCGATAACCATCATCAACACAATAGGAGAAATAGGACATCATCATTACACGAGTTCATGGTCACGTCAATAGATAGTCATCACAAAATGTATGTCATTATGTATTGCATATCACATTTCAGATTGACATCCAATTTGTGGCTAACACATTATCAACCAACGTGCTGTGTATTCTATTAAAGGGTCAGGGTATGCATCGGTGTCTGTGTGAGGAGCACTCACAGGCCCAAAGACGGCCTGCTATTCAAACACCAACCATGTAAAAAAGTGACTCACTGGTAGGGCTGTTGCAGTGACCGTATTACCGCCACACCGGTAGTCATGACCGCAGTAAAATTATGCAATCTGGACACGTGCTGGTAGTCAGGTCGCTGACCTCACTGTGAATCACCTCACTGTGATTGATCAATATAAAGAAAGAAGTTCAACAACAGGTTGAAACTGAGTGGAAAACATGGTTGTTGTCGATGTTGTTTCAAAGCCTAACAACGAAATGGACAGAGCTTTCTAGGTTGATTCATAAAGATTATCATACGCATATTAGAGCTCATGCACATACAGTTGAAGTCGGAAGTTTACATACACCTTAGCCAAATTTAAACTCATACCAAATTTAAACTCAGTTTTTCACAATTGTCTCTCAAAGCACTTCATGATGACGGAAGTGAGTGCTATGGGGCGATAGTCATTTAGCTCAGTTACCTTAGCTTTCTTGGGAACAGGAACAATGGTGGCCCTCTTGAAGCATGTGGGAACAATAGACTGGGATAGAGATTGATTGAATATGTCCGTAAACATACCGCCCAGCTGGTCTGTGCGTGCTCTGAGGACGCGGCTAGGGATGCCATCTGGGCCGGCAGCCTTGCGAGGGTTAACACGTTTAAATGCTGCGGTGAAGGAGAGCCCGCAGGTTTTGGTAGTGGGCCATGTCAGTGGCACTGTATTGTCCTCAAAGCGAGCAAATAAGTTGTTTAATTTGTCTGGGAGCAAGACTTCGATGTCCGCGACATGGATGGTTTTCTTTTTGTAATCCGTGATTGACTGTAGACCCTGCCACATACGTCTCGTGTCTGAGCTGTTGAATTTCGACTCTACTTTGTCTCTATACTGACGCTTAGCTTGTTTGATTGCCTTGCGGATGAAATAGCTACACTGTTTGTATTCGGTCATGTTTTCGGCCGCCTTGCCATGATTAAAAGCAGTGGTTCACACTTTCAGTTTTGCTGTGATACTACCATAAATCCACAGTTTCTGGTTGGGGAAGGTTTTAATAGACACCGCGGGTACAACATCACTGATGCACTTGCTAATAAACTCACTCACCGAATCAGCGTATACATCGATGTTGTTGTCTGAGGCTATCCGGAACATGTCCCAGACCACGTGATCGAAGCAATCTTGAAGCGTGGATTCAGATTGGTTGGACCAGCGTTGACCAGACCTGAGCTTGGGCGTTTCCTGTTTTAGTTTCTGTCTATAGACTGGGAGCAACAAAATGGAGTCGTGGTCAGATTTTCGGAAAGGAGGGCGAGGGAGGGGTTTGTATGCGTCGAGGAAGTTAGAGTAGCAATGATCCAGAATGCTGCCAGCCCGGGTTGCACATTCGATATGCTGATAAAATTTAGGGAGCCTCGTTTTCAGACTAGCTTTGTTAAAATTACCAGCTACAATAAATGCAGCCTCAGGATGTGGTTTCCAGTTTACATAGAGTTCAATGAAGTTCTTTCAGCGCCGTCGAGGTGTCTGCTTGGGGGGGATATACACGGCTGTGATTATAATCGAAGAGAATTCTCTTGGTAGATAATGTGGTCGCATTTGATTGTAAGGAATTCTAGGTCAGGTGAACAAAAGGACTTGAGTTCCTGTATGTTATTATGATCACACCACGACTCGTTAATCATAAGGCATACACCCCCGCCCTCCTTCTTACCAGAGAGATGTTTGTTTCTGTCGGCGTGATGCGTGAAGAAACCGTGTGGCTGTACTGACTCCGATAACATATCCCGAGTGAGCCATGTTTCCGTGAAACAGAGACTGTTACAATCTCTGATGTCTCTCTGGAAGGCAACCCTTGCTCGAATTTCGTCTACCTTGTTGTCAAGAGACTGGACATTGGCGAGTAGTATCCTTGGGAGCGGTGAGCGATGTGCCCGTCTACGGAGCCTGACCAGAAGACCGCTCCGTCTGCCCCTTCTGCGGCGCCGATGTTTTGGGTTGCCTACTGGGATCCGATCCATTGTCCTGGGTGGTGGTCCAAACAAAGGATCCGCTTCAGGTAAGTCGTATTCCTGGTCGTAATGTTGGTAAGTTGATGTTGCTCTAATAGTTCTTCCCGGCTGTATGTAATAAGACTTACGATTTCCTGGGCTAACAGCGTAAGAAATAATACATAAAACAAAATACTGCATAGTTTCCTAAAAATGCGAAGCGAGGCGACACTCTGTCGGCGCCAACAACTCCCTATGCCTTCATTAACAACACTGTTTCACGACGCATCAGTGACATGGCAGGAGATGTTTTGAAACAATTACTGCTTCGCATACAAGCCAGATAATTCCATGTGTTACAGCTGGATGAGTCAACAGATGTGGCGGGCCTGGCACAGCTCCTGGTATATGTCCGTTACGTTTATGGGGGGTCAATTAAGGAAGACATCCTCTTCTGAAAACCACTGGAAACCAGGACAGCAGGAGAGGATATTTTTAAAGTACTGGACAGCTTTGTGACAAATGGACTTCGGTGGTCAAGATGTGTTGGTACTGATGGTGCAAAAGCCATGAAAGGGAGACATAGTGGAGTGGTAATGCAGTGCAAGCAGTTGCTCCCGACGCCACTTGGGAACACTGCAGCATCCACGAGAGGCTCTTGCTGCCAAGGGAATGCCTGACAGCTTGAAAGACGTTTTGGACACTACAGTGAAAATGGTTAACTTTGTTAAAGCAAGGCCCCTGAACTCTCGTGTATCTTCTGCACTATGCAATGATATGGGTAGCGACCATGTAACGCTTTTACAACATACAGAAGTGCGCTGGTTATCAAGGGGCAAAGTATTGACACAAGCTTAAAGTTTTCTTTACTGACCATAATTTTCACTTGTCTGACCGCTTGCATGATGACGAGATTCTCACACGACTGGCCTACCTGGGTGATGTTTTTTCTCGCCTGAATGATCTGAACCTAGGATTACAGGGACTCTTGGCAACTATATTCAATGTGCGGAACAAAATTGAGGCTATGATTAAGAGAAGGTCTTCTCTGTCTGCATTAACAAAGACAACACACAGGTCTTTCCATCATTGTATGATATTTTTGTGTGCAAATGAACTCAAACTTACGAACAATGTCAAATGTGATATAGCGAAACACCTGAGTGGGTTGGGTGCGCAATTATGCAGGTACTTTCCCGAAACGGATGACACAAACAACTGGATTCGTTATCCCTTTCATGCCCTGCCTCCAGTCCACTTACTGATATCTGAACAAGAGAGCCTCATCAAAATTGCAACAAGCGGTTCTTTGAAAATTCAATTTAAATCAGAAGCCACTGTCAGATTTCTGGATTGGGCTGTGCTCAGAGTATCCTGCCTTGGCAAATCGCGCTGTTAAGACACTGATGCCCTTTGCAACCACATACCTATGTGAGAGTGGATTCTCGGCCCTCACTAGCATGAAAACTAAATACAGGCACAGACTGTGTGTGGAAAACTATTTAAGACAGACTATCCAATACAACATTGCAGAGTTACAGTATGTGCATCCTTTCAAGCACGCCCTTCTCATTAATCTGTGGTGAGTTATTCACAATTTTTGATGAACAAATAAGGTTTTATATGTAAGATGGTTAAATAAAGAGCAAAATGATTGATTATTATTATTTGTACCCTGGTCCTATAAGAGCTCTTTGTCACTTCCCACGAGCCGGGTTGTGACAAAAGCTCACACTCATTATTATGTTTAATAAATGTATGTGTGTGGCAGGCTTACAATGAAGGCAAAAAACAACATTTGAGGGTGCGCTGACCCTGGTGCTAGAGGAGGTACGCAGCTGGAGGTTGAATGTTTGAAGGGGTACGGGACTACATAAATTCTGGGAACCACTGGTCTAGACTATCTAGACCAATTGGGCTGATCATTCTGACTGACTGGTAAAACTTTAGTTCAAGAGTAATTCAGCATCTCAACCTATTCTGTGAGATACAATTTAATATTATGTACCCAAGTCTCAAGTCCCCATCCATGGAGAAAATAGTAGTGATTAACTGAAACAATGGGCAGTGGTTGATCATGAAGGGTGAAGTGCTGAATGTTAAATCTATTCATGTGAGTTAAGCTCGAGAACGAGTCGTTTCTTGGAATGATAATGGCCTCAATTTGAGCACTGTGACATGAATGTCTGTCAATCACTTAAGGCCTTCACTGTTTTTCAAGCACCCGAAATGTCGCTTGAGTGAAGAGGCACGAGAAGGACACTAGGACAGATTCAGAGACACATACACACAGACGAATGTCAATGTGAAACTTAAAACAGTACCTTCTCCAGCGAATAGCTCCTCTGCTCTCAAGAGAAGGCTCTGTTCATGCAGGCTATTCCTAATGAAACACCTGCACTGTCAGTCTGTTAAGACCCCCCCCCCCCATTGATTCCTTCTACACCATAAACATATCTTTTCCTTTCAAAACGTCTCAGTTTAGAGTCTGCAACGCATTTAGATCAGCAATTTTGTGTCTTGATTTACACAGGCTATGCCGGGATTGTACATAATTAGCTATCTGTAACGAACAGAGGTGGATCTGGCAGAGTACCTGTTTTGAATGATGAAAAGGACGCCAAGTCTCTAACATGAGCTATTTGCACACTAATCATTACTTAGCGAAGATCAGGTCGTTCTTGTGCTCATTCTAAAAAGGTAACCCATTTAGTTAAAAAAAAGGTCCCTGGTTTGGAGTTGGAAGGCTGGCGGTTCCATTCAGTTTTGGAAAATGAGAACAAGCAGCACAACACAGTCCTACCCATTTACAAATGAGCAACTAGTACTACTCAACAATGCTCTACACATCCCTTTTTTTAAATAACAATATCTCTGCATTTCAATAAGGTCAACATGCGCTTCAATGTAGACTCTCAAGAGGGCACTAATGTCTATCCATTGCCATTCAAGTACTACACCATGACCACGTAATTACACTGCTGCTAATGACAATGACTGAATGGATGTTGTTGGCTATAATAATACGGTCATGGGAACTTGTAGGGGGATCTGATTAAGGTGAAGAGATAATATGACAGGGCAGCGCTCTGAATATGTACTTCATAACTGATAGTGATGGAAGTTAAGTTAAACATGACTACTATGGGACAGTAGGGATTATTGCAGTTGCTGGGAAGAACATTGTAAAGCCCCGGGCTTATTCTACGCAGTGGCCGCTCGCAAAAATGTAATGTATGTAGTAGGGCTGCACAATTCATCAAATTCACATCGAAATCGCAATATTGACATGCACAATGTCCATATTGCAAGAGATCCATAATCACACCCATTAAAACACCACTATGCCACGTGAGACATCCGTTTTTCCTAGTTTACTCCGTTTGTCATCTCATTCCCTCACCTCTTGTGGCTGCTTCCCAAACAGGCCAAGTTCCACCCCCTCTCAATCAAGCAGCGCAGTTCCTCCTCACTGTTAAGATTCACTAGAAGTTGTTCTATTAAGACAAAAGCTGTTCTGTTCGGTCAAATGCAGTAAACAAATTGTTCCAAAAAAGAACGATGCTGCTTTCCACTTTGCTTCTTAATATAAATCATTCCATTTCAATGATTCCAACAATTCACCCAAGTGTTTTGATCTAAAGTGAACTGCCAAAATAAAGAAAACACTTAAGTAAATGAGGGATACAAAGTATATTGAAAGAAGGCGCTTCCACGCAGGTGTGGGTCCTGAGTTAATTAAGCAAGTAAGATCCCAACAATATCCCATTATACGGTCATGTATAAAGATGCCCAGTTGCCCATTATTTTGGCTACCGTGGCTAGATGAAGAGATCTCAGTGACTTTGAAATAGGGGTCTCAAGGGCCTCCCGGGTGGCGCAGTGGTCTAGGGCACTGCATCGCAGTGCTAGCTGCGCCACCAGAGTCTCTGGGTTCGCGCCCAGGCTCTGTCGCAGCCGGCCGCGACCGGGAGGTCCGTGGGGCGACGCACAATTGGCATAGCGTCGTCCGGGTTAGGGAGGGTTTGGCCGGTAGGGGCAGGTACACGGTGTTTCCTCCGACACATTGGTGCAGCTGGCTTCCGGGTTGGAGGCGCGCTGTGTTAAGAAGCAGTGCGGCTTGGTTGGGTTGTGCTTCGGAGGACGCATGGCTTTCGACCTTCGTCTCTCCCGAGCCCGTATGGGAGTTGTAGCGATGAGACAAGATAGTAATTACTAGCGATTGGATACCACGAAAATTGGGGAGAAAATGGGATAAAAATAAATAAATAGGGGTCTCCCAAGGGAGCATAGGGGGTTTAAAGGATGTGTGTGTGTGTGTGTGTGTGTGTGTGTTGTGTGTGTGTGTTGTGTGTGTCTCTCTCAGGCTGCGTTTACACAGGCAGCCCAATTCTGATCTTTTTTTGACTAATTGGTCTTTTGACCAATCTGATGCGATTGATCAAAAGAGCAATTCATGGAAAAAAGATCCGAATTGGGCTGCATGTGTAAACGCAGCCTTTGTCAGCAGATCTCAACCCAATTGAACACTTACGGGAGATTCTAGAGAGACGCCTGAGACAAAGTTTTCAACCACCATCAACAAAACATCAAATGATTGAATTTCTCATGGACGTTTCAGACACTTGTGGAATCTATGCTAAGGCGCATTTAGGCTGTTCTGGCTCGTGGTGGCCCAAAGCCCTATTAAAAAAGGCACACATCACACCGAATGTGGATCTAGCGTTCGTCTACCGATCGTTCAGCACACTGTGTTTTAGGGACCACCCGCTGTAGATGTCTGACTGCCGCCATTTTCGCTTGATTTTACATGTAAAATTGGTTCGCAAATTACGGCTGGCACTCGGTTCAGAGGTGCTAAGTATTCTCGGCTGCCACGTTGTATAAATGATTGGAGACAGGCGCAGCAATACGAAATAGGGGGTTTTAATACTCCACCAAAAAATACAACATACCATGAAAGGCACGGGGACAAAGCTCAAAACAAACACAGGGATGCAACGCAAAACAAGAGAGCGAGGTTAAACCTATAATAATTACACGGGACGAGACCCGTAATAACGAGTACACAATACACGGAGAACGAAAGCCGAAACAACAAAGCACAGGTACTCACAAGACCAGAGGAAGGAAAAGTATGTGGATATATTGAAGCAACATCTCAAGACATCAGCCAGGAAGTCGCGAATGGGTCTTCCAAATGGACAATGACCCCAAGCATACTTCCATAGTTGTGGCAAAATGGCTTTTAAGGACAACAAAGTCAAGGTGTTGGAGTGGCCATCACAAAGCCCTGACCTCAATCCTATAGAAAATATGTGGGCAGAACTGAAAAAGCGTGTGCGAGGAAGGAGGCCTACAAACCTGACTCAGTTACACCAGCTCTGTCAGGAGGAATGGGCCAAATTTCACCCAACTTATTGTGGGAAGCTTGTGGAAGGCTACCCGAAACATTTGACCCAAGTTAAACAATTTAAAGGTAATGCTACCAAATACTAATTGAGTGTATGTAAACTTCTGACCCACTGGGAATGTGATGAAAGAAATAAAAGCTGAAATAAATCATTCTCCCTACTATTATTCTGACATTTCACATTCTTAAAATAAAGTGGTGATCCTAACTGACCTAAGACAGGGAATTTGTACTAGGATTAAATGTCAGGAATTGTGAAAAACTGAGTTTAAATGTATTTGACTAAGGTGTATGTAAACTTCCGACTTCAACTGTAGATGTAATATGGATACTTATTATAGATGAGATTGAATTTGTTCTAGGCAATATTCAATGTTTTTTAATGTTCCATTGACCTTTTAAAATATTTTATCTTTGTCTGATTCTGCAGTGGGATTGAATCTACAGGTTTTATTTTGTTGCCATTATCACCAAAGACTCTACAAAGCATTATGCTACTTCACAATAATGTATGATATGCAGTCAGGCATCTCAATTAGCCCCCTTGAAAAGCAGTGAGAATGACTTGACCCTTATAAACACCCTTATTGTCTTATTGATTGCATCATGTGATCAACAGATTTAATTTGACATTTGATCATTCAAACATGATTCAATTCATGCTTCCCCCCCCCTTTTTATGTCATACTCTCTGGAGCAATGAGCATGGCTCTGGGCTAAGCTCGAAACAGAATGCTCCCTCTCTTAGACTAAAACGAATTACCCTATGCTCCCTTGGTTGGATAACAGATGAAGACAGAGCCTGTGCTTTGGCACCTGTATCAGATCTCACATAATTCCCCATGGCTTCAATACAACATTCTTAAATTCAACTTCAATGTTCGACCAAGGACACCTGGAGGGAGATTATTGGCTTGTAGAAATATGAACCTTCTCAGTGACTTGGCACTTGACAATTTGTGAAAGGGAATTCAAGTGCATCCACATCATGGAAAGAAAGGACACATTCACATCTGGGCTGTACAAATCACCCGTAAGGCGATACTAAAAGAGGGGTCTGTTGTTGCAGACTCGCCGAAGGTCGTTGAATAGGAAACTTGTTCCTGGTTGAACCTTGACCTTCTCCCTTCCCCATAGAGGCCCAGGGTTTCCATGACAACCTGTGTGTGATTTAAGCTGCACCTACTAATCTTAGTCAACTCATGAAAAGCTGCTACACTCAAGGGGGGTGGGTATTGTTCCCCATCATTTGGTTTAACTCTGGCAAACTGAAGTTTGAAATAAAATGCCCCCATCCCAATGAAAAGAACGATTTGTAAGCCACTAAGTATCGTGTTTAGACCTTCCAAGCAATAGAACATGCACCCAACTAGCTTCTTTGATAACTAGCTTCTGTCATTTAACCTTCTTTCATTTAAGCGGTATCTAATTCCATATCTGCATTGTAGACAGTGGATCCCTGTACTCCTGCATTGATTTACTACAATGACGTATTCTCTGTGGGACTATCACTTGCTCTGAGCTGAACAGATGGATCACTACATCATCCACAGATCTAGGGCAAGTTATTCTGATAGCTCCCTTGGGGAATGTATGGGGACATTCCAGAGACGAAAGCAGAGCGACAGGTAGACTCTCGCTGAATCAGTGGATACAAGCATCGGACTAGAGCCGGGACGATGCCAGAACCGCGATACTCGTTAGTATCGTGGCAAGGGAAAAAAAACACAAAGCGGTTTTAACTTCTTTAGGAAAACAGCCCTGAGGTTGGAAACAAACATTATTTTGTCATCTAGAGTCATTTGTTTTTTTCAAGCTATAGCACACAATATTTTATATAGAGCAGGTTTTTAAAAGACCAAAGAGCTTTGCGGTACTGGTATCGTCCCTTACTTCTGACCAACTACGAAATGAAAGTTGGTAATGCAACTCATGAAATGTTTATGAAGCTAAGTTATAACATTACAGGTTCAATTTCATTATGTGCTTCTCCCAAACAAAGGGATGTTTTTCGGGCAGTTGCACAATTTAAGCTGCTCAAGTGGTATCACTCTATGACCTAACTGCAAAACACCCATAAAGCAATGCAATCATCCCAATGTCCCCATGCAATCTCCTTTGTATGCCCAATCTCTGACTAGGCAGCATGTAAAATAAATAGTTAATATTACAACAGTTGAATTTGTGGAAGCTGAATGATTGGCAATAAGTGTCTGCGTACCTCTGAGCTTGTACAGCTCGCCATTGAATGAGTTGACGATGAACATGTGTGGTGCCTCATCACTCTGGACAACCGACGCACCGATCAGAGGCAGGGAGCCCCTGGGCTTCTGGCTCTTGCCCTGTTCATGTACAAAGTACTGCAGTTGTCCCAGCTCTGGATCCAACACAAAGTACCTGCAGGAGAGGGTGAGAGAAAAGGGAGGCATAGTGAAAGAGAAAAGAGAAGGGAAAGAGGGGAACAGAGAGGGAGATACATTTTTTTTTAGGTATTGTTTCTTTACGTCCTCATCGTTGTTTAATACTTCTGCTATTACTTTAGCAGTAATTGCAACTGCTAAGTAATACAGTCACGAGACAGAGAGAGAGAGAGAAAAAGAGAGCAAGAGACACATGCACACCAGTGGAGGAAGGGGAGGACCATCCTCCTCCTCAGTGAAATGTCTTCTTTTTTTTTTATAGTGAAGCACTAAAAGTTATAATTTTTAGATAAAGCTATACTAAATATATTCATATGCTACAACATAATTGATTAAAACACACTGTTATTTTGCAATGAAGGTCTATAGTAACTTCAACAGCACTCTCTAGGGTAGCACAATGGTGTAGCCGGAGGACAGCTAGCTTCTTGTCCTCCTCTGGGTACATTGACTTCAATACAAAACCTTGGAGGCTTGTAGGCCTCACCCCCTTCCATTGACCTACATGGTAATTATAACCATTTCCGGAGGAGGACTTCCAACAAATCAAAGCTTTTGCAGAAAGAACTGACATGTCCATCCAATCATAGGATTAGGATCAGAGAATGAACCTAGTGTGTTGTATTGGGGTTGTGTCGCAGAGCATTATTGGATAGAGATTGAAAAGTGATAGCTGAGCATTTCTTGGATATTATTCAATTCAAAATAGTTTTTCTTGCTTAACTTCGTGGCAAGTAGCAGTAGCTAGCTAGCTACCAGCTCGAGTGCAGTTTGCCGCCAATGCTACCGAAAATGTTGTTGACATGTACCCCTTTCATTCACTGGGGTACAGGGAAAAGGTGCAAATTAAAACCAAGGGTCGACCTCTGCCTGTGATCAGTTTCAAGAAGAATAATGAAAAGGTGAGGGCATTCACTACAAATTGGTATCAAACATATTGTAACGACCCTATTGTAGCGCGCACAGTCGATAGCGCGCTGGACTTCGGGCTAGAAGGTCGAGGGTTCGAGACCTGCTCCCTGCTGTTTCATTACACTGATGTCAGAAGTGGAATCGCAGTCTCCTTTGGAAGCGTGTGTTGTAAGACATAAAGTGCTCTTTGAAAGGAGGGAGTAGTGTAACGACCCTGGGTTTATAAGTGCGGAAATCGACTCTGCCGCTTGAGCATGCTTTTGCAGCACAGTCGATAGCGCGCCGGACCTCGGGCTACAAGGTCGAGGGTTCGAGACCTGTTCCCTGCTGTTTCATTACAATATGTTAGCTTTTCATCAAGCCACCTGTATTGGTGACCTTGCCTGTTTTTTGGGAAGTCTGAGCCATTGGCGAAAGGAGGGTAACGTAAACTCACCCCATTCCGTACAAATGTGCGCAACCGCAACATTCAAACGAGGCTACAAAGAAAACTAATGGGACTGTAGCGACTGTGTTGACTTCAAAATCGGGGGTGTGAACTAGGTTTCTATTCAAGCGTTGATCGACATGGTATGGCTCTATAGTATTGGAGAAAAGTTGAAAAAAACGGACCCTCCGTTACGCGTCATGTCGTAACGTACAGCACGCATAAAGCAACTATTTCTGTCTTACAATCTCTCTCCACCAGGTGTAGCACTTCTCTCATCGTTTAAAAACAAGAAATGGACAGTGACGGGGGTAAAGGGGGATACCAGGTCATTTTTTGCGTTATCATTGCATGCGATCATCATTCTCAAAGCCTCTGTTTACTTCTAAGATCACTTTAGCACCGCCCTAAAATCCCGATTCAAATTCGACACAAACCTTCAAATAGGTATGTAATGACACATTATATAAACTCTTTATAGTGTTTTATTTACATTTTAGAGGCGATAAGGTGATAAGTTGGACAGATCGAGTGAAAAAAAGCAATTTTCCCACACAAAATCTCTCCTTCTCACTATCACGCAATAGTTTCTCTTCCCCACCCGCCATTTTTATAAAGAACCAACGGGGCTCATTGCCTGCTTGAATTATGCAGAAACGGGCAGCGTTTAGGTCATGTAATTGATAATGTTGGAAAGGGGAGAAATTGTGCTTTACAATGGTATTGACATTACAGTTGATCTGGAAGTATTACGTTTTTGGGGCGCTAAAATAAGGGCAATTGTACGGACCAAGGCGATGTACGAGTTTACATTACAGTGACCTGAAGAACATCGATCCTTCAGCTAAAACGGCAAAACAAAAGCAGGGAGCATATTAATGTCCACATCAGATTCAACCTTCTGGGAAAAAGCTGCATCGATCATGGCGAAGGTCTGTGTATTCAAACTGTGCAACACTATGAGAAAGTAAGAAAAAAAACAAGCATTTTTATGGACTATTTGTATGCCAGGAGAAAATGTGAACGTGATGAAATTCGTTTTATATTCAAAATTGGGCTGGCTAGGCTGCCTATAGGTTTTTCAACCCAAAATGATTCACTGGAAATAATCAATACAACATTAATTATATGAAGAGTGCCTTGGTCCTCCTTTCTTTTTGACAACATAGTGATGACAGATGAGTTCATTTTTAATAAAGCCTACAATTGCATAGGCGTGCATGATGCATACATGCATAAAGCAAGCTCAGCCCTGTGAGTTATATTGTCTATCAGTTGTTGTCTATGTGTCTTGGTAGAGGAAATCCCCCTCCTAATCTAGTCTAAATATAATGAATATGAATAAATATAAGGTTGCTGCAGTTTGACAGGGTTTTCATCCCCCCCAGAGCCAGGAGTTTTTTTAAACCATGTGACCTGATTAGGAAAAACTGGTCCCATCATAGCCCTTATAAAACCTTTTTACAACTGATTAATCACTGTCATACCTTAGCGTCCAGAGTTTTCCTGGTTAGGTTAATAGATAAGGGAAAACTCTGGGCCCCAGGGGCTAAAAATTGCCCCACCACTCTGGGACCTAATGGTGCCACCAGTCTGCTTGCGGTTGTCAGTTATCGTCAGGTATGTGGATGATCAGGGCTTTATTCAGGAACGTTTCTTGGGCTACTTTGATGTGTCAAGTGGGCGAGATGCTCAGTCTCTGACTTTGTGGATTTTGAGACTTCCGAGTTTAAGTTCATAGAGGAACTGGTTGTTCAAACCTACGATGGCGCAGCTGTAATGGGATGCATCTGCTATTTGTATTTACAGCTAAGTGCCCTGATTAAGAGATGATGACCACTCCACTACCGTTGTCAACTCTCTCCTGACAGGAACCGAAGCCACGTGTCATGTGCCCGCTCATCCACTGGCACGTTGAATGTTCCCTCTCCAAGCACTGTGTGTACCCCTATCAATTTTCCCTCATTACTATATGTAGAGTCAATCACATACACATTAATACACATCAATGATTCTACTCCTTACTTGGACTAAATCATTCTTAGCTCTTTTGTCTGTGTTGTGTTATTGTTTATCATCTACCCAGTCAAATCCTGTCCAGCACTGAAGTCAAGCTTCTGAACGCCTCAACTCATGCCTCATACCCTCATTCAATCACTGCTGTGATCCCTTCCCAACACAGTGTAAGTAACCCTCTCATTTCCATTTCCCATAACATTGTATTAAATAAATGTCTTTATAAAATGCTTTAGGTTAAAATAGTCTGATGATTTCTGAAACACTTTGTCGTTCCATGCATTCCGCGCTTATACTGTGGGTCTCCCATCCTCCTCAATGTTTCCACCACTCAAATTCCTCTCACCTTTCATGCAAAAATAGATATTTCACAGGGGCTCTTCATTATAGAAGCTTCAGCCACATTACTGAGCCATATTACTGAGCGCATTAAGAAGTGACAACACCTACCCACGAGCTATCCCAAATTACCCAAGAAGGCATTAGAGTGTATAGGTACCTTGAGTGGAGAGGCTGGAGCTCACAGCTCGCCAAGTGAAAATTAAACGGAATCAGACAGGTTTGTTACCTTTGATTATTGAATGGCCCCAAGCTTATGCCTAATTTAATTTCAGTCAGAGCCTGCAACATGACATACACAGAGCAAGTAAAGGACACACCCACTCCAGTCCTGGCTATGGGACAGTACCAGTTTGTCACCTATTAGGCTGACTTGTCACAACAAAGCATTCATGACATAGACAGTGTGTTACCCTGTTTGGTTGGCCTTTCATTGTATGGCCATCTAGATCCTGAAGTGTTACTACCTGGAGATTCCCTTACTGCCGGTCAATCGTCTCTTTCCAATGTTTGATTAGAGAAGCACCTCTATTGACCAGGCTTTGGAACAAGCCGAGCGAGCACTTACAGGTCAACACCCACAGACACAAACCTCCACACTGCTACAACCAGAACAGAAAGCGTCTTCATGGTCCGTTTTCACGTTGACGATAGACACTGGAGAGATTCTCGAGAGACATTACCATTGTCTAAACTTGCAAAATTCTTACTTTGCAAGTTACTCACCCGACAATTCCCCCCCCCCCCCTTTGAGCAGGGCAGTGTAAACTGAATGTTCTTGTTGAGCTCAAAACTCCCACAGTATAAATGTATAGACATTTTCCTTATATTTGAGGCTTGCTTTATTTAGTTTTATCTGAAATTGCAGCCTGTTACATTCTGAAATTGTCGCAGTAGCTGCTGGCTGTAATGAGCCACATAAAACTATTGAAGCCCGTTCCCGGGCACAGTTTTTAAATCCATTTTTAGATAGTAGATCAGGTTTTTTTCATTTGTAACGTGTGGTGATTTCAGAGGTGGCACCACAGGTCCCAGAGTGGTGGTGGTGGGGGGGAATTGTTTTCCTGGGGCCCAGAGTTTTTCCTGATCTGGTAGGCTAACCTGACCGGGTAAACTTCAGACCCTAGTTATAGGGGATGACATAGTAATAAATCAACTGTAAAAAAAAAAAAATGGACTATGATGGGACCAGCATTTTTCTAAATCAGGTCATAAATAAACTTCTGGCCCTAGGGAGGACGAAAACAAAGTCCTGTCAAACAAATTATGAGCCGAATCAGTCTAAACAACAGTACTTTGTCCCTCTTAATGCTGTCGTGTCTATTTTTATCAAACCAACTCAAAAGTGCTGGGGCAAATGTCAACTCGCCACACATTTACCGGCAGCCCTGCTCTGCTGATTTCTACAATGTGGATTGATAGAAATTGCCACACAATGCTACAAATGAAGAAACATAACCTATGCATGATCTACAGTGGATTCGGAAAATAGACCCTTTGACTTTTGTTGCGTTACAGCCTTATTCTAAAATGTATTAAATTGTTTTTTTACCCCTCAATCTACACACACACACAACCCAATAATGACAAAGCAAAAACAGATTTTTAAATAACCTAAAATATCACATTTACATAAGTATTCAGACCCTTTAGTACTTTGTTGAAGCACCTTTGGCAGCGATTACAGGCTTGAGTGTTCTTGGGTGTAACACTACAAGCTTGGCACACCTGTATTTGGGGAGTTTCTCCCATTCTTCTTTGCAGATCCTCTCAAGTTCTGTCAGGTTGGATGGAAGAGTCACTGCACAGCTATTTTCAGGTCTCTCCAGAGATGTCTGATCAGGTTCAAGTCCAGGCTCTGGCTGGGCCACTCAAGGACATTCAGAGACTTGTCCCAAAGCCACTCCTGCTTCGGCTGTGTGCTTAGGGTCGTTGTCCTGTTGGAAGATGAACCTTCACCAGTCTGATGTCCTGAGCGCTCTGGAGCAGATTTTCAGCAAGGATCTCTGTACTATGCTCCGTTCATCTTTCCCTCAATCCTGACTAGTCTCCCAGTCCCTGCTGCTGAAAAACGTCCTCACAGAATGATGCTGCCACCACCATGCCTCCCCGTAGGGATGGTTCCAGGTTTCCTCCAGATGTGACGCTTGGCCAAAGAGTTCAATCTTGGTTTCATCAGACCAGAGAACCTTGTTTCTCATGGTCTGAGAGTCTTTAGGTGCCTTTTGGCAAACTCCAAGAGGGCGGTCATGTGCCTTTTACTGAGGAGTGGCTGCCGTCTGGCCACTCTACCATAAAGGCCTGATTGGTTGCGTGCTGCAGAGATGGTTGTCCTTCTGGAACGTTCTCCCATTTCCACAGAGGAACTCTAGAGCTCTGTCAGAGTGACCATCAAGGCCCTTCTCACCTGATTGCTCAGTTTGGCCGGCCGGCCAGCTCTAGGAAGAGTCTTGGTGGTTCCAAACTTCTTCCATTTAAGAATGATGGAGGCCACGGTGTTCTTGGGGACCTTCAATGCTGCAAAAAAACATTTTGGTACCCTTCCCCAGATCTGTGCCTCAACACAATCCTGTCGTCCCGACGCTCTACGGAGAATTCCTTCGACCTCATGGCTTGGTTTTTGCTCTGACATGCACTGTCAACTGTGGGACATTATATAGACAGGTGTGTGCCTTTCCAAATCATGTCCAATCAATTGAATTCACCACAGCTAGACTCCAAGTTGTAGAAACATCAAGGATGATCAATGGAAACAGGATGCATCTGAGCTCAATTTCGAGTCTCATAGCAAAGGGTCTGAATACTTATGTAAAGAAGGTAGTTCTGTTTATTGTTAATAAATTGACCGACATTTCTAAAAACCTGTTTTCGCTTTGTCATTATGGGGTATTGTGTGTAGATTGACGAGGAAAAACTTTAATTTAAATCAATTTTAGAATAAGGCTGTAACGTAACAAAATGTGGAAAAAGTCAAGGGTTCTGAATACTTTTTATTCTTGGGTGGCGGGAATGGGCTTCCATATCAAACAGCTCATCTTAACTTCCCGGTGAATTATACCCACATTTTCAATCGCAGTTTTCTTATACCACATGTAGCCTAATGATTTGCATGATATTTATACAAATTAAACATGGTTTGTTGTAAGGTAGGCCTACTGTACTTTTATATTTGTGTTGGAGGGGTAATTGTTCATTTTTGATAGGCTAACCTTACTTGATGAAGACATGCTGTTAGCTTTGTCTAGCAGTAATTTAGCTAGCAGATTAACTGGCTAATGTCATGCTCCATTAGCCGTTACAGGATAGGTACTGTTTGGCATAGCCAACAGATCCGACCCGCTTGCTTACAGCTGCACTAGGTGTAACAGTTGAGATAATTGGACAATTTGGAGTACTACGCATTTCTCAACCCTGGATTGAGGTATGTTTTCCAAGCCTCATCTCGCACCGGCTCTGTGGTGTCTTAATCTACATAGGAATGCTGTCCAACCCTATTGCAGCTGTAAGCAAGAGGGTCAGATCTGCTGGCTATGTTTGGCGTAGGACAGAGAATTTGGCCAACCTTAACTTGACGATACTATCTTCGTTGTTGATTTCGGGTCAAACATGTATGTTCTAAAATGTCTCTGTCCAGTTGCAGGTGGTTTGTTTGAAAAAAAAAAAAAAAACTCTTATTAAAATAAATACATTTTTGCTCAATGAAGCAATCCAACAATGTGTTCACCGCCATCTTGTCCATTTCTTTCATTGATTGAGACAGGTGGGTCCACCCCAAAGTGCCACATGAGAGAAGATTTTAAACATCTATTTGGTAAGCTATTTGCCATTCACATTTCCCTAACTGCACGCTTAAAACCAAACACTTAACACACAGCTCTTTTTTTTAAAGTTAATGATCCTCTGTGGCCAAATCATGCTCTCTGGTGTAGTATTTTGAATTATTTTATTTATTTCTGTATAGGCACGAGTCGGGGCAATGATAGCCGGGTTCTTCACATTAGCCAGTATCCCATTAATCCTCAGGATTTCCATAAAGTGTTGTGCCATCTGGAACTTGATCCCACACCCACGATCTCCCGCTCCATCACAAGAGAATGTGATTCATGTATGCAACGGGGATCTTTGTGCTCGGGTCACTTTTTCAACCCTGACACAGTCAGCAAAGAGCAGGATTTATAATTGACCCCAGATTATATAGTCCTGGCCCTGTCAGTGGAAAACAATGGTAGTGGTGTTAAGTGTTGGATGGTATAACCTACCTCCTTACAAAAACAGCCAGTTGTTTCAGTACAATACCATGACAACACTGCAGCACACTGTCCCCAGGTGAAATAAAAGTCAAGGCTAAGTAGCACACTAGAAACTGTAACAAAGCATGGGAAACTATCCTCATACTTCCGAGACATCACTCTCACACGACTCCTGGTCCAACTCCAATAGCCCAAAGGGACATCCTACTGCGGACACCAATTACCAGGAGGCACAAGGTACCCACACTGGACAGAACTGCTAAAAGACCTGTGTTGAACAATGATTGATGACCCAATGAAACAGATATTTTCAATTGAGCTCCATTCTCCTGAGGGCCTGATGTCCAACAGTTCCAACTCAAGACTATCCGTCATAGCACCACTCTATGGGGATGGAAGAAGCAGAACACCAAAGTCGAGGTGGGTGCAATCTTGCCTGGCTACACAAACTCCTTGCTTCGGCCAAACACTAGGCCCATGGACATTCGTTTTTTTTCTCGCCGCAATGAGTCTGGATCCGAGTACCTCCTCAATGATATCTAGAACGAAACACTATCTAACCACTCTGATTGGTCCCAGAACCTGATGGGTTGGCCCGGAGCCAGAACATACGTGGGTAATTCAAAGCAGCGATACTCTGATTAGTTAGAGATGATCCAATCGCATGACTGTTTTGCACAACACCACTAATTTTGATTTCACCACAAACAACTTCAACGATAGCGGTCTCAGACAAACCTAGAACAGTGGGGGGTGAAAAAATCAATTTGAGTCGTCAGGTATTGTGCAATCATAGTGGTGAGCAGTGGTACTACACCCAGCACTGACAAAATGGCATTTCAATAGGGAATACTACTGGAATTAAACAAAATTATTCTCCACCATGATAATACACTCAAAAGTGCTTACTGTAGCACATTCTTTCACATACACAGACAGCCAGGCATTTCCTAACGGTATTAACATTGACTTTGCTAAAGGGAAATGCATATCAGCACATTCTGGGTCTCCTCCAGAGCTCTTGCATGAATACGCAAACAGCATGAGGAAACGGATGGATGGGGATACCGGGGGATGGACAACATGAGGGGAGCCTAACACACACAGCTGGCAGACTGTATAGCCTAACGTAACTGATAGCAGCTTTATAAAACTTTTATTACAGTGATATTTACAAGGTTGCCAAATACCCAGTGGAGCTTACATCTCATCTTCATACATTTGGGCAAAATAGACAAATAATACCATCTTACCACCATCTTTATTTACCCTATACAGTACTAGTCAAAGTTTAGACACCTACTCAGTCAAGGGTTTTTCTTTATTTTTACATTGTAGAATAAATAATACAAACTATGGAATAATGTAGTAAAAAAAATATTTATCAATAAAATTCTAATTATATTTTATATATCAGATTCTTCAAAGTAGCCATCCTTTGCCTTGACAGCTTTTCATACTCTTGGCATTCTCTCAATCAGCTTCATGAGGAATGCTTTTCCAACAGTCTTGAAGGAGTTCCACATATGCCGAGCACTTGTTGGCTGCATTTCCTTCACTCTGGGGTCCAACTCATCCCAAACCATCTCAATTGGGTTGAGGTTGGGGGATTGTGGAGGACAGGTCATCTGATGCAGCACTCCATCACTCTCCTTCTTGGTCAAATAGCCCTTACACAGCCTGGAGGTGTGTGAGGTCATTGTCCTGTTGAAAAACAAAATTATAGTCCCATCTGGTTTGCACTTAGTGGGACTGGCATATCGCTGCAGAATGCCAAGGTAGCCATGCTGGTTAAGGGGGCCTTGAATTCTAAATAAATCAGTGACAGTCACAAGCAAAGCACCCCCACAGAATCACACCTCCTCCTCCATGCTTCACGGTGGGAACCACACATGCAGAGATCATCCGTTCACCTACTATGCGTCTCTCAAAGACACGGCGGTTGAAACCAAAAATCGCAAATTTGGACTCCTCAGACCACAGGACAGATTTCCACCGGTCTAATGTCCATTGCTCGTGTTTCTTGGCCCAAGCAAGTCTCTTCTGCTTATTAGTGTCCTTAAGTAGTGGTTTCTTTGCAGCAATTCGACCAGGAAGGACTGATACACGGAGTCTCCTCTGAACAGTTGATGTTGAGATGTGTCTGTTACTTGAACTCTGAAGTATTTCATTGGGCTACAATTTCGGAGGCTGGAAACTTTAATGATCTTATCCTCTGCAGCAGAAGTAACTCTTCCTTTCCTGTGGTGGTCCCCATGAGAGCCAGTTTCATCATAGCGCTTGATGGTTTTTGTGACTGCACTTGGAGAAACTATCAAACTTAACATTTTGCACATTAAGACATGAAGGTCAGTCAAAGTAATGGACTGTCTTTTCTCTTTCCTTATTTGAGCTGTTCTTGCCATAATATGGACTTGGTCTTTTACCGAATAGGGCTATCTTCTCTATACCACCCCTACCTTGTCACAACACAACTGATTGGCTCAAACGCATTAAGAAGGAATGAATTTCCACTAGGCACATCTGTTAATTGAAATGCATTCCAGGTGAATACCCCATGAACCTGGTTGAGAGAATGCCAAGAGTGTGCAAAGCTGTCATCAAGGCAAAGGGTGGCTACTTTGAAGAATCTAAAATACTCTTTTTTGGTTACTACATGATTTCATATGTGTGATTTCATAGTTTTGATGTCTTCACTATCATTCTACAATGTAGAAAATAGTAAAAAAATTAAGAAAAACCCTTGAATGAGTATGTGTGCAAACTTTTGACTGGTACTGTATATACAAAGATATGTGGACACCCCTTCAAATTAATGGATGCGGCTATTTCAGCAATACCCATTGCTGACAGGTGTATAAAATCGAGCACACAGCCATCTCCATAGACAAACATTGGCAGTACAATAGGATGCCATCTTTCCAAAAAGTCAGTTCGTAAAATTTCTGCACTGCTAGAGCTGCCCCGGTCGTCTGTAAGTGCTGTTATTGTGAAGTGGAAACATATAGGAGCAACAACGGCTCAGCTGCAAGGTAGTAGGCCACACAAGCTCACAGAACGGGACCGCCGAGTGCTGAAGCGGGTACAAATCGTCTGTCCTCGGTTGCAACACTCACTACCGAGTTCCAAACTGCCTCTGGAAGCACCGTCACCACAAGAACCGTTCGTCGGGAGCTTCCTGAAATGGGTTTCCACGGCCGAGCAGAAGCCTAAGACAACCATGCGCAATGCCAAGCGTCGGCTGGAGTGGTGTAAAGCTTGCCACCATTGGACTCTGGAGCAGTACTCTGCTGTGATGAATCATGCTTCCCCATCTGGCAAACTGATAGACGAATCTGGGTTCGGTGGATGCCTGGAAAATGCTACTTTCCCCAATGCATAGTGCCAACTGTAAAGTAATAATGGTCAGGTGATGTTTTTCATGGTTTTGACTCAGCTGCTTAGATCCAGGGAACGGAAATCTTAACGCTAGAGCATACAATTACATTCTAAACGATTCTGTGCTTCCAATTTTGTGGCAACACTTTGGGTAGGGGAAGGCACTTTCCTGTTTCAGCATGACAATGCCCCCGTGCACAAAGCGAGGTCCATACAGAAATGGTTTGTCAAGATTGGTGTGGAAGAACTTGACTGGCCTGCACAGAGCCCTGACCTCAACCCCATTGAACATTTTTGGGATGAATTGGAATGCCGACTGCGAGCCAGGCCTAATCGTCCAACATCAGTGCACTCAGTTAAATAAACATCCTCAATCTACACACAATACCAAAACATTTCTGCAGCATCAAAGGTCCCCAAGAACACAGTGGCCTCCATCATTCTTAAATGGAAGTAGTTTGGAAACACCAAGACTCCTCCTAGAGTTCGCCGCCCGGCCAAACTGAGCAATCGGGGGAGAAGGGCCTTGGTCAGGGAGGTGACCAAGAACCCGATGGTCACTCTGAAAGAGCTCCTCTGTGGAAATGGGAGAACCTTCCAGAAGAACAACCATCTCTGCAGCACTCCACCAAATCAGGCCTTTATGGTAGAGTGGCCAGACAGAAGCCACTCCTCAGTAAAAAAGGTACATGACAGCCTGCTTGGAGTTTGCCAAAAGGCACCTAAAGGACTCTTAGACAATGAGAAAAAATATTCTCTGGTCTGATGAAACCAAGATTGAACTATTTGGCCTGAATTCCAAAAGTCACATCTGGAGGAAACCTGGCACCGATCATCACCTGGCCAACTGCGTGGCCATGTACGCCTCCAACTCAATCATCAAGTTTGCAGACGACACAACAGTAGTGGGCTTGATTACCAACAACGACGAGACAGCCTACAGCGAGGAGCTGAGGGCACTCGTCGTGTGGTGTCAGGAAAACAACCTCTCACTCAACGTCAACAAAACAAAAAAGAGATGATCGTGGACTTCAGGAAACAGCAGAGGGTGCACCCCCCATCCACATCCACGGGGCAGTAGTGGAGAAGGTGGAAAGTTAAGTTCCTCTGCGTACACATCAATGACAAACTGAAATGGTCCACCCACACAGACCTCAGGAGGCTGAAGAAATGTGGCTTGTCACCCAAAATCCGGACCAACTTTTACAGATGCACAATCGAGAGCATCCTGTACGGCAACTGCACCGCCCTCAACCGCAAGGCTCTCCAGTGGGTGGTGCGGTCTGCACAACGCATCACCAGGGGCAAACTACCTGCCCTACATGACACCTACAGCACCCGATGTCACAGGAAGGCCAAAAAGATCGTCAAGGACAACAACCACCCGAGCCACTGCCTGTTCACCCCGCTATCATCCAGAAGACGAGGTCAGTACAGGTTTATCAAAGCTGTGACCGAGAGACTGAAAAACAGCTTCTATCTCAAGGCCATCAGACTGCTAAACAGCAATCACTAACTCAAGAGAGGCTGCTGCCCACATTGAGACCCAATCACTGGCCACTTTAATAAAATGGATCACTAAGTCACTTTAAACAATGCCACTTTACATATCTTACATTATTCATATGTATATACTGTATTTTATACCATCTATTGCATCTTGCCTATGGCGCTCGGCCATCGCTCATCCATATATTTATATGTACATATTCTCATTCACCCCTTTAGATTTGTGTGTATTAGGTAGTTGTTGTGGAATTGTTAGATTACTTGTTAGATTTTACTGCACTGTCGGAACTAGAAGCACAAGCATTTCGCTACACTTGCATTAACATCTGCTAACCAAGATGAACAGAGCAAAGTACAGAGAGATCCTTGATGAAAACCTGCTCTAGAGCACAAAGGTTCACCTTCCAACAGCACAGCAACCCTAAGCACACAGACAAGAAAATGCAGGAGTGGCTTTGGGACAAGTCTCTGAATGTCCTTGAGTGGCCCAGCCAGAGGCCGGACTTGAACCTGAACGAACATCTCTGGAGATACGTGAAAATAGCTGTACAGCAGCACTCCCCATCCAACCTGACAGAGCTTGAGAGGATCTGCAGAGAAGAAATGGGAGAAACTCCCCAAATACAGGTGTACCAAGCTTGTAGCATCATACCCCAAAAAACGTGAGGCTGTAATCACTGGTGCTTCAACAAAGTACTGAGTAAAGGGTCTGAATACTTATGTAAATGTGATATACATTTTCAAACATTTCTAAATACCTGTTTTTCTTTGTCATTATGGGCTATTGTGTGTAGATTGATAGGGGGGGGGGGGGGAACAATTTAATCAATTTTAGAATAAGGCTGTAACGTAACAAAATGTGGGTCTGAATACTTTCCGAATGCACTGTATTTGAAATAAGAATGTGAAGCATATGAAAACAGAGTTAAATGTAAAAGTGCAGCATCTTATGCAATGGACAACATTAGTTCATCCAGTTGTCTTTAAATGATTTCTCCTCAGCTCTGTACCATCCCCATGGAAACCAGCCTTGTGCTCCGGCACACTGACGACTCGTTCTAGTTCAAAGAAGAAAACATTTTGAGTTCTGGTAAAACAGTAACCCTGAAAAAGCTTGGCTTACCGCACATTACAAAGAGCATACTTAAGTCAGACTCAACAGTTTAGCTTCCAGCCCACAGTATACATTTGATAACTGCACCTGTACTAGATGGCACCCCGATGGCAACCATCCAGCTTCCCGATTGGACCCAATGGCAGTATCAGGAACGTCTTGGCTGGCTCGGACATTGGCAACGGTACCTCCCGGAGTCTTTGCATCAGAAGGCATTAGGTTTGACCCAGAGGCCTTGTGTGATACTGTACACACATTAATCGTGCAGGTAATGAGGCGCATGTGTATAGGAAGGTAATTTCACAGTGTCTGTGTGTAGAACAGCCCGGTTTCTCTGAAAGCTGCACTCGGAAGCATTGGGACCTTGTAGACGGGGGAGCTGTAACAGAGGGGCAACCCATTCATCCTAAAGCACATGCAGCCCCTCTCTCAGGGTGATGGTGTGGTGCACAAGTGGAGGACCTAGATAAGACACCCAAATATGTTCATACGTGTGAGACAAACATGAAGACTAAGCATTCGGTACAATACACGTGCACATTCACACACCTACAATATAGCAATTGACATGATCACCCAAACACAGTGCAAACTTGGCACAGACCCGCTCTCAGAGATGCTCACAAGAACACAGCATAGCCAGGTACATAGCCTACAATGTTTATGCTCTTAGACACAGGGATGTGAGTGGCAGACCTAGTAATTATACCAACACAGTCTCCCACTGACAGACTTGCCTCTTGTGCATTCCTTGCCATTTTTGAACACTTAGGCATGGCAGGCTTTTCCAAACCATCACATCTGTTGTGCATGACAAAATACGACTTGCTGGTGGAAAACATGTCAAAAGGTCATTTTCTGGCTATGGCATACTTTCTGACATTCATTTTTCAGCTTCCCAAATTTGTGAAAATGTGCCATCCTTGGCCGCTAGATGAAAATCAGTCTCGACTGAAAGTACGTCTGGAAGTCGTGTACGTGAATCCAAATGTCACAAACTATGTCCAATCGCCTTAGAACTGCAATTTAAGGCCATGAGATCTGTGGTGAAGGGAAAATATATTGCTGGCTTTTCCAGCTTATAGACAGTGTTACATGTACTGGTACAGTAGGCTTTACTTGGTCCATTGACACATCAAATGTCAAGAATAAGTGGGCTATACTAGCTAGCTGAAAAGTGGCACACACCGTAACATAATAGTACAGGAACCCCAGGAAAAGCTTTCAACTTGGTCGCTCTCATTATTTACAAGTAGCAGCCAGGTAGGCACACTACTGCGATGATTCAGGTAGTTTCAATAGGCCAGCATTATTTTACTTTGACAGAAGAAAACAAGATGATCCAGTGAACGGTCCTGTGTGGCTCAGTTGGTAGAGTCTGGCGCTTGCAACGCCAGGGTTGGGGAGTGCGATTCTCATGGGGTACCAGTACAACAACAAAAAGTATGAAACTACTACTACTACTGTAAGTCGCTCTGGATAAGAGCGTCTGCTGAATGACAAAAAATGTGAATTTGAGATTTGGAATGCGATTTCACATTAACTTCAGCCGGTGCTCAGTGTAGCTTAGCGGTCTTGTTTCCATGTTTCCTCGGATCTTGTCTCATCACTCCAACGGGCTCGGGAGAGGCAATGGTGGAGTCATGCGTCCTCCGAAACATGACCCGCCGGAAACCAGCCGCACCAATGTGTCGGAGGAAACACTGTTCAACTGGCGACTGAGGGAGCGATGAGCCAAGTAAAGCCCCCCCCGACCAAACCCTCCCTAAACCCCGGACGTCCTATGGGACTCCCGGCCACGGCTGGTTGTGGTACAGCCCGGGATTGAACCCGGGTGTGTAGTCACGCCTCTAGCACTGAGACGCAGTGCCTTAGACCGCTGCGTCACTCGGGAGGCCCCTTAAAATCACTTTTTAAATTGAATATGGAACAGTTACCTTAAACTCCAAATAACCAAATTTGCCTCCAATACATAAAAAGTAATTTAAAAATACAGAAGTATTTTGTTCTTGTGGAAGAACCATCTCGAAACCCAACTCCTTGTGGAGTTTTACATAGACATATTTGTCAACTATACATCTGCTTGAAGTATACTACAAGCTAACCGTTTGAAAGAAGTAGAGTGTGTGCGTATATGCATTCACATGTGTGTCGCACTCAGGTTGTGGTGAGAAAGGTCACGTCTCCTTCGAAGAACACTTTTGGTTTTGAATCAATAAGCACTCACCATCACCTTATTATAAATCACACCACATGTGCCATCCCAGGTACCTGACAGTCATCATACACTGCGCCACTTCTAAACAAAATCAGTTTGTGTTATAGGCTTAAAATTATGTTTTGATTCTTGCTTGAACAGTCGCTAAGATTATAAACTCGGCAAAACAAAGAAATGCCCTCTCACTGTCAACTGTGTTTATTTTCAGCAAACTTAACATGTGTAAGTATTTGTATGAACATAACAAGATTCAACAACTGAGATATAAACTGAACAAGTTCCACAGACATGTGACTAACAGAAATTGAATAATGTGTCCCTGAACAAAGGTGGGGGGGGGGGGTCAAAATCAACAGTAACAGTCAGTATCTGGTGTGGCCACCAGCTGCATTAAGTACTGCAGTGCATCTCCTCCTCATGGACTGCACCAGATGTGCCAGTTCTTGCTGTGACATGTTACCCCACTCTTCCACCAAGGCACCTGCAAGTTCCCGGACATTTTTGGGGGGGGAATGGCCCTAGCCCTCACCCTCCGATCCAACAGGTCCCAGACGTGCTCAATGGGATTGAGATCCGGGCTCTTCGCTGGCCATGGCAGAACACTGACATTCCTGTCTTGCAGGAAATCACGCACAGAACGAGCAGTACGGCTGGTGGCATTGTCATGCTGGAGGGTCATGTCAGGATGAGCCTGCAGAAAGGGTACCACATGAGGGAGGAGGATGTCTTCCCTGTAACGCACAGTGTTGAGATTGCCTGCAATGACAACAAGTTCAGTCCTGTGACACACCGCCCCAGATCATGACGGACCCTCCACCAAATCGATCCCGCTCCAGAGTACAGGCCTCGGTGTAACGCTCATTCCTTTGACGATAAACGCGAATCAGACCATCATCCCCCTGGTGAGACAAAACCGCGACTCGTCAGTGAAGAGCACTTTTTGCCAGTCCTGTCTGGTCCAGCGACGGTGGGTTTGTGTGCCCATAGGCGACGTTGTTGCCGGTGATGTCTGGTGAGGACCTGCCTTACAACAGTCCTACAATACCTCAGTCCAGCCTCTCTCAGCCTATTGTGGACAGTCTGAGCACTGATGTGCGTTCCAGGTGTAACTTAGGCAGTTGTTGTTGCCATCCTGTACCTGTCTCGCATGTGTGATGTTCGGATGTACCAATCCTGTGCAGGTGTTGCTACACGTGGTCTCCCCGTAGCTGTCCGTCCTGTCTCCCCGTAGCGCTGTCTTAGGCATCTCACAGTACGGACATTGCAATTTATTGCCCTGGCCACATCTGCAGTCTTCATGCCTCCTTGCAGCATGCCTAAGGCACATTCACGCAGATGAGCAGGGACCCTGGGCATCTTTCTTTTGGTGTTTTTCAGAGTCAGTAGAAAGGCCTCTTTAGTGTCCTAAGTTTTCATAACTGTGACCTTAATTGGCTATCGTCTGTATGTTGTTAGTGTCTTAACGACCGTTCCACAGGTGCATGTTCATTAATTGTTTATGACTCATTGAACAAGCATGGAAAACAGTGTATAAACCCTTTACAATGAAGATCGTGTGAAGTTATTTGGATTTTTACAAATTATCTTTGAAAGACAGGGTCCTGAAAAAGGGACATTTATTTTCTTTTGCTGAGTTTATTTGGTTGGGATCTTTGCAAAATATATATTTTGGATGTAGCAGTTGTAGCTAGAATGCTAACGCTCATTGATATAGGCTGTAGAAAAAGTTTTTTTTAAGTATAATGCAGTTGATTTGCGATGACAAACAAAGCAGGACATTCATATGAGCCTTAAAATGCAATTATAATCCAAAAGGTAGTGTGAAATGCACTTATAAGCAACAAAAAGAGGCTTTTTTTGCTGGGGTTCTATTAGAACTCTCCATCGTTCTGCCACCAACTTGTGCACATCGTCCTATTGCGGCAATGTTTGCAATCACAGAAAGGGGTCTACAGTAGAGAGGATATATGCTCTAGCTGCTGTCCTTTAGCTCATCTCTGCAGTCCTATAGATACAGTGACGTTTCACCAATACTACCAGGTTTTTCCTGGGTGTGTAAACTCCCACAAAAAACAAAAAACTGGCCATTTGTCTTTTTTTTTTGTGAATTTGATGTATGCCTCAACTGTTCCTGTTTAAAAAAGGCACCTATAGCTAACATGCTATTCAACAGAATATCTTCAGTTTTTCTATTTGTATCAAGAAGTGTATTCAAGTGGCCAACTAGGTACTTTACCATAAACTCTCTCTGTCCTCAAGTACTCTGTCCAAAAGAAATAAACTCAGTTTGACGAGCCCATACAAAACAACCTGCCATACATGCAGTTTCCTCATGATCGGTCCCTGTCAAAGCTTTCACACGCATCATTTCACAATTCTGACAAGTGTTCAGTTGTTTTCAAATAAGCCACTGAGCTCAGGGGAAATAAAATCAGCATGGTCTCAGAGAATTTCATATTATTCTGTACGTAAATCCAAGACACTCCATTTACTATGATGTTACCATAAAAAAAACATGTATTATAGATAATACCTAATGTTTTGAATTTTTTAAATGTATAGTCGTGGCCAAAAGTTTTGAGAATGACACAAATGTATTTTCACAAAGTCTGCTGCCTCAGTGTCTTTAGATATTTTTGTCAGATGTTACTATGGAATACTTAAGTATAATTACAAGCATTTCATAGGTGTCAAAGGCTTTTATTGACAATTACATGAAGTTGATGCAAAGAGTCAATATTTGCAGTGTTGACCCTTCTTTTTCAAGACCTCTGCAATTCGCCCTGGCATGCTGTCAATTAACTTCTGGGCCACATCCTGACTGATGGCAGCCCATTCTTGCATAATCAATGCTTGGAGTTTGTGGGTTTTTGTTTGTCCACCCGCCTCTTGAGGATTGATCACAAGTTCTCAATGGGATTAAGGTCTGGGGAGTTTCCTGGCCATTGACCCAAAATATCGATGTTTTGTTCCCCGAGCCACTTAGTTGTTATCACTTTTGCCTTATGGCATGGTGCTCCATCATGCTGGAAAAGGCATTGTTCGTCACCAAACTGTTCCTGGATGGTTGGGAGAAGTTGCTCTCGGAGGATGTGTTGGTACCGTTCTTTATTCATGGCTGTGTTCTTAGGCACAATTGTGAGTGAGCCCACTCCCTTGGCTGAGAAGCAACCCCACACATGAATGGTCTCAGGATGCTTTACTGTTGGCATGACACAGGACTGATGGTAGCGCTCACCTTGTCTTCTCCGGACAAGCTTTTGTCCGGGTGCCACAAACAATCGGAAAGGGGATTCATCAGAGAAAAATACTTTACCCCAGTCCTCAGCAGTCCAATCCCTGTACCTTTTGCAGAATATTAGTCTGTCCCTGATGTTTTTCCTGGAGAGAAGTGGCTTCTTTGCTTTCCTTCTTGACACCAGGCCATCCTCCAAAAGTCTTCACCTCACTGTGCGTGCAGATGCACTCACACCTACCTGCTGCCATTCCTGAGCAAGCTCTGTACTGGTGGTGCCCCGATCCCGCAGATGAATCAACTTTAGGAGACGGTCCTGGCGCTTGCTGGACTTTCTAGGGCGCCCTGAAGCCTTCTTCACAACAATTGAACCGCTCTCCTTGAAGTTCTTGATGATCCGATAAATGATTGATTTAGGTGCAATCTTACTGTCAGCAATATCCATGCATGTGAAGCCCTTTTTGTGCAAAGCAATGATGACAGCACGTGTTTCCTTGCAGGTAACCATGGATGACAGAGGAAGAACAAGGATTCCAAGCCCCACCCTCCTTTTGAATTTTCCAGTCTGTTATTTGAACTCAATCAGCATGACAGAGTGATCTCCAGCCTTGTCGTCGTCAACTCACACACCTGTGTTAACGAGAGAATCACTGATATGTCAGCTGGTCCTTTTGTGGCAGGGCTGAAATGCAGTGGAATTTTTGGGGGGGATTCAGTTCATTTGCATGGCAAATAGGGACTTTGCAATTAATTGCAATTCATCTGATCACTCTTCATAACATTCTGGAATATATGCAAATTGCCATCATACAAACTGAGGCAGCAGACTTTGTGAAAATTAATATTTGTGTCATTCTCAAAACTTCTGGCCACGACTGCATACATGTTGCAAATTTTCAAAATGTATGATATGTTACGAATTCTAGCTAGCTCGCTAATGTTAGCTAGGCTAAGGGTTAGAGTTACGTTTAGGAGTTAGCTTAAAGTGTTAAGGTTAGCTAAAATGGTTAACTTCACTAGGGTAGGGGGCAGCATTCGGAATTTTGGATGAAAAGCGTGCCCAAATTAAACTGCCTGCTACTCAGCCATAAAAGCTAGAATATGCATATAATTAGATAGAAACTTCAGAGTGTTTTCTAAAACTGTTTGAATGATGTCTGTGAGTATAACAGAACTCATATGGCAGGCAAAAACCTGAGAAAAAATCCAACCAGGAAGTGGGAAATCCGAGGTTTGTAGGTTTTCAAGTCATTGCCTATCGAATATACAGTGTCTATGGGTTGATATTGCACTTCCTAAGGCTTCCACTAGATGTCAACAGTCTTTAGAACCTTGTTTGATGCTTCTACTGTGAAGGAGGGGGGAATGGGAGCTGAATGAGTCAGAGGTCTGCCAGAGTGGCATGAGCTGACCACGCGCGTTCACGTGAGAGTTAGCTTGCGCTCCATTGCATTTCTACAGATAAAGGAATTCTCCGGTTGGAACATTATTGAAGATTTATGATAAAAACATCCTAAAGACTGATTCTATACTTCGTTTGACATGTTTCTATGAACTGTAACATGACTTTTCGTCTGAACTTTCGCCTGGACCATACTTGTATGTTTGAGGAATTTTAATTATGTAATTCCTGTTGTTTTGAATTTGGCGCCCTGCAGTTTCACTGGCTGTTGACGAGGTGGGACGCTAGCATCCCACATACCCTAGTGAGGTTAAGGCTAGGGGAAGGGTTAGCTAACATGCTAAGTAGTTGCAAAGTAGCAAGTAGTTGAAAAGTTGCTAATTAGATAAAATGCTAAAGTTGTCCTTGATGAGATTCGAACTCGCAACCTTTGGGTGTCCACCCATCTATCCCGACCAATCACATTACTTTCATTTTTGCCTTAACCCAGTCAACAAGGTGGGTTTGAGGCCTATTCCGTTTTGGGGGACTCGGCATCGACTCGGACTCAGGGGGCTTCATACGGGCCGAGCTCTTCCCGAGTCAGGCAGAATAATATTACTCTGGGTTCCGGCTAATGGTACTCGGGCCAAGTCCACTTCAGCATATCTGGCCTGATTACCTTTTTTTCAGAAGTAGAGCCATGAGGTTCTTTCGGCAGGTTTGCAAGAATAAAACAACTAATTAATGTAATAATTTCACCTCGAATTTGCTAGGGCATTTCCAAGCTAAAATTCTTCCCATTAGGCTATTAGATGGAGAAGGACCCTAAAGAATCTATGCTATAAATGAATTTGATTTTACTAGGGGTTTTTTGGAACCCCACTCATTATTTCTATTAATTTCAGTCATTCGGCCAATCCTGTCTTAATATCATTATTGATTTTTAGGCATATGCTGGTGGCCACGTGAATTATAGGACGACTTGGGATACATGATCCACGACCGACAGTACATCTCAGTGGCATAGGCTATAGCCTATTTTTCTATGGTAGGCCTATCTGTAAACGCCAATACATCCTGCCAAAATACACCATATGAGTGGCCTAATGTAATTTTCTGGACCTGTCGAGAATAAACCCATAACTGGTCCAAATGGTTGAATAATAAAAGGCCTTTATTTTGGCATGAAACACAAAATGACGTTTGAGCGGTTATTCAAATTAGCCTACATCACGGCAGTTTACAGCCTAGACAATAATACATTCCTCATTGCACTGTGTCGTTGTAGCCTATGGCGTAGAATCATTGTATTTTCTGAAAATGTAGGCCTAGATCTTCCATTTGATCATCTGCAACCTATGCTGAAGGAGTGATGCAGCCTACAACCATGCATGTTGAATTATTGCCGTAACCTATTAAACTGTTACAAATGTAGTCTATAGCCTATTAAAATAGATAAATAAATAACGACCATGACAGTCGAAGGAAAAAAATCCTGGCGCTCAAAATGTCATGATTGTGGGTTCGATTCCCGGGGCCACGAACAGAAAATAAATGTATGCATACTGTCACTTTGGATAAAAGCATATGCTTAATGTCACATTTATTATTTTTGCACACCTCATATTTGTGAGACATCGAACATTTATTTTCTGTATGGAACCTGTGACAGTAGCTATGGGCCTGCGCATTCTGAGAAGCCAGAAGAAAATAAAACTGTATCTAAACCGGGTAAATTATGAATTGTATCACCAGCTGTGTTACTTAGCCATAGTGTTTCTTTGTCATAACCCAAGGTGGCATGCCAACGTTTTGCTGAACCTGAACATAGACAAAGTTTAATTCAAGATTGAGACCTCACATCACCAAGTCAACTTTAGGCTACTATTTCCTGTCCGTTTTACAAATCTGTGATTGTAATTTTCAACATAGTAAATAGCAGCATACATGTATGGTCAATTGCCAACATCAATGCTTGCTGAAGTATCCTTAATAGGGAGCCAGCATTACCTCTAAAGGAACCAAAAACACACGATCCAGCAGCGGTGGCCTCTACTGTTTGAGCCGTCTGCCATGCAGCTAGAGCCTGACTCGGTGCCTGACTTTCCAGCGGTCGTTGTGAGAGTCAGTCAGTTGGTTAACATTCAAGGCCAGCCGGAAAAGATACCAAATAGTTAAAAATAGGTAATTGTATGTATTGTATTTGTAGTAGTGTATTTTGTCACAGTCACTAATTCATTTGTGACATTGAGCTAGCTTATTTTTTGGACTGGTCGTAGTTGTTAACGTTTCTCTGTTAACATTAATGTTAGATAGCTAGCAATCTTAGCTAAGTCAATACGTTTAGGGTCTAGCCTTTGTGACATTAGGTAGCTAACTGAGCTAGCTAGTGATTTTAAAAACATAGGTAGTCTAGCTAAGACTAGGCAAGAAAGCGCCCGGTTAACATTGCTAGCTAGCTATGCCCAGTGAGTCAAAGAACTCGCACAACCCCAACTGGTCTCAAGCGAAGATGGCAAAGAGCGCTCCAAGATTCATAATGATGATAATAATGGTTTATTTCGTTTCATGTGTACTATGGCAGCTAAACGCTGAATTAATTTAACACATATATACAGTGGGGAGAACAAGTATTTGATACACTGCCGATTTTGCAGGTTTTCCTACTTACAAAGCATGTAGAGGTCTGTAATTTTTATCATAGGTACACTTCAACTATGAGAGACGGAATCTAAAACAAAAATCCAGAAAATCACATTGTATGATTTTTAAGTAATTAATTTGCATTTTATTGCATGACATAAGTATTTGATACATCAGAAAAGCAGAACTTAATATTTGGTACAGAAACCTTTGTTTGCAATTACAGAGATCATACGTTTCCTGTAGTTCTTGACTAGGTTTGCACACACTGCAGCAGGGATTTTGGCCCACTCCTCCCTACAGATCTTCTCCAGATCCTTCAGGTTTCGGGGCTGTCGCTGGGCAATACGGACTTTCAGCTCCCTCCAAAGATTTTCTATTGGGTTCAGGTCTGGAGACTGGCTAGGCCACTCCAGGACCTTGAGATGCTTCTTACGGAGCCACTCCTTAGTTGCCATGGCTGTGTGCTTTGTGTCGTTGTCATGCTGGAAGACCCAGCCACGACCCATCTTCAATGCTCTTACTGAGGGAAGGAGGTTGTTGGCCAAGATCTCGCGATACATGGCCCCATCCATCCTCCCCTCAATACGGTGCAGTCGTCCTGTCCCCTTTGCAGAAAAGCATCCCCAAAGAATGATGTTTCCACCTCCATGCTTCACGGTTGGGATGGTGTTCTTGGGGTTGTACTCATACTTCTTCTTCCTCCAAACACGGCGAGTGGAGTTAGACCAAAAAGCTCTATTTTTGTCTCATCAGACCACATGACCTTCTCCCATTCCTCCTCTGGATCATCCAGATGGTCATTGGCAAACTTCAGACGGGCCTGGACATGCACTGGCTTAAGCAGGGGGACCTTGCGTGCGCTGCAGGATTTTAATCCATGACGGCGTAGTGTGTTACTAATGGTTTTCTTTGAAACTGTGGTCCCAGCTCTCTTCAGGTCATTGACCAGGTCCTGCCGTGTAGTTCTGGGCTGATCCCTCACCTTCCTCATGATCATTGATGCCCCACGAGGTGAAATCTTGCATGGAGCCCCAGACCGAGGGTGATTGACCGTCATCTTGAACTTCTTCCATTTTCTAATGATTGCGCCAACAGTTGTTTCCTTCTCACCAAGCTGCTTGCCTATTGTCCTGTAGCCCATCCCAGCCTTGTGCAGGTCTACAATTTTATCCCTGATGTCCTTACACAGCTCTCTGGTCTTGGCTATTGTGGAGAGGTTGGAATCTGTTTGATTGAGTGTGTGGACAGGTGTCTTTTATACAGGTAACGAGTTCAAACAGGTGCAGTTAATACAGGTAATGAGTGGAGAACAGGAGGGCTTCTTAAAGAAAAACTAACAGGTCTGTGAGAGCCGGAATTCTTACTGGTTGGTAGGTGATCAAATACTTATGTCATGCAATAAAATGCAAATGAATTATTTAAAAATCATACAATGTGATTTTCTGGATTTTTGTTTTAGATTCCGTCTCTCACAGTTGAAGTGTACCTATGATAAAAATGACAGACCTCTACATGCTTTGTATGTAGGAAAACCTGCAAAATCGGCAGTGTATCAAATACTTGTTCTCCCCACTGTACATAATATATATTTAAAAAATTATATAGTCCCAGTGGTTATTTGTAACGTTAGCTACTTGAATAATCTGGATCTAGCTAGTGGTCGATCAAAACAATACATTGTTTTGCAAAACTATTCATGGTTTGGTCTCCCAAGTGGCGCAGCGTTCTAAGGCACTGCGTCTCAGTGCTTGAGGCATCACTACAGACACCCTGGTTTGAATCCAGGCTATATCACAACCAGCCGTGATTTGGAGTCCCATAGGGTGGTGCACAATTGGCCCAGCTCCGTCCGGGTTTGGCTGATGTAGGCCGTCATTGTAAATAAGTATTTGTTCTTAACTGAAGAAAAAAAAAAAAAATGGTTGACCCTATACAGTCAATGGGTCAATCAACTGCTGTCTTTCATTGAAAAGGAAATATATTTTTAAAAACTATAAGTATAATGTTAAACATTCTATTGGTTGAATTATTAGTATTTCCAGCTGATACCATTTCTCACTTGAACCCTGTGTAAAGTGATTTGCTCGACAATACACGTGTTCTTTCTTGTTTGTCTCTCCACCCTCAGCCTCTGATGGACTGTCTCCACCTTCCACCACCGTGCAACAAATACTCAAAATGGGAATCTGAAGGATGGCACCCTGAGCCTGAGCTGGTGTGGCTGGACAGTAAAAGAGTCAATCTCAAATGTGAAAACTGTTCAAGGGTGTGTAGACTTTCACTAGGCACTGTATACCCATTGATTCCTGAAGAAAATATGTAATAAATGCTTGTTGAGCTTAGGTCAACTGTTCTTCCCCATCAGAACCAAACATAGGCCTGATTAACTGAAAACAAACACTGTATAGCCTCAAAACTATAATTTTTATATAACGGATGGCCAGTCCTTGCATCCATAGCTTCTATATGTTTATGGTCAGTGTTATCTGGGATCCTTAGGATATCCCTACCCTAAACCATAACCCTTACACATAACCAAATCCCACAGGCCGCCAGTTTCCCATCCCTGACCTAGAGTCTTGTGCATAGGTGCCTCTTCTCACAAAGAACAAATTTGCCCCAAGGACCCACAAGGTCTGCCATGATGGATTTTCCACCATTTGGATTTTTTTTTTAAACACTTAAAATGCCATCTCTTCCGGGAACCACGGGGCCGATCTGGATGAAACTTGATATATGGCATCTAGGCACCAAGGTCTTTCAAAGCAATATTTTCCAGACTAGTATGTCAAACAACTAACCAATAAACATTCATGTCAGTGTGGTCTGGCACAAATGCATATACATCAGACAGATATTTGTATTGTAACCACTCTTGGTACACATGCCCAAACCCTGTCAAGACTCAACATATGCAAGCACATTCAGATTGACCACACGGTGGCGCTACAACAGGCACATATATATCTTTTGATTTGTTTGACTCAGTGTTGAAATTGAAAACTGCGGTTACTGTGTTGTGTTGATTTGCTTCCCATTTGAGGTCTGGACTGTGATTCCTAGGATTTCTGTGTGGTGTCAAAATCGCACTAATTGTTGTAGCTACTTATTTTGCTCTTTTTCCCCCTGTTATTCAAAAGGTCCTGTCAGGAGAAACACTTTCACATCCAAGGCTACAGATGGACAGGAAAGGGCGGATAGACATACATATAAGGGATGAACACTTACGCTTTATACATTATCTGGAAATAACGGACAACTTGATACTACCCGTGTTTATTAGTTCCATATAATGTAGAGCGGAGGCTTTTATCCCGCTTATACCACTGTTGCCAAAGAAAACAAGCACACATTTACTGGTAAAATGTACATGTTTTCATTGAGATTTTGACAAGTAAATTCATACTATTTCATCCTTTCACTAAACCTGGTTGTTAGTTATATCGGTTAGGTTGATAGAGAAGCGGACTTGTTCATTCTATTTGTTTGATTACTATGCAGGCTGGCAATGTTCTTATCCCTTACTTGCTAGCTAGCCAACTACGGCTAACACAGTCACGTAAACTCTGCAGATAGAATAATATCAGAATTGAGTGGACTTGGGCCATTGCTGGGCCGATTCTGGCCCTAAAATGGCAGCTTTGGCTCAGTTCAGGCTGCCAGATCTGGCCCAAATGACTCGGGCCTAGTCTGTACCGTCACTCATTTCGGACTCGGACCGGATCCGGCTGCCAGACCCGAGCCAGCAGTTTTAGATCTGGTATGCCGGAATCAGGCCAGATGTGGGCCAGACGTTTGTGTTACCTGGGAAGTAAACAACCTTACATATCATACTAAAATGAAGTGTCTCAGACTTACATACAGAATAATACAAAATGCTCTGAGACCAGGTTAAATAAATAGACTAGGTTGTAGAGACAGTATCTGTGCGTTAGAAATGTCGATGACGCGCACAGATACTGTAACAAGGGAAGGCCGACAAATGCTAAATCATTGTTATCCAATATGCACAGGCTTTGTAGTTGTACAATGTTTCCATTTTCTAGGCTATGGCTGGGATCTAAATAGCAGTTCCTTCTGCTCACTTTTTTGTATTTTTTTTTTGTTAAATAAAGGTTAACTAGACAACTCAGTTAATAACAAATTCTTATTTACAATGACGGCCTAGGGGCAGAACGACAGATTTGTACCTTGTCAGCTCGGGGATTCGATCTTGCAACCTTTCGGTTACTAGTACAACGCTCTATCCACTAGGCTACCCTGCCGCCTACTTAAGTATGCTAACTGGGCTGCAACCTGTAGCCTTTAAAGCAGTTGTGACACTATCAATCCACAATACTGACCTTTGCAGTGCAAGGAGAGAGAGAACTAACAGCATGCACCAAGGAACACACCATTTAAAAAAATATATATTAAAAAAAATGTTGAACCTTTATTTAACTAGGCAAGTCAGTTATGAACAAATTCTTATTTACAATGATGGCCTAACCCGGATGATGCTGGGCCAATTGTGCACCACCCTATGGGCCTCCCAATCACGGCCGGTTGTGATACGGCCTGGAATCGAACCAGGGTCTGTAGTGAAGCCTCTAGCACTGAGATGCAGTGCCTTAGACCACCACTGGGCGTAGACGTCAGTTCTACATCTAGTTTTGATTTACATTTGCATGAGTTGTCAACTAACGTGAATTCAATGTGAAATCGACAAATTATCACCATGTCATTGGATTTAGGTTAGAAGTTGGGTAAAAAAAAAAAAAAAACGAAATTCCTTAGTTTCACGTCGACTCAATGTCATCACATAAAAATAATAATAATAATAACGTGGAACCAACGTTGATTCAACTCGTTTTTGCCCAGTGGGTAAGAACCTCATGATTGAAAGTTCTGCTTACCTGTTCTGCCATCCTTGAATTAAGTTTGTGTATTTGCTCAACACTCCTTCTAACTGACGCTTACACGCTTGCTGAAAATTCATACTGTTTCCTAATAAACGTCCCCGACTCACTCCTCCACCGGCCCCGCTCCCAAGTGAAGCCGAGCCGGGGCTATGAGAACCAGCTCGTCCGATCTTTCTCGCCGAATTCCCCTTGTCCGACGGCAGTGAAGCGGAGTTCGTTTTATTTGTCCCAGGATGCGGACTGCAGAGCATCTTCTCCATACTGACGACGCGATAAACGGAGTCGAGCAGGAAAATTGTGGTAAATGGTATGTCTACTGACCTAAATCGAAAGCATTAAATATGTAATATCCATGTTTCGCTGGTGATTTGAGCGTCCCTCTGCCCAAGAAACCAAGCATAATTCCCAGCAGTTGTATGAAGAGCACTGCTGTGGTTCCCTTTCTGAGGCGATAGAAGCACAAGCTCTAACGTTTTCGTGTTGTTGAGAAATCACAGTGCAGACACTCCCTCTCTCCTGACTCACTCGACCAACCCCCGGATATAACAATCCAATCTTATTACACATCATCATAGCCAAGAACACAGCTACAGAAAACCCAAAAATGTACGATTAACCATCACCCCCCCCCCAAAACAGAATAATATATTTTTTTTTAGTAATCCCAATCAGCGATTAAACACATTCACGTAGTATTCATCCACATGATGTAGGCCCAAGTAGGCCAATTAAATTACATTAAATTAGGGGTATCGGACAGATCTGACAAATGGGGTGAACTAGATGATAATTGTCCATGAAGAAGAAATGTGTGACATGCTTCAGCTCTTTGAAAGTATTTTTGTAGTAGTGGTAGAAGTTTAAAACGTTTTGCTTAAGTGAAGCGGTGAAATATAGTCAAAGTTAAATATATAAAAAATATCTGGTCTGATTACTTTGATAAACTACTATGTCAACCTTATTACTCTGGAGTTTGTGGCAGTTGGATCACATAATTCGTCACAAATAAGACTAGTACACTTTTATACACTCTTCTACTAGAAAACCACAGTATATGCAAGCTGTAATAATTACTCATAAGGAATTAGAGGTTTAAGGTATAGTAACCTCAATTCAACCATACATTTATTTCTTAATCAAATGATAAAGCTGCTATAAAAAAGTTATGACTGGATGGGTAGATCAATAAATAGGATATATAAACGAATGAATAGATACATAAAGTTAGAACACAGGACGGAAGACCTAATGGATGGAGGGATGAAGGGATTCATTCAAATATATAGGAAGTTATGGATGAATGGACATTTTTGGTGGAATGAGAGTTGTGAATGTGTTGTGTACGTCAGTATTTATTTCTTTACTCCACACAAATAACGTTTGAAATAAAAAACAAAGTCATCTCCAATCCTATTTCCATGTTCTAGTCAAGGATTATTTTTTCCCCTTGGTTCTAGCGAGTGGTGAGCATAGAATTGCACATCAGCGCCACCAGCTGGGTGGGGGTTTACTACTGTGCAAGGCAGCCTACACAGACTAGAAGGGATAAACTGCATCCCAGTACCGCGACCGAAGTAAGGACTGGTGGGGTGTGTCGAAAGGTAAGTAGTGGGTGTGTGGAAAGCAGTGGGTGCGTCAAAATCGCTCTGCTAGACGGTTTGGATTGAGCTGTGTTTTTTTTCTTAACAATTGTACATTTTCACTTATAAAACAGATTTTGTGAAAAGTATAGACTTGTTTATTAGAAGTATAGATGATGTGTGTACTGTTGCTCTATGCGTTGTATGCGTGTGCTTACTGTAACTGTCACCCTGATATTGGCTCCTAGGCAGCTACTTCCCACGCCTTTGCCAAACAGCAGTGCTTGTCAAGTGGGTGCGAAGGTGTGTCCCCGTGTTGACATTCATGGCCTCCCCATTGAGTCGTTGATGCTATGTACAGTATGTATCAAGGTGACATCTAGATGGTTATCAATATTAGTTATTTCTTGTGGTGGCTGCTATCCTACATGAAATAAAATCTTGTGAGAGAAAAAAATTGCCACTTAACTACCTCTGGCGAGTAGGAAGCACAACACCGGTGCAGCACAGATAGATGAGAACATCTTTGGGTGCAGGGTGCACTGGTCGTCTGTTTGTCGTCTCGTCCTGGTGCAGCCGGATCAGCAATGCAAAACGGTCTTGCCCTTACGAAAAAGCACTATAGCATTCCTATAAGAAACTACGTTTTTTACAATAACCTATAGTATGCTAAGATAGATTATTTTGCTATTAAAATCTCTATAGTATGTATTTTTGACCTATAACTTCAAACTATCCAATAAGATTTCAAAAGTACAAATACTATGCAGTATCTCTATAGTATTCTCATGAATTTAAATAGTGTTCCTGTATTATTTTCTATAGTATTCCCCTGAAGTTATTGAAATCATTCCTATAGGCTATTCCTGTCGGGTTTGTTATAGTATTCTAATTGAAGTGATGAAAATGATCCAAGACGAAACATTTCCTGCAAGCAAAAAAAGAAAGCCAACCAATATTTATTTTATATGCCAACATGGGTATAGCCAGGTTACTTTTAAAGTAGTGTGAAGGTTTGGGTTGGATACTTTCAATACATTACATCAATTAAAAACATGTTGCATCTTAGTAAAATCAGACAATTAATACTAATTGATTTTAATTTTTAAAAAAAACATATATTCCACTGAACGTTAACCACATGTACAATACAATATATAAGTGATGGCTCTTGCATCACTGGTGTATGTCTCTGATAAGTTATCAATGAGTGATACTATTAGAAGCACACAGATTCAATGACATACAACACACATTCTGTGCTCTCCAACTATTGCTCAATTCCAGGGAAACTAAATGCATGTGTTTTAACTGGAACCTGCACGTCCCTGTCATATCCTCACACTGGACGGACCTGAATTAAAGTATGTTGATGCTCATTTGGCCAGGTCACCGTTGCAAATGAGAATCAGCTCTCATTATCAATCAGCTCAATAACATCAACCAGGTCTCTAAAGAAACATCCATAACGAATCTCTCTCATAAGTGTTTGGCAGAGGGACAAGCCAGCCATCCACATAAATACATTTACACTTGATATCTTCCAAAGAAAAAGCTTTTTTAAGTCTCGACCTCTCAACCTTTACACACATTTTTTTTAATGAGATACCTAGATTGCAGTTGATGAACAAACTGCTTGAATTACATATGGTTGACATAAGCAGTTTGTTTGACAAATGCAATTCAGTCTAACAAAGAAACAGAACAGCAGCTGGGCCAACATCCATTTTTTAACACGACTGAAGTATTATCCCTTTTTCCTGAGATTCTGTAGTTGTGTGATAAACAATCTGTTCATAAATGAATCGACCGTATGACTCCACAGGCTGGGATGGGACAGAGCCAGTAATTAGTTATTCTGCAGCAAGTTTTACATAAGCTGTGAGGTGAAGAGGTACAGATTTTGAGTTTTGAGGGAGCCTGAGATTTTTTCTCCTTTCAGTCTCCTGTCTGCAAGCTTTGTAAGGAATATACCGAACTCTGACTCTGGGTGCAATCCTAAAACGTTTTGGAATGTCTCGCCAAAGAAGGAAAAGCTGGCAAATTTGTTGTGGAACACACTGCGTCCCATGGAAAAGAGATTTCAAACTTCCATTGTTACCCTCAAATGTAAAAGATGACGTTGCCCAGAGAGGCCCCTAGTTCAGTACACTATCAGTAAGGTGGATTAGCTGATGACAGTTGAAAGAAACATTTTCTTGTCCATATAATTCATCCATTTTCTTGACAAAGAGGACGAAAGAAATGTGAGCTAATCTAAGGTCACGCTGTGAAATAGATCCTTGAAGCAAAATATGCATGCTGAATGTAAGAAGATATTTTTTTTTGTAGAAATGGAGCTGGAAGGATGCCAGGAAGAACAGTTATTGAATAAAACAGGAGAAATGCACGACACTCTGATGCTTTCCAAAATGTTCTTATATGCGGTCATCGTGGTATTCTTGTAATTTCCTTTGGTGGCTTGAGATTTAGCAGTCGGGAGTCTAATTCTGTAATTTGTCGACCTATGTACCATGGATTCAAACAGTTGCACGTGTCCAACCAAAGAGACAGAAGTTGTTGAGTTATGCCGAGGAGAACAGAATGCATGTAGTCAGGCACAAAACCAAACACAATGTTGAACAACGGAAGCAAAAACAGTGTTGACAACCCCTTTACACCATTTTGCGGAATGTCAGTGCGAGCAGCGTGAAATGCGTTATCCTTAAATTGATTGTGTGATCTTTCAATTTGCAGTTGTTGACAGTAAGAATCTTACTTATCCTCTGCCTTTGGGGACAACTTTACCACCAATCACACCCATATTCACCATTGAATTGCTTACAGTAACGAAGGATTGGCCTGGCAATTGCATGAGTGTCACGGCCGTCAAAAAGTGGAGACCAAGGCACAGCGTGGTATGCGTACATTCTTCTTTATTTTAAGAATGAACACTGAACAAGACTAACAAAACGAACCGTGAGGCTATACAAATGAGTGCTGACAGGCAACTACACATAGACAAGAACCCACCAATACCCAAGGGAAATGGCTACCTAAATATGGTCCCTAATCAGAGACAACGATAAACAGCTGCCTCTGATTGGGAACCATAATCAGGCCACCATAGACTTACAAGTACCTAGACCTACTAAAACCCCTAGACTTACAAAAACCCTAGACAATACAAAACTAGCATACCCACCCTAGTCACACCCTGACCTAACCAAAATAATAAAGAAAACATAGATAACTAAGGTCAGGGCGTGACACTGAGGAACAAATCAAGGAGAAGACCTTTGTCCTCTTCAGAATCCCACTGTTATCTCTCCAAATTAATGGGTTTTGGGATAAATTGCAACATTCATCAATAAAAGGTTTTAAAAAGGTATCCATTCTGGGGTTTTTTGGGCCAAACCAAAGTCCTGCAACCATCACATTTTCTTTCCAATGTATGTAAGGCAGTTTATTTATGGTAAATTGAAGGGGCCAAACAGAGTAATTGGAGGAGTTAAAAATGGGTACTCCTTCACAGTTCCAGGTTAATGTTAAATCTTTAGCAGATTGCCTCTTCTCTTTCAGTAATGTCTGGTACATCTTTCCATCCATGACATCCTCGATTTCATATTCTTCTTCCTTCACTGTTTTCCTCAAAATATCTATTCCATGGTTCTCCAGTGTATCTCGCAGAAGGTCCCTCAAAGGTATTGACAAAAATAAACGTTTTGTTTCTCTGATGAAGGACGTTCCACAATGTGAGCAATTTGTGTCTTCGGGTTGCTTTCCTAAGTAGTTTTGGCATTCATCACAAAATAAATGAAAGACAGCTGTCAGGGCTGGATTACCCAAAACATTTTTGAAGAGATATTTAGATGTTGGAACCAAGTTGGGGACAAGCAAATTCAGCAAGACAAGTAGGTCTATCAGGGCAGTTCCAGTCAGGTGATGACGCAGAACCAAGAGCATTATTGCCATAAGACATTGCCCCTTTATTACTGATGCCCCAGGGTAAATCATTTCTTCATTCTGAAAAGAGTTAGATGCAAGGTATATTTAGACATTTGTTTAAGCGAGAAGGAAATGAATAATACATCTGCAAAGGTAAAACAGATTGCTAAGGCCTGAGAGTTGTGTGTGTTTGTGCACCTGACACTAACCATCTCGGGGGCATCATCACGGTCTAAATGATCAGAGCCAGATTGATGTTGGTGTGTCAGGGGGTCCTAAATTAGGAATACATGGCGAAAACCAACACAGATCATTAACTCAGATATTTGATAGAATATATAACACTGACTTCACAAGGGTGAGGCTAAGAAACGGAATGTCTGTGTGAGTGTGCGTTTGTACCACATTTATGTGTATAGTACATGTGGGTACCTGATGTTCCCACATGTATACAAAAACCTGACAAATTGGACCTCGTGGGGAATTGCGATTTTTGGCTCAGGGGTTAAGTTTAGGGAAAACGTACAACTGGGCATAGTGTTAGAATTGGGGTTACTATTAGGGTTAAGCTTAGGGTTAGGCATTAGGGCCAGCCGTAACATTTAGGTTATTAAAGTTAAGGTTATGGTTAGGGTTAAGATGAGGTTAGGGTTAGGATAAGAGTTAGGGTTACGTTTAGGACTAGGGAACATGTTTTTTTGGGGGTCAAGTTTAAGTCTCAAGTCCCCACAAGGATAGAAAAACAAACGTGTTTGTGCACCTGACATTAACCATCTCAGGTTCATCATCACGGTCTAAATCATCAGAGCCAGGTTGATTGGGGTGTGTCAGGGGGTCTAGGTAACAAGTTAACAAGCTACTGTATCTAGCTAGCAGATATACAGCTAGTGTACACATACTAGAGGTCGACCGATTAATCGGCATGGCCGAAGAAAGGGAGAGGAATGAGGGACAAAAGAAAGAACCTGCATTATGTGGAAAACTAAATACTGATCCAACCAACCTAAAAACTGTCTAATGCCCTAGGAAAATGTTCTAGTGAGATTAAACATATTTTTCGATGAACCTCCCCTTTAACATAACGTTAGTTACCATGGCCTATTTATTGCCTTACCTCTCTTATCCTACCTCATTTGCACACACTGTATACAGACTTTTTCTACTGTATTATTGACTGTATGTTTGTTTATTCCATGTGTAACTCTGTGTTGTTGTATGTGTCGAACTGCTTTGCTTTATCTTGGCCAGGTCGCAGTTGTAAATGAGAACTTGTTCTCAACTAGCCTACCTGGTTAAATATAGGTGAAATAAAATAAATAAAAAAGGTTTTTCAAGATAATAGTTTATGAAGAAAGCATTTATCTTAACATGAATCTGAGAGGTAGGCAGAGAACATATCCAAAATTCAAATCTAATATACTATACTTAGAAAGGAGGAGAAAGATAGAAGGGGAGAGTGACAAAGCGAGGGAGACAGAGAGAGAAAGAAGGAGATAAGAGTTGTATAGTTACCACTAGTGCTGGGGGATAGTACTACATCCATCATCAATGGTGACCACATGACAATGTCAAAAACAATGTTTTGTTCAATTTGTAGTCGACTCAAGAAATTCTGTTTCAGAAACTTTTTACAATCACGGATAATGATGTTAATAATCTATTCATACGTGTGTTCTGCAAAGGCCTAATATCGGTAACAATAATGGTTTTGTCCGAATACTCGGCACACCCCTATTAAAGACTGGATGATTGCGCTAAGAAGGCAAGGGTTTTTTAGAACAGTTGCACACAAACTGGAAGTCAGAGCAAATCCTAATATTAAAATACTGTATTGATTTCGGTTATAATTTTTTTAAATATTCTAATATACAAAAAAACTAAGTTTCTGTCCATCACAAAGGAAAGTTTGAATATATTGTTGATAACTACTACAGTACTGTAGCAAGAGCACATTTTGACCACACCTTCTAAAGGCCCAAAAATCATGTGTAACTGGCTTATTTTTTGGTCTATTTTCATTCAAGTTATTGTTTTATGATGTTTTACAGGTGGAACTGGCAGATGGTGTTAAACTCCAGGCAAACATTATCACTCGACTGAGCAAAGAACCATCAAAGTGCATTTCTGAGCTCATGACAGCTCTGTTTCCCAGAGAGGTGATGGATGTCTCTTCATTGACAGGAAAAAAATGTAATGCATTCCAGGACCAGGAGGCAAAGAAACAGCTGTGACCAACCAAAGTGTCTGCCATTTGCAGTAAGTTTCTTAGTCATTTTTTACTATAAATACTGTACAATAACATGTAGAATTATGAAATATAAGACTTTAACTTCAAAATACAGAAGAATTAATAGTACTGTAAATGGACAAAAGGGGGTTTTGTAGTATATTTTATTTATTTATTACAAGAGTTTGAATGTGTATAACCTGATCTCAGGTCTATTAGTTTGTGCCAAGACTGTTGATTCATTTTGGGTTAGACAGGTTATTCTGTACTCAAAGCAAATTTGTTAAAACCCTATTTTCTTTTTTTCCACAGCCTTTTTATTTAGGCGAAACCAGATGGAGAAGGATGTCTTAAAAATAATTTGATCGAAGCTTAGCAATGAGTTGAAATTGCTTAAGAAGTCAAAGATTTAGGTTTAAAACTGCTTTTTTTTACTCAAAGGGAGTAACTTGGAAGCTAAGGCCTAACTTTGAGATTTGTTAACTCAGTGAAAAAGTATGAAAATTGATAATTTTTCAAATATGATGTCCTCTTATCTGTCAACATCTTAATGTACACTGAACCCAAAAATATCAAAAGTCTACTATAGTTATTGCTGTAGTATCACTATAAGATTGCTATAATAATACCATAAGATATACCGTTAGTATATCTTTGTATATTGGTATAGTAGTATATAATATTAGTTATTGTTCTAGTATCCCTATAAGATGTTATAATAATCCTTTAAGATTACTATAGTATGTCCGAATTTACCATAAGAATACTGTAGAATTCTTTTAACGTTTTTCTGTGATATTTCTATAATAATATTATTCTATAGTAATCTATAATATTGCTATAGTTATTGCTATATTTTTACTATAAGAATGCTATAGTTATTCTATATTAAATTCAGCAAAAAAAGAAATGTCTGGGCCTCCCGGGTGGCGCAGTGGTCTAGGGCACTGCATCGCAGCGCTAGCTGTGCCACCAGAGACTCTGGGTTCGCGCCCAGGCTCTGTCGCAGCCGGCGGCGACCGGGAGGTCCGTGGGGCGACGCACAATTGGCCTAGCGTTAGGGAGGGTTTGGCCGGTAGGGATATCCTTGTTTCATCGCGCACCAGCGACTCCTGTGGTGGGCCGGGCGCAGTGCACGCAAGGTCGCCAGGTGCACAGTGTTTCCTCCGACACATTGGTGCGGCTGGCTTCCGGGTTGGATGCGCGCTGTGTTAAGAAGCAGTGCGGCTTGGTTGGGTTGTGTTTCGGTGGACGCATGGCTTTCGACCTTCGTCTCTCCCGAGCCCGTACGGGAGTTGTAGCGATGAGACAAGATAGTAACTACTAAACAATTCGATACCATGAAATTGGGGAGAAAAAAGGGGGTAAAATTCAACAAAAGAAAAAGAAAAAAAGAAAAGAAATGTCCCCTCACTGTCAACTGTGTTTATTTTCAGCAAACTTAACGTGTAAATATTTGTATGAACATAACAAGATTCAACAATCGAGACATAAACTGAACAAGTTCCACAGACATGTGACTAACAGAAATGGGATAATGTGTCCCAGAACAGGGGGGGTAGGGTCAAAATCAAAGGTAACAGTCAGTATCTGGTGTGGCCACCAGCTGCATTAAGTACTGCAGTGCATCTCCTCATGGACTGCACCAGATTTGCCAGTTCTTGCTGTGACATGTTACCCCACTCTTCCACCAAAGCACCTGCAAGTTCCCGGACAATTCTGTGGGGAATGGCCCTAGCCCTCACCCTCCGATCCAACAGGTCCCAGACATGCTCAATGGGATTGAGATCCGGGCTCTTTGCTGGCCATGGCAGAACACTGACATTCCTGTCTTGTAGGAAATCACCACAGAACGAGCAGTGTGGCTGGTGGCATTGACATGACCCTCCAGCATGACAGGATGAGCCTGCAGGAAGGGTACCACATGAGGGAGGAGGATGTCTTCCCTGTAACGCACAGTGTGAGATTGCCTGCAATGATAACAAGCTCAGTCTGATGATGCTGTGACATACCGCCGCAAACCATGACGGACCCTCCACCTCCAAATCGATCACGCTCCAGAGTACAGGCCTCGGTGTAACGCTCATTCCTTCGACGATAAACGCGAATCAGACCATCACCCCTGGTGAGACAAAACCGCAACTCGTCAGTGAAGAGCACTTTTTGCTAGTCCTGTCTGGTCTAGCGATGGTGGGTTTGTGCCTATAGGCGATGTTGTTGCCGGTGATGTCTGGTGAGGACCTGCATTACAACCGGCCTGCATGCCCTCAGTCCAGCCTCTCTCCAGCCTCTCTCAGCCTCTCACTGATGGAGGGATTGTGCGTTCCTGGTGTAACTCGGGCAGTTGTTGTTGCCATCCTGTACCTGATGTTCGGATGTACTGATCCTGTGCAGGTGTTGTTACACGTGATCTGCCACTGCGAGGATGATCAGGTGTCCGTCCTGTCTCCCTGTAGCGCTGTCTTAGGCGTCTCACAGTACGGACATTGCAATTTCTTGCCCTAGCAACATCTGCAGTCCTCATGCCTCCTTGCAGCATGCCTAAGGCACATTCACGCAGATGAGCAGGGACCCTGGGTATCTTTCTTTTGGTGTTTTTCATAGTCAGTAGAAAGGCCTCTTTAGTGTCCTGCGTTTTCATAACTGTGACCTTAATTGGCTACCGTCTGTAAGTTCATTAATTTGTTTATGCATGGAAAACAGTGTTTAAATTCTTTACAATGAAGATATGTGAAGTTATTTGGATTTTTACGAATTATCTTTGAAAGATGGTCCTGAAAAGGGACGTTTCTTTTTTTGCTGAGTTTATTTCTTCAGTTAAAAGTTAAACATTCTCTTGTCAGACTGCGTAAACGACAGTATTTATTATCATTATCAACGTTTCTAATCAATCCTTAGGTACCCTAATATGTAAATAAACAATAACATTTAAGATAGTGTGTTCAATACAGGAGATAAATAACGAAGTGCGCGCCCTCATCCATGTCGCCACAACACTACAGTCAAAATGAGAGCCACCTTGAAAAACTATAAATTCTAGCTCATTTTTCAAAAAACAAGCCTGAAACCCTTTCTAAAGACTGTTGAAAGGGTAGTGGAAGTGGAAGCCATAGGAACTGCAATCTGGGAGGATTTCCTTTGATTTTCCCATAGACAGGCATTTCAATGGGTGGTCACCTCAAAAATAAAACTTTACGGGTGGATTCTCCTCGGGTTTTCGCCTGCCATATCAGTTCTGTTATACTCACAGACATTATTTTAACAGTTGTAGAAACTTCAGAGTGTTTTCTATTCAGTACTACCAATTATATGCATATCCTAGCTTCTGCGCCTCAGTATCAGGCAGTTTACTTTGTGCATGTCAGTCATCCGAACTTCCGAATACTGCCCCCTATCCTTAAGAAGTTTTTAAGATGGTTTGAACTTTGATTGTCAAAACGAGGTGGAGAAGATAAACTCACCTCCCGGACAATCACTGGTATGGTTGATTAGCTGTCCTAAGTAAAGTATCTTCGAAAGCTAATTTAAGTAGGACCATCCTGGTACTCTGTTCAAACCATCGTATTACGTTACTCTCATAACCCCACTGGGAAACCATTGGTACGGCTGGGTAGCCTATCTTCAACGAAGCATCTTCAAGAGCAAACGGAAGAAAAATCAACTCTGTATTTCTGTTCAGGATTACACTACAAGTCACCGGATACCGGACAACAACAAAGAAGGACAAGAGTAGAAGACTTGTTGGAACAATTTCGAACAATCAGAGCCTTACAAGTGTGCTGTGAAAAGGCCCAACACCCTTTCCAAGGCTGCCCTGTTCACCATGAGATCCCCAGCAAACCAAGGCATTTCACGTAAATATATTCATGATTTCTTACTCAAAGCGGGTGGCGATTCGTGTGCAAAGTATATGGTTACTGTAGGTGAAAGTTGTTTCTGAATGTACCAATGTTACGTGTCTCTGTCCCTCTCTCGCTACCTCTCCATCTCTTCTTTAACAAGCAACCATGTTGTTGGTGTATTACAGACTCAGACAGGGAGAGGTTGAAAATGTCAGTGAAGACACTTGCCAGTTGGTCAGTGCATGCTCGGAGTACACGTCCTGGTAATCCGTCTGGCCCCGCGGCCTTGTGAATGTTGACCTGTTTAAAGGTCTTACTCACATTGGCTGCGGAGAGTGTGATCACACAGTCATCCGGACCAGCTGATGCTCTCATGCATGTTTCAGTGTTACTTGCCTCGACGTGAGAATAGAAGTTATTTAGCTCGTCTGATAGGCTCGTGTCACTGGGCAGCTCTCGGTTGTGCTTCCCTTTGTAGTCTGTAATAGTTTGCAAGCCCTGCCACATCCGAGTGTCGGAGCCGGTGAAGTACGATTCGATCTTAGTCCTGTATTGATGATTTGCCTGTTTGATGGTTTGTCGGAGGGCATTGAGGAATTTCCTATAAGCTTCTGGGTTAGAGTCCCGCTCCTTGAATGAGGCAGCTCTGCCCTTTAGCTCGGTGCGAATGTTGCCTGTAATCCGTGGCTTCTGGTTGGGGTATGTACATACAGTCACTGTGGGGATGACGACCTCACTGCACTTGTTGATAAAGCCAGTGACTGTACTCCTCAATGCCATTGGAAGAGTCCCGGAACATATTCCAGTCTGTGCTAGAAAAACAGTCCTGTAGTTTAGCATCTGTTTCATCTGACCACTTTTTTGTAGACCGAGTCACTGGTGCTTCCTGCTTTAATTTTTTGCTTGTAAGCAGGAATCAGGAATCACGATAGAGTTATGGTCAGATTTTCCAAATGGAGGGTGAGGGAGAGCTTTGTACGCGTCTCTGTGTGTGGAGTAATTTTTTCCCCCTCTGGTTGCACATTTAACATGTTGATAGAAATTCGGTAGAACTGATTTAAGTTTCCCTGCATTAAAGTCACCGGCCACCAGGAGCGCCGCCTCTGGATGAGCATTTTCCTGTTTGCTTATGGCGGAATAGAGCACATTGAGTGTGGTTTTAGTGCCAACTTCACTCAGTAGTGGTATGTAAACAGCTATGAAAAATACAGATGAAAACTCTCTAGGTAGATAGTGTGGTCTATAGCTTATCATGAGATACTCTACCTCAGGTGAGCAAAACTTTGAGACTTCCTTAGATATCGTGCACTAGCTGTTGTTTACATAAATGCATAGGCCCCGTCCCGTGTCTTACTGCTGTTGTTCTGTCTTGCCGATAGAGTGTATAACCCGCCAGCTGTATGTTCTTAATGTCATCGTTCAGCCACGACTCGTGAAACTTAAGATATTACAGTTTTTAATGTTCCGTTGATATGATATACGTGCTTTCAGTTCGTCCCATTTATTTTCCAACGATTGAACGTTAGCTAGCAGAATGGGAGGCAAGGGCAGATTAGCCTCTCGTCGCCTGATCTCGCAAGGCACCCGGATGTTTTGCCTCGAAATCTCCGTTTCCTTCTCCAGCAAATCATGGGGATCAGGGCCTGGTCGGGTGTCTGTAGTATATCCCTCGCGTCCGACTCATTGAAGAAGAACTCCTCGTCCAATTTGAGGTGAGTAATCCCAGTTCTGATGTCCAGAAGCTCTTTTCGATCATAAGAGACGGTAGCAGCAACTTTATGTACAAAACAAGTTACGAACAATGCGAAAAAACTAACAAAATAGCATGATTGGTTGAGAGCCGATAAGATGGCAGCCCTACCCTCCGGGGCCATCACGAGCAATACAGTCTGTGCTACAATTTAGAAAGTAATATTTCATGATCAACCATGTCAAACGATTTGGATCAATCTAAAAAGATGCCAAGAGCATATTCATTGTTGTTCAGGGCTGTAAAGATTTTATACACAAGTTGCAAAAGAGCTGTGGAGTAGTTTTTACGAAAACCATATTGGTGTTCATATAGAATACAGTGTTGATTTAAATGTTTCAACATTCTCGTATACACACATTTTTCTAGGATTATAGAAAAACATGGTAGTACAGATATTGCGCGATTGATAGATGGATAAAAAAACAGACATTGAATATCCCTTTGAGCGTGGTGAAGTTATTAATTACACTTTGGATGGTGTATCAATACACCCAGTCACTAAACTGCTCAGGGAGTTAACCATGAGGCCAATGGTGCCTTTAAAATAGTTACAGAGTTTAATGGCTGTGATAGGAGAAAACTGAGGATGTATCAACAATATTGTAGTTATGCCACAATACTAATCTAAATGACAGAGTGAAAAGAAGGAAGTCTGTACAGAATAAATATTTTCCAAAACATGCATCCTGTCATGATGTGCGCAACTGGTTGAAGGTACGTCAGATGCAGGAGAGCAGAGATGGGTGATAACAGGTGCACTTTATTCATGCCCAAGGAAAACAGCGATAACGCCCAAAGTACACAAACGGTACAATAAACAAAACACACGGGTCAAACACATACCCGGCGCAAACCAGCCTGATGCGAACCACACGTAACAAACAAACAATTCCACACACAGACATGGGGGAACAGAGGGATGTATACATTTAGTCAGATGAGGGAATGTGAACCAGGTGTGCGGAAAACCAAGACAAAACAAATGGAAAATGAAAGGTGGAGCGGCGATGGCTAGAAGACCGGTGACGTCGACCGCCGAACGCCGACCGAACAAGGAGAGGGACCGACTTCGGCGGAAGTCGTGACACATCCTGTTTGCAATAAGACACTAAAGTAAAACTGCTAAGAATGTGGCAAAGAAATTAACTTTATGTCCTGAATACAAAGCACTATGTTTGGGCCAAATCCAACACAACACATTACTAAGTACCACACTTCATATTGTCAAGCATGGTGGGAGCTGCATCATGTTATGGGTATGCTTGTCATCGGCAAGGACTAGGGAGTTTTTTAGGATAAAAACTAACGCAATAGAGCAAATGTATTTATTAAAGCAAAATCCTGGAGGAAAACCTGGTTTAGTCTGCTTTCCAACAGATTCTGGGAGACAAATTCTCCTTTCACTAGAACAATAACCGAAAACACAAGGACAAATATACACTGGAGTTGCTTATCAAGACGACATTGAATGTTCCTGAGTGGCCTAGTTACAGTTTTGACTTAAAACGGCTTGAAAATCTATGGTAAGACTTGACAACGGCTGTCTTTTTTTAAGAATGTGCAAATATTGTACAATCCAGGTGCGCAAAGCTCTTAGGGACTTACCCAGACAGACTCACAGCTGTAATCACTGCCAAAGGTGATTATAACATGTATTGACCCAGGGGTGTGAATACTTCTGTTAAAAAGGATATATTTATGTGTTTCATTTTCAATATATTTTCTAAAATGTCTTAAAACATGTTTTCACTGTTATTATGGGGTATTATGAGTAGATACAGTAGGTGAGATTGTTATAATTTTTTAATCCATTTTGAATTCAGGCTGTAACACAACAAAATGTGGAATAAGTTAAGGGGTATGAATACTTTCTGAAGGCACTGTATGTTTTCATAGCCTGCTGGTGACTGGTCTTCTCTGTCTAAAGGCATGTCGTCGCAATCATCATTCCCAGTCACTACCAAAGTAGCACGTGGTTCTATGACGCATCCCAGCAATATACAATGTGACCAATGTGTCCGCCATGTAAAACTTTAAAGGTCATACACATTCCCTTGAGCCAGTAGATTCCAGGATCTTCACATGCTCTTGTGCTACATGTTTCCCTCGGGCGATACTCCTTCCCCACTAACATAATGCAAATCCATTCGATTAAGCCCAGTGTCGGTTCAGATTTATTGCAGCCCAACGCTATGCACTTACTGTCAGAGGCCACAGTACATCGGTCTGTGCAGATGTATCACAAGTAATGAGGGCAGGGGCTGGGCTCTCCTAAATATCCTCCTGAAAGCCTGCTGTTTATGCCCTAAGCTAGTCTGAAAATATCACTAGCTGTTCAAATCCTTGCTTCCTCCATCCTAGTTTCTTCAATACCTGTCAAAGCACTTTGGAGGAAGGGATCTAAGGTCCCTCCTTAGATCCTTAGGACCGAGGAAGCAAGGATTTGGCAGCAAGTCACATTATCAGATACAACCTATACAGTGCATTTAACATTTTACATTTTAGTAATTTAGCAGACGCTCTTATCCAGAGCGACTTCCAGTTAGTGCATTCATCTTAAGATAGCTAGGTGTGACAACCACATATCACAGGCATAGTAAGCACATTTTCCTCAATCAGCATTATCAAAGCTATTCAGGAAGTGTGGAATCACTAGCTCAGTGCTTCCCCCTCTTATTGAGTAACTCAACTTGAAGGCCGACCGTGGTACCATTAGCATCTTAATGATCCTTATAACTTCTTCTGTGTGCGATTTAAAAAAATAATCGTCTCAAGGACATACATCTGGTGTATTAGAAGCAATTATTGGTACGATGATTTCATACAAGAGCATGTTCGTTCACGCTCCTTGCCACCTCTCCTCGATTACCGTTGACCTTTTTCAAAAGGAGGCGAGAAAAGATGGAGTAGGGAGGACGCAGGAGTTGAGCAAATCTAATTGAGGAAAGGCCCTAGTCTCTTCATGGAAGAAAAAGAGATCTGAAGACCTTCCTTAGCAACCCATTTTACATGTGAATGATTTATTCGTAGCTCTAATGGCCAACTAAGCATTTACCGAATGATACATATAGTGAATCCCTACTTCCTCATGTAAACTGTATATGAAAAACATAATTTGATATGCAAAGTCTAATATGCTACTTCCGATATGACATTTTGGAGGCAGTACATCTGAAGTTCTCTCAGAGAAATTGGCCATCGATCACAGAGGTGGAGAGCTGCAAGAGAGAGAGAGTCTGTCTAGAGAACATTCATCAGAACCCTGTCTTCTACTGTCTACTCCTCTCAGAGTATCAATAAACACCTACAGTAAGCTCCAAAAGTATTGGGACAGGGAATTTTGTTTGTTTGTTTCGGCCCTATAGTCCAGCACTTTGGATTTGAACTGATACAATGAGTTTAACCTGCAGACTGTCAGCTTTATTTTAAGGGTATTATCCATATTGGGTGAACCGTTAAGAAATTACAGCACTTTTTGTACATAGTCCCCCCATTTTACGAGACAAAAATTATTGAGACAAATTCACTTATGTGTATTAAAGTAGTCAAAAGTTTAGTATTCGGTCCCATATTCCTAGCACATAATGATTACATCAAGCTTGTGACGCTACAAACTTGTTTGATGCATTTGCTGTTTGTTTTGGTTGTGTTTCAGATTATTTTACGGTTGACAACTCCATTGTGTCCTCCTCCCAGAGTGCTAAGAACCTTGGCGTGATCCTGGACAACACCCTGTCGTTCTCAACTAACATCAAGGCGGTGACCCGTTCCTGTAGGTTCATGCTCTACAACATTCGCAGAGTACGACCCTGCCTCACGCAGGAAGCGGCGCAGGTCCTAATCCAGGCACTTGTCATCTCCCGTCTGGATTACTGCAACTCGCTGTTGGCTGGGCTCCCTGCCTGTGCCATTAAACCCCTACAACTCATCCAGAACGCCGCAGCCCGTCTGGTGTTCAACTTTCCCAAGTTCTCTCACGTCACCCCGCTCCTCCGCTCTCTACACTGGCTTCCAGTTGAAGCTCGCATCCGCTACAAGACCATGGTGCTTGCCTACGGAGCTGTGAGGGGAACGGCACCCCCGTACCTTCAGGCTCTGATCAGGCCCTACACCCAAACAAGGGCACTGCGTTCATCCACCTCTGGCCTGCTCGCCTCCCTACCTCTGAGGAAGTACAGTTCCCGCTCAGCCCAGTCAAAACTGTTCGCTGCTCTGGCACCCCAATGGTGGAACAAACTCCCTCACGACGCCAGGTCAGCGGAGTCAATCACCACCTTCCGGAGACACCTGAAACCCCACCTCTTTAAGGAATACCTAGGATAGGATAAAGTAATCCTTCTAACCCCCCCCCCCCCCCCTTAAAAGAGTTAGATGCACTATTGTAAAGTGGTTGTTCCACTGGACATCATAAGGTGAATGCACCAATTTGTAAGTCGCTCTGGATAAGAGCGTCTGCTAAATGACTTAAATGTAATGTAAATGTAATTTTGTGTCCAATGGAAATGAATGGTAAATAATGTATTGTGTCATATTGGAATCACTTTTATTGTGAATAAGAATAGAATATGTTTTTAAACACTTAATGTGGATTCTACCATGATTACGGATAGTCCTGAATGAATCGTGAATAATAATGAGTAAGAAAGTTACAGACGCACAAATATCATAACATCATACCCTCAAGAAATGCTAACATCTCACCATTACAATAACAAACAGCAAATGCATCCAACAAATTTGCAGTCACAAGCTTGATGCATGCTATGAATATGGGACCAAATACTTTTTACTACCAAAAACACTTTTTACTACTTTAATACACATACAGTATAAGTGAATTTGGCCCAATACATTTGGTCCTATAAAATGTACAGAAAGTGCTGTAATTTCTCAACAGTTTACCCGATACGGATGAAAATAGCCTCAAATTAAAGCTGACTTTAACCTCATAGTCATTGTATCATTTCAAATCCAAAGTGCTGGAGTACAGCCAAAAGAGAAATGTATCACTGTCTCAATACTTTTGGAGCTCACTGTATTAGTCCATAGGCCAGCAGGAAAATGTGTCCACTTTGGGGTGGCAAAGGTTTGATGGTATTCAATTGTTCCCCACAAGCCCCTAATAAAATGTCTCCAAAATATGTGCTTTCTACTTTTTTCATACCTTTTAAATGTCTTGTTGTATGGGAGTAGCATGGAATGTTATGACAAGTTGAAATGTTCATATTCTCATTGAAAATGATTGTATCAAACAATGGAACATTCTATTGGGTGGATCTCATCTTAAAAAACATGATATTTGGTACATTTTTGCCATCAGATCAAATGATTTACCTAGACTGACTCATCAGTGAAAGAACAATGTTACAAATAGCAGAACTACACTGAAAAAAATATATAAATGCAACATGCAATCATTTCAAAGGTTTTACTTAGTTACAGTTCATATAAGTAAACCAGTCAATTGAAATACATTCCTTAGGCCCTAGTCTATGGATTTCGCATGACTTGGAATACAGACATGCATCTGGTCACAGATACCTTTAAAAAAAAAAGTAGGGGCGTGGATCAGAAATCCAGTCAGTATCTGGTGAGACCACCATTTGCCAGGAAGTGAGACCACCATCATGCAGTGTGACACATCTCCTTCGCATAGAGTTGATCAGGCTGTTGATTGTGGCCTGTGGAATGTTGTCTCACTCCTCTTCAATGGCTGTGTGAAGTTGCTGGATATTGGCACGAACTGGAACACGTTGGGGTACACATCGATCCAGAGCATCCCAAACATGCTTAATGGGTGACATGTCTGGTGAGTATGCAAGCCTTTGAGGAATGGGGACATTTTCAGCTTCCAAGAATTGTGTACAGATCCTTGCGACAGTAGGCCGTGCATTATCATGCTGAAACATGAGGTAATGTCGGCGGATGAATGGCACAACAATGGGCCTCAGGATCTCTTCCCGGTATCTCTGTGCATTCAAATTGCCATCAATAAAATGCAACCGTTTTTGATGTCCGTAGCTTATGCCTGCCCATACCATAACCCCGCTGCCACCATGGGGCACTCTGTTAACAACATTGACATCAGCAAACCACTCGCCCACACTCCATACAAGCTGTCTGCCACACTGTCATCTGTGAAAAGCACACTTCTCAAGCGTGCCAGTGGCCATCGAAGATGAGTATTTGCCCACTTAAGTCAGTTACGACGCCAAACTGCAGTCAGGTCAAGACCCAGGTGAGGATGACGAGCACGCAGATGAGCTTCTCTGAGACGGTTTCTGACAGTTTGTGCAGAAATTCTTCGGTTGTACAAACCCACAGTTTCATCAGCTGCCCGGTGGCTGGTCTCAGACGATTCAGCAGGTGAAGAAGCCGGAAGTGGAGGTCCTGGGCTGGCATGGCTACACGTGGTCTGAGCTTGTAATGCCGGTTGGACGTACTGCCAAATTCTCTAAAATGACGTTGGAGGCGGCTTATAGTAGAGAAATGAACATTCAAATATCTGGCAACAGCTCTGGTGGACATTTCTGCAGTCAGCATGCAAATTGCATGCTCCTGCAAAACTTGAGACATCTGTGGCATTGTGTTGTGTGACAAAACTGCACATTTTTGTGGCCTTTTATTGTCCCCAGAACAAGGTGCACCTGTGTAATGATCATGCTGTTTAATCAGCTTCTTGATATGCCACACCTGTCTTGGCAAAGGAGAAATACTCACTAACATGAATGTAAACAAATTTGTGCACAAAATTTGAGATTTTTTTTTGCTAAGTATGCATATTTGTTTTATGGAAATTAGTCATACTGGGAAATAAAGTCCAAGAGATCCAAATCTGGTTGCATATTGGATTTATAGTTGCCACCTGTAATATTGTCTATTGTATAGCAATACTCAACATGCTAAGATGAAAGGAGTGATCTGCCATTAGTTGAGGTAAGAATACTAAGGTAAACACAAATGATCTCTAAAAAGGAACATTGGTGATTTAAAAGGTCTTCTGTCTCTGAACAACATGATCATAAAATGATGATCTCTAACCTTCAACCTTACAATTTATTTAATTAAATATGTTACCTTATAATTTTATAGCGATTAGTTCAGTGTCTGGTTTACAAATTATGTAATGGGTGATTTAGAAAAAATCCAGCCTTTTAGCAATTGGACCAGTGCTGAAAACCCTCAACAGCCATCAACCAATGTATAGTTCAGTAGGCCATATACTTCAATGTACTATTTTTCCATAACTAATGTTAACTAGACACCACCTATAAAGGCTGTAAGCCTAATGCTTTAGTACTTCTCCAGCTATGTACATTGATGCCCTCATCATCATCAGGCGGTTTGTTTGAATGTTATGTTGGAATGAAGTGTTGACAGGATTCAATCAGCCTGGTCTCATGACAAGCCGTAACATAATACATGTAAAACCGGAACACTAAAATTAGTATGATATGATACGTTTGGTATGGTTTACATACGACAGAAGGTTACATAATAAGGCACTAACAAAAGTAAGGTGGTTGGTCGGGGTGGATTGGTAGGCGCATAAGCGAACATCTAGCAACACAAAGGTTGCGTGTACGAATCTCATCACAGGAAAACTTTTGCATTTTAGCTAATTAGCTACTCTGCAGCTACTTACTCCTTTTTAGCTACTTTGCAATACTAGCATGTTAGCTGACCCATGTTAGCTGACCCATGTTAGCTGACCCTAACATATTGTACGAATTGCAATTTGTAACATATCATACGAATTGTAATTCGTAACATAGGATACGAAATGGATGATGTACATCCACAAATTAATACATTCCATATGAAATGTATCATACTAATTGGAGTGTCCTGGATTTACATTTACTATGTTAGGTCTAACCCTGATTCCAGGTTGATTCAAAACATAGATTTTATATTTAACAATATGGCATAATATTGTGTATCATTATAATTACTATAAACCAGTGAACAATTCTGTGATATCCAATTGCGATCCAATTGCAACTCCCCAGCGTGCTCGGGAGAGGCGAAAGTCGAGTCATGCGTCGTCCAAAACATGACCCGCCAAGCCGTGCTGCTTCTTAACACCCGCTCGTTTAACCCGGAAGCCAGCCGCACCAATGTGTCAGAGGAAACATCATTCAACTGATGATTGAGGTCAGCTTGCAGGCGCCCTGCCCGCCACAAGGAGTCGCTAGAGCACGATGAGCCAAGGAAAGCACCCCGGGCCAAACCCTCCCCTAACCCGGACGGCACTGGTCCAATTGAGCGCCGCCCTATGGGACTCCCGGTCACGGCCAGTTGTGACACAGCCCGGGATCGAACCCCCGGCTGTAGTGACACTTCAACACTGCGATGCAGTGCCTTAGACTGCTGTCCACACTCGCGAGGCCCTAGGTAAATTTTTTATTGTTTGAAAATACAATTTTGCAATTAGAGAAACAAATAGCCTACTGAACATAAACAATTATATGAAATGAAGTTTTTGGTAAAAAAAAACTATTATGCTAATATTTTACAAAGATTATATATTTTACAAACCGGGCTAAATTGGTTGTGATATCTCCATAACTATAATCAATTTTGAGTTATCATTAGGCATATTCCACCTACTATTGAAAGAGTTGTGGCCATGTCAGACCAATCCAATTTAAACCAATGGAGCTGGTTGGCGTCCATACTGGAAAATGGTGAAATCATTAATAGCTAGGCATCATTGTTTAGACTTTCCATATCTTTTTGCATTACGATGGCATTTTGCGATAATGGGTATGTACCCCTTTGTTGGACGTAATCATTCCTATGGGATTTCATATAGGGTGCAATGTACGGGACAGGTTTCACGTCACATTTCTAAATGTTAACACAATTTATAGAATCATATTGCATATCATTTTAATCAATAGACATCAGTGAATGCTTCTCGGACATTTTCTAAGTGTTTTAATATAATATATTTGAAACGGCTACAAAACTCAGCAATTCGGACTGCATGTTTGGCTAAATACATATAACTGACATACTTGGGCCATCATTTTGTGTTTTCCTTATTGTAACACACATTTTAAGCCATAATTGGTCTTATTACACCAAGTGTTTATTGAGTTATTATCAAGGCACAAGGCGAGAACCAAATGCAGACACAGGAGGCAGATGGTTGGAGTCTTACAATGTTTATTAATCCAAAGGGGTATGCAAAAGAATGATCCTGGACAGGCAAAAAGGTCAAAACCAGATCAGAGTCCAGGAGGTACAGAGTGGCAGACAAGCTCGTGGTCAAGGCAGGCAGAATGGTCAGGCAGGCGGGTACAAAGTCCAGAAACAGGCAAGGGTCAAAACCGGGAGGACTAGAAAAAGGAGAATGCAAAAAGCAGGAGACCGGGAAAACCGCTGGTTGACTTGGAAACATACAAGATGAACTGGCACAGAGAGACAGGAAACACAGGGATAAATACACTGGGGAAAATAAGCGACACCTGGAGGGGGTGGAGACAATCACAAGGACAGGTGAAACAGATCAAGGCGTGACAGCTATGAAAATCAATGCAGATCCTCCCCATTGAGATGGATGGCGGCCAGGCTGCTGGGACTGATTATAGACAAAATCTATGATGTCTATATAGCAACAAAAAAACTTTCCCAATGGATCTCCTTGTTCTGTGTGAAATTTGGTGTAGTTATCATCTAGTGTACCATGTGATAATAGAGCACATCCCAATTCTGCCCATTCTGGCTTGATATACCCCAAAATGCATGCATGTATGACCTTTGACCCCCCCAAGATGGGCCCATAGAGATGTCATTACCATTCCTATTGGTTCATACCTTAATTTGTGTACCTTAATACATTTAATTAGTTTTAGAAAATTGTTCCCTGATAGGAACAATAGGGGTCATAATATAGGGGTCATGATATAGGGGTCATAATATTAATGCTTGTTTGTTTGTTGGCAAGGTCCGTTCTCATAAAGGAGTTATATGGTGTCCTGACACTGGCAGCAACTGAGACAACCTCAAGTTCTCTGCTGGTTTGCAAACCTGCAAAAGTACTCTTCTTTGTATTGCCATTTCTTAACAACATCAACATATTTTCTGTATACAACAGCCAAATAGAAAAGGAACAAGGATAACATAAGGCTCAGCAAGAGTTCCGCACATATCCAGGAATGTAGCTTGATGAAGTTAGATGAACTCCTGTGAAAGTCATTTAACAGAATCCCAGTCAATGTGATCACATTTCAGACACCTTTTCTGATGCTGTCCCTGTCCTTGTCTGTCTGATAGATATGTTCTCTCTGTCTCTCTGTCTCTCTCTCTCTCTCTGTCTCTCTCTCTGTCTCTGTCTCTGTCTCTCTCTGTCTCTCTCTCTCTCTCTCTCTGTCTCTCTGTCTTTCTCTCTCTCTCTCTCTCTGTCTCTGTCTCTCTCTCTCTCTGTCTCTCCCTCTCTCTCTCTGACTAGTGGGAACAGACAGATGGTCAGAACACAGTGCCAGTTCATTAAACAAAAAGACAACCTACCTTGTCCTCTGCTCGGTGCCTATGACATTGCATTTGCAGAGAACAGTAGGATCAGATTAGCATGTCACCTGATCTAATTGCTTTTGGCAATGATGTCAGAGATAATCTACAGTTTTTTTTGGGGGGGGGTGTGTTTTTATCTGTCTGTTTTGCTGCAAAAATGTCTATAATTTGTATAATGACTTTTCCTAAGCAGGGTAAGAGGTTCCTCAATATTCCCAATTTTTTGGCTAAATAGAACATGAAATCCAGACCACAGTTACCGTAATATTGTGATTTAATCATTGATAATCATTTTCATTTTAATGTGTCAAATGGAAGCATGGTTGTTAATTTGTCATTCTCTGGGTCTTGCAGCTCACAGAAAGACATGACATCTGGTCATCGGAGGCCTGCCAGAGCTTATGGATGTTTGCACTCAATAGACTGGAGGGGGCTATTGATCATGCATACTGACAAGGTGTATGTGTATTGTGTGCATGTTTGTGCATATTATCGTGGAGAAATTATACGATTATGTTAATAATACTGTCATTGCATCAAGTGGTTGTTTTATGTAACAGAATAGGGTTCTGGGAACTCTACTGTGTCTGTGTGAACTGAGAGGAGCTTCTGAGACTGAACTCTAGCAACTGATTTATGATGGTCTTGTCCTCTCTCGGAGACCGCATTCCATAGAATGAGTTGGTATTAGTGTACTGGGAGGTACCAGGGTGGAGATGGCTCCGGTATGGATAATGATGAGCGGAACTTTGTTTTGGGGGCCAGACCCTGGTTTCTACAAAATGAGAACAGTCTTTACAGCAGATACGGTCTGCTGTGAATTATTAGTATCTTTCATACAAATCCTAACCTTGTGACCCATTCCATACATCTGTTGTTTGTCATGAACATTCAGGGGGATGTACTTTGCTATAGAATTCTGTATCTCAAATCCCTCGTTGGGCTCTCACAGAATCACCTACGGGTGGGTCATCGACCAGCTTCATTATTGCAATAATTAATCGATGTTATTAATACATTTTAAATAAAGTAATATCCTGATTGGTGATTGAACTTGTCTCTTCTCATTATTGATTAGAATTTCCACGACAATATGTGTGTGTGCCTGATGTGTGTGTGCTTCCTGCCTCCATGTATGCATGCCTATACGGGTGAAGGATGGAACCATGTATATAGATTACAACTGCTAGAAGAGGAATGAAGGGTTTCATGAATGCAGGGTATGGACAGGGAGACAGAGCTATTCATGTACCCAGTCCTCTTGTGTCAGGAATCCATGGTAAATCAAAGGTCTGAAGGCCAGCATGCCACTGCATCTTCAACAGGGAGACTGGACCTGTGTCCCAAATGGCACCCTATTCCCTATATAGTGCACTACTTTTGACTGGGCCCATGGGGCTGTTGTCAAAAGTAGTGCACTATATAGGAAATAGGTGTCACACCCTGATCTGTTTCCCCTGTCTTTGTACTTGTCTCCACCCCCCTCCAGGTGTCGCCCATCTTCCCCATTTTCCCCAGTGTATTTATACCTGTGTTCTCTGTTTGTCTGTTGCCAGTTCGTTTTGTTCGTCAAGCCTACTGGCGTTTTTCCCTTTGCTCCTGTCTGTTTCTAGTTCCTGTTTTCTAGTTTTCCCGGATTTGACCATTCTGCTTGCCCTTAGCCTGCCTGCCGTTCTGCACCTTGTTACATCACCCTGGATTATTGACCTCTGCCTGCCCTGACCCCGAGACTGCCTGCCATTCTGTACCTTATGGACTCTGATCTGGATTATTGACCTCTGCCTGCCCTGACCCCGAGACTGCCTGCCATTCTGTACCTTATGGACCCTGATCTGGATTACTGACTTCTGCCTGCTCTTGACCTGTCATTTTTCCTGCCCCCTGTTCTAGTAATAAACTTTTGTTACTTCGACACTGTCTGCATCTGGGTCTTCCCTGAAATGTGATAATAGGGTGCCATTTGAAACACAGCATGGATATGTATGCCCTGTAAATCAACAATAGGCCTTCACCACTTACTGAATAATTTAAAAAATGTATTTAACCTTCATTTAACTAGGCATGTCAATTAAGAACAAATTCTTATTTACAATGACGCTCTACCAGAAGGCTAATTGCCTCCTGCGGCGACAGGGGCTGGGATTAAAAATAAAAAACAAAATATAGGACAAAAAACATGGCGGCAAATGTTCTACTTTTAAACTCGGACAAAACAGAGATGCTAGTTCTAGGTCCCAAGAAACAAAGAGATCTTCTGTTGAATCTGACAATTAATCTTGATGGTTGTACAGTCGTCTCAAATAAAACTGTGAAGGACCTCGGCGTTACTCTGGACCCTGATTGTAACGATGTTCCTCCTCCTCTTCATACGAAGAGGAGGAGTAGGGATTTGAGGACCAAAATGCAGCGTTGGAGTTAGACATAATATTTATTTAACAAGACAAAGACGAAACGAAATACTCTTAAACAAACTACAAAACAACAAACGAAGTAGACAGACCTGGACTACAAACTTACACGTAACGAAGAACGAACGAACAAGTACTGACTACAAACAAAAAGAACTCACGATACAGTCCCGTATGGTGCAACAAACACTGACACAGGAAACAACCACCCACAACAATCAAAGTGAAAACACCTACCTTAATATGGCTCTCAATCAGAGGAAATGAAAACCACCTGCCTCTAATTGAGAGCCATATCAGGTCACCCTTAAACCAACACAGAAACACATAACAAAGACTACCCACCCAAACTCACGCCCTGACCGTCAAACACATACAAAACAACAGAAAACAGGTCAGGAACGTGACACTGATCTCTCTTTTGATGAACATATCAAGACTGTTTCAAGGACAGCTTTTTTCCATCTACGTAACATTGCAAAAATCTGAAACTTTCTGTCCAAAAATGATGCTGAAAAATTAATACATGCTTTTGTCACTTCTAGGTTAGACTACTGCAATGCTCTACTTTCCGGCTACCCGGATAAAGCACAAAATAAACTTCAGTTAGTGCTAAACACGGCTGCTAGAATCTTGACTGGAACCAAAACATTTGATCATATTACTCCAGTGTTAGCCTCTCTACACTGGCTTCCTGTTAAGGCAAGGGCTGATTTCAAAGTTTTACTGCTAACCTACAAAGCATTACATGGGCTTGCTCCTACCTATCTTTACGATTTGGTCCTGCCGTACATACCTACACGTACGCTACGGTCACAAGACGCAGGCCTCCTTACTGTCCCTAGAATTTCTAAGCAAACAGTTGGAGGCAGGACTTTCACCTATAGAGCTTCATTTTTATTGAATGGTCTGCTTATCCATGTGAGAGACGCAGACTCGGTCTCAACCTTTAAGTCTTTATTGAAGACTCATCTCTTCAGTAGGTCGTATGGTTGAGTGTAGTCTGGCCCAGGAGTGTGAAGGTGAACGGAAAGGCACCGGAGCAACGAACCGCCCTTTGCTGTCTCTCCACTGAGATTCTCTGCCTCAAACCCTATTACAAGGGCTGAGTCATTGGCTTAATGGTGCTCTTCCATGCCGTCCCTAGGAGGGGTGCGTCACTTGAGTGGGTTGAGTCACTGACGTGATCTTCCTGTCCGGGTTGGCAGCCCCCCTTGGGTTGTGCCGTGGGGGAGATCTTTGTGGGCTATACTCGGCCTTGTCTCAGGATGGTAAGTTGGTGGTTGAAGATATCCCTCTAGTGGTGTGGGGGCTGTGCTTTGGCAAAGTGGGTGGGGTTATATCCTGCCTGTTTGGCCCTGTCCGGGGGTATTGTCGGACGGGGCCACAGTGTCTCCCGACCCCTCCTGTCGCAGCCTCCAGTGTTTATGCTGCAGTAGTTTATGTGTCGGGGGCTAGGGTCAGTGTGTTATATCTGGAGTATTTCTCCTGTCTTATCCGGTGTTCTATGTGAATTTAAGTGTTCTCTCTCTCGGGAGGACCTGAGCCCTAGGACCATGCCTCAGGACTACCTGGCATGATGACTTCTTGCTGTCCCCAGTCCACCTGGTCGTGCTGCTGCTCCAGTTTCAACTGTTCTGCCTGCGGCTATGGAACCCTGACCTGTTCACCGGACGTGCCACATATCCCAGACCTGCTCTCTAACTCTCTAGAGACAGCAGGAGCGGTAGAGATACTCGGAATGATCGGCTATGAAAAGCCAACTGACATTTACTCCTGAGGTGCTGAAATGTTGCACCTTCTACAACCACTGTGATTATTATTATTATTTGACCCTGCTGGTCATCTATAAACGTTTGAACATCTTGGCTATGTTCTGTTGTAATCTCCACCCGGCACAGCCAGAAGAGGACTGGCCACCCCTCATAGCCTGGTTCCTCTCTAGGTTTCTTCCTAGGTTCTGGCCTTTCAAGGGAGTTTTTCCTAGCCACCGTGCTTCTACACCTGCATTGCTTGCTGTTTGGGGTTTTAGGCTGGGTTTCTGTACAGTACTTTGTGATATCAGCTGATGAAAGAAGGGCTATATAAATACATTTGATTGATTGATTGACAATAAAGACACCACAACACTACACGAAGAGAGACCTAAGACAACAACATAGCATGGCAGCAACACATGAAAACACAGCATGGTAGCAACATAACATGACAACATGGTAGCTACACAGCATGGCAGCAGCACAAAACATGGTACAAACATTGTTGGATACAGACAACAGCACAAAGGGCAAGAAGGTAGAGACAACAATACATCATACGAAGCGGCCACAACTGTCAGTAAGTGAATATCTATGAGATATCATAGATGGAGTCTGTGGGCTGTTTGCTCTATCTTTTTATGGTCTCTTTGGCAGAGATAACACACATTTGGAGAAAATTAGGATACACGTAAAAGATGTAGAGGGCGTTTCTTCTGAATTTCTATTCATTTTAGGTCTGCCTCTTTTTCACCTAGTCAAATGATTTTATCGGCCGAGATCGCCCCATTTAAGATGTCATTTAAGATGGCCCGATATACTGAGACAAAGGTCAAAGTTGTAGTAGCTAATGATCTTGGTCCCTTCATCTGGAGGTCGGTCTAGTTGGCCCGTCCTGTAAAGTTAGGATTGTAAATGGAAAACGTGGCTGCCTTTTCAGCCAACGGATACAGATGGGACGCTCCATGACAGGTCCTCAGTTGTGAGTGTTCGTTTGTTCTCTGTGGACTCTTATCACCCAATGAACACGAACAGGACCCCAATTAGAGATTTATCTCAACACCTTAGTGAGTCATAAGTTGTGTCCCAAATGGCACCCTATTCCCTATATAGTGCACTACATTTGACCAGGGCCCATACTGTATATAGGGAACAAGGTGCCATTTGGGACGCAGTTATATACTTCCACAAGCATGCACCGTCAAATGTGAAGATTACATTTAATTGGCCCCTTGATATGAAAGTTATTATTTTCTGAGGGTGGCGATGATGACTTGCTAATGACTGGATGGCGAGACATGATGATGGAGACTGAACAGTAGCCTAATGGCCTAACGAGAGGAGGGCTTGACAGTCACAAATATCATAATGATGAGATAATAGATATTACAGGTAAAATAGGTAGATTTTTTTAGGTAAATGACCTGAAGTAATCAAACCACCAGTAATTTATAATCACATTTATTTTAGGTAATATTTTTTATGATACATGACTGATAATAACAATAATCCAATTTAAAATGATTCCAGAAGTATTTTCTGCATGTTTTTCAGTTCATCCAAGCAGTAATTTCTGAAGTGCATCACAGATTCTAGGTTTACATGATTACTTGTGTACATTTTAGGAAATTGTCTGCATTCAAAACTCAAAACTGTTTGATTTCTGTAGATATGCTGTTGCTTGAAGAACATTAGAGACATCTACTGGCCAAAATTTGGATCTGTTGAATAATGGATAATGTTTGTTTCAGCTTGGGCCTGTAACATTTTATGACCTTGAATTATTCATTGAATAGCTATTGTGCAAAAATCCGTAAAACACATACAAAAGTAAACTACTTGCCACAGCTGAGGAAAACAGTGGCCCAGTGTTATTCTCATGGTGCCTGGAGCCATAACTTAAAGATTGGCTCATTCATAGTAATGTTAGGTTAATGTTTTAGAGGGGGTATCTTAGATCGATATCTTACAGTCTCAAATCTGTAATACAGATAATATTCTTCTTTGATAATCGAGAAGAGGAGGAGAAATAGATAGTTTTTTATACAGTGTTCTCTTTTTTAGGGAGACTCCAATAGTAACAGACAATTTCCCTCGCTTTATTTCCTCTCTGTGTGCAAATAATGAGGATTTCAAGTCTTGTCTCTGAAGGACAGAGATATGGCTGAACTAAGGTACCATTTTCTCCCCTCCACTTGTTGAGGAGACGGGGGATACATCCCAAACGGCACATTATTCCCTATGTAGTGCACTTATTTTGACCAGAGCCTATAAGGATCTGGTAAAAAAAAGAAGTGCACTATATATATTCAAGAGGGTGCCATTTGTTTTTAGGTAATGAACCTATATGATCCAGCTCATCAGTATGGTGAAGGGGACATTTATTCTGAGGGCCCCGGGCCCCAATCTGAGGGACCCACTGTCTGGATCAGGATTGGGGCTAGTGTGAGAGTAGTCCTGCCTTGCCCCACTCAAAGACATTACATTAGCATCCAGGACATAAAATTAACACCCGCCACCTACCAAATGCTGGTAGATTTAGGTATTGACAGGTAAGAATGTCTATTTCACCCGCCACGTTGGCGGGTGATCCGTTTGCAGGGCTCTACAGTGCGAGTTTGGGTTAGAAAAATACATCAGTAGCTGTTTTCAAAGTATTTCTGCTGTTTTGTTTCATAGCTGCTAATTGAACAAAGAAATACGAATCCTATATCCCACTGTTGTGTTTACATTGATTTGTTCACAAGCTTGGTTGTTTTTCCACATTAATTTGAGTCTGCTACTTCAACTGATAGAGAAGAGATGCCCTAGTCCAGTGGTCACCAGCCTTTTCTGATTCAAGATCACTTTCGAAGTCAAAATGCAAGCCAAGATCTACCACTCCGATTGTTTTCAAAACATGACTTAAACCTATGCAACATAAACCAATTAAAAACAGTTCTGTAGCAATGAGGTTTGTGCAGTAGACTATAGGCCCAATATTATTACTACATGTTGGCTATGCTTGAATTGCCCTGCCAATGTTGTTCTTCTCAGACCATTTAGAAATTATATTTTAAAAATGTAGGTTTATGATCACACTGGCAATAGATCATTTGTTGTATTACTTGTGAGGCACAGCTGAGTGAGCATAATAATTAGCTTTTTTTATTATTATGGACTGATGGCCTGCATCTGATGGTGAGTCTGATGGGAAGTCGGGTAGCAGTGGAGGCTCCTCAGAGGAGGAAGGGGAGGACAATCCTCCTGAGTGAAGTTCAGAAGAAAAAAAATATTGAAACATTAAAAATGTATGCTTTTTAGATAAAACTATAATAAATATATTAATGTCACCAAATAATTTATTAAAACACAATGTTTTGCAATGAAGGTCTGCAGTAGCTTCAACAGCACTCTGTAGGGTAGCACCATGGTGTCGCTGGAGGACAGCTGGCTTCAATCCTCCTCTAGCTACATTGACTTCAATACAAAACCTAGGAGGCTCATGGTTCTCACCCCCCTTCCATAGACTTACACAGTAATTATGACAACTTACGGAGGACGTCCTTCAACGTATCAGACCTCTTACAGCATGAACTGACATGTTGTCCACCCAATCAAAGGATCAGAGAATGAATCTAGTACTGAAAGCATAAGATACAGCTAGCTAGCACTGCAGTGCATAAAATGTGGTGAGAAAAGACAATTCTTCAACAGTTTTGAACAAATACATTTATTCAAAAATGAAGGAGAAACAGAAGAGAGAGGGAGATAGTTATTCTTCATTGTATTTTTTTCATTTTCACTTACTTGGCTCTCTCCCTCTCTCTCTTTTGTTTCCTTCATTTTTGAAGAAATTAATTTGTTTAAAACTGTTCAACTATTGTCTTTAGTTTATATTGCCCATGCATTGTCAGTTAGAGACACAGCAGTGCATTGAGACCCAAAAGCATAATCAGTGCTCTAACTCCCCCTTGGTCGTAAGGGCAAATCTGGTCTGTGATAGGACAGGGGGTTTTCACACCTAGCTCGGCTATTAGACTATTCTTTAGTAAAGGTTGAATAGTCTACTGTTCAGTTATTAGCCCCCCTCCCCAACTTGGAACAGACCATCCAACCAACCAACTACCTACCTCATCCCCATATTTGTTTTTGTTTTTCTGCTCTTTTACACACCAGTATTTCTACTTGCACATCCTCATCTGCACATATATCACTCCAGTGTAAATTGCTAAATTGTAATTACTTCTCCACTATTGGCCTATTTATTGCCTTACCTCCTCTTACTTCATTTGCACACACTGTATACAGATTTTTATATTGTGTTATTGACTGTACGTTTGCTTATCCCATGTGTAACGCTGTGTTGTTGTGTTTGTCGCACTGCTTTGCTTTATCTTGGCCAGGTCGCAATTGTAAATGAGAACTTGTTCTCAACTGGCCTACCTGGTTAAATAAAGGTGAAATAAACAACAACAAAAAATTGATGTATTTTTGTAGAGAGCAAAACTTTTTTATTTTCAATCAAAAATAATTGTCCTGAAAGCAAAAACGAGATTTCAAAGTTTAAAAAAAGGTTTGCAATCAAATATTGTGTAATAGAGCACAAAACTTTATTCCTTTTATTCCCCAAAAACATTTAGAGAACAAAAAATGTATTTGAAACAAAACTCCAATTTAATTTCGCAATCAACCACCCTCCATTTTGGCCATTTTTTGTGTGTCAGTTTGGCTACAACCAATGTTACTGTTCAGCCTTTCTTATCGACACAAAGGAAGTCATAGCGGATACCTACGAAGAAGGACTGTGTGATGATGGCATCTCAGGTAAGCAACACTGGGCGTTCTTCCGTCAAACTTCTACATAGCTAGTAGTTAGTTCCTACGATTCAGTATCAGTTCATAAAATTCTACTATATTACATAGATACCGTAGAATGATAAATCATGCATTTATTATTCTCAAGCTAACCAAAAAGCTACGAATGCCTGTTCTCGCCATTTTCAGTTGAATTCATCTAACTTTCTTTCTTGGTGTCACGGCCGTCAAAAGGAGGAGACCAAAGCCCAGCGTTGTGAGCGTACATATTCCTTTTATTTAGAAATAACGCAGACAAAAACAATAAACAATACAAAACAACCGTGGAAGCTTACGGGCTGTGCCACAAACAAAGTTAACTTCCCACACTGAAAGGAGGGAAAAGGGCTACCTAAGTATGGCTCCCAATCAGAGACAACGATAGACAGCTGTCCCTGATTGAGAACGGACTAGGGACCGTCGCTGGTGGCTCCGGACTGGGGACCCTCTTTGCGGGCCTCGGACTGGGGACCGTCGCTGGAGGCCCCGGACTGGAGACCGTCGCTGGAGGCTCCGGACTGGAGACCGTCGCTGGAGGCTCCGGATTGGAGACCGTCGCTGGAGGCTCCGGACTGGAGACCGTCGCTGGAGGCTTCGTGCCATGGATCGTCACTGGAGGCTTCTTACCATGGATCGTCACTGGAGGCTTCTTGCCATGGATCATCACTGGAGGCTTCGTGCCATGGATCATCACTGGAGGCTTCGTGCCATGGATCATCACTGGAGGCTTCTTGCCATGGATCATCATTGGAGGCTTCGTGCCATGGATCATCACTGGAGGCTTCGTGCCATGGATCATCACTGGAGGCTTCTTGCCATGGATCATCACTGGAGGCTTCGTGCCATGGGTCATCACTGGAGTGAGGAGACGTATGGGCAGTCTGGTACGTGGAGGTGCCACAGGGCTCACCAGTCTGGGGAGACATACAGGAGGCTTAGTTCTGGGCGCAGGCACAGGACTCACCAGGCTGGAGAGACATACAGGAGGCTTTGTCCTTGGCAGAGGCACCGGATACACTGGGCCGTGGAGGCGCACTGAAGGTCTCGAGCTTAGAGCCTGCACAACCCGTCCTGGCTGGATGCTCACCCTAGCCCGGCAGATGCGGGGAGCTGGGATGTAGCGCACTGGGCTGTGAATGCGCACTGGAGACACCGTGCGCTCCACCGCATAACACAGTGCCTGACCAGTACAACGCTCGCCACGGTAAGCACGAGGACTTGGCTCAGGTCTCCAACCTGACTCAGCCAATCTCCTCGTGTGCCCCCCCAAACATTTTTTGGGGGGCTGCCTCTCGAGCTTCCTCGCTATCCGTGTAAGTCTCGCCGACTCCATTCTCCGGTATCCCTCTTCGCACTTTATTTTAAGAATGTGAAATGTCAGAATAATAGTAGAGAGAATGATTTATCTCAGCTTTTATTTATTTCATCACTTTTCCAGTGGATCAGAAGTTTACATACACTCAATTAGTATTTGGTAGCATTGCCTTGAAATTGTTTAACTTGGTTCAAACATTTTGGGTAGCCTTCCACAAGCTTCCCACAATAAGTTGGGTGAATTTTGGCCCATTCCTCCTGACAGAGCTGGTGTAACTGGGTCAGGTTTGTAGGCCTCCTTGCTCGCACACACTTTTTTTTCAGCTCTGCCCACAAGTTTTCTATAGGATTGAGGTCAGGGCTTTGTGATGGCCACTCCAATACCTTGACTTTGTTGTCCTTAAGCCATTTTGCCACAACTTTGGAAGTATGCTTGGGGTCATTGTCCATTTGTTGTTCTGGGATTGATTAGCACTTTTCGCACCAAAGTACGTTCATCTCTAGGAGACAGAACACGTCTGCTTCCTGAGCAGTATGACGGCTGTGTGGTCCCATGGTGTTTATACTTGCGTACTATTGTTTGTACAGATGAACGTGGTACCTTCAGGCGTTTGGAAATTACTCCCAATGATGAACCAGACTTGTGGAGGTCTACAATTTTTTTTCTGAGGTCTTGGCTGATTTCTTTTGATTTTCCCATGATGTCAAGCAAAGAAGCACTGAGTTTGAAGGTAGGCCTTGAAATACATCCACAGGTACACCTCCAATTGACTCAAATGATGTCAATTAGCCTATCAGAAGCTTCTAAAGCTGTGATATCATTTTCTGGAATTTTCCAAGCTGTTTAAAGGCACAGTCAACTTAGTGTATGTAAACTTCTGACCCACTGGAATTGTGATACAGTGAATTATAAGTTAAATAATCTGTCTGTAAACAATTGTTGGAAAAATGACTTGTGTCATGCACAAAGTAGATGTCCTAACCGACTTGCCAAAACTATAGTTTGTTAACAAGAAATTTGTGGAGTGGTTGAAAAACGAGTTTTAATGACTAAAACCTAAGTGTATGTGAACTTCTGACTTCAACTGTATACTCAATGTACAGGCTACAATGTGGGGATCTCATGTGTGGTAATAACTACAGTAAATGTATATAGGGCTTGCATCCTTGGCACAATAAAGTTATTATATTCTACTCAATCCATAGGCTTCATTTATGCCGTTCAGACTTGAAGTCGGTACAACAATTATGATTGCTGAGGTTCATAGATAGGTTCTGAACTAATATTCATACCAAAAGTTTTAGGGTCCATACACAGATCGGCTACATACTGTAGCTAGCTACACATCCATAAGCATACAGTTATTTTTATCCTCCACTACACAATAAGCAAATACAAATTTAGCTAGCTATGTTAGTTCAGCTGTATTGCATGGCAATTATAAGCACGGCAAGCTAACACAATTGTACATTCAATTTGCAGTAAATGCTTTAGCTAGCTAGATTCTTTACATCCACTGTTTCACAAGACGACAGCCTGGTTTGCTGGTTTTCTCAGGAGTCCCTAAAACATTAAACAACATGAATTACAAATTACTACTCATGTCATAACACTAGCTAGCTAGCTGGCTAATGTTAGCTAGTCAGCTAACTTGCTAAATAGCGATTTTCAGAAATGAGCTTTATGATAAAAAAATATGGACAAATGTTTGTCTCTACATAAACATATTCCTCTCAATTGTACATGTTTTGTTTGACTCGTTATGACGTTATAACTACTTACATTTGCTTCGACCGTAATGTTTTGTCAGCCATCTTTGCTGAAGAAAGTCACCAGGGACGGGTGGCTCGTGTCAAATTCGTCATTGGAACCACTCGATATGATTGGTCATATAAAAACCTTGGGACCCAAATGCATAATGAGTGCTCTAACTCCCCCTTGTGGTGGTCTGGAGCAATGAAGCCGTGAAGCTGGGTATCTCTAAGTCCGCGGTGTAAGCTTGCAACTTTTAAAGGAGGAACCACTAACTGCTAAACTGCTTGCTGACTGTACGCTGTACTGCATGATTGTAGTGGGTTTACTAACGCGTTAGTTATAGTAGCTATGTTGACTATGATGTTAGCTAATATGGTGACAACGATATAGGCTGTGTGTAGCAGTTACAGTGGGGCAAAAAAGTATTTAGTCAGCCACCAATTGTGCAAGTTCTCCCACTTAAAAAGATGAGAGAGGCCTGTAATTTTCATCATAGGTACACTTCAACTATGACAGACAAAATTAGAAAAAAAAATCCAGAAAAATCACATTGTAGGATTTTTTATGAATTTATTTGCAAATTATGGTGGAAAATAAGTATTTGGTCAATAACAAAAGTTTATCTCAATACTTTGTTATATACCCTTTGTTGGCAATGACAGAGGTCAAACGTTTTCTGTAAGTCTTCACAAGGTTTTCACACACTGTTGCTGGTATTTTGGCCCATTCCTCCATGCAGATCTCATCTAGAGCAGTGATGTTTTGGGGCTGTTGCTGGGCAACACGGACTTTCAACTCCCTCCAAAGATTTTCTATGGGGTTGAGATCTGGAGACTGGCTAGGCCACTCCAGGACCTTGAAATGCTTCTTACGAAGCCACTCCTTCGTTGCCCGGGCGGTGTGTTTGGGATCATTGTCATGCTGAAAGACCCAGCCACGTTTCATCTTCAATGCCCTTGCTGATGGAAGGAGGTTTTCACTCAAAATCTCACAATACATGGCCCCATTCATTCTTTCCTTTACACGGATCAGTCGTCCTGGTCCCTTTGCAGAAAAACAGCCCCAAAGCATGATGTTTCCACCCCCATGCTTCACAGTAGGTATGGTGTTCTTTGGATGCAACTCTTTGGTCTTGGCCATAGTGGAGTTTGGAGTGTGACTGTTTGAGGTTGTGGACAGGTGTCTTTTATACTGATAACAAGTTAAAACAGGTGCCATTAATTCAGGTAACGAGTGGAGGACAGAGGAGCCTCTTAAAGAAGAAGTTACAGGTCTGTGAGAGCCAGAAATCTTGCTTGTTTGTAGGTGACCAAATACTTATTTTCCACCATAATTTGCAAATAAATTCATTAAAAATCCTACAATGTGATTTTCTGGATTGTTTTCCCTTATTTTGTCTGTCATAGTTGAAGTGTACCTATGATGAAAATTACAGGCCTCTCTCATCTTTTTAAGTGGGAGAACTTGCACAATTGGTGGCTGACTAAATACTTTTTTGCCCCACTGTATGGCAAGGGTCGATTTGCAAATAGGCCTACTGCAGCTCTGATTAGTTATGGCACACTGGTCTGTGTAGAGTACAGGCCTGAGACCCACCTGTCAATGCAAAAGAATCCTACTACAATGTGTAGTAATTTCTCTTGCATAGTTTGTTTTGAATTTTGTTTCGGTATGTGCAATGAAAGTGGCTAATACTGCGTTTGATTCGATCACAATTCCCACAGTAAAGGGAACATTGATAGTGTTAACTAATGGGGTAAACTCTAGAATGTTGAGTGAAGTTCAATCTTGTGCTTCTCTGCATGCGCTGATATTTCTTATGCAAGACAGTCCAGGCGCATGAGGGAATATTGCTCATGATGGGTATAAGGAAAATTTGAGTATCATGTAGCAGCCTAAACCTATCTGTCACGCCCTGATCTGTTTCACCTGTCGTTGTGCTTGTCTCCACCCCCCTCCAGGTGTCGCCCATATTCCCCATTATCCCCTGGGTATTTATACCTGTGTTCTCTGTCTGTTGCCAGTTCGTTTTGTTTCGTCAAGCCTACCAGCGGTTTTCCCTCTGCTCCTGTCTCTCGATTATGCCCGTTTCCTAGTTTTCTCTGTGTTGAACATTTTATCTGCCCTGACCCTGACTGCCGTCCTGTACCTTTGCCCCACTACTCTGGATTACCGACCTCTGCCTGACCTAATCCTGAGCCCACCTGTTGTCCTGCACTTTACAACCTCTCTGGATTATTGACCACTGCCTGCCTTGACCTGTCGTTTGCCTGCCCCTGGATTAAGGAATAAACTTTTGTTCCTTCAACAGTCTGGGTCATACCTTCAAACGTGATTCTATCGATGTTACATTGAGCTGGGTGAATGGAATATAAACGACAGTCATCCAATATGCTGTAATAGAAATAAGGCCATGCTCATTAAAAAAGACTTGCCCTCCCTCCTCTTAAACGACACTGACCGCCACTGAAGGGTAGTGATGGGAATTCCGGTGATTTGGCTCCCAAACGGCTCTTTGTTCAAAATGCTTAAAAATCGACCTAGAACCATTAACAAAATTACACATCTCCAATGTAAAAAAATAAAGGTAGCCTGCCATTATGTCAAATTGTGAAATGTGCGTTCAAATAAATGTTTACCTGCGCAAATTATTAGATGGCACAGAAAACAATCAGCAGGGACCAGATTGACACGCTCTCCACATTACTTATTGTTTCTGTAGTGAGGATTACTCTCTTTACATAATTATTTTGTAACTTATCTGCTGAAAAACGTTGTTTTGTGCTCAAAAAGCAGGAGTATCAGTATCCAAATCAGGAAGCCAAATGAACGCCTCTTTCACCGATGCGTTATGGTTCCCAACGATCCGTTCAAATAAAATAGGTCTGTTAGCGAACGTAAGTAGCTCTCACGGTCTCCGACAGAATTAGACGTTCATTCATGTCTCTCAAACATCAAATTTCGAAGTTCTTACAAACGTCAAGTGTTTAAGGTTAAATGTAGGCATTAGTTCAGAAATCTTAAGATTAGGCATTAACTCTGAATGGTTAAGGTTTGGGATAGGCTTAAAACAAAATATAAAAAAACGACTTGCTGGATTCGAACTTACAACTTTTGGACGCAGATGCTTACGCCCATCCACCATCCACATCGCCCTGGCAAAACCCATCACTAAGCAAGAGAGCAGCGGTGAGGCTACCTCTCGCCCCGACTCACCGACACCGTCCCTCCCTCCCTCTGCCGAGAAAAGGGGACACAGTGTTCCAGCTGATGGTGAAACTCAAGTCGCACTGCATTATTTCTTCCTCATGCACCAATTCATGTTGTTACCCCTATGACCAGAGGAGTCTTCCTCATGCACCAATTCATGTTGTTACTCCTATGACCAGAGGAGTCTTCCTCATGCATCAATTCATGTTGTTACTCCTATGACCAGAGGAGTCTTCCTCATGCACCAATTCATGTTGTTACTCCTACTGTATGACCAGAGAAAGTGAAATATTCCTTGATAGAAAAAAAGACACCGCTAATAGCCTAAAAACAACGCAAGCTTATCGGAACAATTTGCTATACTCATTCATTGCAGCAGCAGTGCTGGTTGTGGCGTGAGTGGAAGTAGGGAAAACGCCCATTTTTATGACTTATAAAAGTGTTGAACAGTGTTGACGGTGCTGAATAACAATTTAAACATGAACTGACTCAGAAAAACAGCAGCTCTCTGCTGTATTCGTTGAGTCTTTCTCGTCGTGGTTTTAATCGTTTTTCAAATCTCACAGTATCACCTTTTTTGTGCGTTCAAGGTTTCATTTTAGGGAGTGAAGGTTATTTAAAGTAAGGGTTACATGGAGAAAATTGGACCTCTCTGAAATGAAAATGGATGGCCCTCCCTTCTGCAAAATATATTTTACCTAAACCCTCTCTTAGAGCTTGAAAAAACAACAACAAGTGACTCTCCCCTATAGCCAAAATAATAATTAAAAGTGGATGGCAGAGAACATGCCTACCGTTTACCCTCACTTCTTGGACAGACCAGAGAGAGCCTCACGCCTCGAACACACCTACAGTGGTCCTGCGAAATGGTAAGCAGCATCATCTGGATATGTGTGCAACAGAAGTTCAACAATCACCTTCTGCTATCATTTCTGCCAAGCCATCTACGCATACAATACGTTCGATTTATCCAACATATTCAGCACACAGAACGCACTGCGACTGCGTCTGCAACGCAATGCTGCAAGGTAAACGCAGCGTTCAATTGGAAAAGAATGTACTTCTGGTGTACCAAAACACAAAACACTGTAGGTGTGATCGAGGCATCAACCTCGTTCCCATAACCCATAAGCACTCCGTTACGTTGTGCCAGATGTAATGTATTTCAAATGGGGACATCCACAATGGAGTGGAAATGCAACGACCCCTTTTTTGCTTCTCAGAGCATGCACTCAACAGCCTATAGCCTATAGTTTATGGATAATTTGATTGAAACCACACTAAATAACCTATTAGGCACACTTTATAGTGCCCGCCCAGCAGAGAATCAGAGATTTTACATTTTTTTAATTGCAACAATAATAACAATATTACACATCAATACAGAGGCATTTGTGTAGATAATCCTTGTACCATCTAAACCACTGTGAAATATATTTTCCATAACCAAAAATGTTGTATTTTCAGCTGTTTGAAGCTCGTGTAAAAAAAACGAAAGTAAATGACGCAAAAACGAAACCTAAGACCAGTAAGCATAGATTTAAAGCACATAGAACACATCTACTGCTTCTTAGACTTGCTTTCAATGAGAATGCCAGATCTATAACTGACATTTCTATGTGAATTTGGTCAGGTTTCTCAAAAAGTTGCATATTGCAACTTTAATATAGAGCAGATTAACAAAGTAGTAGGCTATAAGGCTAACCTAGCCTATTGCCTAATGTATGATTATTTTTTGTGATTAAAATAGAACGTCTGGCTTTTAATTTAATATTATAAATATGAATGAGACTAATTAAAGGCCTATCATGATTCATTAATTGGGTCTTGCCTTTGAGAGACTAGAACTCACTCTTAAACCTATTGATTCCTGAAATAAATTCTTATCCAATATCCACAGAATTCCTGAACACGTGATGTCGCTGAAGAAACTACTCATCCCACAATGCTACACAGCCGTGGAGTTCTGTGTCCAACCACTTTGTGCACCTACCCGCTGAGCAAGTATTTTGATTGGTGTGGCTATCTCCTGGCGGTTATTGTTGGGAAGTAGCCTGTAGATTAAATTTGACCCACACATTCAACTCAATACCGCCGTAGGAATGTGATGGATTAGAAAAATATGTGCCTTGGTTGTCAACATGTTCCCCGGCGTTTTCTATGCGCTCCTGGCGGGGTTTCTCGGGGCTGTCGCATCTTCATCTGCAAAGCTGTCACTTGGAGCCGATTACCTTAAAGGTGTATGTGAAACGGGGCTACGAACATGGGGAGAGCAGCGGAAATTTAGACAACCGGACGAAACTACCGCTTGTGACTGGGTGAGGAATCGCCGCCGTTTAAGTGCCTGAATTATTAACGCGATGGGATTCGGGTGGCTTTGAATAATGTAAATGTCAATGTGTTAGCATAGCAATACGTCCGCGAGAAGGGAAGTTGGGGTTTTCCAGTGACGAGTTTAAGGCTCCCGATTCCAGCTCGTGCGCTCAGCATCAGCACCATCGGCGGCTCGCTCAGCTGGACAGGCGATGCTGTGTATCAAGCTCGTGTCGTACCCGCGTGCTTGAACGACATTGCAGCTCGTGCGACCTACAGTAGTGCAGTATTCGTTTATTTTTGTGTTAAAGCAATATATTTGCTTATGTTGAGTATCATTTTATTCTAGTGGCCGAATGTGATCCTAGTTTAACATATGGCCAATTGTCCATTCAATGTCAATACCATATTGTAATTGGGCTGCTTGAAACGACCTTCATAATCTGGTGTCATGATTTTACGTTTGAGTTATCATCTATATTATTTATTTATATAGCCGTCAGATATTTATTTGACATACATTTACATATCAAGACACACAACTAAAATAGGCTCCAAATCCCTGAAATGGAGCTCAACTATTTGATGTGACTCAATTGCAACATAACATTGTTTTCATTCATATAGACCACATTCCAGTACACGACACACTGACGTCACGCAAATGCGTGCTACTATTGGAAGCAGTAAAAAGCCATCACCATCTATGCCCGTTCAACATAGCCTAGATTTACGTTTTTATTACTTAGAAACAGTCACTTTTTGCGGTTCTCCTATGCTTACAATGATGTTAAGACTCATGCTTGAATAGTCAAAGATTATATTTGGTTGTTATCTTTGCAAAATAACTATTTTGGATTCAGATGTTGTTAGCTAGAATTCTAATGCTCATTGAAATAGGCTGTTTTTTAAAAAGTATAATGCACTTGATTTGCGATGATGACACAAACATTATATTAAGCAGGACATTTATAATAGCCTTAAAGTATGATTATAATCCAAAAGTAGTGTGCAATGCACTTATAAGCAACATGTAAATAGAGGCTTTTTTTCCTGGCATTCTATAAGAACTCCCCCTTGTTCTGCCACCAACTTGTGTACATCGCCCTAGTGCAGCGATGTTTGCAAACAAAGAAAGGGGTCTATTGTGTTTGTGTGTTTGTTTCAGCTACACATCCCCCTGAGGCTTCTTTGTGGGGGGCTACTCTTCACCTGTAATGCTGTGATGTGGACATTCCTGGCTAAGGCTCTCAGGCACTCTTCCTCCTCCATCCGAACCACTGTGACCACCACCGCTTCCAACTTCATATCTTCCGTAAGTACGCGTTTTTCCCTGTGGAAAAGACACAATTATTTACACTGCTCAAAAAAATTAAAGGGAACACTTAAACAACACAATGTAACTCCAAGTCAATCACACTTCTGTGAAATCAAACTGTCCACTTAGGAAGCAACACTGATTGACAATACATTTCACATGCTGTTGTGCAAATGGAATAGACAAAAGGTGGAAATTATAGGCAATTAGTAAGACACCCCCAATAAAGGAGTGGTTCTGCAGGTGGTGACCACAGACCACTTCTCAGTTCCTATGCTTCCTGGCTGATGTTTTGGTCACTTTTGAATGCTGGCGGTGCTTTCACTCTAGTGGTAGCATGAGACGGAGTCTACAACCCACACAAGGGGCTCAGGTAGTGCAGCTACCAGGAGACAGGCCAGTACATCAGGAGACGTGGAGGAGGCCGTAGGAGGGCAACAACCCAGCAGCAGGACCGCTACCTCCGCCTTTGTGCAAGGAGGAGCAGGTGGAGCACTGCCAGAGCCCTGCAAAATGACCTCCAGCAGGCCACAAATGTGCATGTGTCTGCTCAAACGGTCAGAAACAGACTCCATGAGGGTGGTATGAGGGCTCGACGTCCACAGGTGGGGGTTGTGCTTACAGCCCAACACCGTGCAGGACGTTTGGCATTTGCCAGAGAACACCAAGATTGGCAAATTCGCCACTGGCGCCCTGTGCTCTTCACAGATGAAAGCAGGTTCACACTGAGCACATGAGCACATGTGACAGACGTGACAGAGTCTGGAGACGCCGTGGAGAACGTTCTGCTGCCTGCAACATCCTCCAGCATGACCGGTTTGGCGGTGGGTCAGTCATGGTGTGGGGTGGCATTTCTTTTGGGGGCCGCACAGCCCTCCATGTGCTCGCCAGAGGTAGCCTGACTGCCATTAGGTACCGAGATGAGATCCTCAGACCCCTTGTGAGACCATATGCTGGTGCGGTTGGCCCTGGGTTCCTCCTAATGCAAGACAATGCTAGACCTCATGTGGCTGGAGTGTGTCAGCAGTTCCTGCAAGAGGAAGGCATTGATGCTATGGACTGGCCCGCCCGTTCCCCAGACCTGAATCCAATTGAGCACATCTGGGACATCATGTCTCGCTCCATCCACCAACGCCACGTTGCACCACAGACTGTCCAGGAGTTGGCGGATGCTTTAGTCCAAGTCTGGGAGGAGATCCCTCAGAAGACCATCCGCCACCTCATCAGGAGCATGCCCAGGCGTTGTAGGGAGGTCATACAGGCACGTGGAGGCCACACACACTACTGAGCCTCATTTTGACTTGTTTTAAGGACATTACATCAAAGTTGGATCAGCCTGTAGTGTGGTTTTCCACTTTAATTTTGAGTGTGACTCCAAATCCAGACCTCCATGGGTTGATAAATTTGATTTCCATTGATAATTTTTGTGTGATTTTGTTGTCAGCACATTCAACTATGTAAAGAAAAAAGTATTTAATAAGAATATTTCATTCATTCAGATCTAGGATGTGTTATTTTAGTGTTCCCTTTATTTTTTTGAGCAGTGTATAAATAATGTATACGCCTAATAGTCTTAAAAGTGCATGGTTCGAATTAATACATGAAACACAGATTTTCCGTTTTTTAAGTGCTGTCAATAGAGAGAAATAAGTGTAATGACTGGTGCACTAAATGTAAATACCTGTATTTTGCCACAGGCCTTTTTGGGGCAGCTTATCTTCGGGGAGACCCAGATTGCGTTGTGGTGGGTGGGAATCTCCCTCACGTTCTCTGGCCTCCTGGTGCTTCAGAGGGCGGCCCCCAACGACCGAGCCAGGAAGGACGAATGACAAACCTGTCGGAAGGCACAACTAATTAACTGATATAGAAAGAAACCAGTAATGCAACGTATAGCCTACTATCTGTGACAAACAATAGCATTTCTCGGGTGAATGGCAACTTTGCAAGGTAAAGCACTGTCAAAACATACCATGTAAGGAATATACAGTGATTCTTTTGTGTTTTAAACACTTTGACATCATCAGCAATGTGTGCATGACATCAATACTTGAGAACACAAAAGCTGTTTTGCTCACATATCCTAAGATGACACTCACTGTAAACTTCCACACCAACATTGCATGTTCAAGGTGATGTGTGAATGGAAGTGGTCTCAAAAATGCTGCTACTGCTAGATATACGCAAATACAGCAAACACATTGATATTCTCATTGCTTATTACTGTATAATACATGATGCGGCTCAGAGAATACACATCAACTTCTCAGTTGTATCATGTTTATAGCCTCGTATCTTGAGGACTTGACCCTTACAGAGTTTTGACATGTTTTGTGGATTCTGAGGAGGTTTGGCCTTGCCTGCCTTTATAGCAAATGTCTAATAGAAAGTTCCTAACAAGGTCTAAACCCAATTAAGTCAAACCAAAGTACCCAAATATGTTGATCCTGCCTTTTACCCACTGTAACCACAGCAGTGGCTCTGTCAATGCATTGTGAAGTCAAACTGCTAAGTGGCCCCAAGAAATCGTAGTGACCTCAGCTGCCTGTAAAGTGATACTGTCTAGTTCACTCAAAAATCTAAGTTTGTCAGACATATTCAAACCTCAAAAGTGGCCTAATGTCGAGATGAGACAAAGGATAGGCACAGTCTAATTTAATCTTTTTTAGATGGTGCCTGTCTTTCCAATTCATTTGGAGTTGAGGCACAGAGCTGTATCTACACAGCAGACAGCTTGGACCTCTTGACATTAGCCCACGTCTGACCTCAACTAAAATTTTGGAGTGAACTATCCCTTATTCCCTTTGGCAGAAGAGACTCATTATTTCATTCTGACCTAATGGGGTGTCTAAACAACAGTTACTCCAATGTCTGGCCTTTTTAATTGAGTGTCACCAGCTGTTTGTCTTCCAGCTGTAGGCCTGTATCATCAACCAATGTCTATCCTAGTTTTCCAATGCAATTCAAATCAGTTTGAGGTTATCCTTGGGGTAAAGGAGGCATCCGGTAGCACAGTTCCTCCCTCTGCATTTTCCAAGACTTCCAAAAGGTCAAATGTTGCTGTGGGGTTTGTAACCCAACTACTGAAAGTAGTGTTTATTACTAGCATGCTTGTCCTCCAACGGTGTACTTCCCTGATATTCCTTAACACTGTGATGTGCTATTGTGGAAATGGGCTTTTTGCGTAATACTGACAACGCTACCATAGACTGGAGTTTGACTTGACAACTGTACTATACGATCCCACTTTGCTGTTGTTTTTTTATACGTATCATATGCATGCAACAACCAACGGTAGCTACCTGTATTCTGACTGTATCTATTAGACAATGATATGTCTGTGTAAATGCAGAAGAACGCACACTATGGAATCGGTTCTCCGTCCAGTTGCAGTACATCACAGACTGCAGGTTTTGTATGTAATGTCATCTACTTCCCTGGCAATGTGACTATCTATGCTATTGAATCAGGATGGGAGACATTGGTGCTGACATTTCTCCTGTGTTCTTCAGTCAGTCTAAACTGAGGATAAACATTTACCTGTGAAGCCACTGTCACTAAGGGAAAGAGAAATCAATTCATTAGAGTAGTGGTTTCGTGAAATGTTTTATCGCCAGCCCCTGATGGGACATGTTTGTTGTAACCATTCTACTGTAGATATGGATATCATGTTATAAACTGTAGATATTAGTTTGGGAGGTGCATATGACTGACCTGTTAAGGTGTGTGTTCCAGAGTAGTGCAGAACTGGGGCCCTACTAGGGGGATAAGGAGATGCAATGTATTATCAACAAAAATGCATTATTAAAAGAGTCCTTACTTGGACAAGCCACCTCCCCATCCTTTGAATATGTTGATTGGCTCTTAGTAAATGGTGTATGATAAGGGAGGAAGTCTCAGAAAATGTCTGTTAGTCAATAGAATCTGATTGCACACACTGATGCTGTGTCTGTGTGTGACAAACTCATCACTTCTTGGACAACAGAGGGAGAGGAAAACAGGTGTTTGGGTAGACTGCAAACTCTTTGTCTGCACTGGTAAGAAATATGAACCATTCATATCTAGTCTAATATAACTTCTATTAAACTAACATTTGTAAGTGTAAATATCTTCTATTTACAGAAAATATTATGGACATGTGTAACCACTCATCCAAATATGAGATGGTGCACAATGTGAAATAAACCTCATCTAGGAAAGTGAACTGTTATTTGTTCATTCTATCCCGTTACGGTATGACCCAGGTGCAGACAGTGTAGAAGGAACAAATGTTTATTCTTTAAAACGGCCAGTCAAACGACAGGTCAAGGCAGGCAGGGGTCAAAAATCCAGAGAGGGTGTAAGGCACCGGAACAGCAGGCGGGCTGATGGTCAGGTCAGGCAGAGGTCGGTAATCCAGAGTAGTGGGGCAAAGGTACTGGACGACAGGCAGTCTCGGGGAAGGCAGGAATGGTCAAAACTAGAAAACAGGGACTATAGCAAAGACAGGCGCTGGTATGTTTGAACAAACAAAACGAACTGGCAACAGACAAACAGAGAACACAAGTATAAATAAACGGGATAATGGGGAAGATGGGTGACACCTGGAGGGGGTGGAGACAATCACAAAGACAGGTGAAACAGAACAGGGTGTGACACATTCATTATTCTAAATGACTCATCTAAAACTCCAAGAGACTAATTAACTACCGTCAATGGAAAGAGATGCACATACAGGCAGAATTTATAAGGTTAAGAGTCCAGTAAATTTCTCAGATGACCTAATAAATTGATTGTCAAATCAAATTGTATTTGTCACATGTGCCGAATACCACAGGTGTAGACCTTATCGTGAAATGCTTACTTACAAGCCCTTAACCGACAATGCAGTTCAAGTAATAGAGTCAAGAAAATATTTACTAAATAAACTAAAGGAAAAGGGAAAAAAGTAACACAATAAAATAACATTAACGATGCTATATACAGAGGGTACCGGTACCGAGTCAATGTGTGGGGGTACAGGTTAGTCTAGGTAATTTGTACATGTAGGTAGGGGTAGTGACTATGTGACTATGCATAGATAATAAACAGCGAGTAGCAGCAGTGTAAAAACAAAGGGGGGGTCAATGTAAATAGTCCGGGTGGCCATTTGATTAATTGTTCAGCAGTGTTATGGCTTGGGGGTAGAAGCTGTTAGGGAGCCTTTTGGACCTAGACTTGGCGATCCGGTACTGCTTGCCGTGCGGTAGCAGAGAGAACAGTCTATGACTTGGGTGACTGGATTCTTTGACAATTTTTGGGCCTTCCTCTGACACCGCCTACTATATAGGTCCTGGATGGCAGGAAGCTTGGCCCCAGTGATGTACTGGGCTGTTCACACTACCCTTTATAGCTCCTTACGGTCGGGGGCCGAGTATTTTGCCATACCAGGCATTGATGCAACTGGTCAGGATGTCCTCGATGGTGCAGCTGTAGAACTTTTTGAGGATCTCGGGACCCATGCCAAATCTTTTCAGCCTCCTGAGGGGGAAAAGGTGTTGTCGTGCCCTCTTCACGACTGTCTTGGTGTGTTAGCATAACAAGTAAGGCATACGATAAATTGAAACTGTACATGAAAACATGAAGGTCATTCAGAATGCACCACTACATTAACTATTCCACAGGTACAGTATATTGTCTACCTGGAAATAGTCTTAAAGGGATAGTTCACTGAAAAACGAACTATATTTAAATACGTTTTTGAGTGAACAATCCCTTTAATAAGACAAAAATTTTGACAGACGGACAACCATTAAAAAAAACAAAAAAACATTTATTGTCATTAATTTCCATATAACTCCAGTAACTTAAACTTTTGCATTCGGATAAACATTGAAAGAGAAGCACTTTGTGAAATATTTATTTATAGCGGTGTGTTTGAAAAATGTATAAAGAGACAGATATGAAAGAATACTAGTTCCTTTGTCCAGTGGCATAAAAAACGTAAGTAAAAATGCTTTAAAGTACTACTTAAGTAGTTATTTGGGGTATCTGTACTTTACTATTTTACTTTTAATTCACTGCATTCTTCAAAAAAAATTGTTTTTGTTTTACTCCATACATTTTCCCTGACACCCATAAGTACTCGTTACATTTTGAATGCTTAGCAGTCTAATTCATACACATAAAGAGAACATCCATGGTCATCCCTACTGCCTCTGATCTGGCCAACCCACTAAACATACATGCTTCATTTGTAAATTACGTCTGAGTGTTGGAGTGTGCTACTGGCTATCCGTAAATTTCAAAAACAAGAAAACGGTGGCGTCTGGTTTGCTTAATATAATGAATTTGAAATGATTTATACTTTTGATACTTAAGTATATTTTAGCAATTACATTTACTTTTGATACCTACTTAATTATATTTAAATTCAAATACTTTCAGACTTTTATTCAAGTAGTATTTTACTGGGTGACTTTAACTTGAGTCATTTTCTATTAAGGTATCTTTACTTTTACTCAAGTATGACTATTGGATACTTTTTCCACCACTGACAACTTTCGCTTAAACTAGATTTGTCCGTCGGACTGCCAGATGGTGAAGCGTGATTCATCACTCCAGAGAACGCGTTTCCACTGCTCCAGAGTCTAATGTTGGCGTGCTTTACACCACTCCAGCCGATGCTTGGCATTGCGTATGGTGATCTTAGGCTTGTGTGCGGCTGCTAGGCCATGGAAACTAATTTCATGAAGCTTCAGACGAACAGTTCTTGTGCTGACGTTGCTTCCAGAGGTAGTTTGTACTGAGTGTTGCAACTGAGGACAGACAATTTTCACACGTTACGTGCTTTAGCACTCAGTGGTCCCGTTCTGTGAGTTTGTGTGGCCTACCACTTCACAGCTGAGCCGCTGTTGCTCCTAGACGTTTTCACTTCACCTTATGAGCAAGTACAGTTGACCGGGGCAGCTCTATCAGGACAAAAATTTGACTAACTGACTTGTTGGAAGCTAACTGACTATGGAGATTGCATGGCAGTGTGCTCGATTTTATACACCTGTCAGCAATGGGTGTGGCCGAAATAACCAAATCCACAAATTTGAAGGGGTGTCCACATCCGTTTGCATATACAGTGCATTTGGAAAGTATTCAGACCCCTTGACTTTTTTACACATTTTGTAATGTTACAGCCTTATTCTAAAATGTATTTATTTTTTTAAATAATTTTTATTCATAACTTTACACACAATACCCCATAATGACAAAGCAAAAACAGGTTGTTGTTTTTTTGGTGCAAAAACCTCCAGAAATATCACATTAACATAAGTATTCAGACCCTTCAACCTAGTAGTTTGTTGAAGCGCCTTTAGCAACGATTACAGCCTCGAGTTTAATTGGACATGACGCTACACAAGCTTGGCACACCTGTATTTGGGGAGTTTCTCCCATTCTTCTCTGCAGATCCTCTCAAGCTCTGTCAGGTTGGATAGTGAGCATCGCTGCACAGCTATTTTCAGGTCTCTCCAGAGATGTTTGATCGGGTTCAAGTCCAGGCTCTGGCTGGGCCACTCAAGGACATTCAGAGACTTGTCCCGAAGCCACTCTTGCGTTATTTTGGCTGTGTGCTTAGGGTCGTTGTCCTGTTGGAAGGTGAACTTTCACCCCAGTCTGAGGTCCTGAGCGCTCTGGAGCAGGTTTTCATCAATGATCTCCCTGTACTTTGCTCCTTTCATCTTTCCTTCAATCCTGACTTAGTCTCCAACTCTCTGCCGCTGAAAAACATCCCACAGTATGATGCTGCCACCACCATGCTTCACCGTAGGGATGGTTGCCAGGTTTCCTCCAGATGTGACGCTTGGCATTCAAGCCAAAGAGAGAGTCTTTTAGGTGCCTTTTGGCAAACTCCTAGCGGGCTGTCATGTAGCTTTTACAGAGGAGTGGCTTCCGTCTGGCCATTCTACCATAAAGGCCTGATTGATGGAGAGCTGCAGAGATGGTTGTCCTTCTGGAAGGCTCTCCCATCTCCACAGATGAACTCTGGAACTCTGTCAGAGTGACCATCTGATTCTTGGTCACCTCCCTGACTAAGGCCCTTCTGCCCCGATTGCTCAGTTTGGTGGGCAGCCAGCTCTAGGAAGAGTCTTGGTGGTTCCAAACTTCTTCCATTTAAGAATGATGGAGGCCACTGTGTTCTTGTGGACCCTTAATGCTGCAGACATGTTTTGGTACCATTCCTCAGATCTGTGCCTCGACACAATCCTGTCTCGGAGCTCTACGTTCAAATCCTATGACCTCGTGGCTTGTTATTTTCTCTGACATGCACTGTCAACTGTGGAACCTCATATAGAAAGGTGTGTGCCTTTCCAAATCATGTCCAATCAATTGAATTTACCACAGGTGAACTCCAATCAAGTTGGAGAAACTTCTCAAGGATGATCAATTGAAACAGGATGCACCTGTGCTCAATTTTGATTCTCATAGCAAAGGGTCTGAATACTTACAGTACCAGTCAAAAGTTTAGACACACCTACTCATTCAAGGGTTTGTCTTTATTTGGACTATTTTCTACATTGTAGAATAATAGTGAAGACATCAACACTATGAAATAACACATGTGGAATCATGTAGTAACTAAAAAAGTGTTCAAGAAATGTGAGATTCTTCAAAATAGCCACACTTTGCCTTGACGACAGCTTTGCACACTCTTGGCATTCTCTCAACCAGCTTTATGAGGTAGTCACCTGAAACACATTTCAATTAAGAAGTGTGCCTTGTTAAAAGTTCATTTGTGGAATTCCTTTCCTTCTTAATTTGTTTTAGCCAATCAGTTGTGTTGTGACAAGCTAGGGGTGGTATACAGAAGATAGCACTATTTGATAAAAGACCAAGTCCATATTATGGCAAGAACAGCTCAAATAAGGAAAGAGAAACAACAGTCCATCATGAAGTTTAGTCAATGCAGAACATTTCAAGAACTTTGAAAGTTTCTTCAAGTGCAGTCGCAAAAACCATCAAGTGTTATGATGAAACTGGCTCTCATGAGGACCGCCACAGGAAAGGAAGACCCAGAGTTACCACTGCTGCAGAGGATAAGTTCATTAGAGTTACCAGCCTCAGAAATTGCAGCCCAAATAAATGCTTCACAGAGTTCAAGTAACAGACACATCGCAACATCAACTGTTCAGAGGAGACTGCGTGAATCAGGCCTTCATGGTCAAATTGCTGCAAAGAAACCACTACTAAAGGACACCAATAATAAGAAGAGACTTGCTTGGGCCAAGAAACACGAGCAATGGATGTTAGATAGGTAGAAATCTGTCCTTTGGTCTGATGAGTCCAAATTTGATATTTTTGGTTCCAACCGCCATGTCTTTGTGAGACACAGAGTAGGTGAACGGATGATCTCTGCATGTGTGGTTCCTACAGTGAAGCATGGAGGAGGAGGTATGATAGTGTGGGGGTGCTTTGCTGTTGACACGGTCTGTGATTTATTTAGAATTCAAGGCACACTGAACCAGCATGGCTAACACAGCATTCTGCAGCGATACGCCATCCCATCTGGTTTGCGCGTAGTGGGACTATCATTTGTTTTTCAACTCGACAATGACCCAACACACCTCCAGGCTGTGTAAGGGCTATTTGACCAAGAAGGAGAGATGGAGTGCTACATCAGATGACCTGGCCTCCACAATCACCCGACCTCAACCCAATTGAGATGGTTTGGGATGAGTTGGACTGCAGAGTGAAGGAAAAGCAGCCAACAAGTGCTCAGCATATGTGGGAACTCCTTCAAGACTGTTGGAAAAGCATTCCGGGTGAAGCTGGTTGAGAGAATGCCAAGAGTGTGCAAAGCTGTCATCAAGGCAAAGGGTGGCTACTTTGAAGAATCTAAAATATAACAAATATTTTGATTTGTTTAATACTTTTTTGGTTACTGCATGATTCCATATGTGCTATTTCATAACAAAATAGTAAAAAATAAAGGAAAACCCTTGAATGAGTAGGTGTGTCCAAACTTTTGACTGGTAGTGTATGTAAATAAGGTATTCTGTTTTTTTATTTTTAATACATTTGCAAAAAAATCTTTAAAAAAAAAAAAATCTTTGTCATTATGGGGTATTTTTATTTATTTAACCTTTATTTAACTAACATGATGCAGCCACCACTATGCTTGAAAATATGGAGTGGTACTCAGTAATGTGTTGTATTGAATTTGCCTCAAACATAACACTTTGTATTCAGGACAAAAAGTGAATTGCTTTGCCAAACTGTTTTTGCAGTATTGTTTGTGCCTTGTTGTAAACAGGATGCACATTTTGGAATATTTGTTATACTGTACAGGCTTCCTTCTTTTCACTAAAGTTAGAAATGTGGAGTAACTACAATGTTGTAGATCCATTCTCAATTTTCTCCTATCACAGCCATTACACTCTGTTTTAAAGTCACCAATGGCCTCATGGCAACTGAGTTAGGAAGGATGCCTGTACTGTATTTTTGTAGTGACTGGGTATATTGATACACCATCCATATTGTAATTAATAGCTTCACCATGCTCAAAGGGATTTTCAATGTCTGCTTTTTATTTTATTTTATCCATTTACCAATAGGTGCCCTTCTATGCGAGGCATTGGAAAACCTCCCTGGTCTTTGTGGTTGAAATTCACTGGTCAACTGAGGGCCCTTACAGATAATTGTATGTGTGGTGTACAGAGATAAGGTAGTCATTCAAAAATCATTGCACACAGAGTGAGTCCATGCAACTTATTATCTGACTCGTTAAGCACACTTTTACTCCTGAACGTATGTAGGCTTGCCATGACAAAAAGAGGTTGAATACTTATTGACTTTAGACATTTCAGCTTTTCATTTTGAATTAATTTGTAAACATTTTCCACTTTTATTTTCTGTGGTATTGTGTGAAGGCCAGTGATAAAAAAAAATCAATATTGTATCCATTTTAAATGCAGGCTGTAAACACAACAAAATGTGGAAAAAGTCAAGGGGTGTGAATACTTTCTGAAGGCACTGTATGTCATGTAGCTGAGTCTACCATTAATGTACTGAAAGGGGGCAACATGAGCCTTGAACCAGCCTCTTTCTAAGGAACCTCATACCCCATTACTTCTGATGTCTCTCCTCAAAGTGACTCTGGCACAGACAGACATGAATCAGATTCAGGAACTTCTACAAAGAATTAATCTACAAATCTACAAAGAATTAATACATGCCTGTGAGGCGTGTACATGATGAGCAGATAATTAGTTGAAGTTATTTGGTTAAAAGGTCAAACTGGAATGAGCTGGAAAAGGAAGCACCTTTTAAAGATAAAATAAATAATGTATTTTTGGAGAGCATTTAGTCTGATATGATAGTCAACTTTAGTCACAGTATTTGATAGTTGGGTCATTCTACGAAAATGGTGGGTTTCCTGTCCCGGCGTTATTCACCAGGAAAAACAGTTAAAAGTGTGAGATAATGACACAAAAAAATATTGTTTCAGGAGTCATGGTTTAGTGACATATTTTGAGTTTCTCCCTCTTTAAATGCCATAATACAAAGACAAGTATTATAGTTATTTAGTGGACTACTTAAAAACTAAAATATCAAATAAATATTACAAATAATTTACAAGTAATAGCTGTTCCTCAATTTCATGTCACTGGTGCTAAAATGTATAAAAACCACCACTTTGAAAAAGAATGCAAAATCCTTGCCAACTTCTTCCTGGGTCAAAGGTTCATTGGAGACGGGATTGTTTTGAAAAGCACATGGTGAGTGTGCACTCTCTTCATATGTTAACAATTTAATGATTAACTTGGTAATTTCATGCGAGGACTTAAGATGTGTCACACAGTTTATAGTAAGGGGAAAGGAAATTGGATTAAAATGATTTATAAAATTGCACGATTAAGTGATTTATTTACAATTTAAGAAGTGTGGTTTGAGCTACAGTGGCCGCCGTCTTAGATATGCCATCTTGTCTGTAGATTTGTCACTGGTGTTATCGTCACTGGTGTTACTGTTCTTGCTGGTAACCCCAATGACAATCAATAACACCACAAACTTTTTTCTCAATGTAATGTTTTACAAAACCCTCAACAATTATATTTAAAAAAATACTTATTAGCATTTTATTACTGTTTCAATATTGCAATCACATAATTAAAGACTGAAATTACATTCTAGAAAGCCTGAATTGTCATCTAAAATACAGGTAACACCAGTGACAAAAAGGCAGCACAAGCATTTTTGTTTATGTAAAGTAGTAAAAATATAAAAACATGTTAAGCTGTCATTTATGTTGATTTATAACGTTAAGGGGTTAACTTATCTGACTATACGTTTTGATAAAAAAAAAAAAAATGAACATTTGTAAAAGTTTGCTGTTCAAAAAGCCACCATTTTCATAGAATGACCCAGTTATATGTGAGTCACTACAGAGCTTATAAGGGTCCATCAGTTCAAGTAGGAGATAGCAGTATTGAGATTTAGGTAGTTGAATGTTCTGCTTTAATATAAAAAAAGGTGCACCAAATCAGAAAGATATGGTAGTAGATTTGATTGAAGCATCTTTAACTTTAAAGTCACCTATTCATAAAAAAATTAACTGCTTAGAAAAAGTGACTGTCCGGCCTCTCGAGTAGAGCGTCGCAGTGCTTGAGGCATCTCTACAGATCCGGGTTCGATCCCGGGCTGTGACACAGCCGTCCGGGAGACCCATGAGGCGGCGCACAATTGGCCCAGCATCGTCTGAGTTAGGGGAGGGTTTGGCTGGCCAGAATTTCCTTGTCCCATCGCGCTCCAGCGACTCCTGTGGCGGGCTGGGCGCATGCACGCTGACACGGTCGCCAGTTGTATGGTGTTTCCTCCGACACATTTGTGCGGCTGGCTTCCGAGTTAAGCGTGCAGTGTGTCAAGAAGCAGTGCTGCTTGGCAGGGTCGTGTTTCAGAGGACACATCGCTCTCTACCTTCTCCTCTCCCGAGTCAGTACGGGAGTTGCAGCGATGGGACAAGACTACCTACCAATTGGGGAGAAAAAGGGGTAAAAATAAAAACAAACAGGAAAGGTGACTGTCATGATAGTGTCATGCTGCTTTAGTGACTTCAAAGTTTATTTTATTCTTCATAATACATTTTTAAAAATCTATAAAATGCGGTCCATACACATTTCAAATGACACCCATGCCGTGCAAATGCACTCTGCATTCTCAATTAAGAGAGAAACATTTTTGTTTGATGAATACATAACCATGGTGTTCATTCAGCATGGCTTTGACAGTCGGTAAAATGCATTTTCATAAAAGGTCAAATGTTTCTGAAAGTTCCCCTGTGGCCTCAATGGTACATTCCACCATCAGCTGTACCAAATGATATGCGGGGAGGGTGAAAGAGTTCAGAGATTCCTATGGCACCAAAAATATTCCACATGAGTTAGTCTGTGGCCCAAATGGCACTCTATTCCCTACACAGTACACTACTTTTGACTAGAGCCCTGTGGGAATAGAGCCCCATTTGGGATGTAGCCATAGCCATTCTGTTCATCACCAACAGCCCATACTCTTTCTATAGTAAGGCTTCTGAACACACAGATTGATTGTGTGATCATTTTCTCACAGACAAAAGGCATTTTCACTGAAGTATCTGCTTTGAATGAAGCTTGTTTGTTTGCAACTGGTGACCAATTGCCTTGAGCCAATCCACACCGTCTCTTAGGAGACCGGTCTGTGGCTTTTCATAGTGTGTGAACTAGTTAGCATTGTCCACAATGTTCTTTCAGCTTTCAGTGCACGTTTCACTGGCCTAACTGTCATCACCAATGTTTGTCCCGCAGAGCTCAGCTGTGCCAGATTCATAACCACAATGTCAAGCCGATAGCCTGGTTTTGATACGAATTACACTTAGCTGCATGCTTCTGTTCCAAAAAAGTGAAATAATATGTACATTCAATTTACCAGTTTTGTAGTTATTCAGTGATCAAATGAAAATCTCAGAGGGCATCACAGTACTTTTTCTATGGAAACAGTTGTCACATACACCAGCCAGTAAGACATCATGCTACAACAGACAACCATCGACCACTGTCCCCAGCCGCTACCGCAGTTGGACTTTCAATCCATTGTTGTTCCCAATCTCATCCTGTCATGATCTTTGGAGGGGACCCATCCTGCACATGACTGACAGCCTGTGAGAGGAAGCAGATACCCTATTCAACTGAAACTTAAGGTTACAAAAATATCTTTACCCAACTTCCATTGCCCATGGTGTACTGTCCTATAAGCAAACATTTTTTTTGGGGGGGGGGGGACTGAGCAAATTGTAGGTGTTGTGAGCGGAAAATTGAACGTTGTGAGAATTTTATGCAAGTTCCGGCACGCGATTACAGTGAATACTGAGGTGGAACCCTTACAGTTTTAGACAGTAGCCAATAGGCTATTTGATCATAATGTAGTCCCTCCAACAAAACCAATGGAGCAAATCCCATAACATTTTCAGATAGAAATAGCTTTTGATTTCTATGATATAGCCTACAGTAGTCTGTATGTGGTGTTCAATGCAGGCCTACATTGCATGATACCTTTAAACATTTTTACATTATGAAGGGTTAGACATTAATTACTTTTTACTTGGTCTGTAACACCATGGGCCAAATATGTACATTGCATTGTATGATGCAAGAAACCACTTTACAAATAATTTATTATTATTACCATTCAGAGAATTAGACAATGTTGACTACCCCTCTGCCTACTGGCTCATTTCCATATTCAAGCCTGTCTCAAAATACAACACTGCCCTTTTAATTAAGACACAGACGCTTTTTACCCGACTAGTTTTTCAAAAACAGCTTAAAGGGGCTGATATAATTAAGCAATAAGACCCGAGGTGTGCTATATGGCCAATATACCACGGCTAAGGGCTGTTCTTCTGCACGACGCATAGTGCCTGGATACAGCCCTTAGCTGTGGTATATTGGCCATATACCACAAACCCCAGCGGTGCCTTACCGCTATTATAAACTGTTTACCAACTTAATTAGAGCAGTAAAAATACATGTTTTGCCATACCCGTGGTATACAGTCTGATATAGCTGTCAGCTAATCACATTCACGGCTCGAACATCCCAGTTTATAATGTTGATTCGATCACAGAAAAAAACGTTGATCTACGTAGTGCAAACTAATGGGGTGAACTCAGTGAAGTTCAATCTCTCGAGTCTGTGCGGCATGGCATTTCTTCTGCGCGGCAGTCCTGCGGGCATGCGTGCAGCTTAGAGGGCGCATCGCCTATAAAAGGCAAAGAATCTGCAGCTTGCAGCAACAGATTTGGCTGTTCTAAACAGCAAAATATAATGCCTTGTGGGTCGGTAGTACATCAACAGCGTGTCACTGGCAACAAGGCTATCGCTTATACCATAAAGGATACATTATGGAAAGGCTGAGGTACTGCAACGTCGGGAAGAGAAAATAGGCCTATTGGAACCGATCGTTTTCGTCCACTGAAAAGCCAATCTGAATTCAGCTCGTGCGTTTGCTTTGTTTAGGCCTAGTCCTCAAACAGGACCAAATACAGGAAATACTGTACGTCGGGGGTTTAAGAGCGTCTACCCTTTCTATCCCAAAGGTAAAGCCCAGTTTACAGCCACGTCCGATTCGGTCTCTGGCTAGGTTACATCAGCAAAGGCTTTCTTTAAAATGGTAAACGTGAGAGAAGCAGAGACTCATTTTACAGTTGATGGTTTTGCAGGGCTTGGCTGTGATTGTGAACAGAAGGGAAAATAACGTATTCTTCATACAGATATCAAAATCAGCACTAGGCAAAGAAAGAAACCAAAATAAGTGACAAGTATTAAAAACAGGCAGATAAAGATTTTTTTCTCACAAAGAAGACCCTGAAATTTAAAAATGATCAAAAACAGAAAAGGAGAAGAAGTGTCAAGAGTCAATGCTCGGTGAAGTCAGGCCACGGGAACAGTATCGCCTGTGCGCATCGTCAGTCCGCACCGTGAAAGACAGGCTGGTAGCATGGGTGCTGGAGCTTGGCGTCTTCTTCTCAGACAACGTACTGGTAATAGTCTGCCTTCCCGTGGTCAGGGGTTGCAAAGGGACTTAGCCAGGCTATGGAGAACGGATGGCCAAATACCACCCTCATGTTCATCCACTTTGTCCTTCTAACCCATCTTCTCTCCTCCTTTTTCAACTGCTCTATGCCCTGTAGGTAAGATCCGACAGGCAAAACATCAGCAGGAGACCATGCGTCTCAAAATAATCCTGGCTACTTATACATCTTGGGGACGGTTCCATCAAGAACCTGAATAAAGCTATGTGCAATCTGGATCTAATAGCTAAGCAGCATGGTTGGGGCCAATTCCATTTCAATTCAGGAAGCAAACTGGAATTCTAATTCCAATTGTCCTCAACGCTTTTCTACGACAAAAAAAATGGTAATTGGAATTCCAGTTGACTTCCTAAATGTTCAAACGGAATCAACCCCAAAAACCTGCTGAGCAGCGATGGTGAAGAAGGAAGAGAGGAGCATTGAGTGGGGGAGTAAATGGGAGCAAAGTGAAGCTTGGTGGCGTGTTCAGTTCACTTACCGTCTCATCGGTACAGATGGAATGGACCTGGGACCCAAACATCACTGAGGTGAAAATGAGGAAGAGGAGTCCCTCAAAGCAGAGGAAGATGAGGAGGATGACGGTCGCAGGAGGAGAGAATGTACTGCACTCTGGGGAGGGCCGAGGGAAGAGAGGAGAAGGGAGGGGAGAGGAGAAGGGAGGGGAGATAAGAGGTTTAAACTGGAGGGCACTGATAGTCTGGAAGCTGAGGAGAGGGGTGCTGGATTCCTTCTCATCAGGTAAGTATTATCTTAGGGGGCAGGAAAGGAGAGACAAAGGTTGATATCCTGTATGTGTCATTGACCAATTAAGTCATGCTTTAACAAAGAGAGAGTCAAAGGATGTGAAAGGAGAACAATCAGGGTACTGGAAAGGAAAACAACATGATACTTATGAAGTAGTGGAAATAAATCATTGCAAATGGAAACCACGACACCAAATCTATGAAATGTGTTTCTCTGTTGCGGAATAACCACGCAAAGTTAAAAACAGTATGGTGGATTTGACAGAGAATGCTAACATAGCTGAACAGCATGGTACTCACTCGTCCAGTCGGACTCAAAGCAGAAGATAAAATGGAAGGCCACCATGACCAGGGCATGTAGGGATATCAGTGAAATGTACATCTGAAAGGGAGACAAATATTACATCGCATCAGCTAACACAGTAGTAACATTATATCAGTTAACCATGCAGTGCTCTTATTTTGAAAAAGTATTTATCATAATTCTGTCAAGATTTTGTACATTGTTACGGATACAGGTATCCTGTGTGTATTCGTTTTCTCTCCTTCTGCCCTAGTCACAGGTGTCACTCATCAGTCGCCAATCAGAAGACACACCTGCTCCTTTTCCCTTACCCAATCACATCCCCTTTCCCTTGGTTTAAAAACCCCCAGTCAGTTGTTTTCCCAAACTCTCTCTCTGTCTCTGTCCGTCTCTCCCTCCGGATTGAGTTCTCTCTTTTGTTTTCGCACCTACATGTCACATTTGTCCGTTATTATGGGAGTATGTATTGTAATGGTGTATGACTGTTTGTTTGTTGGTGGGAAAAGGGGATACCAAGACAAGTCGCCCATGGGCATACATTACCCGTAGGAAAACATTGTCTAAGAACCTTAGTTAGAACTGGGCGGACCACCCACTGTATTTTATTGGTTAGTTAGCTAGCTGTGCTTGAGGCAGGTAAGACTAGCTTAGTTTTTTGGGGGGACCGTGTGTTTACCATGTGTTTAAACCACAAGTGTTTGACGGTAGATTTAGGTTGTTTGTTTTTAGTTCTCACTGTTCCTTTTCACTTATGATTTGTATGAGATATGTGACGGGTCTCGTTTCCATCCCCCCCTAGTCTGCAGGGCCAAAGGGGTCTGTAACACCCAGAATGGAATAATGTGTTGTATTGATGAATGTGGGCGAGAGTTTGCAGGTCTGTAGGAGGACATTAGTCGGCATTAACTGTCAGGTATGATTGCTGAGACGAGTAGCAACATCTCACGTGAGGGAGTCGACCACAGCTTGTGGCGAATGTATGCTTGAGTAATAGCGGAGTAGCTCGAGGCTAAAAACACTCACTGTGAAAAGCACAAAGAATTTCTGGTTCTTCTCTCCTATGCAGTTGTTTACCCATGGGCAATGGTGGTCCATCTTCTTGATACAGCGTTTGCACACACTGCGAGGGGCACACACAAGGACATGACGGTACGGTACAGCCACATAGAGAAGAGGCCTGGAAATGAGCCAAACCTGTGACCTACACAAGCTGCTCCTTCTGGAAGCATGAAGACCAGCCACAACGCCTCGCTAATTAAATCCGGCAATTAAAACACACGCACACCGACACAGCAGAGTGACTGGAGAGATCCTCCACTCCTTCTAGCCACCTTTAGCTGCACGGTGCACACTGCCTGCGCCCCAAATGGCACTCTATTCCCTAAAATGGTGCACTATATAGGGTTACATTTGGGACAAACAACATGTTGACACTGGTGGAGGTGAGAGATGGGAATAACCTGTGGAACTGTACTCTCCCATCACACAGGGGAGTCACGGCAGAGATATATTATTTAAGGGAGAGGGTAGCAGACTGACACCTCAACTAGGCCCTGACACATCATCATCATCAATTATCTGCCATATGGAGCCGCAATATGTTTTAATAGAGGTGTTCTGATACCATGGTATTCTCTGAAGGTGGAACAAGTGTTACAGTATGGTGTCATGACATTTATACTATATGGTCACATCAATTCACATTTTTTTGTTGCTATGTACTTTCCCCCCCCCCAATTCCTACTTCAACTAATCCCTTTTTTTGTTTTAGCCATTTTCGTCCCCTTGAAACTAGGCTCAAGCACTTCAAAGTCCGGGGAACAACTCCTTAGCCATCCAGTAAGTACCGGTGGGTATAAGTAATGCAGCAAGGCTGAGGCTAAACGACATCGGCAGGAGAGAACATTGGAAGAAAATAAGTGGAACGGGACAGACTAGACTGCAGCAGTCCTGTACTGTACCTGCAGTGGTGAGCTCTGTCGGGCTTTATACTGCAGCACTTGGGACATTTGTAGACCACCTGACCGGGCTTGAGCTGCAGGCTCTCGATAAACTCCTTGGTCGCGTTCCCTTTAGGCACCGCACCCTGGGAGAGAGGCACGGGTTAGGGCAGGGGTATTCATTCAGATCTGAAAACAATACACACAGTTTTGAACGAGTTCTCTACAAACAGGTTTTCTAGTGAAGACAACTTATTTCTAGACTGAAAGCACTGCATTTGACAGTTTAGCCTGAGAGTCCACTCACTGACTCACTGGGTGCGTCCCAATAATATCTCCTTTCTCCTGAAGTGTGTACTCGTTCACCACTGCCCACAAATCTAAAAGCATTGGATTGGTGGAGGCAAGGGCTAGTAAGAATATCCATCATATTTTTTTATTCCAGTCATTCCCTTTCAAATCAGTGAAGGAAGGTGAACAAGTGCATATTTTGGAGGGGGGGGGGATTGGAACAAAGCCACAGAATCACTGAGACAGACAGACAAAGCCAGCCAGACTAACCGGGTCTGTGCACATGGCCCGGGCGTGCGAAGCCAGGGCGAGGAAGGCGAGGGTACTGAACAGAGCCCCGTTGATTAGACTATAGAGCAGGTTCTTGGCGGGCAGCAGCATGACGAAGAGCACCACGAACTCGGCGTAGAACACCAGGCCCCAGGTGACGACGCCGCACACGATGCCGCAGCAGTCGCGGATGAACCACACGGCGTCGGAGCGGGGGCGGGTCGGGGGAGGGGCGCAGTGCTCCGGCTGCAGGTAACCGGCTTGCCTCTCGATGTCCCTGCAACGGTGCGCCGGGCTCTTCTTCATTCTAGAACGGATGCAGATCTCGCCGCATGCTGCTGGGAGAAGGATTTGGACGGTTAGGAATAGGCTACAGATGTAGGTGTCAACGAAGTGACGTCTGATGTGCCAATGTCGCAATGCATTTTCTAATGTTGTTGGAATGCGAGGTTGTCGTAGTGTAAATATATAGAGGTGGTAAATGAGAAACTACAGGTGTATACAGGAAGTGAAGTGTCAATGTTGCATTGACTGTACAGACACTATTGTTGGAATGTGGTCTCGTTTCTGTTATTTGTTGGAACGTGGTGTTGTAGACCGAAAACAAATGTTTGACTGAAAAGGCTAGAGACCTGTGTGTTGCATCATCTAAACCTATCTGAACTGTGGCGACGTAGCACCGTTGACATGCTATTCAATCATCTGTGCAGACAGACCGTAACGGACAAAGGGAGTGAGAGGAGAGGAGACGGCGCATGAGAGTGAAGTTCCTGTTAGTCTGAGCAAGTCAATTAACCTGGTCAAAATGTCTCTGTGGTCAGTTTTGGCCCACGTTTAATAGAAACAGAATGTCAGGGTACTAAATACAGCCATATACGTCGAACAATATGAAGAAAAAAACAAGTTCACAAAAGCCGAGTTATTCACTGCCTTTTCAAATGTATTTATCAATCAAAATGTATTTTATAAAGCCATTTTTTACAAAAGCAGTTGCTACAAGGTGCTTATACAGATACCCAACATAAATCCCCAGAGTGCCAGCAGTGCAGATGTAGAAGCACAGTGGCTAGGAAAAACTCCCCCCTCTGAAATCTGGCCTACAAGAGGTCAGAATTACATCCACTGATGTGGCCAACTCAATCTCACTTTTATGATTAGCCATACGACCTTAATTGAGCTTTAGCCTATCGGCTTTGAGGGGAACCCTGGTCCAACTGACATTCCTGCCAGAACTGTTTTCATATCCTGTTTGTAAAAGCCCACTATTCAAGCATCCCTAACAACCAGAGATATAGGCCAGTGAGTAAGTAGCCTCATAGTGACAATCAACCTGAGATAAACACATTACTATGCACAAGGCTACACAGTGCCCTCCCCCATCCTCTGGTTGTCTCCAACATACACTACAGACTCTGGACAGTCTGCCTACACACAACGGGCGTAGAGCCCACCTGCTGTGTTAGTGGGCCTGGCCATGGCTATCACTTTCCCCACTCAGCCCAGACATTACCATCTGCTGCTGATAGCCTGGCCTGAATGTGTTAGCATAGCAGTAACGGCGTCTCGCTAATTCACCGGGTCAGTGTGTCACTCTCTCTCGCTCTCACACACACACACAAACTACAACACTCCCATCCTGCAAATTGGGCGTAGCTAATTCATCATTAGCCTAGTTCATCATAAAACCATGATGCATATCATTTGTTTTGTCAAACAGCCAACAATTGAAAGGCCTTTGCTGTTATCCATCAAATGCATTCAGTTTGAGTCATTTCTGGTAAAACCTGCTTCAGACAAAGGAAGTGGAATGCTAATATCTCGTAGGGGTCGTTCCATGTCATTTCAGCAAGCCATGACACCCACCATCTCAGATTGTTCTGAAGTCGTTTCTGTAGTTAGAAACAGGTAAGATTAGCATTCCTGCAACATTATTTTACTGAAATATAATGATCTGAGAAATTAAGTAGATTGATTGCCCCCAAATTGGCCATTTTAACTTATAGGATTAATATAACACTCAATAAATATAGTACCTAACATCTGATTTAGACCAAAACATTTTCTAACAATGAGTAAGACATGAGGAATCCAAGTAAAGTCAAAAGCCACCCCCCACCCCAATCCCACCCCAACGCGTATACAGTATCAGTTCTCCATGTCTGACAAGTAGTATGGAGCTGCGGCTCTGAGTATAGTTTCTTCATCCTATGTAATGTGTTCAGTGAATTTGGTGATGTTTCCCCCCCTCCCTGTTCAAAGAAATGAGTCATTAAAGTTGTTAGGTTTATGTCCCATCATACATACTGATATTACTAGATTCTGACCACTAGATGGAAGAGCACCATCTAGTGGTCAGAACCGGGTAATATCAGGACGGGACATGAATCAAACAACTTTAATGACTCATTTCTCTGAACTGGGGGGAAATTAGTATTTCCTAAATATTGGTGCATTACGGTAATGATAAGCAAGTTCTGGTAATGAGTGTTTCAGTTTGCCATTAAACTGTACTGAGCTCTATTAGAGATTCAGTAACCCAACACATCATCGAACTGTACTGAGCTCTATTAGAGATTCAGTAACCCAATACATCATCGAACTGTACTGAGCTCTATCAGAGATTCAGTAACCCAACACATCATCAAACTGTACTGAGCTCTATCAGAGATTCAGTAACCCAACACATCATCAAACTGTACTGAGCTCTATTAGAGATTCAGTAACCCAATACATCATCGAACTGTACTGAGCTCTATCAGAGATTCAGTAACCCAATAAATCATTAAACTGTACTGAGTTCTATCAGAGATTCAGTAACCCAACACATCATCAAACTGTACTGAGCTCTATTAGAGATTCAGTAACCCAATACATCATCGAACTGTACTGAGCTCTATTAGAGATTCAGTAACCCAACACGTCATCAAACTGTCCTGAGCTCTATTAGAGATTCAGTACCCCAATACATCATCAAACTGTACTGAGCTCTATCAGAGATTCAGTAACCCAATACATCATCAAACTGTACTGAGTTCTATTAGAGATTCAGTAACCCAATAAATCATCAAACTGTCACTTGTTAATCCCAAATTATCTGCATAAAACAACATCTGATCTTAATGCAATTGACTAAAATACCGTACTTAATTATGTGCATGTATTATCAAACGTCAAAAGTGGACTTAAGCATTTAAAAAAAAAAAAATCCTATTTTTAGAAAAAGTAATTTCTCAAGTCTTTCAAATGTATTTAAAATGAGACACTGTGCCATAAACTAGGCATCTTAGTATTCAGAATGATAGTTGATTGTTGCAGATGCATAATGGTTTTCTGATTCAATTTGCTACTGCTATGGTTCGCTGGTTTCTGAGAATCACCAGGTGGGTGTTGAAATCCTCTTTCTTGTGCTTTTTGAGGTGGAACAACCCATAGGTGAATCAATGTTGAGAGATGACTGAGCGTCAACTCCCATAGAGTGACCAAAGCTAACAGTATCTCGTACAACATCATAAACACTGTTTCATAGAAACCCAATAAGTCAGGAACGTTGCACTATATCATCTCTTAATGCTTCATAAATCCAGTGACACAATCTGTCACCAAGGACGATGCTACATAATGAAGTCACTATAGCTACTATGGCATTTGTACACATAAGCCAAACCACTGTCACGAAAAACACTTCCAAGCAGCGTCGATTAGCTATTATCTGCTAAATCAATGCTCTATTGTGGTTGACTGGAAGGGGGAGTGTATAAACTACTCCTTCACTGAATGACATGCTGCTGTTATTCTGAATGAACGGATTTTATTATCATCTTTGTCTTACAGCAGAAAGAATCGTTTTACAAAACTGCCATTCCATTCTCCCGTCGAGACAGCAATATATATTTTTTTTTTAACTAGGCAAGTCAGTTAATAAGAACAAATTATTATTTACAATGAGGGCCTACCCCGGCCAAACCCTAACGACGCCGGACCAATTGTTCGCCGCCCTATTGAACTCCCAATCACATTTAGCCTAAGTTTCAGAATTCAACTGATACTCAACCATTAATAAACATAACGGCATATAATGTCTAACAGATGACTTCAATGGACCATTTACAGAAGACTGGAGTGTGAGTACTACACTGTATGAGTGCTATAACGCTGAATGAGACATCAGTTTAATACATGATTTATAGGGATGCAGGACGACCTGCTGCTTGGATGCCTCCAAACAGTAATTAATACAACTGAGGAATGATGGCAGACACCGAGGATGGGTGTGTCTCAACGGGACAAAATAGCAGTTAACAGGCTGATGAGACTTCCGTTTCTAACCTCTGCTGGCAGTCGCTGACTGTGACATAAGATACTGCTGGCAGCTGAAAAGATACTGCTAAACCTAGCCGAAAGGGCAGCAGATGGCGATATTGATCTGGTATTGATAGTACTAACCCTATCTTTTATTTTGAAATTTCCTAACAAACACCTTACACTGAGTGTAATAGTAAGATGACAAATTGAATAAAACTGGTCTTTTGATCTTCTATGTTAAGTCACAATCACTGTTATTGAGCTAGAATAATATGGTTCATTAGCTAATGCAACAAATCTCGATTCCGCTGTCAGATTCACAATATAATGCGAGCTAGCTTGGTAGCTCCAATGATTAGCATGGTTTCACAGGTTTTATGGCTTTACTTAGTTAGCTAATTTGGTTAGTTTAGCTAGGCAACGGTAGAAACAACCATGATGATTTCAACTCACCTCTTTCCTGGTTGAGGAAATACTTTTCAGAGAAGAGAAACGTTACTCTGTTTGACTGTCTGGCACGCAAACGTTAGCTAGGTAACGTTACACCATTCACAACAGTAAATCGTAGCTGATTGTACCAAGTTAGCTAGCTTACGTTCACTAGCTAGTGTGGAGGTAGTTAGCAGTACACCTTGTTGTGTCTCACTATTCACGCTTGACGTATCGAGTCCATCGTTAAACTACAAAACCACTTAGTTTCAATATTTCCTGCGATTCATTTGGAAATGTCCATAAGTGCAGACCTAACGTTACTAGTTAGGTGGATGGATGCCTGTTTCCCCATTACTCAATATAGAAAGCGCTCTCTGGCAAGCAATAAAAAAATCAGAGGAAAAAACAGGAAGTGCCCTGCCTTCCATGCGCAAGACTTCTGTGCGCTCCAAAGGTTATTTGGCGTTCCCCTTTCGTTATCAGTATATTTGTTGCCTCTGCAAGCAGATCTATCAACAGATTTGCCTACCCAATCCCAAAGAACTGCATCTAAAAACAGATGTAGGATATTAGTGTAGCTAATGGCCCAAAGGCCGGCAGATGGTGATATTGAGTCGTTTTAGTGTACCGTCCAAAGCGAATGCATGCAGCTGGCTATTTAGTGTATAACACGTATATCCTCCATGGACCAGTTTGTACATACATCGGGTCTGAATTGAGAATGTTTTAATGATGAGAATGCGGAAAATATGGGTACTTTCTTTATGAAACACATTTTCCACCACCATGTAAGAGTGGCTAATGGTACTTCCTGATGATGTGCCACGCTTTCAGCCAGGGGTAAACAATAGACTGCTGCTACTTGATTGGCTGAACACCATACACCCAGCGCTGTATTCATGACAGAAACATTGACCATTTAAGAACCAAACAGAGTAAACGGAACGAAACGGGGAGGGATCTACCTGAATTTGTCCAATAGAAACTCTCGTTGGCATTTTCTGTTTGGAGTAAACGGTTTGCAACAGAATCAGCATAATGATTACACCCCAGGACTAGCATTCATATTAGCATGGTTATGGAAAGTGGTGTTTCATAAGGAAATTACGCAAATTTCCCGTTTTTTTCTCACCATTAAATCGAGTTGAGGAGGAAATCGACGCCTTTGCAGCCTGAATGGAGAATGTTTTATGTTTGAACGGGTCCACGGGGGATACAAGTGTAGCCTGCTGCATGGACTCCCTTTGGACGGTAAGATGAAACGACTCAATATCGCCATCTGCCGTCCTTTGGGCTATGCATCTAACTCAATTTAAACTCCAACTCTACTATAAAGTAGTATTTTGCTAAATATCATCCCTCGCCTACTTTTATGTAATAACTATAGCTATTTGGTTCATAAAAATGTCCAAGTTAAAACATAGCAGTAATCAAAAGAAATATCGATCTTAAAATTGTCTGAGTTTGAATGCATAACAAGCCAAATCATTGACATGTTATCTCAAAGGCTATGAAGTACAAATTCAAACAGTCCAAAAACATACACAATTCCGGGCATTTGAATCGAATGGTAGAACTGTGTTGATCTGTACACTGATCCAGCATCAATCTGGATAGTTTCTGCCACTGAGGTACAATAAGAAACTTAGTTTTATCTGTGCCTTTTTGCCGCTCTTTGATGACGTACACAGCGGAAGAACACATGAGGTATTTTAGTGCAACGCATCATGGCTACTGTACAAGTCAGTGAGGCTGAAAAGGTGTATATTTTGCATGGTGTACGGGTAGGTGGTATTCTGAAAGATATTGCTACATGCTCTTGTTCAGTTTACCTTTTTGCATGAATTCATTGTTTTATGGCTAGCTGTCTTTCTTTACCACAGCGAAAGGCATCCTTTTGACATAGCTAGCTAACAAGCTAACATTAATGCCAGAATGTGACAAGATATTGTTCTTATGTTCTATGGTCATTTTTTTCACCAGGATGACTTACGGGTTGATGGACGAGGATGCGAGGACTACAGACACATGGAGATTGAGACAGAAATGGTGTCAAATACAGATGGCTCAGCCAAAGTGACACTGGTAATTTCAATGCTCCTTGCGAAACAATGTTGCACATCAAAAAGCTTACACAGTGGAATCTGACATGTCAGACAGTGAGATACATGTATCATATCCCTGCATTCAATATATGTGTCTTGTCGCTTGCAGGGGCATACAGACGTGCTAGTGGGAGTCAAAGCTGAAATGGGAAAGCCAAGGCCCATGGTCCCAGATGAAGGCTACCTGGAGTTTTTTGTTGATTGGTGAGTGCATTGTTGTTTTGGTTGGAGTACAGTATAAATCTAATATGAGGGACACTGGTGGTAGTGTTGTAACAAGTCATCTGATGAATCACCCTCTTCTTGTACCCCTCCTAGCTCTGCCAATGCCACACCAGAATTTGAGGGTCGGGGTGGTGATGAGCTGGGCATGGAGTTGAGCAACACCCTCTACAAAGTGTTCAACAACAGATACAGTGTGGACCTGAAAAGCCTCTGCATCAGCCCAGGGGAACACTGTTGGGTGCTCTATGTGGACGTGCTGGTGAGTGACTGACATGGCAACGGGGCCTCAAAGTAGAGGTCTTAACAGGTTTCAAAATGGATCTGTGGCTTTCCTACCCGACGCGATATGCATCAATTAATTATTTTAAAAAAACGTTCCGAATGGACCCAAGGACAGTCAGACCCGTTCCGAAAAGGCCTGTGGCAAAACCGACCCGTGCCGTTTCGGATCCGAGAGACCCGTTCAGATCTGAGTAGAAAGAGAGAGAGAAAGAAACCTCCGACCTGGTGCTACCAGCACCCTCAAAAGAACGATATTGGCCAAATGATCCACAGTTACATGTCCCTTAACTGCCTATAACAAATTACCAAAAAACGATTTGCTTCGTCGTGTAGCATATTCAAAACTTCATAGCCTATTGTTTTATTGGTTTTTACTTTCCTAAAACAATAATTGTTGACCTCATGGTTCAGATGTTGGAGATTTGAACGCTAAATGCTTTAGGTCATTGCTTGCATTTAGGCCTATAGTCCAATGTAGGATATTGATATTTTAAAAAATAAATATGAAAGAAGAAAAGCTTAGGCCTTAGAGAGACCGCTAGAAAGATAGAGAGATGCCGGCTCCGTGTTCCCAACACCACTGCATTCTTTATCCTTGTCAGATAGGCTATTACCGCTGTACAGAAGGAGGAAAATTCGTTAATTTTCAATCAGATTATTATGTTTTTTCTTTTTTTTATAAAGATGAGCATTACATTGTTCAATGAATAAAGGTGGAACTCTGGTAGGCCTAAAACATTCTTCCTCACTGCAAGTTCAACAGCAGGTGTCAATTGAAGCTCTGGTGCCAGGGGCGGACTTAGTGATTTGGAGGCCCCAGGCAAGGGCCAGTCTGATTGTCCAACAAATCACTTCAAAAAGTAGGTCACCTTGACATCCAAAATAATTCCAGCATCCAAACTGTGCACCTGCCAGCTTTTCTTCAAATCGCAAGTGGCTGAAACTACTGTATCTCACCGGAGAGAGCATCCGAGCGAGCGAAACGGCGCCCCTCTCTAGGTTTTACTACATGTAGCCCATGTATCTGATGGTGGCGCCCAAAAATTGTATTACATGCTATACTCTTTTTGGCCAGACAGCATCGATACATGGGCTACACATGCATATCATTTGCCTTGACGATGATGGCAGTATTATCAGCAGCACCTGTCTTTTTACAAAAGAAACGCGTATTGTATACCCTTAGAGTCTAAGGGCCCGGGGCTGGGTTTCTCCTAAGCTAGCCTCTTTGACAACCAGGCTTCCTTAATACGGGTAAGCCTGGGGAGGTTTATGGCCAAAACAATTGCTATAAAGGGTGGAGACGCGGTGTAAATCTGTGACCCCGCGCTACATGTCAAACCAATCAAATGCCTTGCTTGGGCGGAGCGCCAATAGTGCTCACTAGATTAGTGTCGTAGGTGCAACAGTTTGCGCAGATTCTTTTTACAGTATGGCGGGAAATCGCTGATTTAAAACCTCAGCAAATGTTGGCGTATGTCCATTTTGTGTATAGAGCACACTTCTGACAAGACAGATTTATATTTTTCCTCCGGGTGTTCTTTCATTTTCTGCGACGTTGCAAACTAGCGTACGGAACAACTCTCTGCAAAATGTCCCTCCCGGTCTGAAAACAGTGACGAACCTAACACGTAGCACCAACAGGCATGTGGGGGGAGGGTTCTTAAAATGTAACATCCAATCAAAATCTTGCTGCTGAGAGCTAACGGACCATTCAAACGGTTTTTGCAATTCTACAGACCTCCGAAAGGAGGCGTGACAGCGATGTGATTTTGGAGATATTGCAACGCGACGCTTCTACTAAGCTAAAATATGGAATTGTTTTAAGATGTTCGTATCACGGATACGTTGGCTATCTGATGTAGAATTTTAGGACAAAAGGAAGAATGATTTGAAGTGTCTGTCCTATATCTGAGAGAGATTTGGAAAAAATGTTTTTAACCGTGGTATTAGCTGTGTACCTTTGACGTGGAGATGCCCTATTCACTTCCATACATTTTTCGGCCCTGTACCGGGTTACCTTCAGACTAGTCCTGTGGCACTTGTGGGGGTTTAAGAGCAAAACGGAGGGCGTCTCATCTTTCCGTAGAGGTGTCATATTCTTTTTTTATAAACTGGGTGGTTCGTGCCCTGAATGCTGATTGGCTGAGAGCTGCAGTATATCACGTGTATGACAAAACATGTATTTTTACTGCTCTAATTACGTTGGTAACCAGTTTATAATAGCAGTAAGGCCCATCTGGGGTTTGTGGTATATGGCCAATATACCACGGCTAAGGGCTGTATCCAGGCACTCCGCGTTGTGCTTAAGTACATCCCTTAGCCGTGGTATATTGGCCATATGCCATAGCCCCTCAGGCCGTATTGCTTAAGTAGACCAAACCGTTCGGACACTGCAGACGTTTTCGTGACAAGACTGAATTTCAAGATGTCGCCTGGTCTGGCAAACACAGCTGTAGTTCTGCCACCTTCCAATGCAGATGTGGAATGACGACATCAGCAGATGCGGTGGATTGAAGTGCAGCCCATGTTTTTTAATTATAATTTTTTAACTCTAGCTTTAACAGACAGATTTTGAGTGTGATTGTTTTGGTTATTTATTGTCTCGAGGAGCATGGGGGACCTCAAGCGGATAAATTATTATATGTACAGTACCAGTCAAGTTTGGACACCTACTCGTTCAAGGGTTTTTCTTTATTTTTTTACTATTTTCTACATTGTAGAATAATAGTGAAGACATTAACTATGGAATCATGTAGTAACCAAAAAAGTGTTACACAAAAGATTTTTCATATTCATGGTTTGAGTGCGAGTTGCCCCTATAGCAGGCCTACCAGTAATTCTATTTTATTGCTACAAATACAGCATTACAGTTGGAACTTAATTAGGCTAAAGAAAATGTCTCAGAATGAAATAAAAACACTTATTGCATATTTGATAAATATGACATAAATGTTAAATGTTAATGTTAAATGTTTAAACCTTCACAAAAGTTTTGAACAGGCTTATATTGCAGCAATTACCAAAAAAGGTGAGTTCCCACTGTAGGCCTACAAATGACAGCAATAGGCTAATGATATTTATTTTACAACAGGCCTACTTCAGTAGCGGTGCGTGGGTAAAATCACTGGGGAAGTCGAGACAGAAAATGTAAAGGCATATTACAATATGTGTTATGGATAATTGCGTTGTTTGCTCTGTAACCTGTTAGTTCATATACTGTACCTTGCGCCCGTAGGCCTAAAAAGACAGTGGCAGAATACATTCAACCACACCTTTTTGTTTCATCACAAAACCTGGAGAGCGACCTCTGTCTAGTGAAGTCCACAAAGCATATTGCATGTCACAAATGGTTACATGACCTGCTAAACAACTATTGATTTAGAACCACGGAGAGTTACCGTAAGTCGCAAAGAAAACAGGAGCTGCCTCCACTATTCCAGCACCATTTCAACATCAACATTTCAACATCCATCAAATCACCTCTGCTTAGTCTAATAGTGACAACTAAAAGATACCAAAAACGATTTAGTCCAGTCGACTTAGAATTAGTGCATTCATGTTAGGTGAGTGAGACAACATATCACCCTCGGGGGGGGGGGGCAGGGAAGAGAAGAGCTTTGACTGAGCTGAGCGGGAGCTGCCCTCCGTAGGGCTGGGAGGGCCAAGAGACCAGAGGTGGCAGGAGTGCTCGGGTTGGGATGTAGGGTAGCCTGAAGGTAGGGAGGGACAGTTCCCCTTTCAAAGTGTAATTGGTCTCTCTTATTTATTTATTTGTGTGTGTGTGTGTGTAGTCATCACTTTTTGTTTTGTTTCTCAGCTCCTGCAGTGTGATGGAAATCTTTTTGATGCCATCTCTGTTGCCATTAAAGCAGCTCTCTTCAATACAAAGTAAGGCGCTAAGCTTCAGTTACCACTTTGCTCATTAAATTGCAAGAAATAGATGCTGTGATTTCATAAAGTCTGTCCTACAGAGCTCCAGCAATAGAACATCTAGTCCTGAGTCAAACACATTCTTGACTTTCCCTCTCTTCCCGACAGAATTCCCAAAGTGCACATCTCTGAGGATGAGGAAGGAGGGAAGGAAATAGAGCTGTCAGACGACCCCTATGACTGCATGCGACTCAATGTGGAGAACGTTCCCTGCATCGTGACCTTGTGCAAGGTGGGTTCGGTCATTGACATGGCAACACCTGCTGAGATGGTATTATAAGTGTAACAAATCACATCATTTACATGAGTACATAAGTTTAGTTTAGACAAAGGATAGTAAGCTGGATGGTTTTGTCCACAAATGATGGTTAGTCACACATTATTTGTGTGTGTCCTCGTCTCACTCCAGGTGGGCCATAGGCACGTGGTGGACGCCACGCTGCAGGAGAAGGCGTGTTCGGTGGCCAGCCTGATCATCTCTGTCACACACAAGGGGACGGTCACCTGTGTCAGGAAGGTGGGGGGAGGCAGCCTGGACCCAGAGAGCATCTTTGAGATGACAGAGGTGAAATAGGATGCCTCTTTTTCATACCATCTGTCTTCACCCAGGCAAACTTATTAGCATAGAATGTTCAGTTGTATCAAATGTTAACCTTATCAGCACAACACAAAGTTGGTTACACAATTACACCTTTTGTGTAGAGGAAATTCATGAAGTGTGTGAATGTACAGTTTATTTTGTTTATGTGAATGCATTGCAATGTACAGTGCATTCAAAGTATTCAGACCCCTTGCCTTTCCCCCCCATTTTGTTACGTTATAGCCTTATTCTAAAATGGATTTAAAAAAATCACCAATCTACGCACAATACTCCATAATCACAAAGAGAAAACTGGTTTTTAGACGTTCTTGCAAATGTGTTAAAAATAAGACGCACAAGTATTCAGCCCCTTGCTTATTCACATAATTATTAAGATCCTTTGCTTTGAGCACCGAAATTGAGCTCAGGTGCATCCTGTTTCCATTGATCATCCTTGTGATGTTTCTACAACTTGATTGGACATGATTTGGAAAGGCACACACCTGTCTATATAAGGTCCCACTGTTGACTTGCATGTCAGAGCAAAAACCAAGCCATGATGTCGAAGGAATTGTCAGTAGCGCTCCGAGACAGGATTGTGTCAAGGCACAGATCTGGGGAAGGGTACCAAAACATTTCTGCAGCATTGAAGGTCGCCAAGAAGTGGCCACACAGTGGCCTCCATCATTCTTCAATGGAAGAAGTTTGGAACCACCAAGACTCTTCCTAGACGTGGGCACCCGGCCAAACTGATCAATCGGGGCAGAAGGGCCTTGGTCAGGGAGGTGACCAAGAACCCGATGGTCACTTTGACAGAGCTCCAGAGTTCCTCTGTGGAGATGGGAGAACCTTCCAGAAGGACAACCATTTCTGCAGCTCTCCACCAATCAGGCCTTTATGGTAGAGTGGCCAGACGGAAGCCACTCCTCAGTAAAAGGCACATAACAGCCTTCTTGGAGTTTGCCAAATGGCACATACTCTCAGACCATGAGAAACAAGATTATCTGGTCTGATGAAACCAAGATTGAACTCTTTGGCCTGAATGCCAAGCGTCACATCTGGAGGAAACCTCGCACCATCCCTATGGTGCAGCATCATGCTGTGGGGATGTTTTTCAGCGGCAGGGACTCTGAGACTAGTCAGGATTGAGGGAAAGATGAAAGGAGCAAAGTACAGAGAGATCTTTGATGAAAACCTACTCCAGAGCACTCAGGACCTCAGCCTGGGGTGACGGTTCACCTTCCAACAGGACAACGACCATAAGCACACAGCCAAGACAACGCAGGAGTGGCTTCCGGACATGTCTCTGAATGTCCTTGAGTGGCCCAGCCAGAGCCATGACTTGAACCCGATCGAACATCTCTGGAGAGACGTGAAAATATGTCTTAAAGTAATGATGGACTGTCGTTTCTCTTTGCTTATTTGAGTTATTCTTGCCATAATATGGACTTAGCCCTATTTGGTAAAAGACCATCTTCCGTATACCCCCCTACCTTGTCACAACACAACTGATTGGCTCAAACGTATTAAGGAAAGAAATTCCGCAGTTTTTAACAAGGAACACATGTTAATTGAAATGCATTCCAGGTGACTACCCCATGAAGCTGGTTGAGAGAATGCCAAGAGTGTGCAAAGTTGTCATCAGGGCAAAGGGTGGCTACTTTGAAGAATCTCAAATTCAAAATATATTTTGATTCGTTTAACACTTTTATTTTTGGTTACTACATGTGTGTAATTTCATAGTTTTGATGTCTTCACTATTATTCTACAATGTATTTTTTTAAATAAAGAAAAACCCTTAAGAATAGGTGTGTCAGCTTTTGACTGGTACTGTGTGTGTATATATATATATATATCTCCAACACAAACATATTCTGATGCTCTGTTGTGTGTCTCTACAGACAGGGAAACGGGTAGGGAAAGCCCTCCACGCCCCACTCATGGAGCTTCTGCAGGAGGAGGAGAGTCTGGGAAAGAAGAGACAGAAAGTGGGCTTTCTTGGTTAGCATCGCTGTTTTTGTAATTGTTTACTATTCTAATAAAGCTTTTTTTATTTGTACAGTCTGTTTTTCCTTGTCTGTTTTCTGAGAAAAGTACGAAAGGTATTTTTTATTTATTTAAAGACTTATGCAATGTGTCTTCCTTACACGTCAAAGCAGGGAAATTCTGAATCACCAATAAAAATTGTGTATGGGTATTTTGAACAGTGTCTTCTTGGCATTCAAATGGCTCCAATAAAAACTAAAGCCCCTTTTGAGTCTTCCAGGTTGGCCAGGATTTCACAAATGTTCAGCATTAAGTGAAGTTCATATCAAAAGTGCTTATACTGTGTATCCTTTAAACTATATGTTTTTCTGTAATTGAGTAGATACAACTCTGAAAGTCGCTGTGTCCTATTGTCCTTGCCACGTGTTCGTGTCATCAGAGGAGCATAAAGTGCACAGCCGAAGAGCAGATGTGAGACTTGACCATTTCCACTTCGTAAGAGCCCTGGCCTGGGGCGTCTGCTCTGTGCTGCCTGAGAGGAGACTGGTCGAAAGAAACATGTCTGTTTACTACTTCACCATTTAAAAACCTGACCAAGATCCTGAGTAAAAAAATGTAAGCAAAGAAATGAAGTTACATTGCAATCATATTAGAGATCATTTAGTTGATCATTAAGTGAGTAAGATGTCATTTGACTCATAGAACCACTATTGTTCTCTTTCAAAGTACAGGGTGGGGACCACTGGGACGCCCAGACATAAAACAAGGATGTCAGTGCATGCGATGTCTCGGTCTGGGAGAGTATCAGGTCCTAAGGTTGGACAGGTCAATTACACATTTATTTTCCTTTTGTGGAAGTGAGAGGGGAGAAATTGACAGGGTCTACATTGAAGTAGTCATTCAACATTCCAGCAGGAAGAAAAAGGTGGATGCCTTACACTATATAATTGTCAGAATATATTTATTTCCCGTGTTTAAATAGTTTTTAATCAAATAAGTTAGAATTTGAGAACATTTTTGTTACACACAGCTCTCATTTTCCGGAAGATTAACTGCAATACAAATATCTGGCATTGCCACCTTACTGGAGCAGGAGCCTAGTGCTCAAACTTTGTGTCCTCTTTAATTGAGTCCATCCTGTTTTCCAACTGCGTCTGTTCTGTGGTGCTGCTGGACCCCAGATGAAGGCAAAGATGCACCCATAGAGGAACTACAGAAGCAGATCAATGACATTGTTCAGGATCTAAATAGTATGAAGGAGCAACAGGCTTTGAAGTCAGGTGAGATTCCCACAGACTGGTATTGTGCAGGACCCTTTGGACATAACAGTATTTTTGTTTTAACACTTCTAAAGGCGCTCTGACCATACAGTTTCCAGCTGGTAGAATTGAATTTTAAATGTTCTCTTGGCTCCTCAGTTTGTTTGAAAGGGGTCAAGGTTCATGGCGGGTGTTTCCTGGAAGAGCTACCACACAGCCTTTGACAACAGCATTGCCCTTGGGGGTGTTATCAGTAATCCCTTGTCCAAGGACTAGAACATCCATCTCAGCGACTACATCCACCATCACATTGGCCCAGATGAGCTGATCTGGCTGGACATCAGTTACATGGTGACTGAAAGCAAATGGATGGACCAGGCAGGCAACAGCATCCTCTACAAGAACTGGAACTCTGATTCCAGATCCCCAAAGACAAATAGTTCCCAGAACTGTGCCATCCTCTCAGAGTCCATTGGTGGGAAATGGTTGGACAAGAACTGTAATGAGAAGGCCTCTGTCTACGAGTTCAACATCATCTGAGGAGTGCCATTTATTTTATCTGCATTTCCCCTGCTTGAATTATATGTTTTGTTGCCTACCAAAAAAGCATACCTTATTTTCAACAATGTATGCTTTAAACCCCTGAATTTTGGACCTTTTAGAAAGAGTTACTTTTCTAGAGCCAGACAAAAATAACAGGTGAAACACTGGTACATGGAGAATTCTTTGTAAAATATAATGGAGTGGTTTCCTGGACAGAGATTGAGGATTATCCAGGACTAGGATTAATCTGCATCCAGGAAACTGCCTCAACGACACATTTTCATGTGAATTTGCACATGTATGAAATCCTTCAATTTACTATCCAGATTTTTGGTACTTAATCCAACACTTTCCTATCTAATTGACAATAATTATTTCAGAGAACTAGCCTTTGAATACTTGTTTGTTTTATCACACAATGGCTAGACTGATATTATCTGAAAAATATATAAAAAACTAAATAGTTATTAAATTAGAATGAAAACCCAACTACTACACTTTACTGAACAAAAAATATTTTTGGGAATGTTCAATGAACAGTGATTATAATATATATATATATTTGTTTTTACCTTCGTACTGAGGACAAGATTTTAAACCAAAGTTTGCCACAATCTGATGACCCTTGGCTTCTGGCTAAAGGTTTGGTTGTTTCCTGTAAAAGTCCCTCCACAAATACTCAATGGTAACCACTCCAATGAAAACCTTCCAAACAATCGGTCTTCCGCGGGTCAAGGTTATAACAAGACAGGACTTAAAAGGTCACAGGTTTTAGCCAAAGGATGAAATAATGTCACTTTTCCCCATAACAACAAGGAAACCTTTTGTATTTTCTTTGTAAGTTTTAGTGTTTTGGATTGATTACCTTGTCTATCCTAAAAAAAACGGTATTATTCACAATATCACACTGTACACTTTCACAGACCACTCAAAATGTCAAATTAATTTATTAACAGAATTGGCAGAGAAAAAGTTTGGTAATGTCTAAAAATACATTTACAGAGAAAAACCTTTGGCAAAACAGCATACACAATGCAAAAAAGCTAAAAGTAACCCAAGGTTACTCATTGGATACAAAACAAGCAACCCTGCTCCTAAATCCATGGCACACCAGTGGCCCAGGGCAACATTCATTCTATTAAGTACATACTAGCATATAAAACAAACATAAAATACAATCAAGAAATATACACAAAAACCAAGTCGACCAGTATTGTAGAAACAGAAGAGCAGCACCATGTGCTGTCTCAGAAATTGCTTTCAAGGAGCTTGGAGGAAGCGTAGACTCAGAGGCTCCAATGAAATGTAGTACCAGTGTTGTCTGATGGTCTTATGCAGTAGACAACACATCACTAACACAAACTCCCTGATTGTTATGCAAAGGCACATTTACGCTCCATTTCTACACTGCAGTGAACTTGCAACAATGTGAAATGATTAACAGTAGTCCATCTCACAGTATGCTAAATGGATTCCTCCCCATCCGAGATCTCTGGATCTAGGATTTGGTCTGCACCCGACAGTCGAATCGTATTTATATCCCCAGTGCTCTTGAACGTGTACAGCTCGTTGTCCACCATCCTGCGGTCCATGAAGCCCATGCTGTTGTGACGGTTTATGGGCGTGCGAGGTCTTGATGGCATGAAGGATTCCGACGGGTCCAGGAAAGGTCTGTACATGTCTTTCTCAGGCAACAGTTCAGGCTCATGGTCTGCAGCAGTCTCTGTGATCTCTGGCACTCCGTCCTGGAGCGGCATGAATGTCCGGTAGGTGTCGACCGGCTGTCCTTGGAAGTGGGCCTGGATGGTGCCCACGTAGCTGGGCTCAGGGAGCAGGTGGCCATACACCATGGTGTCTTCGATGGAGGCGTAGACGTGAGACTCATTGTCCGACCGGGTTTTGTGGAACATGCCGTCGCCTGGGATGAAGATATTCCCTTTCCTTACGTAGATGGAAGCCTCATTGACCATCGTTCTTTTCTTCTTCCTGAAAAGCACGAATGAGGAATATAAATTGTTTTGAGTCAGACAAACTACAGGGGGGGGGGAAACGGCCAAGTCATACAATGACCTTGGATTGACCTTAACATCAAAGCTATACAGATTGTTTTGGTGAGGCAGGTTCTCACCTTATCACCAAGCAGACGACTGTCAGCACAATGAGCATAAGGAGCAGCACTGCTCCCACAGCCCCCAGAATGCCGCCCTGGAGCAGCACTATAGAGACACACACAAGAAGATAATCATGATTAGATATGGTAAGAATTAGACAAATACAGCAGCTTGTACTGTAGCAATGAAATGGGGTGCTGGTTTATGAGCAGGCTGAAAGACAGTTGCATGGAAGCATTATACTGTACATCCTCCCTTGCAACAAAGTTACTCCCATGTAACAATTCAAAACACTATGGCAAGTTTCAAGTTGATTGAGCAAAGAGAAGTGGAGTTATTAGGGTTTCATTTAGGGTGTAAATAATGTTTTACAAAGATTCCATTTTCTCATCTTTTGCCGGATTTCTTAGATTTTCTCAAATCGTACTAGACAGTAATACATGCTAAGAGTTAAGGTTCACAACTAAATTGCATGCTGTTTATTTATACTTTATTTTATTTTTTATAAACACCTGCTTTGGCATACACCTTCCTACCCTCAAGAACATCAATCAGTTTCAAGTTGATAGAGCGAAGAAAAGTTGAATTAGGGTTTGAATGAGAGAGCAATATTATTTTGTAGAAAGTTGCGCTTTTCTCTTCCATCTTTTGACATATCGCTGAGCTTTTTTCATACTTTGTAGAGGGATGAACATATATTCTGAGTTGAGTCAAGCTTCACTGCCAGCACCCCTAAACACAGTGTTGATGATTATGAGACCACCATGTATCCCTAATAAGTGCCCTACGTGTATTGATGTCATTTAAGAAATATAAACAATTGTTTTCATTTTCCCTCAAATTGAAGATCTCTTAAAGAGTTATTGAAATAACCAGAAAAGGTCTTGAGAGAAAAATGCTAGAATTATGCAGATCTTGTCACAACTTCATAATAAACATTACAAACAGGTCCTTACTGCTAGTATTCTGCAGGGTGACCTTGCTGAGCACACTGAAGTGTCTGTCCTCCGGCAAACAGTTGGACATGTTGAGGTAGAAGCTCTCAGGGACCATCAGCTTGTCCTCTGCCGCCTCATCCTCCCTTTGACTCAATAGCTCCTCTGGAGAGCCCAGGGTCTGCACCTTGATGCACGTGTGCCCCTTGCCACACTTGGGCTGGCTGATGTTAGTGAACAGCAAGTTGGCCTGGAGGTGGCCCGGCAGATTGACGATCCAGGACACGGTGGAGTACGGCTTCATACCGCTGGGCCAGTTTGGGGTGGCCAGGAGAGCAGGGGAACCCATTCTGGGCTGGACAGTATATATGATGCTCTCTGATAGAGAAAAAGTAAGTGATGAGGAACAATCATTTCCAATACAGTTTGAACACAGTTGTTGAAGAGAGGGAGAATGGCATTTTCCACTGAATCAATTTTTAAAACAAACCCCCTTGCTATTGCTGTATTTCAGTGCCCTCTTGGGGATGTTACACAAGAAAACATAAAAAGGTAAGTGAAGAGGCTATTAAAGTAACTGTTCAGTGTTTCCAGATTTCTATGAAATGTGACCTGGCTTCTACACATAGCTTACAAGCCACTGATGCAGACCTTTGGAACATCTACATTTTATAAAGTATAATAAATCCATGTAATATAGCCTACACCATCACAATAAATCCATTATTTATTTTAGACGGGTCTAACGAAACATGATATGAAATAAATGTGGTCCATTTCAGAAGAACACAATAGCATACTCTGAGTTGTCTTTATGTTAGGTCCTGATCTGGCTATGCCATATGGCCATGGGCTACACTAGTTCATTAAGCAGACAAGATTTGCTTAGAATTGTGTGGCATAATTTTATATTATTTTATAGTATGAAGAATACAATTGAACAAAGCTGAATAAAATAAAGGATATTTTCTCTAAACGATTTGAGGGAGAGCGTACATGAGGCTATTCTGTGTTGAGCAGTTAAAAAAGAAATAGGTAAGATTTCCCTAACCCTAACCCATTATAAATAGACTGCTGATTGGCCAGCTCCTCCTCCTCAGAAGTATGACATCATACTCTATGAGGAAATAGCAAATATTTTTTAAACGGTTTGTTTGAGATACAAGTTTTTGAAGTGAATTTATGCTTTGGCCACCAATGGGGATATAGGATGAGTCAATTTGGGTAGAGTTAAAATAATGAGATTGTCACTGGACAGTTACTTTAAAAGATTTAAAACGTGACAAAAAAAGATTAGGTTAGTTAGCATACCTGAGATTTCGTCACTGAAGGACACATTGAGGAAAGGCCCTTGAATCAGGCTAAGGTCCTTGGCTGTGGCAGTGACAGAGACGTTGGAGTGCACTTGGACTTTGCGAATGATGCCTTCGGAGCAGAAGTAGCCAATGGAGGACCCATCACCCTCGGCTATGTGAAGGGAGACACTCCCATTGCACTCCTGTCCTGGCAGGGACTGCCTGAGGTTTCCTGTGGGGGACAGTAGATCCACAGTGCCATATACTGGGATGTTGAGGTGCCAGGTGAAGCTTTGTAGTAGCGTAGGGAGGCACGTCGGAATTTTGGGGACCGTGAGAAGAGTCCCGCTCACAGAGCATGAGTCCAAACTCTGGCATCCTGGAAAAGATCCACAAAGGCTTGAAGGGTTATAATGGTTTACACACAGTGTTTTCAGAGTATTCACACCCCTTTACTTTTTCCACATCTTGTTGTGTTACAAAGGGGGAATAAAATGGATTTGTCATTTTTTGTCAATGATCTACACAAAATACTCCAATGTCAAAGTAGAAAAAAAAATCTAACATGTCAAAACAATCAAGAAAAATAAAAACACTAATATATTCAACCCCCGGAGTCGATACATGTTAGAATCACCTTCGGCAGCGATTACAGCTGTGACTCTTTCTGGGTAAGTCTCTAAGAGACTTCCACACCCGGATTGTGCAACATTTGCCCATTATTCTTAAAATTCATTCTCTGTCAAATTCATTGTTGATCATTGCTAGACAACCATTTTTCAAGTCGCCATAGATTTTCAAGCAGATTTAAGTCAAAACTCTCAACATTCACAGTCTTCTTGGTAAGCAACTCCAATGTAAATTTGGCTTTGTGTTTTAGGTTATCGTCCTGCTGAAAGGTTAATTAATCTCCCAGGGTCTGGTGGAAAGCAGACTGAACCAGGTTTTCCTCTAGGATTTTCCCAGTGCTTAGCTCCATTCCATTTATTTTTTATCCTGAAAAACTGTCCTTAACGATTACAAGCATACCCATAACATGATACAGCCATCACTGTGTTTGAAAATATAGAGAGTGGTACTCAGTAATGTGTTGTATTTGCCCCACACATAACAGGGTATTCAGGCCAAATTTTGTACAGTATTACTTTAGTGCCCTGTTGCAAACATAATGCAATTTTTTGAATATTTTAGGCTTCCTTCTTTTCACTCTGGCAATTAGGTTAGTAAAAGCCTAAAATTATTTGGTTTTAAATATACTTCAGTATCAAAAGAAAACGTAATTGCTAAAATATACTTGAGTATCAAAAGTAAAAGTATGAATAATTTCAAATTCCTTATATTAAGCAAACCAGACAGCAAAATGTTCTTATCTTTTTAATTTACGGATAGCCAGGGGCACGCTCCAACACTCAGACATAATTTACAAGCATGTGTTTAGTGAGTTTGCCAGATCAGAGGCGGTAGGGTTGACCAGGAATGTTCTCTTGAAAAGTGTGTGAGAATTAGACCATTTTCCTGTCCTGCTAAGTATTCAAAATGTACTTTTGGGTGTCAGGGAAAATGTATGGAGTAAAAAGTACTTTTTTTTGGGAATGTGAATTAAAAGTCAAACATAAATAGTCAAGTAAAGTACAGATACCACCCCAAAAAATACTTAAGTAGTACTTTCAAGTATTGTTTTAGTACTTTCAAGTAAGTACTTTACACCACTGAAAATTAATAACTTCACCGTGCTCAAAGGGTTATTCAGTTACATCTAACAATAGATGCCCTTCTTTTCATTGGAAAACCTCCTTTGTGGTTGAATCTGTGTTTGAAATTCCCTGCTCGACTGAGTGACCTTTACAGATCAGTGTAAGTGTTGGGTACAGAGATGAGGTAATCATTACAAAATCATGTTAAACACCATTATTGCACACAGAGTGAGTTCATGCACCTTATTATGTGACCTGTTAAGCAAATCTTTACTCTTACAAACGGGTTGAATACTTATTGTCTCATGACATTTCAGCTATTCATTTTTTATTAATTTGTAAAAATTCACACATTTTCAAAAATAACAATCATTCCACTTTGACATTATGGGGTATTGTGTGTAGGCCAGTGAAAATAAAATCTCAATTTAATCCATTTTAAATTTCAGGCTGTAACAACATGTGAAAATGTCTAGGGATGTGAATAATTTCTGAAGGCACTGTACATGAATATTATTGGTGCATCACATCCTTAGATTTGGATAATACACAAAGACCATTTGTTCTAGCTTTGTCACGAAGATACTCTAACTAGCTTAAATGAGAATGGTATAGATACTGTCCATAGTACTATAGTTCCTATGTTCAAGTCTAGCTATTTTGGAAGCAATACATGCAATGCTACTGTAAGTATTGTTACAGTACCTATGGTTTTCGTGGCTGTCAGACGTAGGTCTTCGCTTGGACAGTCCAGGAAAGAAAGACTTGCTTTGGTTCCTGAGGGAACGGTGATCTTCTCCTGGACCACAGAGTCCTTCCTCATCTCACAGTGGGAGTCAGAGCCTATCTTCTCAATGTGGAGGAATGGCCCTTCCTCCTCCGACAGATTCACAGTGCAGAGAACTGACCAGGGAATACAAGACAAACAGGCACAATCATCCTGAGAAATAGGTTACTGATCACCACTCAATTAATTTGATTGAATGATCAGGCTAATTTTAGGCCAAAAGTTTATAATGGAAATATTAGTGGTGTATTGGTTTTGAAAAGTCTAGGGTTGGTTTAACAGATTGCATGCACAGAATAAATACGCATCTTTGGATCTTATTTGTGATTGCTTACAGCACAATCGTGTCATATAACAATTTATGATCGCCAATAGTCTTTGTACCTGGATGGCCGCTCCTCATCACCGAGAGCCTGAAATGGAGGGACAGGCCCGGTTTGGTCTTGTCGGTCTCACAGTTAAACAGGGTCATGGTGAAGCTGCCCTGCCTGTGTGTTGGCTGGGGGTCCGCCAGGGTCTTCTGGATGCCCTCCTCTCCCTCCTTGTCGTAAATCACCATCACGTTCTTCTTCCGGCAGAGAGGCGCCGTGTAATTCAGGAAGTTAACTGTGCAGTTATGCATGCCGGGCACCATGAAGTCCCACCTCATCAGGTCGCTGTCAGAGAAACCTCTAGGGTAGTTGGCTGAGAGAAAGTTTGTATCGGACACCCCACGAGGTAGGTTGACTTTTACCACAGCCAGCACTGGAAGGAAGAGGGTTAAATAAGGTATAATGACATGAGTAATTCTGTCAATAGAGGGACACCAAATATATATAGGATAATAGAGATGACCTCAGTGACCTCAACAGGCATTCATTTTCTATGGCTCCTCCAATAGCTGCCAGGACACTCACTTTTAATCTCCGGCCCAACAGTGACCTTGAAGTCCAGCGGCTCCAGCTTCCTGTCCCCAGGGACCTGCAGGGACACTCGGCCCTTGTACAGCACCTGGACCGTGGTGATGGTGCCATCTGGGCAGAACATGCCGATGGTGGCGGGCCCGGTGCGCTGGTACGTGATGATGGTGTAGGTATGCTCGTCAGGACAGGTTTCAGAGGGTGGGATCTGTCTCATTCCCGGTGATGGGAAGTCTAGCTGGAAGGACAGGCCGGGTGGAACCTTCAGGTCCCAGGTGAAGGTTCTGTTGAAGTCTGGGAAGAGGGAGGACTCCGCCTGGACGATGTTCCCGCTGCAGGTGATCTCTGTGCAATCTGGAGGAGGAAAAACATCCAATTAGCGACAGATTTTCATGCGAATATTCTAAAATCTGCATAAAGAAAATATGAGCATTTTCCCACCAGTGGTGTTTCCACCAAATTAACTTGTTTCAGTGCGTGATGACGTAGTGCTCACAAAATGTACTTTTTCACCTACATTTTAATGTACTGAATAAAAATCTAAAAGCTCAATGTGTCTCCATCGCATTTTCAACTCTGCCAAAGGTTTGGTCAGAAAAACTGTTAAATAGCAAATGTGCCTACTCTGGTCTTGGCACATACGCTCTAGCCGACCGCTCAGATACAGTGCGGGTAGGCTGTGCGGGTAGGCTACTCTACATGTAGATTATTATGGATGAGAGAATATTTGTATCTGTCAAACGGCAGTCAAGCATCGATCATCACGTCACAAGAATAAGACCCTCAATATTTATTGGAAAGGAGCATCAAGCTCATCACCGTGTACCATGCCGTGGTAGTTCATCATCATCTATTCAATCTGTAGCCTAATAACCTGCATGGTTTCCCAAGTCGTAGTGGGAGGACCACACACCGTATCATAACCTGACTCCAAGTTTACTTCGATATGATGATGATTATTATATAAATATTTGCGCATAATTAATTTTACAGACACAAAAAGATCCCAACATGTCTAATGAACAAATTATCTGTGAGCATTTATAAAATTGTAACGAAGCCTCCTGTAGTTTCCATCCCAGCTTTTGAGATTTTGTTTTTATGGGGTATGACTATGTGGATGGAATCATGGTTAGTGAAGCTAACTGATGAGCAAGGGATTACACTTTTAAGACTCTCCTATTGGGTCCATTGTGCCAGGAAAGCTCAGTCAAGTGCCAGGAAAGCTCAGTCAAGTGCTACTAGAAATCAGGTTTGGTCAGGGCCCTGTTGAGGCAAGGAAAATGGGTCAGAGGCGTCTTACCAATATCCCTGTTGATCTGCACACTGAAGACATCTTGTGGCTGTGGGCAGGTGAACATCACAGAGGTGTTGTGGGCGTCTTTCAGGACGAGTTCTTTGGGGTTGCAGGTAGGCCCCTCCCCAACACACACACTGCACTCTTTGGCTTTGGCGTCTCTGCTGATGGTGACGATAGTGTCTGGCTCTGGGGTCACTGACATCATCCGGCTCTCTGAGGAAGATTTGAAACATAAGCACTCAAAACTACACTGAACAAAAATATAAATGCAACAAGTGCTGGTCTCATGTTTCAGGAGATCCCAGAAATGTTCCATACGCACAAAAAGCTAATTTCTCTCAAATGTCACAAATTTGTTTACATCCCTGTTAGTGAGCATTTCTTCTTTGCCAAGATAATCCTGACAGGTACAGCATATCAAGAATCTGATTAAACAGCATGATCATTACACAGGTGCACCTTGTGCTGGGGACAATAAAAGGCCACTAAAATGTGCAGTTGTCACACAACACAATGCCACAGATATCTCAAATTTTGAGGGAGCGTGCAATTGGCATGCTGACTGCAACAATGTCCACCAGAGCTGTTGCCAGAGAATTGAATGTTAATTTCTCTACCATAAGCTGCCTCCGATGTCGTTTTTGAGAATTTGGCCCATTTTTTAAAGGTACACTACATACACAAAAGTATGTGGACCCCCTTTCAAATTGGTGGATTCAGCTATTTCAGCCACACCCATTGCTGACGGGTGTATAAAATCGAGCACACAGCCATACAATCTCCAAAGACAAACAATGGCAGTAGAATGGCCTGTACTGAAGAGCTCAGTGACTTTCAACAAGGCCCCGTCATAGGATGCCACCTTTCAAACAAGTCTGTTCGTCAAAATTCTGACCTGTTAGAGCTGCCCCTGTCAACTGTGCTGTTATTGTGAAGTGGAAACGTCTAGGAGCAACAACAGCTCAGCCGTGAAGTAGTAGGCCTCACAAGCTCCAAGAACAGGACCGGCAAGTGCTGAAGCGCGTAAAAATTGTCTATCCCCGGTTGCAACACTCACTTCTCTAGAGTGATAAATCGCGGTTCACAATCTGGCAGTCTGACAGACAAATCAGGGTTTGGCGGATGCCAGGAGAACGCTACCTGCCCCAATGCATAGTGCCAACTGTAAACTTTGGTGGAGGAGGAATCATGGTTCGGGCTAGGCCCCTTAGTTCCAGTGAAGGGAAATCTTAATGCTATAGCATACAATGACATTCTAGACAATTCTGTGCTTCCAACTTTGTGGCAACAGTTTGGGGAAGGCCTTTCCTGTTTCAGCATGACAAGGGCCCTGGACACAAAGCGAGGTCCATACAGAAACGGTTTGTCAAGATCAGTGTGGAAGAACTTGACTGGCCTGCACAGAGCCCTGACCTCAACCCCATCAAAGACCTTTGGGATGAACTTGGAACACCGACTGCAGGTGCAGGTGTCCACATACTTTGTAGTGCATATCTCCATTCTGAGTCATGTGAAATCCATAGATTAGGGCCTAATTTCCTTATATGAACTGTAACATCTTTGAAATTGTTGCATGGTGGGTTTATATTTTTGTTCAGTATAATTTATTGTTCTGTTTTCTACAAAATATAATTTATTGTACATAAACTACATTACCAAAAGTATGTGGACCAGTTGGAAAGGTGGCATCCTATGACGGTGCCACATTGAAAGTCACTGAGCTCTTCAGTAAGGCCATTCTACTGCCAATGTTTGTCTAAGGAGATTGAATATACACCTGTCAGCAACGGGTGTGGCTTACATAGCCGAATCCACTAATTTGAAGGGGTCTCCACATACTTGTGTGTATATAGTGTGAGGCATGAACAGAAGAATTGAAAGAGCTTACGTTTCTTCATTGGTTTGGCAGTGGCCGTGAATATAGGGGAATTCACCTCCCCGCCGTTTTGAACTTGCAAAGACACCGTGGCGTTGCTCAGTATATCTAGGTGAGACACAAGGCCATTCCTGCAGTATGTCTGAGTTTTGACCTCTCCTTCAGTGCTGGTCCTGGTTACAGTGTACTGGTAGCCATCTTGACACATCTCTGCTTCAGTCATCTCCTTCAGCCTGTCAACAGGGAAGTCCAAACTCAAAACGGTCTTCTCTGGCACATTTAGGTGCCAGACGAGGGTTCTATTGAACTCTGGGAAGAGGGAAGGCTGAGCTGCACCTGTGGCAGGGCTGCAAGAGTCCTTGGTGCAATCTGAGTAAAATAAAATTACAAAACAGGTAAGAGGAGAAGAAACCCAAACAAAACCTGCTTAACAGTTCACCCTTAGTGCTAGATTTGAAGTGCTGAACAAGGATACTGTTTTGATGCAGTATCCTTGTTTACACAACTACCACCCACAGCGTGCATATCAAATTCTGAAGCAGCTGTCTGTGGTGTACGTCTTTTTGACTGGTTTGATCGAATTGAGGTGGCAGCCTAAAGGGAAACCCAATACAACAACGTTTCTCTAGACTCACCGATTTTCCTGTGGATCTGGATGGCAAAGGCCCTCTGTGGCAGTTCAGTGCAGTTGAAGAGCAAGGTGATGTCCTCATCTGGGACCAGGGCCAGAGATGAGTGACAGGCCGTCTGGGTGTCATTCTCACCGTCACGGACTGTGCACACGGAACACCGTTCCAACGGAAATAACAGTGAGGACGACACAGTCACATCGGCATCTTTGTCAGGGTGGACATTCATGTGCAGACATTCTGAGGGAACAGAACAAAGAAAAGGTTATTTTTCATATTTTGCAGTCCAAACAGAAAAGGCCAATCTACTACTAATCGTTGTATTGAGGAGTAAAACTGTTGTTTGAATCAATGAACAGGCTAAGATTTCTGGAGGTGAAGGTAACAACCAATACATGAGAGAAAAAGGTTATAAAACAGTGACATAGCATTTCAGTTTCACTGAACATTGGGAGTAGGCTAGAACCTATTTGCATGTCTGGACTCGAGGCTGCACTGGTTATTGCACAAATACACATCCTTCCAGAACACTCGGCTACATTGTCTTTTAGAGGAAAATATGAATTTAGGTTCTCTGGGACATTGAAATTGACAGGAAGTAGCCTGTATCAAGTCCAGTGTCAGATGACTGGTCTGTGCCTAAACCTACCACGGCGGAAGCTCTTTTGTCTTTGAATAGCATATCAACATATAAAAAAATTCAACTTTAATAACATAATCAAAAAATGTGACTAGTGTTGATGCTTCTGCAAACAGCGTGGTACCAAGCACACCGGCCACTGTGTACCCGACTGTAAAGTAGCACCCACAATTAAGTCAGTACTCAGACTGAAGTCTTATCAAAGCCCTTGTTACAGTTATGTAGGTGATCTAACAAGGGTGTTTGAAGAAAAAGTTGGGTATTCTCATATTGTTTGAGAAACTCATCCTTTATTTGAAAACCTAAATATTTGGAGGAAAGTCTAGTGGTTACATCTTATGTACATCTTATGGTGTTAAGATGGAAGTTTGGTATGGTTAACTCAATACTTTCCATAGGCTGTTTCCATAGGCTGTTCATAGGCTGTTCTGAGAAAAATACTATTGTAGTGCACCTACAAAAACATGCAGGAAATGCTCATCACCTATAAACTTGCAGAGACTTGAAGCAAGCACAGAACAATGGCAGAATTCACATCACACAGAATTGTAAAAAGTGTTGCCAAAGGGTGATTCCTCACAACTTGAATTTTGGGGGGATTTTTATGACATGTAATCTAAAAAAAAAGGGTCCTTTGGAGGAAGGGTTGTTGACATATATTTGACATTTGTATCTTAAAGCATAATTGAGAAATAATTAATTGACGTTGGAATATTTGACATTTTTGGCCTTACCCAGGTCACCTTTAAGACTCCGTAATGTTTTATAGATTCTACAAAGCAAAAATTGGTGTCATATGAAGCTTTACAGATTTGGCAAATTGTTATATTGTTACATGTATATAGTTGAACATAATAAAGCGAAGTCAGTTCAGAAAGAACACCTGATGCCGGATGCACACTCAGGTTATGGCATCAGCCGATATTGCACCAATTAGATTAATCGCTCTACCTTTACATGATGGTCTATTTAAAATGTACAATTTCCGCGCACACATCCTAGGATGGCTGGCATGGGCAAGATATGCACAGGGTTTTCTTGCTAATTTGCTGTTGCCCCAATCTGCATTACGGGCTATGCTTGTCTGATTTTGATAGCCTACCACCACCCACAGCCTCCATCTCGTTGGCTGTGCTTCCGTTTCATTCAGGGAGATTGATATAGCATTTTGAGCACACTGTCTGTAGTTATTTTATTATCTTAAATGGAGGAGCAGAGCCTAAACCCAAGACCTAATGAAATGTATTTTCTAATAAATGGTTAAACAAATATAAGTAGTGTTTTCTGTCTGAAATATACAGCATATCAAAGTGGGATCTCTGCTACTTTTAGGAGTAAGAATCCAATTTAAGCATTCCCAGAGTAGCCTCCACCAGGCTTTCACCTTAACTTCAGTATGAAAGCCTGTAAAAGACCTTGTCAGAAATAGGCTTAAAGAAGGTGGAATGTATACAGAGACTGAAGAGAAAGCGAGACATCCGGCTCCCTAATTTTTTCCTGATAAGGGTGGGGCCGCTCTGGCTTGCTTATTGCCCCCACCCCGTGGAAGTGGTGTGCCAGAGCGAGATATCTCACTAGCTCAAGGCAAGCAGGCAGGGGGACAATGGGCACGTTTCTCTGCTCACGTTGCTGACACCTGCCAGATCTTACAACACCTGGATATGTATGTTACGTATCAGCTAACCGCATATTTATTAGCAATCTGTCAGTCGATGACAACGTCTGAGCAGGGGATCGCGACCAATAAGTAGGACAGAGCAAGCTGTTCCCTCTCTCACATGAGCATGCCAGATATTGATCACGTTTCTCTGCTCAGACGTTGCATGCATAAATACGCTGCACGCAATGTCGGAGCAGGGGAACGCGACCAAAGTTAAACGGCTTCAGTCATTCATCTTAAGTTTATCCACCATCTTTGGTGCATCTAAGACCTTTGCCCCTCCCAACAATTGGAATAGGCACGTTCAAACAGAGGCAGAGAATCTTAACTGAAAGCAAATCATTTTCATAGATACCGACATGGAGTAGTGTCATTTCAACCAAATTATATACAAAATAAAAACAATTTCATCAATATAAATTTTGAAAAGGTATAGTATGCTAGCACTGTAAATGAGCATACGTAAATATTTTTACTTCTAAGCCACTGGCAATCAGCGCTCCATTCATATCTACCTTCCCCAGGCTCTATAGAACACGGTGAGCAAGACATGGGGTGCGTTCAGTTCACTTTTACATTGCGGAATGGTTTGTACTGAACGTCAAGTTACCCCTAAACGTTCTTGTACGCCCCTTAAAAACGGACTTTGAGATACGTTTGCTCAGTTCTGTGGGTGTGCCAGAGTGTAGCTTGACGAAAATGAGTGGCATATTTAAAGGGCAGGAGTGCATTTTGAACCCACAACCCAAACCCACCCAGGTCGTTCACTACAGCACCGTTTTCGTTTAATTGAACGTTACACTACATTTTTTCCATACTGAACGCAGGCCTGGAAGCCGAGGCCACCAACAGAGTGAATGTGAAAATGGATTCAAAATGGTCGCCCTCTGTTGGTGATTTGCAGGATGTCCAATGATACAAGTAAACAGAGGGCTGGATTTCATACCACTGGAAGTATACCAAACTTTTTTGATATACTCAGAAGACCATTATTAGCATGTTTTAATCACTACTATATAAACTGTAGATTATCGGACACGCAAGAAGAAGGTCTGATTTCATTACTACTGAAACAGGATCCAAGTGGTATATATAAAGATAACTGTCAAGAGGAGTAAAACAAGGTTGTCTTCTATCGGCATATCTATTTATCATTGTCATCGAAATGTTAGCTGTTAAAATTAGACCCAATAATAATATTACGGGATTAAAAATCTATGGCTTAAAAACAAAGGTGTCATTGTACGCTGATGATTCATGTTCTTTTAAAACCACAAAGAATCCCTCCACAGTCTCAGAGGATCTAGATACATTTTATAACCTCTCTGGATTAAAACCACATTTTGATAAAGTGTACTATATTATGTATTGGATCACAAAAAAAATCAACTTTTACATTACCGTGTAGTTTACCAATAAAATGGTCTGACGGGGATGTGGACATACTCGGTATACATATCCCGAAAGAAAGAAATTCTCACTCCAATAAATTTTAATATAAAAGTTAACAAAAATAGATACGATCTTGCTACCATGGGAAGGATATTACCTGTCTGTCTATTTGTGGAAAAACCACCCTTGTTAACTCTTTAGTCATATCACAGTTCAGCTATTTGCTTATGGTTTTACCTACACCTAGTGACCTGCTTTTTAAATTATATGAACAAAAAGAATACATTTTATTTGGAATGGCAAGCCAGACAAAATGAAATGGGCCTATTTAAATAATGAATATGAATTCAGAGGGCAGAAATGATTAAATATTAAAGAATTAGACCTCTCACTAAAGGCATCAGTCATACAAAAGTTATACTTAAATCAGAAATGGTTCTCTAGTAAATTACTAAGAATGTCTCACCCCATGTTCAAGAATGGCCTTTTCCCCTTTATACAGATTACAACTGCTGACAATAATCTCCAAAATATATATTTTTTTAAACAAGCCTTAGAAAGTTGGTTGCAATTTCAATTTAATCTACCTGAAAAGACAGAACAAATAATACAACAAAAATTGTGGTTAAACTCAAATATACTAAATTGATAAAAAAAAAGAAAAATGTTGATAAAATGTTTAAAAAAGGTTTAATCTTTGTAAACAATATCATAAATAGGACTGGAGTTATGTCACACATGCAGCTAACACAGACGTACAGTTGAAGTCGGAAGCTGCAAAGCACCCCCACAACATGATGCTGCCACCTCCGTGCTTCACGGTTGGGATGGTGTTCTTCGGCTTGGAAGCATCTTGGCGATTATGGTCAAAGTTCTATTTTTGTTTCATCAGACCAGAGGACATTTCTCTAAAAAGTACGATCTTTGTCCCCATGTGCAGTTGCAAACCATAGTCTGGCTTTTTTTAATGGTGGTTTTGGAGCAGTGGCTTCTTCCTTGCTGAGCGGCCATTCAGGTTATGTTGATATAGGACTCGTTTTACTGTGGATATAGATACTTTTGGACCGGTTTCCTCCAGCATTTTCACAAGATCCTTTGCCGTTGTTCTGGGATTGATTAGCACTTTTCGCACCAAAGTACGTTCATCTCTAGGAGAAAGAACGCGTCTCCTTCCTGAGCGGTATGACGGCTGCGTGGTCCCATGGTGTTTATACTTGTTCACTATTGTTTGTACAAATTAACGTGGTACCGTCAGGTGTTTGGAAATTGCTCCCAAGGATGAACCCAGCTTGTGGAGGTCTACAATTTTTTGAGGTCTTAGCTGATTTCTTTTGATTTTCCCATGATGTCAAGCAAAGAGGCACCAAGCATACTTACAAAGTTGTGGCAAAATGGCTTAAGGACGACAAAGTCAAGGTATTGAAGTGGCCATCACAAAGCCTCGACCTCAATCCTATAGAACATTTGTGGGCAGAACTGAAAAAACGTGTGCGAGCAAGGAGGCCTACAAACCTGACTCAGTTACACCAGCTCTGTCAGGAGGAATGGGCCAAAATTCACCCAACTTATTGTGGGAAGCTTGTGGAAGGCTACCCGAAACGTTTGACCCAAGTTAAACAATTTAAAAGGCAATGCTACCAAATACTAATTGAGTGCATGTAAACTTCTGACCCACTGGGAATGTAAAGAAATAAATAAAAGCTGAAATAAATAATTCTCTCTACTATTATTCTGACATTTCACATTCTTAAAATAAGTTGGGATCCTAACTGACCTAAGACTGGGAATTTTTATTAGGATTAAAATTAGAGGTCGACCGATTAAATCGGAAAGGCCGATTAATTAGGGCCGATTTCAATTTTTCATAACAATCGTAAATCGGTATTTTTGGACACCGATTTTGCCTGCTTCTTTTTTTTTTTTTTTTACACCTTTACTTAATCTTTATTTAACTAGGCAAGTCAGTTAAGAACACATTCTTATTTTCAATGACGGCCTAGGAACGGTGGGTTAACTGCCTTGTTCAGGGGCAGAACGACAGATTTTTACCTTGTCAGCTCAGGGATTCAATCTTACAACCTTACGGTTAGCTAGTCCAACGCTCTAACCCTCTCGAGGAGCCCGCCTGTTATGCAAATGCAGTAAGAAGCCAAGGTAAATTATTAGCTAGCATTAAACTTATCTTATAAAAACAATCAATCAATCAATCATAATCACTAGTTATAACTACACATGGTTGATGATATTACTAGTTTATCTTGCGTGTCCTGCGTTAAATATAATCGATGCAGTGCGCTTTCGCGAAAAAGGACTGTCGCTGCTCCAACGTGTACCTAACCATAAACATCAATGCCTTTCTTAAAATCAATACACAGAAGTATATATTTTTAAACCTGCATATTTAACTAAAAGAAATCCAGATTAGCAGGCAATATTAACCAGGTGAAATTATGTCACTTCTCTTGCGTTCATTGCACGCAGAGTCAGGGTATATGCAACAGTTTGGGCCTCCTGGCTCATTGCGAACATAATTATGACATAACATTGAAGGTTGTGCAATGTAACAGGAATATTTAGACTTATGGATGCCACCAGTTAGATAAAATACGGAACGGTTCTGTATTTCACTGAAAGAATAAACGTTTTGTTTTCGAGATGATAGTTTCCGGATTCGACCATATTAATGACCTAAGGCTCGTATTTCTGTGTGTTATTATAATATAATTAAGTCTATGATTTGATAGAGCAGTCTGACTGAGCGATGGTAGGCACCAGCAGGCTCGTAAGCATTCATTCAAACAGCACTTCCGTGCGTTTTGCCAGCAGCTCTTCGCAATGCTTCAAGAATTGCGCTGTTTATGACTTCAAGCCTATCAACTCCCGAGATTAGGCTGGTGTAACCGATGTGAAATGGCTAGCTAGTTAGCGGGGTGCGCACTAATAGTGTTTCAAACGTCACTCGCTCTGAGACTTGGAGTAGTTGTTCCCCTTGCTCTGCATGGGTAACGCTGCTTCGAGGGTGGCTGTTGTCGATGTGTTCCTGGTTCGAGCCCAGGTAGGAGCGAGGAGAGGGACGGAAGCTATACTGTTATACTGGCAATACTAAAGTGCCTATAAGAACATCCAATAGTCAAAGGTATATGAAATACAAATCGTATAGAGAGAAATAGTCCTATAATTCCTATAATAACTACAACCTAAAACTTCTTACCTGGGAATATTGAAGACTCATGTTAAAAGGAACCACCAGCTTTCATATGTTCTCATGTTCTGAGCAAGGAACTTAAACGTTAGCTTTCTTACATGGCACATATTGCACTTTTACTTTCTTCTCCAACACTTTCTTTTTGCATTATTTAAACCAAATTGAACATGTTTCATTATTTATTTGAGGCTAAATTGATTTTATTGATGTATTATATTAAGTTAAAATAAGTGTTCGTTCAGTATTGTTGTAATTGTCATTATTACAAATAAATACACATTTTAAATAAAATCGCCCGATTAATCGCTATCGGCTTTTTTTGGTCCTCCAATAATCGGCATCGGTGTTGAAAAATCATAATCGGTCGACCTCTAATTAAAATGTCAGAAATTGTGAAACACTGAGTTTAAATGTATTTGTCTAAGGTGTATGTAAACTTCCGACTTCAACTGTACATACATGCATACATACATGAACTCAGCAAAAAAAGAAACGTCCCTTTTTCAGGACCCTGTCTTTCAAAGATAATTCATAAAAATCCAAATAACTTCACAGAATTTAAACACTGTTTCCTATGCTTGTTCAATGATCCATAAACAATTAATGAACATGCACCTGTGGAAACGTCGTTAAGACACTGACAGTTTACAGACGGTAGGCAATTAAGGTCACAGTTATGAAAACTTAGGACACTAAAAAGAGGCCTTTCTACTGACTCTGAAAAACACCAAAAGAAAGATGCCCAGGGTCCCTGCGTGAACTTGCCTTAGGCATGCTGCAAGGAGGCACGAGGACTGCAGATGTGGCCAGGGAAATAAATTGCAATGTCTGTACTGTGAGACGCCTAAGACAATAGGGAGACAGGACGGGCGGCTGATCATCTGATCGTCCTCGCAGTGGCAGACCATGTGTAACCACACCTGCACAGGATCGGTACATCCGAACATCACACCTGCGGGACAGGTACGGGATGGCAACAACAACTGCCCGAGTTACACCAGGAACGCACAATCCCTCCATCAGTGCTCAGACTGTCCGCAATAGGCTGAGAGAGGCTGGACTGAGGGCTTGTAGGACTGTTGTAAAGCAGGTCCTCACCAGCCATCACCGGTAACAACGTTGCCTATGGGCACAAACCCACCATTGCTGGACCAGACAGGACTGTCAAAAAGTGCTCTTCACTGACGAGTCGCGGTTTTGTGTCACCTTGGGTGATGGTCGGATTCGTGTTTATAGTCGAAGGAATGAGCGTTACACCGAGGCCTGAACTCTGGGACGGGACCGAGTTGGAGGTGAAGAGTCCGTCATGGTCTGGGGCGGTGTGTCACAGCATCATCGAACTGAGCTAGTTGTCATTGCAGGCAATCTCAATGCTGTGCGTTACAGGGAAGACATCCTCCTCCCTCATGTGGTACCCTTCCTGCAGGCTCATCCTGACATGACATTCCAGCATGACAATGCCACCAGCCATACTGCTCGTTCTATGAGTGATTTCCTGCAAGACAGGAATGTCAGTGTTCTGCCATGGCAAGCGAAGAGCCCGGATCTCAATCCCATTGAGCATGTCTGGGACCTGTTGGATCGGAGGGTGAGGGCTAGGGCCATTCCCCACAGAAATGTCTGGGAACTTGCCTTGGTGGAAGAGTGGGGTAACATCTCACAGCAAGAACTGGCAAATCTCATGCAGTCCATGAGGAGGAGATGCACTAGTACTTAATGCAGCTGGTGGCCACACCAGATACAGACTGTTACTTTTGATTTTGACACCCCCCCCCCACCCCCTTTGTTCAGGGACACATTATTCCATTTCTGTTAGTCACATGTCTGTGGAACTTGTTCCGTTTATGTCTCAGTTGTTGAATCTTATGTTCATACAAATATTTACACATGTTAAGTTTGCTGAAAATAAACGCAGTTGACAGAGAGGACGTTTCTATTTTTTGCTGAGTTTTACATACAATCAATATTTTATCCCACAATTAGGAATAAGAAAAGGCTTGATTTCTAGTCAAATAGATGAAACGGGTCTTACAAAACATCTACCAGAAAAAGTCTTAAATGGTATTAGAAATACATCAGAAATACATTAAAAAACGATAATGTTGAAGTTAATACCCTTGCCAACTAATAACACTCATATTTAGTTTGGCTAAATAATTTGCCTTCTGTAAGTTTAAGAAATACTTCCTTGTAATTCTGCTACCAAAAACCCACATATCTTTAAGATATTTTCAAATTTATCTTCCTCATGAGGGAGAATAGTGAAAGTTCACAGAAGTAACAAGTAATGGTAGATCTACCAATTAATGATAGTGATTTTACTGATATCAATTTTGTTCTTTAATTATTAGCTGATTAACACTAGAACTGCTGGGCCTCGATGGACCCCCCCCAAGCTAATGAGCAGTCATGCTGACTGCAACATTCTAACAGTGTAATTAATACATTTAATATATGCCATAGCAAAAATAATCATTTGGTTGTGTTTCTGAAGGGTTTGGGTAACATTAGAATATGATTTTTATTTTATTTCAAATAACACAATAGCATTTGCATTAAACCTGGCCCTAACCTTCCTATGGTGAAGCATGGTGGTGGCAGCATCATGCTGTGGGGATGTGCTTCAGTGGCAGGAACTGGGAGACTTGTCAGCATCGATAGAAAGATGAATGGAGCAAAGTACAGAGAAATCCTTGATGAAAACCTGCTCCAAATTGCTCAGGACCTCAGACTGTGGCGAAGGATCACTTTCCAACAGGACAACAACCCTAAGCACACAGCCAAGACAACACAGGAGCAGCTTGTGTAAACTTCCAACTTCAACTGTATATAACATAGGTAGATGACGTAATGACGCCACGAAAAATACAGCGCTACACGTGCAACACAGCATTCCTAACCTAGCCCATAATGTCTGCTGTGTGGATCTATTTTGAAGTTTCAAAGGAAGATAACAAAAAGGCCAAACGCAACGTTTGTGCTGCTATTATTTCCCGTGGGGAGAAAGTGAAATCTTTCAATACCACAAACCTAATTACTCATTTGAAAGTGCATCATCCCCAGACGTTCAGCCCCTACTTAGAACAAAAGCAGAAAAAACTAAGCGCTTCCAACAACTAAACAAGTTCAAGTCGAGCAGTCATTTGAAAGAGTAAGAACATTTCAGTGAGACAACTCAAAAAGGTGAAATCCATTAACGCCAAGATAATGGAATTCATTGCCCTTGACAATCAACAGTTCTCTGTCGTTGATGATGTTGGCTTTCGCCGACTGGTTCAGCACCTCGAGCCCCGGTACTCACTACCAAGTAGGCGATTTTTCAGATGTTGCCCTATCGGAGTTACACAGTATTGTTGAAACGCACATCCATGCGATACTTGCTACGGGCGTCACTGCTATTAGCTATACGACTGACATTTGGACCAGCGATGTCAGCCCCATGAGCATGCGGAGTCTGACAGCACAGTGGGTCGATGAGGATTTCCTACTGAGGAAAGCCGTATTGCATGCTCAAGAATGTGCCGGTTCTCATACCGCTGCGGCCATTTCAATGGCATTTGAGAACATGTTTGCAACATGAACACACTCCTAGCTCCATTCAAAACAACTGACTCGAGAAATAAGCTCATCGACTGCGTCTGCAGCAGACGTGATACCCTCGGTCATAGCATTGAAACTCTACTAGCAAAAGTACTCTACTAGAGGCTGTGAACAAGCGATTCGTGGCATTCTCTCTGAGCCTCTTTACTGTGGTCGCCACCATGCTCGGTGCTAAGTACAGGGACCGCTACTTCGATGCAGACAAACAGGGTTTACGTGAAATGTTACAGACACAGATGGACAAGATGGAAACGGACAGGGTGACAGTGCGCATCGAGGAAGAGGACCCACGACAGAAGAGGCGACGGACAGACAGAGTTGAAACTTTACTGCTTGGCATGTATGATGAAATCCTGGTTGAGAATGAAATGACTGAACAACGAAACAGAATAGCAAGTAAGTGAAAGAAATAGGTTTTGATGATGTTTTACTGGTAATGGGGACATACGTAAATGCCAACAAAATAACTTTTTGGTCAGTGTGTGTGTGTGTGTGGAATGCAGTCATGATTCCAATTGCACGGGTCCCTCTAAACTTGAGACATCTGTGGCATTGTGCTCTGTGACAAAACAGCACATTTTAGAGTAACCTTCTTTTGTCCTGTATAATGATCATGCTGTTTAATCAGCTTCTTGATATGCCACACCTGCCAGGTGGACGGATTAACTTGGCAAAGGAGAAATGTTCACTAACATGGATGTAAACAAATTTGTGGACAACATTTTAGAGCAATAAGGTTTTTGTGGGTATGGACATTTCTGGGATCTTTTATTTCAGCTCATGAAACCAACACTTTACGTTGCATTTATATTTTTGTGCAGTGTAGTTTCGGTATAGTTTAGGTACAGTTTTGAGGCAATTATCAGGGTCACTATCAGATGGGCACTGCACTCTCAACTGTCTGAAGAAGGAGCGGAGAAGGCCCTACTTTTGGGAGAACGAGGGGCAACGGGGGATTTTTTTTTTTTTTAAATGACATGTCCTCCTAAAACTGGTTAAAACTCCAGTTCTGTTTGTGATATTAAGATTCTGACAATGGCAGTGTGTTATATAGACTTATTTAGGAAAAGTCAAGGACGGAGCAGGGAAAGACTTTAAAAAATGGCAGAGTAATAAAAAAAAGTTTTTTTATCATGAATAGTCGGATAAGATGAGAAAAAAAGAAGGAACCCACACACTGCTCTTGCTAACATCACTGATCTTTAATAAGCTTTACGTATCGGCCTCCGTCAGAGCTTTTGTGAGTTTTTTTTAAATTAGCACCCTTATGTAGACCTAGCCCCACCCACATCCGTTCCACGCATCGAATGGGGTCCAGACATTATTTCCTAAAGGTCTTAATGATGAAATGCCTATGTAGGTTATGTTGTAAATTTGAACATGAATTATGCCCCTATTTCAGATTACTCTGACGTTTTTATTGCGCTGTACCCAATGATTTATGAAAACTTGCTCGGTAGGTCGATGTCCTCATTGTGGTTTTACAGACATGTTTAATACGTTTTATGTACACACTTTATTCAAATATTTATGAAATGCATATTGTTATATTTGGTAGCACTTATTTGTTTTTCCTTCGCCTCCAACCCCATTCGATGAGTGGAACGGATGTGGGTGGGGCTAGGTCTACATAAGGGTGCTAATTTTTTTTTTTTACTCAAAAGCTCTGACGAAGGCCGATACGTAAAGCTTATTAAAGATCAGTGATACTATCAAGAGCAGTGTGTGGGTTCCTTCTTTTTTCCTCATCTTATCCGACTATTCATGATGAAAACAAAAATAATCACCTGCTACGGTCCTCCCTTCCACTGGCATACTGTTATATTCATTTCATATCTGTTATCTTTGTCTTTCGGTTGTCTGGTGGTCAAACCAAGTGTGTTAAGCCTAAGATCACCATGTGCAATGTCAAGCGTTGGCTGGAGTGGTGTAAAGCTCGCCGCCATTGGACTCTGGAGCAGTGGAAACCCGTTCTCTGGAGTGATGAATCACGGTTCACCATGTGGCAGTCCGACAGAAGACTCTGGGTTTGACGGATGCCAGGAGAATGCTACCTGCCCGAATGTATAGTGCCAACTGTAAACTTTGTTGGAGGAGGAATAATGTTCTGGGGCTGTTTTTCATGGTTCGGACTAGGCCCCTTACTTCCAGTGAAGGGAAATCTTAATGCTACAGCATACAATGACATTCAAGACGATTCTGTGCCTCCAACTTTGTGGCAACAGTTTGGGGAAGGCCTTTCCTGTTTCAGCATGACAATGCCCCTGGGCACAAAGCGAGGTCCATACAGAAATGGTTTGTCGAGATCGGTGTGGAAGAACTTAACTGGCCTGCACAGAGCCCTGACCTCAACCCCATCAAAGACCTTGGGGATGAATTAGAATGCCGACTGCACGCCAGGCCTAATCGCCCAACATCAGTGCCCGACCTCACTAATGCTCTTTGTGGCTGAATGGAAGCAAGTCCCCGCAGCAATGTTCCAACATATAGTGGAAAGCCTTCCCAGAAGAGTGGAGGCTGATGTAGCAGCAAAAGGGGGGACTAACTCCATATTAATGCCCATGATTTTGGAATGAGATGTTCGACAAGCGAACATACTTTTGGCCATGTAGTGTAAAGTATACTTTCCAAATGCACTGTATACAGTACCAATCAAAAGTTTGGACACACCTACTCATTCTAGGGTTTTTCTTTATTTTTTACTATTTTCTACATTGTACAATAATACCGAAGACATCACAACTATGAAATAACGCATATGAAATCAAGTAGAAACCCAAAAAGTTAACAAATATATATTTTATATTTGAGATTCTTCAAAGTAGCGACCCTTTGCCTTGATGAAAGCTTTTTTTGTTCGTAGTTTCGTGAGGAATCACCCATATGTCCTGTGTAGGCTCAGCTCACAATGACCTCAGACTGTGAGAACATGAATGTAAATAAGAGGTGTGTCAGGAACAAGATAGTAAATAGTAGTAAATAGTAAATAATAGTAGGTTCCGTTTTAGGACCACTATTGTTTTCACTATATATTTTACCTCTTGGGGATGTCATTCGAAAACATAATGTTAACTTTCACTGCTATGCGGATGACACACAGCTGTACATTTCAATGAAACATGGTGAAGCCCCAAAATTGCCCTCGCTAGAAGCCTGTGTTTCAGACATAAGGAAGTGGATGGCTGAAAACTTTCTACTTTTAAACTCGGACAAAACAGAGATGCTTGTTCTAGGTCCCAAGAAATAAAGAGATCTTCTGTTAAATCTGACAATTAATCTTGATGGTTGTAAAGTCGTCTCAAATAAAACTGTGAAGGACCTCGGCGTTACTCTGGACCCTGATCTCTCTTTTGACGAACATATCAAGACTGTTTCAAGGACAGCTTTTTTCCATCTACGTAACATTGCAAAAATCAAAAATCTTCTGCCCAAAAATGATGCTGAAAAATTAATCCATGCTTTTATTACTTCTAGGTTAGACTACTGCAATGCTCTACTTTCCGGCTACCCGGATAAAGCACTAAATAAACTTCAGTTAGTGCTAAATACGGCTGCTAGAATCCTGACTAGAACCAAGAAATTTGATCATATTACTCCAGTGCTAGCTTCCCTACACTGGCTTCCTGTTAAGGCAAGGGCTGATTTCAAAGTTTTACTGTTAACCTATAAAGCGTTACATGGGCTTGCTCCTACCTATCTTTCCGAGTTGGTCCTGCCGTACATACCTACATGTACGCTACGGTCACAAGACGCAGGCCTCCTAATTGTCCCTAGAATTTCTAAGCAAACAGCTGGAGGCAGGGCTTTCTCCTATAGATCTCAATTTTTATGGAATAGTCTGCCTACCCATGTGAGAGACGCAGACTCGGTCTCAACCTTTAAGTCTTTACTGAAGACTTATCTCTTCAGTAGGTCATATGATTGAGTGTAGTCTGGCCCAGGAGTGTGAAGGTGAACGGAAAGGCTCTGGAGCAACGAACCGCCCTTGCTGTCTCTGCCTGGCCGGTTCCCCTCTCTCCACTGGGATTCTCTGCCTCTAACCCTATTACAGGGGCTGAGTCACTGGCTTACTCGTGCTCTTTCATGCCGTCCCTAGGAGGGGTGCGTCACTTGAGTGGGTTGAGTTACTGACGTGATCTTCCTGTCTGGGTTGGCGCCCCCCCTTGGTTTGTGCTGTGGTGGAGATCTTTGTGGACTATACTCGGCCTTGTCTCAGGATGGTAAGTTGGTGGTTGAAGATATCCCTCTAGTGGTGTGGGGGCTGTGCTTTGGCAAAGTGGGTGGGGTTATATCCTTCCTGTTTGGCCCTGTCCGGGGGTATCATCGGATGGGGCCACAGTGTCTCCTGACCCCTCCTGTCTCAGCCTCCAGTATTTATGCTGCAGTAGTTTATGTGTCGGGGGGCTAGGGTCAGTTGGTTATATCTGGAGTACTTCTCCTGTCTTATCCGGTGTCCTGTGTGAATTTAAGTATGCTCTCTCTAATTCTCTCCTTCTCTCTTTCTTTCTCTCTCTCGGAGGACCTGAGCCCTAGGACCATGCGTCAGGACTACCGGGCATGATGACTCCTTGCTGTCCCCAGTCCACCTGGCCTTGCAGCTGTTCCAGTTTCAACTGTTCTGCCTGCGTCTATGGAACCCTGACCTGTCCACCGGACGTGCTACCTGTCCCAGACCTGCTGTTTTCAACTCTCTAGAGACCGCAGGAGCGGTAGAGATACTCTTAATGATCGGCTATGAAAAACCAACTGACATTTACTCCTGATTATTATTTGACCATGCTGGTCATTTATGAACATTTGAACATCTTGGCCATGTTCTGTTATAATCTCCACCCGGCACAGCCAGAAGAGGACTGGCCACCCCTCATAGCCTGGTTCCTCTCTAGGTTTCTTCCTAGGTTTTGGCCTTTCTAGGGAGTTTTTCCTAGCCGCCGTGTTTCTACACCTGCATTGCTTGCTGTTTGGGGTTTTAGGCTGGGTTGCTGTACAGCACTTCGAGATATTAGCTGATGTACGAAGGGCTATATAAAATAAACTTGATTAGTAGTAAACAGTAAATCCATGTTCGGTATCAAGTGAGATATGCCTCTTACATGTGTGTAGATCTTTGTTTCGATCTTTGTCATCTACTTCTACACGTGGCCGTGCCCGCGTCGCATATAAATGACTAGTTCAGGTAAAGATGCTAGGAAATGCTAGATGTGCAGCAGCTAAGATGGCGAGGACCCTCCTCACGCGGTGCAAAACATGGATTTTCTCTGGTGTTTGTAGAACCACCTGCATCTGGACACAGACATTTATAAGATAACGGTTTTCCAGAATCAAGAACGAAGAGAGTATCGCCAATACTGGCTTAGTTGAAGAATCTATGGTGGCAGTCTGTATGGGCAAACCTGTAACGTCCACTAATAGACAGCAACAATCTTTGGTTATATCACATTATCTGGTGTAAAAACTGTAGCAACAACATAACCTCAGCTCAGTATAACCCTGGCCTGTCTGCTATATCTTTTACCCTTTATGATTAGCTCCCCTCAATATCAAATTATTCTACATCCTTTTGTTTATTTGGATGGCTCTGACTTAGAATATGTGGACAACTACAAATACCTAGGTGTCTGGTTAGACTGTGAACTCTCCTTCCGGACTCACATTAATCATCTCCAATCCAAAATTAAATCTACAAACGGCTTCCTATTCCGCAACAAAGCCTCCTTCACTCATGCTGTCAAACATACACTCGTAAAACTGACTATCCTACCGATCCTTGACTTCGGCGATGTCATTTACAAAATAGCCTCTAACACTCTACTCAGCAAACTGGATGTAGTCTATCACAGTGACATTAGTTTTGTCACCAAAGCCCCATATACTACCCACCACTGCAACCTGTATGCTCTCGTTGGCTGGCCCTCGCTATATATTAGTCGCCAAACCCACTGGCTCCAGGTCATCTATAAGTCTTTGCTAGGTAAACCCCCGCCTTCTCAGCTCACTGGTCACCATAGCAACACCCACCCATAGCACGCGCTCCAGCAGGTATATTTCACTGGTCATCCCCAAAGCCAACACTTCCTTTGGCCGCTTTTCCTTCCAGTTCTCTGCTGCCAACGACTGGAACGAATTGCAAAAATCACTGAAGCTGGAGACTCATATCTCTCTCACTAGCTTTAAGCATCAGCTGTCAGAGCAGCTTCTGTACCGATCACTGTACCTGTACACAGCCAATCTGTAAATAGCACACCCAACTACCTCATCCCCATATTATTACTTACCCTCTTGCTCTTTTTCACCCCAGTATCTCTACTTGCACATCATTATCTGCACATCTATCACTCTAGTGTTACTGCTAAATTGTAATTATTTTGCCTCTATGGCCTATTTATTTTCTTACCTCTATAATCTTCTACATTTGCACACACTATACATATATTTTTCTATTGTGTTATTGACTATATGTTTGTTTATGTGTAACTCTATGTTGTTGTTTTTGTCGCACTGCTTTGCTTTATCTTGGCCAGGTCGCAGTTGTAAATGAGAACTTGTTCTCAACTGGCCTACCTGGTTAAATAATGGTGAAATAAACCTATATATATATATATATATATTTTTTTTTTTACACGTCTGGGAATTGCCCTCGACTTTACGATTCGATATTATCATGATATTTAGGTGTCGATACAATATGTATAAGCGATTCTCACGATTCTATATGTATTGTGATTCGATACTGTGATTTTATTGCGATTTCATGTTCCAAACATATTTCTCACCATATGTCTGCTGCAGAGGGACAAGAGAGAGCCATGAGAGGATGAGTTTTGATCAGTCATGGAAAGAAAAGTGCTGAAAACAAATTGGCTCCCTATTTAAAAAGTAGATAAAGAAGAAGCTATGAATGAAAAATACTGGAGTTTTGGTGCAGGTACAGTCAACTATCGCAACAATTATATTGCAATACTGTTAAAACGATACAAAACTATGTATCATCCAAAATAATATACTGATATGTAACTGTATCGATCTCCCCATCACTAATTTATACGATTTCCAGAATTGAGAACAAAGAGAGTATCGCCAATCCCAGGATAATTGAAAAATCTATAATGCTGTTTTGTATAGGCGAACATGTAACGTCCATTAATGGACAGCACAAATCTTTGGTTATTTATATCACATTATCTGGTGTGTAAACTGTAGCAATGTATGTTGCTTGCACGTTATGTGTTAGGCCTCTCATTTCACAGTGTCAATTCAATCAACATTATATCTGACACAAGTTGGAGAAAGGTGTCTGACTTTTTTAGTACAAATTGTGCCTAAGTGCAGTTTAAATTCAACCTTATGTGTTCTATTGAAATTAACTTCCGTATAAAGAGGTCGTTTTCAGCTTTTCACTTCTCAGTGTTTATAGTCTGTCCAACCTGTCTAACGTTAAAATGTCATGTGGGCAAAATGTCATACCCATTTGGAAACCATTTCCAATTGCAGTGGATCAAGAATATGCAGAACGCTGTTACAGATTAACGTTACATTAAATTATTTCACAATCATGTATAATCCTTTTTTTTAATGCTCGCAAATATACAAAACTAAAAACTTGTAACACTGAAGTACAATATAATTCTTACGTTTATCGATAACATCATATTCTGCAACATTGAGAATATGTAAAGGCCACACTCAGTACATTATTTATAACTTATTGTTAACGTCTGCTTGCTTTGTTTGAATGGTTGTTTTGAATATTCTCTCACCTGACAGGTTGAGTAACAAAATCACAAATCCCAGGAGCGCTCCAGCGCAAATTGTAGTGGGCCGCATGTCCCCTGATAAAACGACAAAAAGATGTGCCTTAAATATTTCTGGATAAATGTTGTTATCAAAACCACGATATTTTCCTTTTTAAATCCCAGGTTAAAATATTTTCAATGGCGGTGACCAACCAGTAGCTTCCTGATTTACATTACCTGTTTCACTCAGGGCGACGTGTAGGCTACCGTAAATCGGTCTGTCGAAACTTGACGGAAGAATTTAGCCGTTGACAGTCTGGTCTCTTAGACTATACGTAACATAGTAAACGAAAATCCGGGCCACTCAAATTAGTATGTTATGTTTGGTATGGTTACTTAAAAATATTTAGCATGTTAGCTAACCCTTCCCATAACCCTTTAACCTAACTCCTAACCTTCACCCCCAGCCTAGCTAACATTATCCACCTAGCTAACTTTAGCATTAGCCACCTAGCTAACATTAGCCACAACAAATTGGAATTTGTAATGTATCATACGTACTGCAAATTCGTAACATATTGTACAAATTGCAGTTTGTAATGTATCATATGAATTGTAATTGTTAACATATCATACGTATACATATCATATACGAAATGGATGACGGACATCCACAAATGAAAAGTATATTACATATCATATCATACAAATTTTTGTGTTCCCGGACTTTTGTCTACTATAGACGTGGTAAAGAGGTCCATCGAACTCGACCAAAACAATGGAATTGCCATGGAAATGCATGGAGGAAAGGGCGTGAGGGAAAGATCCCGAGTCTCTCCCAGCAAAATTAGCCCACATTTAGGCTATTGTTTATATGTGTATTTCACACTATGTTGAGGTAGAAATCAGAGTATAATGCTTGTATGGATGTCAACCACTGCCGGTCAGTGACGTTTAAGATGAGGGAGGACAAAAACAAAATTCATGAGCATGGCCTTATTTCTATTGAAGCATATTGGATGCCTTTCATTCATATTCCATTCACCCAGTTCAATGTAACAGTGATAGGTTTTGGCTACTACATGATACTCAAATTTTCCCTATACCCATCATGAGGTTGCTACAACTTAGCCTATGAATGAAAGTTTACAACATATGTGCACACAGGTCGAGAGACAAATTTGAGGTGACAGACAGTCACATTCAATACCGCCTTGCACACTCCTGCCTGCATTTAGCTGATACAAGGTGTAATCATTTGTCCAACAGTTGTCCATCATTTGTCCAATGAGAGTTTCTATTGGACAAAATCAGGTATGTTTATCCTCGTTTTGTTCTGTTTGCTTCGTTTAAGAAATGTTTTTCAACAGAATCCACCCCGATCACACATAAACACAGTTCTCTTTCAGAGCAGCCACTATGTATTCCTTCTCGCATCCTCCTCTCACATCTTCCCTTCGCTTGTGGACTTCAATGCACAACACATCAGCTGTATGTGACCAGGCGAAAAAACCTTTCGAAGCCAAACCGCTACACACACCCTACATCGTTGTCACCACATTAGCTAAAGTAACGTCATAGTCGGCATAGCTAATATAACTAATTTCTTAGTAAACCCGCTAAAATCATGCAGTAACGTTACAGTGTACAGTAAGCAAATAAACCGGCGGGCCCCGGTGGCAATAAATTAGTCAAATCAAAAGCTTACCTTGTCTTGGAAGAGTTTCAGTGTTGTGTTGGAATGTCATAGCCAGCTAGCTAACATAGCATCCCTCTGTTTGAGCAGGGTGTTTCAGATGGCTAAATTAGCTAGCTGCATTTGCTAGCTAAGTAAGTTAAAGTGATTTTTCTTTAACAAAATCTCATCTCTATTTCTTTCTTGCTTCTCCTTCATTTTGGAACTACTCACCACAAGTTATATGCTGCAGTGCTAGCTAGCTGTATCTTATGCTTTCAGTACTAGATTAATTCTCTGATCCTTTGATTGGGTGGAAAACAATTCAGTTCATGCTGCAAGAGCTCTGATAGGTTGGAAGACGTCCTTCGGAAGTTACTGTGAGTAAGTCATTATTCCTGTGTAATTCTATGGAAGGGGGTTAGAACCATGAGCCTCCTAGGTTTTGTATTGAAGTCAATGTACCCAGAGGAGGACGGAAGCTAGCTGTTCTCCAGCTACACCATGGTGCTACCCTACAGAGTGCTGTTGAGGCTACTGCAGACCTTCTTTGCAAAATAGTGTGTTTTAATAAATTATCTGGTGACGTGATTATATTCAGTATAGTTTTATCGAAAAAGGATAACTTTTTTAATGTTTTACTATTTTTATTGGTATAAAATTCACTGAGGAAGATGGTCCTCCCCTTCCTCCTCTGAGGAACCTCCACTGATGTCAACCCCAACACGTGTTCATGTCATCGTTACCAATCAACTGCATTACAGTTAGAAACGAATTTGACTACCACCACCGATTTCTGTATGCTAGCTATGCTAACCAGTTTATACGAACGGGAGTTAGCATTTAGAAAGTACTTCTTCTGACCCTGAAAAGGGACAACTTATTCAGTGAAAACAGCCAAATATATCCAAATCAGTAACCACATTGTAGGCCAGTTACAATACAAAAATCATGACAGATTTGACAAATATTTAGTTTGTTTGATCAGATTTGTTGAAGGAGTGCCAATCTGGTCAATGGAACGTCTGTGTTCCATTGACTCCTTGCAGATGTTCCATTGACTCCTTTACCGCATCTATGTTACGTCTACCCCTGAGTCCAGGTTGCCGTTGAAGCCTTGACACCCTCCCTCTCTGTTTTGGCTTTATTGATGCCCTACAATGAATAACAATATTTCATTAATTGTGAGAAGACTACGTTTTAAAGTGTGCAGCATTCTTTGGGCAAACATTGTGCATCCCCTCATTGTGTGTTGTGTTGATTATATTGCAGAGGGCAGGCCCAATTCTGAGGTTATGTATTATTTATTTTCTGGAACATCAATATTTTAGTACACTAGGAAAGGGAGATTGTGTTTTCCAAAGACAATTTGAAAAAATAAAGAAGGTGTAGTTTAGGCTATAGTTTTTTATTTGACAGAATGCTTATGACACATTTCGATATAGGCTAACCTGTGTTATTTGTTGATGAAAGACTTCATAAACAACCGTATCTGCCACAGTGTCATCATGTATCAGGGTTTTTTTCAGTGGACCCGTGCAGATGTCAACTTTTGGGCTTTTCTCTCATTGCAGTATTGAGACATCCTCCTGCCTCCACATGCCTTATGCCACATGGCTAGCATTCCTGAGATGGAGCCCAGGGCACAAGATAGGAACCCTAGGAAGACCACATGAGGGCAGCAACACACAACTAATGGTCACTGATTAAAGTAACTGCCCAGTGTTTCCAGATTTCTATTAAATATTACCTATAATTACTTTTCGGGTATGAGTTAACAAAATATGAACTTTTAAAAGTGAGATTTTTACTAGACAGTTACTTTTAAACTGACTTGCACAGTTAAATAATGATTAAATCAACACACGTGGGAGCTCAGGATGAGAGACGAGATTCCCACTAGTAATTACCAGTTGGAGGGCCGTTCAAGTGGATTTTCCCAAGTTGTGCATGGTTAATTTCCACTTCCCACTAGGTTATGAACACAGCATAATTGATCTCCTTCTCCCCCCTGCTATGTTGTCCCAAACATCTCAAAGCTTTGCTCAACTCCAAGTTGTTGAGTGTCCAGCTGGCCTCGTCTGTCCTTCCTCAGCCAGTCCTACCCCTTTCTGTAGAAGCCAGTGGGCTAGCTGGCCCCCAAGGGACACCACCAGACCACGTCCCTCTGAGCTCCTATAAACCCGGACAGGGGCTCCCCTTACAGCCAGAGACTCTAAAATTAGAAGCTCACATAGAGAGGCTTCTGGAAGTGGAGATGGACTCCCAGACCAGTACTGATGTCAGAGTATTTCAGTTGACCGTGCAGCTCTTGCTGGATGATCGAGGGATACTGAAAGAAACGTAGTTACAATGTGTAGTTTGTGTGTATTGTGTGTGTGTGGTCTGACAATTTCAGGGAGCTGTGGAAGATGTAGTGACGCAGTATATGGTATTGGCCGGGCTTGCCAGGCAATGGGAAAGCTATACCATGACACCTGTTTCACCTGCAGTGCAGTGCAGTGCATGCATCTATTCTACACACAAACATGCACACAAAAACGCTAAAAGGCAGGCCATTTTACTACATGTCAATAATAATCTTTTGTGAAGATGACTTCCTGGTAAGCATCTCAATGTCTTTAAATCAGATATCAGTGAAGGGTGGGGTTCTGCTTCTTCATTTTTATGCAAAGGACATTCAGTATATTCAAACGTATTCAATTAGTTAATCAAGTACTGTCTCTTGTTATGAGAATTTGATTAAGTATACGCTATTTTTCAATTACTTTGAAAGCACTCCAGAATTCTGTAATGCCTGTGGATATTTAATAAAAGAAAAGGTTTACTGTGCCAGAGACTACCACAGGCGAGTTTGACCGCATTACTACTCCAACACAATGAGCAAGACCACCACACACCCTTAAATCAACATCAACACCCTGTTACAGACACACCCTTATACAGCACAGCAATAATGATTAAACTATTACCACAATTGAGTCAATCACATTTCTCTATTTCATTTACCTCGTGTCCATTTCTCAGACTTGTGGCTGTGCGACTTGTGGCCAGCCAATTCTGCCATCTGAGGTTAACTATGATATCTTGCTTTTGAATGTTTGAGCAGGTTCTAACTAAAAGCATGGCATAATAGCCTGGGTGCCCGTTGTTTCTGAGCAGATCCAAACAGACTGGGACACAGGCTATGATATAAGGCTATTTGGCTAAATGGTGCATGTGTTTATAATGAGTTGTCTGTCCAGAGAAGGATCTGAACCTTTGTCTGTATATCTGTCTTCCCTTAGGGCTCAAGAGAGTCCATTCAGGTAGTGACCTTGGACAGACGTTACCATGTGGAGTGCTATCACTGTGATGTTGATTTGAGGTTTGATTGGGAGATTAACCTACACGTGATAATCAGAGCGGTGTACCACGAGATGCTGAGCTGGGCTTCCTTTAATATACATTTGATATTGTGATGTGCAAAATTAATCACGTGTTGATTTTTCTGTCCAATTTGTGAGGCTTTTATGTGTATAATAATATATATAAAAAAGCTCAAAGTAAGAAGGTGTCTCCTTTATTGGACAGTTATGTACTGTATCAGCATTGAGTAAGTCAAATGAAAGTTTTTTACATGCTCGTGGGATTCCGAACCCAGGTCTTTACTCTTCAAGTCTCACTCAGGTTAACAGCGACATCAAGTGTTAATATTTGTCCACACCGCTCACCTCCCGGAAGAAACTACCGACTGTAGTGAACATTTTTGCAAAAGCAGCAGGGTCATTGCTATCTGGGATCCTTGGGACGGATAGGTAAGCGCTATGTTTACGGTTAAGCTACGTCCCAAGGATCCCGATCAGCACAGAGGAAGAGGCGACGCCTCTCTTTTTTTCTGCCTAATGAGGAAAAGGTCCATATTGAAATGGCGTCAGTCACTGCTCGTGGTATGACCCTTTGCGTCTTGGCGCTGTTAAACTTTGTCTTCGTTTTTATAACCGGTGCAGACTTTGTTCGTTTTATCTCATTTCGAGCGATATATCATAACATCACTGGAGAGTCGCTACTGTGTCAAGGTATGTTTCCTGACTTTTTGGCAAAGGGTTGTGTGTGTTCATCAGGAAAAGTAGCACATTCTGGTCTCAAACTATACAAACGGTTCACAGCTGTTGCAACTTCCGGATACATTGTTTCAGTAGCAAGTTAGAATGTTTTTTTGAATGTTTCATTCATCTCAATAAATACTTTTGGAACTGGAACCGAGACCGTAGAAAAAAGTACTGCAGTCGAAATCGAACGCTGTGATGTAACGTTAATGTGCCCGTGCAAAACAATGTTAGCTGAACATGGCCCGGTTTCCCCAAAGCATCTTAACTTAATTAAGGATCGGACTCTTTTTTTTCTTCAATTTTCACCTAAAATGACATACCCAAATCTAACTGGCTGTAGCTCAGGACCTGAAGCAAGGATATACATATTCTTGATCCCATTTGAAAGGAAACACTTTGAAGTTTGTGGAAATGTGAAATGAATGTAGGAGAATATAAAACATGTAGATCTGGTAAAAGATAAAGAAAAACAAAAAAACATGCAATAATATAATATCAAGAGTCTAGGCACAATTTAGATTTTGGCCACTAGATGACAGCAGTGTGTGTGCAAAGTTTCAGATTGATCCAGTGAAGCATTGAAATACTGCACAATATTTTCTATGAAGTCTGCCCGAATGTGCCGAATTGGTCAATTGATACATTTTCAAGTACATAACTATAGAGAACATACAAAAATGATATGGTAATACAAATTTAAGTTTACACACTCCCAGGAATGTCATACATGATAGATCATTAGCTTATACTAGAGTTCGATCGATTATGATTTTTCAACGCCGATACCGATTAATAGGCCGATTTTTAAAATGTATTTGGAATAATGACAATTACAACAATACTGAATGAACACTTATTTTAACTTAATATAATACATCAATAAAATCAATTTGGCCTCAAATAAATAATGAAACATGTTCAATTTGGTTTAAATAATGCAAAAGCAAAGTGTTGGAGAAGAAAGTAAAAGTGCAATATGTGCCATGTAAGAAAGCTAACGTTTAAGTTCCTTGCTCAGAACATGAGAACATATGAAAGCTGGTGGTTCCTTTTAACATGAGTCTTCAACCTTCAACCTAAAACTTAAGTTTTAGGTTGTCATTATTATAGGACTATTTCTCTCTATACGATTTGTATTTCATATACCTTTGACTATTGGATGTTCTTATAGGCACTTTAGTATTGCCAGTATAACAGTATAGCTTCCGTCCCTCTCCTCGCTCCTACCTGGGCTCGAACCAGGAACACATCGACAACAGCCACCCTCGAAGCAGCGTTACCCATGCAGACCAAGGGGAACAACTACTCCAAGTCTCAGAGCGAGTGACGTTTGAAACGCTATTAGCGCGCACCCCGCTAACTAGCTAGCCATTTCACATCGGTTACACCAGCCTAATCTCGGGAGTTGATAGGCTTGAATTCATAAACAGCAGAGCTGCTGGCAAAACGCACGAAAGTGCTGTTTGAATGAATGCTTACGAGCCTGCTGGTGCCCACCATCGCTCAGTCAGACTGCTCTATCAAATCATAGACTTAATTATAACATAACACACAGAAATACAAGCCTTAGGTCATTAATGTGGTTGAATCTATGATTGAATCTATGATCGTATGCTATCCATTTGTTTTTTGTATGCTGTTCTTTGTATGCCATTTTAATATTTGAGAATTAACCAATGATATTTGGCCACTCTTGGCCATGATTACTGACACCTGTGTGTCTTTTGACACTATATAAACGAGTCATTCCGCAGTGTTTGTGATTATACCCTGATGAAGACAGCTTGGCTGTCGAAACGTTGGATATTACATTTTTGCATCTGAGCTCCTAGAGTGTGCGGCTCTCCTTTATTTTCATGAATCCGGAAACTATCATCTCGAAAACAAAACATTTATTCTTTCAGTGAAATACGGAACCTTTACGTATTTTATCTAACGGGTGGCATCCATCAGTCTAAATATTCCTGTTATATTGCACAACCTTCAATGTTATGTCATAATTACGTAAAATTCTGGCAAATTGGTTCGCAATGAGCCAGGCGGCCCAAACTGTTGCGCATATACCCTGACTCTGCGTGCAATGAACGCAAGAGAATTGTCACAATTTCACCTGGTTAATATTGCCTGCTAACCTGGATTTCTTTAGCTAAATATGCAGGTTTAAAAAAATATACTTCTGTGTATTGATTTTAAGAAAGGCATTGATGTTTATGGTTAGGTACACGTTGGAGCAACGACAGTCCTTTTTCGCGAATGCACACTGCATCGATTATATGCAATGCAGGACACGCTAGATAAACTAGTAATATCATCAACTGTGTGTAGTTATAACTAGTGATTATGATTGATTGATTGATTGTGTTTTATAAGATAAGTTTAATGCTAGCTAGCAACTTCTCTTGGCTTCTTACTGCATTCGCGTAACAGGCGGGCTCCTCGTCAGGCAGGTGGTTAGAGCGTTGGACTAGTTAACCGTAAGGTTGCAAGATTGAATCCCTGAGCTGACAAGGTAAAAATCTGTCGTTCTGCCCCTGAACAAGGCAGTTAACCCACCGTTCCTAGGCCGTCATTGAAAATAAGAATGTGTTCTTAACTGACTTGCCTAGTTATATAAAGGTGTAAAAAAAAATATATATTGGCAAAATCGGAGTCCAAAATTACCGATTTGCGATTGTTATGAAAACTTGAAATCGGCCCCAAATAATCGGCCATTCCGATTAATCGGTCGACCTCTAGCTTATACACTAACTTTCACACATCTAGATGGCCGGGTGGGGTAGGTGTGGAGCCAGAGACAGCAGGGATTCAAACTGTAGATCCCAGTTCCTACATTTGACTATAACAATATAATTATCAAACAAAACTATGCTACATTTTATCTCTGGGACCCTCAGGATGACAAATCAGAGCAAGATTACTGAATGTAAGTACATTATTTACCTTCAGAGGTGAGTGTATCAAACCAGTTGCCGTGATAAACGTTTTTTGTTTTTGTGAACTCTCCTCAAACAATAGCATGGTATTTTTTCACTGTAATAGATACTGTAAATTGGATAGTGCAGTTAGCTTAAAATCTTGTTAATCTTTCTGCCCATATAAGACATGTCTATGTCCTGGAAAGTTTGCTGTTACTTACAACGTCATTCTAGTCACATTAGCGCACGTTAGCAACAACCGTCCCTGTATAACGGCACCGATCCCTTAGAGGTTAAGGCTATGTTCATCGTTAGAACCAATGCTTTTGGGAAACAGGGCCAAGACCGGGACCCTCTGACTAACAAGATCACTTCAACAATGGGAATTCATCATTATACTTTGCTCCAAGACTTTGTTGTTGTCTTGTACTGATAATCACCAACAGCTAACCTACCACGCCATATACTTATCGTATCTCTCTGTCCATATCTCTATATTTTATATAGACTCTGTGCCATGGTCTGTAGCTTTGCGGGACAGCTCTGTTCTCAAGTCTGTGGTTGTGGATCTGGGGCTTCTGGCTCTTTTTATTGTCCAGCACAGCCTATTGGCCTGGGCTCCAGTCAAACAGGCCTGTCAGTCTGTCCTGGGGGTACTGAACCGGGCCATGTACTGCTCCACCACTGCTCTGGCTCTCCAGGTAACACACACACACACACTTTCATTTATAAAATCTCACGGTCTTAACATTTTTTGACAATTCTACATTTAAATACCCCTTTTGCTGTCATACTTCACTGTCTTGTCCCTGTTATAGATATTGATGCATTACTGGCAGCCTGTGACGGATGCACCCTGTCTGTGGTCAGTACGTAATGCCCCATGGAATACCTGGTTCCCCCTGCTCTGTTTCACCTTGCACTTCCTCTGCTGGTCCATCATCTGCAGTATACTGCTGATCTTTGACTATCCTGAACTACTGGGCATCAAGCAGGTGAAGTAAACCCATGCAGCTGTAACAGAGTAAGATTGCAGTCACGTGATTGCGATCAGAGGACCACTAGTTTGAGTGATACTGTTCACTTTGACACTGGTTACGCCAAAGCGTTTTCATGCATCACATTTGATCATTGTCCCTCTCCCACGCACTTGTAAATGTACAAATACTACTATAATAGTCCTACAATTTTAATCATCTGCATAAATTCTGTCTTTGATGTGATGCCAAAGCTGGAATTAGTCAGCGATAGAATGATTAAGAACATCCTTCTGATGGAATGTAAATAACTGGTATAATATCTGCAATAAGTCATTTATCCCTTTCTCCCGGTCTCCCTCCCTCTTCCATCCCTCCATCTCTCTCAGGTTTATTATGAGTGCCTTGGTTTGGGAGACCCTCTGGCTCTCAAGTCCCCCCGGGCTCAGCGTCTCTTCGCCCACCTGCGTCACCCCGTGTGTGTGGAGCTGGCTGTGGTGCTGTGGCTCCTCCCTGCCCTGCCCCTGGACAGGCTGCTGCTGGCAGGGAGTCTGTCGGCCTACCTGGCCCTGGCTCACTCCCTGGATACGCAGGACTGTGCCTACCTCAGTGTCCAGCTGCATAGCAAACTGCGGCTCTTCTCTTTGCCACAGGATGGCACTGCTCAGAACAATGACAACCACAAGCAAGAGTGAATTGAAGTCATGGGTGTTGTAAGCTAGGTTTCCATCCAATTGCCAAAACATAAGAATATTCTAAAATCCACATTAAAACAATATGCACATTTTCCCACTAAAGATGTTTCCATCAAATTGACTTGTTGGGGATTAAATGCCTTTTGTGGTTAAATTCCGATGTACAGAATATTTTTAATTAAACATTTTTTTAAAGTTAAAGTTTCCTTCGCATTTTAAACTCTTCCGATGGTATTCTCATACAAAAAATTGCATTATACGGCATGGACTTTACTGGCATAAAAAGGTTGGATGGAAACCTGGTTATAGAGAGCAAGAGTAATGGCATCTTTTTGAAGGCACTTAACTCTGCCATAGCTCATTGGTCAAAGCCTATGGGAAAATTAATGTTTTTTTTGACTCAACGCCAAAATAAGATCTGTGGTAAAAACAGGTTTAGGAGATCTTATAGGTTTTGTTCAATTAGATCATCTTCATCAGCTAATGTCCATTTTTGTTCATTTGAAGCATTTATGTAATCAAAACAAGCACATCAATTCCAATTTCCACTCAACATGTTCAGAATTGAAAAGCATTGGAAGAGAATTGGCGTTAGGATTTCATTGTACTTTTTGAATTGAAATGGAATTGACCCCAACCCTGGTTATCTCATAGATCAAAATGTGCAAGATCTCCTAAGCCTGTGTTCACCTCAGACTCTTTCTGGTGTTTATCCCAAAACCCCATTCTTTCCCCATTCATTTCCCTTATAGAAATGGCTGAAAGACCACAGGTAACTAATTTCTGTTTTTTGGGGACTACAAACTGGCGAAAGCTTTATTACTAGACATACATGAATGGGATCAGATGGGATGTTTGTGTGGCTGCCTCCAGCAATTGACAAAAGTACACACTGCAGTTGTTTGTTAACTTCACTTGGTAGGGGTAACACTGTTGATTTTAGAAAATGATCAGATTCAGAACGTCTGTAAATATGCCACCAAGCATTTAGGCATAGCTTTTAACATCAATGTATTAGTGAGTAATTACTCCGAATATATATATTTTTTTTATCGAAAAGAGTATATTTTTATATAGCCTATCAACATAACATTACATTTTACATTTCACCACCAAGTGCTAACTCATAGCCCTTCTAGTAATTTAATAGGATCTCTATGTCATAAACTGTCAAACTTCCAGGAATTGCAGCCATTTTGGTCAGGGAGAAATCCAAACCAGTCTAACTTGAATGAATGGCAGTAGAGGTACAATCCTGATTTTACTTATGCAGGAAAATAAAAGTAAGGCATATGACATAAGAAATTGTGTATTAGAATTATTGTCATAATTATAAATTCAGTTTATACGGGTTTTCTACACATTTTCTGTATAAATAGCCTCTAAAATATATGTAAACAGACCATAAATGCCTCCTTGGGAAGCTGTGAGTTCTATTATATGATACAATATCAGTAGGCTACTTGTCGCATTAACAACTTGTCTAAGTCCTATCATCAACTGATGTCAGCCAGTGTATGGCTGTGGGATGTTGGCATATTGGCAGTTAATTTGAGAAAATAAATCTTTCTGCTAAAGCTGGCTGGCTAGCTAGCTTACAAACACAGTGTAGATAAATTCTTAAAATTATCATTTTTTTACACTATCACTTCACTGGCAAACCATGGTTGACCAACTTCCTGACAAAAATGGCTGACCTGTATCCCATCGAGGTTCATGGCCATTCTAGTATTCTAATTATGTGCCAACTGCTGTTCCACACTGTATTATTGTCAAAAATTGGATTGTCAGTGCTACATTTTGCTGTTGTCTTTCGTTTAGTTGTATTTATCCTGTTCCTTTCCTATTTCCCCACACACATTCTGAGGGTGTCTTTGTCTTCTCCTTTTCTCTCCATCATCATTGTTTTATGGCGTTGTGTCCTTGACTTGTCCTTTGTGTTGCAGTAAATCAACGTATAAGGACTTGAATAGCTGAATTCCTTCTAATTCCAATTGTGAGCATGGATTATAGGAGAGGATAAGGTATTCATTGTTTCATTATTTTATATAGGTCTAATTACAGTATATTTTTTAACTACATGAATTAATTTTATAAGATAATATATAGGTGAAACTACCTTAGAGCAAACTGTTCATGTGATGCCATATTTTCATCAGTTTGGTACCAACACAAGTTCTTTGTTACACTGGAACAAATTATAAGCAACTAAAACAAAATATCTCAATAAATGCAAGCCATAATGCATTTTTTTCTATTGTCATTTTTTGTCATTCTTTTTTAGAGTTAATTTAAGTTTGATTTAGGCTCTTACCATTGATGTAGGCCAGGAGTATTCAACTCTTACCCTACGAAGTTCGGAGCCTGATGGTTTTTTGTTCTACCTGAAAGTGAATTACACCCATCTGGGGTCCCAAGTCTCAATCAGTCCCTGATTTAGAGGGGAACGATTTTTAAAAAAGCAGTGGAACTGACTTCAAGGTTAAGAGTTGAGTTTGAGGGATGTAGGCTATTCTCTTATGCATGATTCCTCAACTGTCTAATCTGAATGTTAAAAAATCCAACAGAAACTCCTATCAGATTTTGGAACCTATCCTATAGGATTTTATCCTATAGGATTCCAATACAAGAATCCAGTAGAAAAATCATGTCAGATTTTGGACACAGTTCTATTGGACTGTTATTCCCAGATTCCGTGTGGTTAGTTTGAACAGGACGTGTAATCCGACTCGCCCCTCTCATTCTATTGATTTCAACCAGCTACATTTTGGAGTGATGCATTTTGATTTGGTGGTCGCCAAAACGGAAAGAAAAATGCAACACAAGTTTGGACACACCTACTTATTCAAGGTTTTTATTTATTTTATTACTTATTTTCTACATTGAAGAATAATAGTGAAGACATCAAATCTATGAAATAACACTGTCTTGACTTGACTATCATTAATCTGATCACTTATTTATTTGATTAACTAACTATGTTTAATTGTTACTGAATTAAATTAATCATATAACAATTAACTCATTAGGAATTTGGGGCACCACGGGAAAATGTTGTTTAATGAGTTACTATCTCCCGACTTAAACTCTAAAGATATATCTTACATCAGTTATTAAATCATTACCTCATATCAGTCTCATTCTGAACGTCACATACTCCTTGATATCTGCAAGAAGCCTAACCTTGTTGATGAATCAGCAATACACAACTTGGCTTAATTATTTATATACTAACTACCTAAATAATAACACAGAATACATAAACACACAAACACTTACATGTGATAAAAGTCCCTAGTGGACTGACAAGATATGATGGCTTGTTACAAAAGGGAGGGGTCCATAGAAACGGAAAGGTAGAGACAAAAATATTAAATTATCATTGTTACATTTGGAACCTACGCTCAAAGGAATAGTAATACTTTGCACATGAACCATCGCTCATGCGAATAAGAAATGCAATATATATATACACTGCTCAAAAAATAAAGGGAACACTTAAACAACACAATGTAACTCCAAGTCAATCACACTTCTGTGAAATCAAACTGTCCACTTAGGAAGCAACACTGATTGACAATAAATTTCACATGCTGTTGTGCAAATGGAATAGACAAAAGGTGGAAATTATAGGAAATTAGCCAGACACCCCCAATAAAGGAGTGGTTCTGCAGGTGGTGACCACAGACCACTTCTCAGTTCCTATGCTTCCTGGCTGATGTTTTGGTCACTTTTGAATGCTGGCGGTGCTTTCACTCTAGTGGTAGCATGAGACGGAGTCTACAACCCACACAAGTGGCTCAGGTAGTGCAGCTCATTCAGGATGGCACATCAATGCGAGATGTGGCAAGAAGGTTTGCTGTGTCTGTCAGCGTAGTGTCCAGAGCATGGAGGCGCTACCAGAAGACAGGACAGTACATCAGGAGACGTGGAGGAGGCCGTAGGAGGGCAACAACCCAGCAGCAGGACCGCTACCTCCGCGTAGTTGTCTTTCTCTGTCATCTCTCTGTTGAAACCAATCGGTCCTTCTATGAGGAAGGGGCTGAATAGGTGTGAGGCTCTAGTTTGTCCACCGGAGGTCACAATCTCAGTTGTAGAGCTTCTCTGGTAGTGAAGTGCTTGTTAGAACAGTTACTTCAGATGTACCAATGGTTGTATGTGGGGATTCTCCTTCCCACCTTGTGACTTTAGTCAAAGTTCGAGGACCACTTTTAATAGGAATAAATACATGACAGAATGCGATCGGATCATCATCTAATTGGCGGTCGGATCATCATCTAATTGGCATTCACATAACTCTTATAGATTTTCCACGTGGACGGGGATATTGGAAATTTAATCAAAGTTTATTTTTAACTAAGACAAAATCATTTATAATTGAATTTTCCCAGTATAATATAGGTTCAGCAAATCCCCTTATTGTTTGGGATACCATTAAATGTACCTTCAGGGGTCATTCAATTCAATATCCATAAATAATAAAAAAGCAGTTTCTGGCTAAAGAAACAAGACTAACAAGGGAAATCCATGAACTAATAGTACAGGTAGATAGCAATGAAAACAGAGAGAGAGATATGGTATGGCACGGTATGGTGCCCCATAAGTTAGAGGAAAAACAAAAAGATCTTGAGGAACTTATTCAAGAACAATATAATGTAATCTATTACAAAAATAAAGCAAACTGGATGGAATATGGAGAAAATTTCACAGAATTCTTCCTGAATCTCCAATACAGGAACGCTAACAAAAAGAATTTGCAGAAACTCGTTACTGAAGACGGAGTCATCTATGATTCTCCGAATGATATTTTAAAAGGGAAGTTAATTATTTTAGGCAGATGTTCTCTCTTACGTCTCATCCTCTCCCACTGAATGAAGATTACGGTAAGGAATTCTTTCCAAATAATATAAAACATGGAAAATTAACAAATGTACAGAAAGATCAGTGCGAAGGCCAAATTACAGAGGAATAACTTTTTGAGGCTATTAAATCCTTTCAGTCTGGAAAAACCCCAGGGCTTGGTGGCATACCGGTAGAGGTATATCAAGTATTTTTTGATATACTAAAAGCTCCATTGTTATATTGTTTTAACTACTCCTATAGAAATGGTAGTCTGTCGGGTACTCAGCACGAAGGTCTGACTTCTCTATTATTAAAACAAGACCCAGATGGCAAATATAAAGACCCAGTCTATCTAAAAAACTGGAGGCCCCTTATGTTGTGATGCAAAATGCATAGCACTCAGAATTAAAAGAGTTTTACCAGGTATTGGTCATCCTGATCAGACAGGTTTTTTACATGGACGATACATTGGGGATAATATACGACAACTACTAGAAATAATAGAACATCATGAAACATATAAGAAGCCAAGAATGGTAGTTATAGCTGATTTTGAAAATGCATTTGATAAAGTAAGACTGGATTTTATTTATAAATGCCTGGATTTTTTCAATTTCTGTAATTCTCTTATAAAATGGGTGAAAATAATGTACAGCAACCCCAGGTGTAAAATAGTAAATAACAGCTACTTCTCAGAGAGTTTTGAATTGTCAAGAGGAGTTAAACAAGGATGTCCGCTGTCACCATATCTATTCGTTATGGCCATCGAAATACTAGCTATTAAAATCAGATCCAATAACAACATTAGAGGATTAGAAATCCAAGGCTTAAAAACAAAGGTGTCCATGTATGCCGATGACTCAAGTTTTATGTTAAGTCCGCAAGCTAGATCCCTGCAATGTCTCATTAAAGATCTAGATAACTTTTCTGTTCTCTCTGGACTAAAACCTAATTATGACCTAATTATAACCTAATTATGATGAAGTGTACAATATTACTTATTGGATCCTTAAAAATACAACTTTTACATTACCCTGCAGCTTACCTATAAAATGGGCTGATGGTGAAGTAGACATACTCGGTATTCATATCACAAAATATATAAATAAGCTCTCCACAATGAATTTCAATAGAAAACTTGTAAAAATAGACAATATCCTACAACCATGGAAAGGTAAATACTTGTCTATTTATGGAAAAATTGCCCTGATTAACTCCTTAGTCATATCTTAGTTTACTCACTTACTTATGGCGCTGCATACTCCTGATGATTCGTTTTTCAAATCATATGAGCAAAAATATTTTGATTTATCTGCGACGCTAAACCAGACAAAATAAAACGAGCCTATCTATATAATGAATATGAATTGGGTGGGTTGAGATTATTAAATATAAAAGCACTAAACCTCTCTCTAAAAGCTTCACTCATTGAAAAGTTTTATTTGAACCCTAAATGGTTCTCAAGTAGATCAATAAGAAAAGCTCATCCATTGTTTAAAAATGGCCTTTTTGCCTTTGTGTAGATTTCCATGTCTCATTTTCGATTAATTGAAAATTATACTTTTTTCAAAGTATCTGTCTTTTTCAAACAAGCATTGCAGAGCTGGCTACAATTTACATTTCATCCCCCTGAAAAGATAAAACAAATATTACAAGAAATATTATGGCTGAACTCAAATGTGCTGGTTGATAAAATACTTGTATTTATGGGAAAGATGTTTGAAAATGGTATTTTGTTCTTAAATGATATTGTAAATTGTAATGGTAGAGTTATGTCCTTCATGGAGTTACCAGAATTGTACGGGAAGGTCTGCTCAATCCAAGAGTACAACCAATTGATTACAGCATTGCCCCAAAAATGGAGGAGGCGGGTGGCAGCGAGAGGAGGCAGGGAACTGGCCTGTCTGCCCAATATAAAGGATCAAAACTGGCAGAGGAATAAAAATAGCATAAATAGGAAAGTATACCAGTTTCATTTGAGGACCAGGATGTTGACAACTGTGCCATACAGATTGCAAAATAGTTGTGAAGAGATTTTTGATGTACCGATTCCATGGTACATCAATAATACTCTTAGTAAAAGTATTTATCTTCAACATACAATCTGTAGATTCTATTCGATTAGATAGATTCAAATTGTACGTTAAACATCATAGCATAGTTGAAAGATATGTGTTGCGTAGAAACACGAAGTGGGTGGCCAGCAGAGATGGATGGGATGGGCTGAGGGAAGCTGAGGGTTGGTATGTGGAATTGGAGACAAGTGGGTGTGGAGGTGCTGTGTGAGAGAGAGAATGATGGTCAAAAGATAAAGGGGGGAAAAAAGGTGAAATAAAACATAATAACAGTACATTTGAATGACACTAAGTGCAGTGTTTTTACAACTAGTGCCGGTTTGCCTGAGGCTGATGCTGTGTTTGTACACATACATATACACACACTCTCATTCAAATAAACACATACAAGAACACACACATACAGTGGGGAGAACAAGTATTTGATACACTGACAATTTTGCAGGTTTTCCTACTTACAAAGCATGTAGAGGTCTGTAATTTTTATCATAGGTACACTTCAACTGTGAGAGAAGGAATCTAAAACAAAAATCCAGAAAATCACATTGTATGATTTTTAAGTAATTAATTTGCATTTTATTGCATGACATAAGTATTTGATACATCAGAAAAGCAGAACTGAATATTTGGTACAGAAACCTTAGTTTGCAATTACAGAGATCATACGTTTCCTGTAGTTCTTGACCAGGTTTGCACACACTGCAGCAGGGATTTTGGCCCACTCCTCCATACAGACCTTCTCCAAATCCTTCAGGTTTCGGGGCTGTCGCTGGGCAATACGGACTTTCGGCTCCCTCCAAAGATTTTCTATTGGGTTCAGGTCTGGAGTGGCTAGGCCACTCCAGGACCTTGAGATGCTTCTTACGGAGCCACTCCTTAGTTGCCCTGGCTGTGTGTTTCGGGTCGTTGTCATGCTGGAAGACCCAGCCACGACCCATCTTCAATGCTCTTACTGAGGGAAGGAGGTTGTTGGTCAAGATCTCGCGATACATGGCCCCATCCATCCTCCCCTCAATACGGTGCAGTCGTCCTGTCCCCTTTGCAGAAAAGCATCCCCAAAGAATGATGTTTCCACCTCCATGCTTCACGGTTGGGATGGTGTTCTTGGGGTTGTACTCATCCTTCTATTCCTCCAAACACGGCGAGTGGAGTTTAGAGCAAAAAGCTCTATTTTTGTCTCATCAGACCACATGACCTTCTCCCATTCCTCCTCTGGATCATCCAGATGGTCATTGGCAAACTTCAGACGGGCCTGGACATGCGCTGGCTTGAGCAGGGGGACCTTGCGTGCGCTGCAGGATTTTAATCCATGACGGCGTAGTGTGTTACTAATGGTTTTCTTTGAGACTGTGGTCCCAGCTCTCTTCAGGTCATTGACCAGGTCCTGCCGTGTAGTTCTGGGCTGATCCCTCACATTCCTCATGATCATTGATGCCCCACGAGGTGAGATCTTGCATGGAGCCCCAGACCGAGGGTGATTGACCGTCATCTTGAACTTCTTCCATTTTCTAATAATTGTGCCAACAGTTGTTGCCTTCTCACCAAGCTGCTTGGCTATTGTCCTGTAGCCCATCCCAGCCTTGTACAGGTCTACAATTTATCCCTGATGTCCTTACACAGCTCTCTGGTCTTGGCCATTGTGGAGAGGTTGGAGTCTGTTTGATTGAGTGTGTGGACAGGTGTCTTTTATACAGGTAACGAGTTCAAACAGGTGCAGTTAATACAGGTAATGAGTGGAGAACAAGAGGGCTTCTTAAAGAAAAACTAACAGGTCTGTGAGAGCCGGAATTCTTACTGGTTGGTAGGTGATCAAATACTTATGTCATGCAATAAAATGCAAATTAATTACTTAAAAATCATACAATGTGATTTTCTGGATTTTTGTTTTAGATTCCGTCTCTCACAGTTGAAGTGTACCTATGATAAAAATGACAGACCTCTACATGCTTTGTAAGTAGGAAAACCTGCAAAATCGGTAGTGTATCAAATACTTGTTCTCCCCACTGTACATGTAGTAGTGCCAGGCATGCACACTAACATATAAAGTAGGCATTGCTGTTATGATTTCAGTTGTCCTTGATGTCCTTTGTTTTCTTCTGTCTTTTCCTTTTTTCTCTTTAGTTCATTCTGTTGGTTGTTGGTGCATTGGGGGGTTCTTGGGCGTGGGGAATGGAATTAATTTTATTTATTTATTTTTCCGAAGGGGGGACTGTGGGAGGGTTCTCGAATTGTTGAGGGACAGCTATTGGGGAACTGTGGGGGGATCTTGGAGGGTTCGGGTTTCACAAGATTCGGATCATGAAAAAGGAAACTATGACATATATTTTATATCACTATCATGCACCCTCACACATAAGGATGGCTCTGTTGCGGAAAGACTGATACATGTTTGATAGTGTCTTGATGCTGTATTGTTTGTCCTTCATATTCTAATACTTTAATGTTACCCCTTCCTTGTGTTTTTTGTAATAAATCATTAAAAAAAATTAAAATAAAAAGTTAGAGGACCACTTTTAAATGCACAGCTGCAGACTGTGAATGTTTCTGGTCCTCCTAGGTGATCTTCTTCACACGTGCTTCAGAGTTTCTAACCATTTCAATGTGTAGACCATGGTCTATCGTCTTTTGGTCTCGTAGTGGTCCCAGAGTTTAAACCATTTGTAACGTTCAGCTCGCGCTGTACGTCGGCTGGTCTGGTAGTGGTCTCAAGGTTGATTCTTCAGGTTCAAGCTCCCAATCACTTTACACGCCAGCAGCAACCCGGCATGTTTTGGTCTAGTAGTTTTAACCATTCGTGACGTCTGGCTTACACCGTTCGTCTGCTTGGTCTGGTGTAAATTTCGTTAGCAAGGATTTTATACTCGGGTAAAAAGGGGCGTTCCATCAGGCCGACACAATGTCTGTGCTCACTTGGGCGTGGTTACTGACTGGGCACAAGTTTATCTGAAAAACAATTATCTAATTTAGAAGGTTAAAATCACATTGTTATCTTCAAAATAATTATTCTCATATTTAATAATATATTTAGATGTAAACTTGATACTTAGGACACTTTCAGTTACAGTTACTTTGTTATACCATCCTTAATGATATCACAAAATAATAAACCATATGACATGATTATTCTTTAGATCTCCACCAACCATTCCAAACATTTGGACAGAAATAATCAGAAATAATGTTCCAATGTCCAATCTTTTGGAGGAAAAGGGTTTCCCAGCAAAAGTCTCTCTGTAACAAATAAATGTCAGTCTTCCCATACTAGAGAGCCAGAGGGAGAGTTTCTGCAAACTATTTATGACTAAAAAACTGGCCCAACTCCCCCCTCTCCTCTCCTGTGTGTGTGTGTGTGTGTGTGGGTGGGGGGGGGGGGGGTCTGGCTATCTGTCAGCCATTTCCAAGCTGATCTGGCACCTTTGATCCTCACCAAGGAGAGAGTGTCATTACAACACATATGGAATCATGTAGTAACCAAGAAAGTGTTAAACAATCTAAATATATTTTACATTTGAGGTTCTTCAAAGTAGCCACCCTTTGCCTTGATGACAGCTTTGCACACTCTTGGCATTCTCTCAACCATCTTCATGAGGTAGTCACCTGCAATGCATTTCAATTAACAAGATGCCTTGTGAAACTTATTTCTTTCTTAATGCACTTAAGCCAGTCAGTTGTGTTGTGACAAGGAAGGGGCGGTATACAGAAGAAAGCCCTATTTCATAAAATACCAAGTCCATATTATGGCAAGAACAGCTCAAATATGCAAGGAGAAATGATAGTCCATCATTACTTTAAGACATGAAGGTCAGTCAATCTGGAAAATTTCAAAAACTTTGAAAGTTTCTTAAAGTGCATTCGCAAAAACCATCAAGCACTATGATGAAACTGGCTCTCATGAGGACCGCCACAGGAAAGGAAGACCCAGAGTTACCTCTGCTGCAGAGGATAAGTTCATTAGAGTTAACTGCACCTCAGATTGCAGCTCAAATAAATGCTTCATGGAGTTCAAGTAACAGACACATCTCACCATCAACTGCTCAGAGGAGACTGCGTGAATCAGGCCTTCATGGTCAAATTGCTACAAAGAAACCACTACTAAAGGACATCAATAATAAGAAGATACTTGCTGGGCCAAGAAACACGAGCAATGGACATTAGACCGGTGGAAATCTGTCCTTTGGTCTGATGAGTCCAAATTTGAGATTTTTGGTATCAACCGCCATGTCTTTGTGAGACGCAGAGTAGGTGAACGGATGATATCCGCATGTGTGGTTCCCACCATGAAGCATGGCAGAGGAGGTGTGATGGTGTGGGGGTGATTTGATGGTGACACTGTCAGTGATTTATTTAGAATTCAAGGCACACTTAACCAGCATGGCTACCACAGCATTCTGCAGCGATACGCCATCCCATCTGGTTTGCGCTTAGTTGGACTATCATTTGTTTTTCAACAGGACAATGACCCAAAACACACCTCCAGGCTGTGTAAGGGCTATTTGACCAAGAAGAGTGATGGAGTGCTGCATCAGATGACCTGGCCTCCACAATCACCCGACCTCAACTCAGTTGAGATGGTTGAGTGAAAGAATAGCAGCCAACAAGTGTTCAGCATATATGGGAACTCCTTCAAGACTGTTGAAAAAGCATTCCTCATGAATCTGGTTGAGAGAATGCCAAGAGTGTGCAAAGCTGTCATCAAGGCAAAGAGAATTGGAGAATCTATTTGGAGAATCTCAAATAGAAAATATATTTTGATTTGTTTAACACTTTTCTTGGTTACTACATGATTCCATATGTGTTATTTCATTTTGATGTCTTCACTGTTATTCTACAATGTAGAAAATAGTAAAAAATAAATAAAAACCCTTGAATAAGTAGGTGTGTCCAAACTTTTGACTGGTACTGTAAGTGTTGCACTTTTCTTTCCGTTTTGGCGACCACCAAATCAAAATGCATCACTCCAAAATGTAGCTGGTTGTCTTCAGCAGGTTGTCCTCTAACACGTGATGCAAATAATATTTCCAGTTTCCATGTGGTTTTTGAGTTGTGTTAGTTTCAACCGCGCATACAACCTGATCAATATGAGTGATTCGTTGCCACTTGTCAACAGGGTTTTGGTGCATATGCAGGTGCTTGTTTAAAAAAAATACTAAATTGTGGCACATATACAGTATGTGTAGGTAGTATATTTTATGTTTATGATTTCAATATATCATAAACTGTTTATTGATTTGGACACTTCAAAATGTTTTTTTGACATTGGGCTATTTATCAAAAGTTATTGTCAACAGGAAGCAGCAACAGCATCATTTTCAACTTATGTTTTAGAAATGTTATTGGAACTTCAACGTTCATTTCCAATAGTATTCTACTTATTAGGTAAAAACTGCTGAATGAGTCCAAAAACGTGATGTGATGTGACTCATTTTGATGATCTACCTGAAATCATGAAAACGGGGTTGAGTTGTCTGTAATAAGACACATATTGTATATTTATCAATAACAAACAAGAAAAAATATTTATCATCTGCTATAACAATACAGTGACTCAAAAACAACAAACAAATGGCTACAACTTAGCTAGCTATCTAGCTAGTCAGCTGACAGGCAAAATATGGCTAACAGTAGTTTTTTTAGCTAGCATAAAAAAAGCATAATATGCTGTACAATGACGAAAATATGACTAAAACATTGACAACTTCGTCAGGAACATGAGGTAACACATACTGTACTCACGGTTCTTGCATTTATGCACAGCACAGTGAAGGATAAACAGTTTGAACAATAATGTTAGAAAACCGGAGGTTCTCTGCACAGCCACAGCTGGCAAGCTGAATTTGGGAGTTAGGCTAACACTGACGAGCTCGTGCTTGCTGTGACATCATCAGTCACTCTTAAAGGAAACTGTCATAGGCCCATCCACTTGGGAGCCAGGCCGACCCACTGGGGAGCCAGGCCCAGCCAATCAGAATGTGTTTTCCACACAAAAGGGCTTAATTACAGACAAAAATTCTCCTCCGTACCCCCGCAGTTGAAGAAGCCGGATGTGGAGGTGGGACCAGTACTTTTACTGTTGCATTTATATTTTTGTTCAGTGTATAATTTTATGGGTTTGTTATAGAAAAATATGTTCTAATAGGATTCTGATTGGGGTGACAAAATCCTACAAGATTTATCAAAAACCTATTGGTTCCAATCAGATTACTTTTGATTATCCAATAGGATTCCAATAGGATTCTGATAGAGGTAATACAAAATCCTAGAGGATTGCCAAAATTATATAGGGTCCAATAGGATTACTTTTGATTCCCAATAGGAAAACATGTAATCCAATAGAATTCCAATAGGATTATGATAGAGGTGACAGAACATCCTATAGGACTGCGAGAACCCTATAGGACCCAATATCATTACTTTCCATTTCAAATAGGAAAAAAGTTGTCCAATAGGATACCAATAGGATTCTGATAGAGGTGACACAAATCCTATAGGATTGTGAGAATCTGATAGGATTCTATTGGAAAAAAAATCACACATTTTTTGATTTGGGATTCCACCAGGGAAGACAGGTTGAAGCTTTTCATAACACCTCGGATAATTTGCATCATCTCAACCCTCATGTTCTGGCTGAGGTGATCCCCTTCTCTCCTTCTTTCCTCTCTCTCTCTCTCTCTTCCAATTAGAGGGACGGAGGGATGAGGGGGTGACCGGCAGACGGGAGTCTTCTTTAAACGCCTCTTCTTAGGTCGGCCATTATGGTGTGTGCCACTAACTCCCCTGATGGAATGAAATGTAATTAGTGGATTACAGTAGTCGGACAGCACTGCAGTTGGGGAACATTTACTACCAATGGAGGTGTTTTAAATTGATATGCTCTAATTCACAGTGTAGTCGTCATTAGATAATCGAGCTATATGAACATTATTAATCCTGACTTTTTGACAACATCGATTAATCAAGTATATCGGAAAGCTTTGGCTAGAGACCAATCTTGGTGCTTTGAACGCATTAAGAACAACGGGTGGCGCACAGTCGCCCGTCGTTCAGAAGATGACTACTCTCAAGCCAACACAGAGAGGGATATAAAGCATTACTGCGGAATACCAAGGATTTGGTAAGTTTGGAAAATGGTTTTTGAACATTCTTTGCGTGCACGCCTAAAAACGAGGAGTGTGTAATTGTGGTGAACGCTTGGCTTGCAAATGTATAGCTGCGTGCAGACCAGAGGCAAAGTTTGCATGTTATTCTAAAACGACAGTACTAAACTATCCGTCGATGGGATGTTTTATGAATAGAGAAAGTAACCATCAGGGGAGGATGACGCCTGTGTAAAATGTCATCCAGTAAATAGGCTACGTAGCCTCTACTCATGATGTCATAGAAAGTACAAAGCAGGCCTATTAATAGGCAACATTTCAATAAAAAGTCTATTCTGATTTGAAAGCAAAGTGAAGCACACATTTTTCTCCAGTTCTCTATGATCCGTTTGAAAGGGAATATGCTATACAATTTAAATCACAACATATGTTTATTATATATGTGTCCTTTTTGGCAGACCTGTTGCCAGAGCGTTAAAAGAAAGGAAGATTAGGCAACTTGCCAAAAACAAGACCTCTTCTCTGTTATGTCTGTCTCCTCTTTACCGGAATGGAAACAACTCCTGCTGGAGCGAAAGAGGAGGGAGGAGGAGGAGCGAGAGAAGAGAGAAAAAGAGGAGGAGGACAAACTCGCCAGCATGCCTGCCTGGAAGCGAGGGATCATCCAGAGGAGGAGAATGAAACAGGAGAGTTTCGGGGACAAGGAGAGGGAGGGCCCCCTCCAAGTCAAGGAGGGCAGGTCCTCCTCTGATCCTGCGAGTGACCTGGACAGCTCTACACTAGTGCAGCTGGAAAGTGAACCACCACTCAGCCCAGACATCACAGGGCCTTGGCTGGATGAAGAGGCTAAACCGCAGAGTCTGGTGTTAAAGGAGACCATCATCCCTGTTGGACAAAACTCATTCATTCGCACACATGGCGGATGGAGGAGGGGAAGAGAAGCAGAGAGGGCTGGGGAAATGGGCCACGAGAAAGGGAATGAGGAGGAAATAGAAGTAGGGAGAGAGAGGGAAAAGGAGAAAGAAAGAGGCCACGTCAAAGGTCATGATGGAGAGTCTGGGAAGGGAAGAGATATAGAAATACAAATAAAGCGATACAGGGAATGGAGTGGGGGCAGAGAAAGGGACAGAAGTGCCGGGAGAGAGGCGAGCCGGGATACTGTGAGGGACAGGGAAATGGATTGCCCGAGGGGGAGAAAAGAGAAGGAGAGGGAGGAGGGAACACCCAAGTACCCCTATCCACTAGTCCCAGGCCTTCGTACCATCAGAGCAGACAACATCATCATTATTGAACAGGACAGAAAGGGAAGTGATGAAAGGAGAGGTAGAAGGAGAGAGTCAGAGAGGGAGCGGGAGGTGATGGAAGAGGAGCAGGAAAATAGAGATGTAACGATGGACCTCAAGGAGTTTCTGGCTGGTGGAGGGAGTGTCACAGAGATCCGAGCATCAGAAATATTGATCATTAAACCCTTAGCTGGCACTGAGGACTCAAGAAGTGTAGGTCTAAAAGGGACAGGCAGGGAAGGAGATGGAGAAAGAGGGAGAGATGCAAAGTGCAATAAAGATGGAGGGAAGGACTGTGAGCGGCAGCTGGAGAGAGAGGTGGCATGGTTGATGATGAAAGATAAAGAGAGGGAAAACTTGAGGGAGAAAGACCGACCACGGACACAAGTTGCTTCTTCAGAAAAAGAGGATAGGAGATATGGTGACACAGATGACAGTATCCACAACGAGAGAGGAGTTCGGGTGAGTGAGCTGCTGAGTAAATTTGGGGAGCATACAAAGAAATTCAGAGAACATCCAAAACCCCCGTCCCGGTCTAAAAGCTCAGAGTGTTTCATCCGGCCTGGCAGGGACAGAGAAACGTTTTGTCTGGATGAGGACGATGATGGAGACAGGAGAGGGGAGGAGAAACATGCAGGATTCAGGGGTGTGCCCAAGCGGTCATTCAGTTTCTCTGACCGTGTGATATGCGCAAAGGAGAACGGCATACAGGATGAGGGGAACCATGATAGGAAGGTGGTGGAGAGGACATATTCAGACAGGAGGGTGGCAGGAAGGGGAGATGTAGTGGAGGGGGAATGGTCAGAGAGAGGAGGCAAGCAGGGGTGCTGGACCTGTCTTTCAGATAAAAAGCGGGCAGGGAAGCATAGAGAGGGATGCATAAAAGCAGACAGGGCGGTAGGGGGACAGCATGAGAGACAGCCTGCTTTGGAAAGTAACGCCGGAAAAGAGATTGACCGTTGGCTCGAGAGAGTAACAGGAGTGGAGTTAGATTTTAGTAACAAGGGGACAGAGGAACTAACAGAGAATATGTATGGGGAGGTAGGGTTTACAATGGCCTCAGTTAAAAACACAGAGGCCTCATTTGCGCGAAGAGTGCCCATCAAACATGATGGGCGAGAGAGAGCAGTGGAAAGAGAGGTAAGGCAAACGAGAGAAGAAAGTGAGAGAGGGATGGACAGGGCGAGGAGCAAAGAGAGAGAGGGGGTGGGTGGAAGACAGGCAGAACCTCAAGTGCGGGAGAGAAGGGGGTCAGACTTTAGGAGAGGATTAGATTCTAGGGACATGACGAGGGTATCAGAGGTAAGGGACTGCACAATTTCAGTTGAGACAACTCAGCAAAACTGTGTGATCACCCTCTCCGTAGACAGAGCCAGTCCTCCTCAGTCGGTCGATAGTCATTACAAACACATGTCAGCTTTTACAGAGTGCTCATCAACCTTGCTCAGCACTGTGGCACATAAAGGAACAGACTGGCATAGTAGTCAAGGAGCAACGGGGCACCATTCAACCCAGTCACCACTGTCACAGCACACAGAGGATCTTATCAACAAGATAGAGAGTGTGGGGGGGAAAGGGAATGAACGTGACAATCACAAAGGGACCCAAACCTCGATGCAGGATAGCAAAAGCGTGATGAGGGAGGACACAGAGACTGAGAGAGGGAGCAAAGCTTATAGGGAGCCAGGTGAGGTAAGCAAGGACATCACACATCCACCTGGCGCACACGTGCGCAGTCATGTTTATCCCAAAAAGTCAGTTCAGGAAGTGACCCCTAAGTGTCCTAAGTCTCCAAAGTGCGTTGCCTCAGTTGGAATCCCTCCAATGCCACTTGAGATACACATACCCAGAACAGTGTTCTATGGTGTGGGGGAGGCAAGCCTCCAAAGCGAATACGACCAGAGCTGCGAAGGAGAGGGAGGGAAAGGTGTGGAGGGGAAGGACAGTTGGAGGATTGGCAAGCCCTTGTCTCGCATCGAATCCTTGCGAGAGAAAATCCAACAGAGAGAGAAGGAGAGGCGGAGGAACATGGAGGGAGTGGCAACGACGGGGGATTATGGAGATGCGACTGAGGGGACAGAAAAGGCTGGGACTAGAAGGACTAGAAAAGCTTCAAGTTCAGACTGGTGTGAGGAAGGAGAGATAGGGAACGAAATTAAGCGAGAGAGACAGAGACAGGAAGGCTCTGCACCGCAGACAACATCCACTCAGTTTGACGTCACACAGGAAGTGAGCGTGTCGAAAGCCGTCTCCCAGCTTCCTGTTCCTCTCTTGTTCTCGCAAGCTGTCAAAGGAGAGAAAGAAACCGGGGGGATCTCCATCGCAGCCTGTGAAGTAGCCTTGTTCAGCTCTCACACGACTGAGAGAGGGGAAGATCCAACCAAACATGTACTAGCGGAGTTAGGGTGCGACAGGGGTCGGCAGAGGAAACAGAACAGCGGAGGCAGAGGAGGTAGAGGAGAAGAAGGAGAGGATAAACTCTCGGAGGAAGAGTACAGGCTGCATTATCTGCCTCCTTCACACTCTCCCGCGCCCTTAGACTCGCTCTCCCCCTCTCTGCTTCACCCTCCCTCTCTTGCTGAGATGAGCCGGATCTATAACTTGAAAACGCCGGGGTCCAGGACGGCGGTGTGCATGAGTGACAGGACCGTGGATAGGCCTATCCCATCACACACTCCGAAGGTACAGTCCCACATATCCGCAGAACAACAGGAGCCATGCAGTCCAGAGAGATCAGTTGGGAGGCTGATACAGAAGCAGCTGTGGGGTGGTGGTGGGGCATCTGGGAATAAAGCCTCTTCCAGCCATGAGACGTCCGGACTTCAGACTGCACAGCGTCAGGTGGAACAGCTTCAGTTGCGAGAACAACAGGAAGTACAGAGACTATCACATGACGACAACGCAGCACGGCCGTCTCTTGGACAAAATAATAATTTGAAAGATAAAGAGTCTAAAGCTCAGCAAAGCCCTAGAATATCACGCAACCAGCCTAATAAGGAACCCCAGCAGACGCATCCGAGGCAAAAGGACCAGCAAACAATCCTAAGTCCCAGAAAATCTCAGTCCAATCTGCAACTGCACTCTGAAAGGCCTCAACCCAAGCAGGCCCAGTCCAACCAACCCAAACAGGCCCGATCCATTACCATCAACTCCAGATCTCTCCTGACCCCCTCTCCTGAGAACTCATTACACCCAGACCAGGGAGTCCCAACCCCCCCATCAGCTTCGCCATCCCAGTCCCCCTCCGTCTCTCCCTCCCCTTCCCCTTCTCCGACCCATTTCACCATCAGAAGCCTCTCTGGAGGCCAGCAGGTCAAGAGGGGCACCACCATCACCATCACCCCCAGGAAGCCTGTTGGAGGGGCAGCCGTGGAAGCAGTTTCAGTATCCTCGGGACCCCTGGCCAATACGTCTGCCCAGTCCCAGATGCCTGTCCTAACCGAGGAAGTAGAGAGAGGCAAGAAGAGGTACCCCACCGCGGAGGAGATCGAAGTGATCGGTGGGTATCAGAACCTGGACAAGTCCTGCCTGGCCAAGACTTCCAAAGCATCTCCCAAAGGGGTGAGTGTAGACTGCCTTTTGGCATATTGCAGCCCGTGCACTACAAATTGCATTGATGATGTATCGCATCTTGTAGTGGCGATCATGGATCCCATCATCTAAGGTTGTGTTTAATAAAGACCCAATTGGTAAAAAAAGAAAGAAAGAAATAGCAGAAATAGAATAGACTATCAGTATGTTATGGGATAAGATCGATGATAGTGTTTTGAGTTGTCACACTCATGACGGTGACTGTCAGAAAACATCACCTCTTCCCTACTTGCTTCCATTTGAACCTTTTTATCACCAGTCCCCAGAATGCCCCCCCCCCCCCCCCCCCCCCACTATCATGTAGAATCCCCTTTCGCTAGCATTAGAACATCCTGTTTGGTTGAACTGAGGAGTTAGAGCACGTCGACTGAGCTAAGCCTGTTAAAGCCTTATCAAGCACGACATCATGATTCCCAGGTGTAAAGTAGCCTGCTAGTAGCAGTGGCTGTGTGGTCTCATTTACTAGTAGACTAATTATAAACCCTTTAGAAATCATTTGTTAGGGTTAACCGTAATGTATAGAATTACCAGTCACTTTCAAATTAGCCTTCATGTAACACTTGGGGCCAGGAGGGGTAGAGAGGAAATCACACCGACAACTAGAGCCACCCTTCCTCCTCCCCCGTATCTCTTTCGGTCTGTCTGACCGGAGGTTTTGCAGAGACGAGGTGTGTGGGTTGTGAATCAGTCATCACTTCTTTCTGTTTCATATAGAAAAGACGAGTTATCTCACAAAAGTTTTCAAAAATCTTTTTAACATTGCGTCCCCTTTTCGATGAAAACATTTTGGACCCATAGCCTGTTGGAGACAGGATGCTTCCGGGTACCATTTCAGACACAGAAGAGCCTTTTAGAGTACTGTAATTAGGACGCCCGCATAACAAAGTGGCTCATCAGGGCAGAACTAAAGACAAGGCTGGCAGTCTCCCCACTCAAATAGAGCAAGAGCTTTAGAGTGGGATGAGCCTGGTACAGTCTGTTTATATAGTAAGTTAGACCAGAATGTGCATATCTAGAGCAATTACTATATACAGTATACTTATTGTGTATGGTTTATGTACTGTACTTCACTCAGACAGCATGACCTTTAGTATAAAGCACGTTGCTATTGTACTTTGCCTATCAGCATCTTGTTTCCTTTCGTTTTCTGTCCATAATGTAAGATGCTACCCAGTTCCCGAACTGCGTCACACCATTATATTGCAGGTTACTTCCTCTGCCAGATCCTGTCTTTCAATGAGTCTGCCGTTGTTCGCCTTCCCGACAAGTCTTCCTTTGTATTTTCCTGTTTCTGCTGAGTTTGTTTTGCTGCATTGGAATTTTGGCAGACGTTGACCTATTGGCATATAGCAGCATTTGCAGGGTAGGAACGAAATGAATAGTCTCGCAATGCCAATGCCATCCTTTCAAGGCTTGTTGAAATATGGGAATGAGTGATAACACCTCAAATGAAAAATAACTAACTTGTTCATTTAGCAATGGCACTATAGTTGAGGAAGCTCTCGCCATGTTTATTGGGTAGTATTTGCAACATTGACTATTGATGCTGTCCTACTGTAACCTAATTTCCAATTGATACTTTTTCAAATGGGGTCATCAAGCCCAATTTTGGTGCGACTGAGGAGGAACAGCCTCTCATTTGTCAGTGAAAGAGGAGGGTGGGATTAAACAGTGTAGTGTGGGGAAACTCAACCACTTTGTGATTCCCTAGCTGACACTGCCTGTCTGAGTCCCTGGTCAAAACGAGTGCACTTTACAGAGAAACGGGTGACATTTTGCATGCATTCACTGGATATTAGCTCTCATTTCCTCTTTCAGGCCTGCTCACTTCCTCTGAATGATAGAGACAGAGGAATAGCAAATATAGGGGAGAGTGGGGTAAGTTGAGCCAAGCAGTTAGTTGAGCCACCCCTTGTTTCTAAGAAACCATACACAAGATTAATCACGTGACCAAATATTTAGGAAGAGGTCATCATTTCATGGAGTCTATGAAGGAAGAAACCACATGGAACATGTGGTAAGCAAGTTAGTTAAAAAAAAATTAAAAGATTTTCACAAACTCAAATGAATATATTGTGTTGTAGGTTTCATGAGGCTTGTATCTAAACCAAATGTTAGAGTTTTAAGATTGTTTTATACATCCGTTGGGGTCTTTCTAAGCTACAATATGAGGTCCTAACCCTAGCATGAAAGTGCCTCCTAGCTGTGTGGGCTAATATATAGTCGTCAAAATGTTTGCCTTGGGATAAGTTGAGCCAATGGCCATGGGGTAAGTCAGGGTTTCCCAAACTCAGTCCTCTGGACCCAAAGGGGTTCATGTTTTGGTTTTACCCCTACAAATCTGATTCAATTAATCAAAGCTTGATGATGAGTTCATTATTTGAATCAGCTGTGTAGTGCTAGGGGAAAAAAACAAAACGTGCACCCCTGTTGTCCCCAGGACAGAGTTTGGGAAACGCTGGGGTAAGTTGAGCCAATGGCCACCAAGCCCCATTCAAATGATGATTACATTTTGCCAGTTTTATGCATAGTATTTTTGCCATGTATCATGCATATGAACTAAAGATAGTGCATTTGTATTGTGACAGAGCAGACATCATCATGCCCCATGTTTACAAACGTAAACAAGCAGGGGTGTAGCCCCTCCTTGAGGTTCTTGAGAGTTCACACATGGAATTGAGAGAAGGGAAAAAGTCAATTCGAGCAGCAGCAAGGGATGAAAACATTTTACTGAATGACACTGAAGAGGTACATTGACAAAAAAAGAAATGTACCTGTTCGAAAGAGAGGCTATGATAGAGTAGCAGAGGCACACAAGGTCTTATCTGATGACATGGAGTCTGAGATGATAAACATATCAAGAATCTTGCGAACCAATTTCATGGGCTTAGTAGCCTCAAATGCAGAGAACTTGCCTACAAATTGGCACATCGAAACAACATCCCTGTCCCAGACAAGTGGTCAAGAAATGGGAGGATAAGTGATATTGAACAGAGAGATCTATATCTGAATGTAGGTATACATTTAGGATATACAATATACCACTCCCCCATTTCATTCATTAAACTTTGACCTACCAGCACCATCACCCACTTACCTCAAGGCTGCTCAACTTACCTGTCACTATGCTCAAGAGACCACTTTATTTGGACAAGCTATGTTTTCAAAACTGTTATGTTTACATTAATTCAGATTATTTCCAGGGATACAAAACATCCTGAAATATATAGATATCTTTGTTAGAAAGAATACCATATTTCCCTTGACGTAGTGACGCTGAATGTAAAAAACGGCTCATCATACCCCGATCTCCCCTAAAGACACTGGTTTTGAGTGAATAAATTATGCAGGGTTGTTTATTAATCGACTATGATACAGAATGTGGATTATGACAAAGTATCACCCTCTGTAACTGAATGGACATACTCTGACCGAAATCATCCAAAGATATCCAAACCTAATTGTGTGGATATATTTGGATGATTATTTGGATCATTCACCTGAATGAATCTCACCCACTCAGTCCACACTGAGTAATGAGAAAAACCCCAAGAATCGTTTCTTTGGTATCTGTTCGGCACCAAATCGTGTAATGTACTCCTCCTAGCTGTTAAGCACAGATCTCCTTTACTATAGTCGTCCTGCCGTAACTCTTCCGTAGCCTATTGGTGATTCCTGGCCACCTGTTGCTCACGTTGCTGTCCTTGAGACTGTTTGCCGTCAGCTCCTCCGAGCAACAGCATCATCTCACAGAGGGGGGTGACTTATGCTCTCCTCCTCATCCTCGGTCAGATCTTTTCTCTCCACCCTCTTCAATCCCTAGGCTCCCTTGGCACATCTATTTCTCTCAAACTAGACCAAGGTACCATTCTCGTCGACAGTGGCTGCCCCACATCCTGTGTAAGACATTTTTCGAGTATTCGTAAAGGTTCCCGGTGTGACTATTTTATTTTTATTTAACCTTTATTTAACTAGGCAAGTCAGTTAAGAACAAATTCTTATTTACAATGACGGCCTACCCCGGCCAAACCCAGACAACGCTGGGCCAATTGTGCGCCGCCCTATGGGACTCCCAATCACGGCCGGATGTGATACAGCCTGGATTCGAACCAGGGACTGTAGTGCACTGAGATGCAGTGCCTTAGACTGTGTGCCACTTGGGAGCAGCGATTGACACAGTGCGCCTCCTTTCTTCCTCATTCTCTCTCTCTGGTTCTCTGTCTGTCCTCCATGTTCTCCCTTGCTGTGTTAGCCTGGGTTAATCAGTTCAGTAAGGGATTAGCCTCCTGGGCCTGAGCTTCATTCGTCTAACTTCTCTCACACCAGTTTATTATCAGGAGTGTGTGGGCAGTCAGTCTGTTGTGAATATAAATGTACTACACCGACCTATAATATAATGTACTATAACGACCTACACATACATCCCAGGAGCCAGGTTTTACTTCCTGTTGGGTCCAGGTGTCACGATCTTCGTAAAGATGAGACCAAGGCGCAGCGTGAGTAGAGTTCCACATATTTTTAATAAATCGAAACTCACCAAAACAAATAAAGAACAAACGAAACGTGAAGCTACTGGTATGCACTCAGGCAACTCAATGTAGACAAGATCCCACAATACAAACGAGGAAAATGGCTACCTAAATATGATCCCCAATCAGAGACATCGATAAACAGCTGTCTCTGATTGGGAACCATATCAGGCCAACATAGACATACAAAACCCCTAGACATACAACACCCCTAGACATACAAAAGCCCTAGACATACAAAAACCCTAGACATACAAAACTAGCGTACCCACCCTAGTCACACCCTGACCTAACCAAAACGCAGTGTCCTTGCTAAGTAAACAAACTGTAGGTTACACACATTTTTGGCAGGGAGGGTCCGACTCAGTACAACCTAATTATGTCGTTTTTATGGGTGCCTTCACCATCTCCCTTTCAATTGAAATAAGGGCAACACTGAAAGTAAAGGTTATTGTTCTTGAAGCATGTCCATCCTTATTATTATAACACTGCAATGTGGTCAGGCTGTCTGTAAGGGTGTGGCTCATTTGTGTGCACTGTACTAAGCCTCTCTCCTGTGTCTGTCTTGTTTGCCCCCTCCAGGGGAAGGTGTGCTTCGACGAGACCCAGCTGGAGCAGGTGTGTGAGTACCCATCAGAGACCTCCATGTTTGACTCCACCCACTACCCCTTACTTGGTCAGGAAAAAGGGAGGGAGGAGGAGGTGCAGGAGGAAGAGGAGGAGGAGAGAGGAGTGCTTGTGTCCAGGAGCAGCAGGAATGTGGGGGCAGCGGCTGGCCTGAGAGTGCTGAGAGTGGGTCAGTATATGTCACTTCCTTACAAATACACTACATGACCAAAAGTATGGGCATTAATATGGAGTTGGTCCCCCCTTTGCTGCTATAACAGCCTCCACTCTTCTGGGTAGGCTTTTCACTAGATGTTGGAACATTGCTGCAGGGACTTGCTTCCATTTAGCCACAAGAGCGTTAGTGCGGTCGGGCACTGACGTTGAATGATTAGGCCTGGCTCGCAGACGGCGTTCCAATTCATTCCAAAGGTTTTCGATGGGGTTGAGGTCAGGGCCCTGTGCAAGCCAATCAAGTTCTGCCACACCGATCTCAGCATTTTTGTATGAACCTTGCTTTATGCACAGGGGCATTGTCATGTTGAAACAGGAAAGAGCCTTCCCCAAACTCTTGCCACAAAGTTAGAAGCACAGAATCGTCTAGAATGTCATTGTATGCTGTAGCGTTAAAATGACCATTCACTGGAATTAAGGGGCCTAGCCCGAACCGTGAAAATCGGCCCCAAACCATTATTTTTCCTCCACCAAACTTTACAGTTGGCACTATGCATTGGGTCAGGTAGCGTTCATCTGGCATCTGCCAAACCCAGATGTATCCATCGGACTGCCAGATAGTGAAGCATGATCACTCCAGAGAGCGTGTTTCCCATGCTCCAGTCTAATGACTGCAAGCTCTACACCACTCCAGCCAACGCTTGGAATTGCACATGGTGATCTTAGGCTTGTGTGTGGCTGCTCAGCCATTGATACCCATTTCATGAAGCTCCTGACGAAAAGACGTTGCTCCTGACGAAAAGACGTATCAGGAATCAAGGTAAGATGCAGACACGTCGAATTGACAATGGTTTAATATTCCAACAGGGGCAGGCAATAGACAGGTCAAGGTAGGGGTCAGTCAACCAGAGGTGGGGCAACAGTACCGGACGGCAGGCAGGCTCAGGGTCAGGGTAGGCAGAGGTCAACAATCCAGAAGTGGGGCAAAGGTACAGGTCAGCAGGCAGGCTCAGCGTCAGGGGCAGGCAGAGTGGTCAGGCAGGCGGGCTCAGAGTCAGGACAGGCAAGGGTCAAAACCAGGAGGGCGAGAAAAAGGAGAGACTGGAAAGAACAGGAGCTGAGAAAAAACGCTGGTTGACTTGACAAACAAGACGAACTGGCAACAGACAAACAGAGAACACAGGAGACAAAGGGCTGTGAGACATAGGTTTGACTCTGGACACATGAAAGGTGGGATGTATACGAAGAGTACTGGGCAACAGAAGATTAACAGCAGAGGGGCTAATAATCTTGAAGATGGGAAATCTCCAAGAGGGCACAGAACACCTTCCAGAACCGGGACAAGAACTGAGGCCCCCAGTCGGAGACCATGTCCGCGGGCAGTCCATGGATCCAGAAGAGGTGCTGCACCATGAACTGGGCCGTCTCCTTGGCCGAGGGTAGTTTAGGGAGAGTGATGTAGTGAGCGACCTTGGAAAACCGGTCAACCACAGTCAGGATGGCAGTGTTGCCCTCAGACGGGGGAAGACCCATGACGAAATCCAGGGATATGTGGGACCAGGATCGGTGAGGGGCAGGCAGTGGTTGCAGAAGACCAGCCGGCGCTTGCCGAGAAGCGCCGTTTTGAGCACAGGCTGTACAGGCATATACAAACGCGGCGACATCCGGAACCATCGTTGGCCACCAAAAGCGTTGTCGCACGAAGGCCAGGGTCCGATGGGACCCCCGGTGGCAGGCAAGCCTGGAGGAATGGGCCCACTCCAGGACCGCAGAGCGGACAGCGTCAGGCACAAACATCCAATTATCAGGGCCCCCCCAGGGTTCGGCTGGGACCGCTGCGCCTCTCAGACCTGTTTCCCTATACCCCAGTTGAGTGCCGTCACCAAGCACGAGGTGGGATTCCAAGCACTCTACGCTTGTTCCCACACGGCAGTAGCCCAGGTGAGAGCCCTCCCGGTCATCAGCGTGATGAGGTAGGCTATCTTGGAGCGATCTGAGGGGAAGGAGGAGGGCTGAAGCTTGAAGACGAGGACACACTGATCTAGGAACGCCCGACAGGTGCTCGGCTCTCCATTGAAGCGTTCCAAAGGAGGTAAGTGGGGCTCCCGAGAAGGTGGAGTGACCGATGAGACGGAGCTGCTAGTACTTCGCGGCTGAGCCGTTGTTGCTCCCAGACATTTCCACTTCACAATAAAAGCATTTACAGTTGACCAGGGCAGCTCTAGCAGGGCAGAAATTTGACGAAGTGACTTGTTGGAAAACTGTGCCATGTTGAAAGTCACTGAGCTCTTCAGTAAGGCCATTCTATGGCCAATATTTGTCTATGGAGATTGCATGGCTGTGTGCTCGATTTTATACACCTGTCAGCAACGGGTGTTGCTATAATAGCTCGAATCCAGTCATTTGAAGGTGTGTCCACATACTTTTGCATTTATAGTGTAGCTGAATACCTGTGCAAACCATTGCAAAACATTCTGCAACGAAACCAAGCGTTTCTTATTGGACAAGTCTAGGTTAGTCCCTCTCAGTTTTCGCCCGTCTGCATCCGTTTGGTTTCTAGTGAATACACCCCTCAGTCATGAAATGTGGTTGTCCTGTCTGAATTATGGTTGTCCAGTCATGAAATGTGGTTGTCCAGTCATGAAATGTGGTTGTCCAGTCATGAAATGTGGTTGTCCAGTCTGAAATGTGGTTGTCCAGTCATGAAATGTGGTTGTCCAGTCATGAAATGTGGTTGTCCAGTCATGAAATGTGGTTGTCCAGTCATGAAATGTGGTTGTCCAGTCATGAAATGTGGTTGTCCAGTCTGAATTGTGTCTCATAACTCCTCTTTATCTCTCTATTTTACAGATGAGTCTTGCCATCGGTAGACATCAGTCGGCTCGCCAAATTGCTCAAGTAATGTGGTTAAGATTAGATTTTATCTTGCAATATGACTTTTGTTTTCCTGTATTTTGTTTCTTTGAAATGATTCATTTAATGTTTGTAATCTTTTTTGATGTACAATGTTTTATTTTACATAGGATCAGGGACTATTGGTTTTGAATAAAAAATAACCGTTTTATGTAGTTTGTGAGATGAATATGTAACGATGTGCGCTGAGAGTCAGGAAGCAAATTCAGGGAGTGAGTGTTTTAATAAATATATGCAACATAATACAAACCATGAAACACGAACAACGCACAGACAAGAAACTGAAACAGAAACAATAACGCCTTGGGAAGGAACCAACGGCAGTGACATATAGGGAATGTAATCAGGGAAGTGATGGAGTCCAGGTGTGTCTGATGATGCGCAGGTGCGCGTAACAATGGTGACAGGTGTGCGCCATAACGAGCAGCCTGGTGACCAAGAGGCTGAAGAGGGAGCACACGTGACAGAATGGTGGAGCCTCAACTCCTCTATTTCAGTGTAAAAGTGTAAAGACAATATGAAAACATGGTACATATTGTAGCCTATAAGTTTTACTATATACACTGGTTGTATTTTTACTATCAGGTGTGTACTATGGGGTGATGATCACATGTCTATGCAAGTTAGTGGATTACAATGTATGGTAAAAAGGGTCCGGTCAGTTTAGTTTTAGTTAGCTTAGTTCAACAACACAACGTCTCTACTGTATATAAACTCTGCATCAGCACTGTAACGATTCACTGTGCATTCCAAATGACACTCTATTCCCGATAGGGCTCTGGACAAAAGTAGTGCACTATAACGGGATTAGAATGTCATTTTGGACGCATCCTCAATGATGCTAACAGTATATCATCTGGTCCCTGTGCCTGCTGGATTTGCTCATACAGATTATATAAGAACAGGTCATCTACAAGTCCAAGATGAATTTTGAGCCTTGTGAACACCCCTCATATGTAGTTTCTGGCAAACCATGGCTATATGTAACATCATGACAATTCTCTTTTGTTCAATTACTGTTTCTGTTTGAACCACAAAATGGATTTCAGCTAGCCTTAATGCAGATTATTGAAAATACTGATGATACATTATGGAATAATCACCAATACACATTATTATAATATTTTTTTTTATGTTTCACTGTTTGCCCTTTAGTGGAATTAATGTGGTAGAATGAAAAAGAGTAGTATATCTACTGTATCTGTACTAATTTGACTGCATAGTTTTGAATGGAAAAGGTATTATGTTTGTGTCTCTGGTGTTATTATGTGAGACTACAGCACATGGGTGATGTGGGTGAAAACAGGATTTAAGGGATGTTTACAACATTTAATCCATAGAAGGGTCCTTTGGAGGAAGGGTTGGTGACATATATTTGGCATTTGTATCTAAAAGCATAATTGAGAAATAATTCATCAAAGTTGGCATATTTATGAAATGTTGATCTTACACAGGTCTCTTTTAAGACTCCATTATGTTTTTCTGTAGGTGCTACAAAGCAAACATTGGTGTCATATGAAGCTTTACCGCTTGCTCTGTAATATGAGTAGTATTTTGTTTTCAATAACAATTTTCTTGCATTAATTTATGAATACTGAAAAATAAGTATATTTTTTGATTTAGCAATTTTTTCTATATATTGTTGAACGTAATATATATACTCTATGGACATATCAAAGTTCTCTGCTACTTTTAGAGTTATTATCCAATTTGTAAGCATTAAGAACAGAGTGAATGTGAAAATTGATTCAAAATGGTTGCCCACTGCTGGTGATTTGCAGGATGTACAATATGTTGAAAGATTTGCCCAATATTCTTTTCTATATTCTATATTCTTGTTTATATTATATTCATTCATTCATGTAAGAAAATTGTTATTGAAATCAAAATACCACTCATGTTTCAAAGTAAGTGGAAAAGATTTATAAGACACAGGTTTTTGTAGCACCTACATATGAAACATTATGGCGTCTTAAAGGAGGCCTGGGTAAGGCCAAAATGTAATAAATAGGACAACTTCGATGAAGTATTTCTCAATTCTGCTTTTAAACACAAATGTAAAATATATGTCAACCATCCTTCCTCCAAAGAAGCATTCTATGGATTAAATGTTGTGAAAATCTCCCAAATCATGGTATTTTTTCATCCTGGTTTTGTGAGGAATCACCGACATCCCAAATAAGGGCACAAACGTTATAATGGCTCCATGGGATGCTGTAATCTCAATTTTAGATGAAAAATAATCTAAATTAAGAATATCGGATTTATGGTATATCTGATTTATGCTCCCAAGTGTGCAATTTTAATACTTGGATTTATTCTGTTTTTTATTGTGGTCGAAGAAGCTGGCTTCATGAGAGAAAAACATAAAATAAATGATTTGAAACCAATTGAAGTGTCATGATGGGTTGTGTAGACGTGACTATGCATACGTTTATGTTTCAAGGATATTTAGAGAGTATGTGATATTATCATGTCATGGTGGGACTTCTAGTGCACAAACGTGGCTGCATCGATGCAATGATTTACAATCACAGCACAGAGGTTACAGTCTGGCTGTCCAAACCAATGATGTATATAAATCCTGGATTACTGTTGCTATGTACTGACCAATGACAGGCTTTGAAGACACCGGTCAGCCTTATTGACACTCCTCAGAAAATAAGTAATCCACAGGAATGAATAGAATTCTACGCTATTTCAATTAAATGTTTAAATGACAAAATTAGATGTATTTAAGTATTTTGTGTGTTGTAGTACGGACAGTAACGTTAGTACTTTCAAAAATTCTACTTTAAGGAAAATGTTTTAATATTTTTCTTACATTTTTTTGTTTAGCTCTCATAATATAATTTAGAAGTATGCACTGAGTTGTCCGTAAAATAATAAACGTGTCAAAAACAAATGTAGACATTAATAAGTGCATTTCTATAGCTTCCAAAATATTTTTTACAATGGTGGTGGAGGGCCCAGATGGAGGCACGGTGGCTTCAACACAGCACCCCCTGTCAGTCATCTAGTGCAGTGTTTAGGAAAAAAAGAAGTCCAATAGGATTCTTATAGAGGTGATACAAAATCCTATAGGATTGCAAGACTCATATAGGGTCCGATATAATTATTTTTTATCTCCAATCGGGGAAAAAAGCAGTATAATAGAATTCCAATAGGATTCGATACAGGTGACACAAAATCCTATAGGACTGCGAGAATCTTACAGGATCCAATAGGAATACTTTTCATTTCCAATTGGAAAACATTAGTCCAATAGGATACCAAAATTATTCTGATAGAGGTGACACAAAATCCTATAGGATTGTGAGAATCCTATAGAATTCTATTGGAGAAATCACTAATCCTATAGGACTTTTTTTTAACTAGGGTGGATTGTTTAGCTTCATTGCGCAGGTAATAAACTGTATGCGCCAAACGAATAAGAAGTCGGAGAAATTGGATATCTTTGTGAATGCAGCTTAAAGGTTATTGGATCTGCAGGACTTCACGGCCAAAGCATTTCAGGCAATTCTGTCGCAACATGAATAGATTTGTAATCCGATTTTTAATAACCTTGCAAAAAAATCGAAAAACCTGTTTTCGCTTTGTCATTATGGGGTATTGTGTGTAGATTGAGGATTTTTTTTATTGATTCAATTTTAGAGTAAGGCTGTAACGTAACAAAATGTGGGAAAAGTCAACGGATCTAAATATTTTCCGAATGCACTGTATAATCCAGAGTTCCTTTCACTTTCTAAATCAAAAGGAAGATGAACAGAATCAATTTTGGATCAACAATTTGAATTATTTTCTTACCATAAAAAAACAACTACTGAAGATCCTGCTGTTTTTTTTTATTTTTACAAATGATGTCAGAGGCGCAAGTGTGAAACTCAGAGCACGGAGATGATCGACCAGTTTCCCTAAAGTGGGATCAAGTGGATTTTCCTCAGTCTTATGCTGATATTTAAATTATGAGATGTTGTGAACGCAGCAGTAGTCGAGAAACCTGCCTATTTTCCTTTAAAGTTCATAATGCCACGATTTCAAAGATCTACGATATCACAGAGAAGTTTATTATCTCACATCTCGGGAAACGATTTGTAATGTTGTGCTTCTTGTTCAAGTAATTCATGCAAATGTTGGGTTTTTAAGCTAGCATTCAATTGACTCCTTGAAGGAGTGTACCCAGAATGCACCAAGCGGCCCATTGAAAAGGTACGGGTAACGTACAGAATGGACATTAATGCGAATCAAATGGAGTTTCCCCATTTATTAAAGTAATAGCCCTAGGTGACCCCAAATAACATAAATGTTCAAACCACATATCAACTCATCATTGTTTATCTGGACATGCATGTAGGTTATGTCTGGATCCAGCCAGGAGTGATGCTTTTACTCCTCAGTGCCCTCCCAACCGGTGCCCCCGCTGGCCCAGACTCTGCAGGGCTACCTACGAGCACTGGAGCCCCTGATACCTGAAAAAGAGCTGGTCCACACCCGCAAGAAGATCCAAAAGTTTTGTGGAGAGGGGGGACTCGGTCCGCAACTTCAAGAGGGACTGGAGAGACGAGCTAGACACTTAAACATTTGGGTATGCAAACAATGTGGGAAATTGTGCACAATTTGTAACCGACTGATTTTCACGTAACTAGACTGAGACAAGAAAATATCAGTTTTGGATGACACCTTATAGTACACACAATGCATGATGCTAATTTCAAGTTAACTCTATGGCTCAAATTGCCTTTCCACAGCTGCCCTCCTTTATGGACTGTCCTGCATGATTGATGGTTGTTTTGCTGTTGTTCTCTTCTCTGTCCTCTATTGTAGATATCTGACTGCTGGGTGCAGTGGGCGTACCTGGAGAGCAGACAGCCCCTGCCCATGCATTCTAACCCAGCCATCTCCATGCCTAAGTGGGACTTCTCAGACTGGAGGGGCCAGCGTGTGTGAGTGTCGGCCGTCGCTCATCCCCGTCGCTCGCAGGAGAAAGAGACAGAGATTGTGTTGAAGGAGATCGAGGTGCCTTGTGAGGATCAGGCGACTAGTGGCTAATCTGCCTTTCCCATCCGTACTGGTAGTCAACGTACAATCGCTGGAAAATAAATGGGATGAACTAAAAGCACATATATCTTACCAGCGGGACATTATAAACTGTAATATCTTATGTTTCACAGAGTCGTGGCTGAACGACGACATTAATAACATACAGCTGGTGGGTTATACCTTCTATTGGCAGGACAGAACAGCAGCCTCTAGAAAGACAAGGAGTGGCGGGCTATGTATATTTGTAAACAACAGCTGGTGCACGATATCTAAAGAAGTCTCGAGGTTTTGCTCGCCTGAGGTAGAGTATCGCATGATAAGCTGTAGACCACACTATCTACCTAGAGCGTTTTCATCTGTATTTTTCTGTAGCCTTCTACATACCACCACAGCCCGATGCTGGCACTAAGACCGCACTCAATGAGCTGTATACAGCCATAAGAAAACAGGGAAACGCTCATCCAGAGGCGATGCTCCTAGTGGCCGGGGACTTGAATGCAGGGAAACATAAATCAGTTTTACCTCATTTCTATCAGCATGTTAAATGTGCAACCAGATGGAAAAAAAACTCTAGACCACCTTTACTTCACACACAGAAACGTGTAAAGCTCTCCCTCGCCCTCCATTTGGCAAATCTGACCATAATTCTATCCTCCTGATTCCTGCTTACAAGCAAAAATTCAAGCAGGAAGCACCAGTGACTCGGTCAGATGAAGCAGATGCTAAACTACAGGACTGTTTTGCTAACACAGACTGGAATATGTTCTGGGATTCTTCCGATGGCATTGAGGAGTACACCACATCAGTCACTGGCTTCATCAACAAGTGCATCGATGACGTCGTCCCCACAGTGACTGTACGTACATACCCCAACCAGAAGCCATGGATTACTAAAGGGTAGAGCTGCTGCTTTCAAGGAGCGGGACTCACCCGGATGCTTACAAGAAATCCCACTATGCCCTCTGACGAACAATCAAACAGAAAAATAATCAATACAGGACTAAGATCGAATCGTACTACACCGGCTCCGACGCTCGTCGGATGTGGCAGGGCTTGCAAACTATTACAGACTACAAAAGGGAAGCACAGCCAAGAGCTGCACAGTGACACGAGCCTACCAGACGAGCTAAATAACTTCTATGCTCGCTTCGAGTCAAGTAACACTGAAACATGCATGAGAACATCAGCTGTTCCGGACGACTGTATGATCGCGCTCTCCACAGCCGATGTGAGACCTTTAAACAGGTCAACATTCACAAGGCCGCAGGGCCAGACAGAATACCAGGATGTGTGCTCCGAGCATGCGCTGACCAACTGGCAAGTGTCTTCACTGACATTTTCAACCTCTCCCTGTCTGAGTCTGTAATATCAACATGTTTCAAGCAGACCACCATAGTCCCTGTGCCCAAGAACACTAAGGTAACCTGCTTAAATGACTACTGACCCGTAGCACTCGCGTCTATATCCATGACGTGCTTTGAAAGGCTGGTCATGGCTCACATTAACACCATTATCCCAGAAACCCTAGACCCACTCCAATTTGCATACCGCCCCAACAGATCCACAGATGATGCAATCTCTATTACACTCCACACTGCCCTTTCACACCTGGACAAAAGGAACACCAATGTGTGTCATGCCCTGATCTGTTTCACCTGTCCTTGTGATTGTCTCCACCCCTTCCAAGTGTCGCTTATTTTCCCCTGTGTTTCCTGTCTCTCTGTACCAGTTCGTCTTGTATGTTTCCAAGTCAAACAACGTCTTTCCCGTTCTCCTGCTTTTAGCATTCTCTTTTTTCTAGTTCTCCCGGTTTTGACCCTTGCCTGTTTCTGGACTTTATACCCACCTGCCTGACCATTCTGCCTGCCTTGACCATGAGCCTGTCTGCCATTCTGTACCTCCTGGACTCTGATCTGGTTTTGACCTTTTTGCCTGTCCACGACCATTCTCTTGCCTACCCCTTTGGATTAATAAACATTGTAAGACTCCAACAATCTACCTCCTGTGTCTGCATTTGGATCTTGCCTTGTGCCTTGAAAATGTGAGATTGCTATTCATTGACTACAGCTCAGCGTTCAATACCATAGTGCTCTCAAAGCTCATCACTAAGGTCCCTGGGACTAAACACTTCCCTCTGCAATTGGATCCTGGACTTCCTGATGGGCCACCTTCAAGTGGTAAGGGTAGGTAACAACACACCCGCCACACTGATCTTCAACACGGGGGCCCCTCAGGGCTGCGTGCTCAGTCCCCTCCTGTACTCCCTGTTCACTCATGACTGCACGGCCAGGCACGACTCCAACACCATCATTAAGTTTGCCGATGAGAGACCTGACCGTGTGGTGCAAGGACAACAACCTCTCCCTCAACGTGATCAAGACAAAGGAGATTATTGTGGACCACAGGAAAAGGAGCACCGAGCACTTCCCTATTCTCATCGACGGGGCTGTAGTGGAGCAGGTTGAAAGCTTCAAGTTCTTTGGCGTCCACATCACCAACCAACTAACATAGTCGAAGCACACCAGGACAGTCGTGAAGAGGGCATGACAAAACCTATTCCCCCTCAGGAGACTGAAGAGATTTGGCATGGGTCCTCAGATCCTTGAAAGGTTCTACAGCTGCACCACCGAGAGCATCCTGACGGGTTGCATCACTGCCTGGTATGGCAACGGCTTGGCCTCCAACTGCAAGGCACTATAGAGGGTAGTGCGTTCGGCCCAGTACATCACCGGAGCCAAGCTTCCTGCCATCCAGGACCTCTTTACCAGACGGTGTCAGAGGAAGGCCCTAAAAATTGTCAAAGACTCCAGCCACCCCAGTCATAGACTATTTTCTCTGCTACCGCATGGCAAGCGGTACCGGAGCACCAAGTCTAGGTCCAAGATGCTTCTAAACAGCTACTACCCACAAGCCATAAGACTCCTGAACATCTAATCAAATGGCTACCAAGACTATTTGCATTTCCCCCCCTACACTGTTGCTACTCTCTGCTATTATCTATGCACAATCACTTTAGTAGCTCTACCTACATGTACATATTACCTCAACTAACCAATGCCCCTGCACGTCAACTCGGTACCGGACCCCCTGTATATAGCCTCGCTATTGTTATTTTACTGCTGCTCTTTAATTATTTCTTACTTTTATTTCTTACTTTTTTTCTCTATTTTCTTAACTGCATTGTTGGTTAAAACTTCTTCAGGATCGGTGGGTCCCCTGCAGGAAGTTGAGCTATCTTAGACTAATGTGATTAGCATGAGGATGTAAGTAACAAGAAAATTCCTAGGACATAGACATATATGATATTTGCAGAAAGCTTCAATTCTTGTTAATCTAACTCCACTGTCTAAGTTACAGTAGCTAGTACAGTTAAAGAATACCATGCTATTGTTTAAGGAGAGTGCACAGTTTTGAACATGAAAAGTTATTAATAAACCAACTAGGACTGCACATTTGGGCAGTCCTAATACAAAAGTTTGAACAGAAATGCAATGGTTCCTTGGATCAGTCTAAAATGTTGCACATACACTGCTGCCATCTAGTAGCCAACATCTAAATTGCAGCCGGGCTGGAATAATAGATGATGGCCTTTCTATTCCATTTGAAAGATGATGGTAAAAAAAAATACATTTTTTCCTTTCTTTTTTTCTTTGTATTATCTTTTACCAGATCTATTGTATTATATTCTCCTACATTCTTTTCACATTTTCACAAACTTCAAAGCTTTTCCCTTCAAATGGTACCAAGAATATCCATATGCTTTGTAGGTTAAAAGTAAAACCTTGAAATCAGCCCTAACCTTTACAGGAAGCCAGAGGCTAGCACTTGAGCAATGTACTGGAATTTTGGGGTTCTAGTCAAGATTCTTGCAGCTGTAATCTGCACTAACTGAAGTTTATTAAAGCCTAGTGCCATATTTGGGTAGGCGGAAAGTAGGTAATTCCTGTAATCTAATCTTGAAGTGACAAAAGCATGGAATGGCTTTTCCGTATCACAATTCAATTCTCTATTCTGCTCCCCAAGTGCTTTCAGCTGGACGTGTACAACAGTGACGGCTCCCGGATGACAGAGAGCCAGATCCATGCCCAGCTCCTGTGAATCAGGGCTGAGTCCTGGAAGACGGACAAGGAGCCCATGAGCATCCTGACCAGTAAGCACCGCCAGACCTGCGGCCAGGCCTGCAGCCGCCTGCTCAAAGGTAGACAGATGATAGAACACAGCATTATACTATACATACCCATAAAAATACCTAAAGTATGGGACGTCCAGTGTAGTGGCTTCCTTTCCTCTTTACCATAGCCACTGCCCAAGCTTGAAGCGGGGTTGTTTCGTACGCATACAGTCCACACTCAAAGTTTTCAAACGGCCAAAACATTCAATGAGATCCAGGGATATGGTGCAACAAAAAGGTTTATTCTTCTTATATCTAACAAAAAATGATTCTCCAATCAACTTAAATCATAGATTACTTGATATGGAAAATACATAATATGACCTGTTTGTATGTCTGTATGGTCAAAAAACTATACCGCTCCCACGTCTAGCAAGGACTCCTCCCCCCGAAGGCCCAACTTCCTGCCTTTATCCTAACACACTTAACGCAGTACAATGAATGGGCAAGAGGGGGGGCAAAAAACTAAGTTACACTAACAACAAATGAATACATCTCAATCAGGTAAATATAAATCATAAAGGTACGTACCTAATATTTCATCATATACATTCATATTTAATATATTTACACAAATGTACATGGAGCTCTGTATGTTCTGTCTTTTGTACAAATATGTCCAAATCGTCTCTAACATCCAGGGTGTGTAATGCAGAGGCACGACACTGTTTTCAAATACTAGGTCTCTGAAGTCCGAAAAGTCATTTTTTATTACCTTCAGTAAGGACTTAGGGCGATTGTTTGCTCAGTGCTTCACCTCTTAACCTTTCTTTCATGCTCTCCCTCTTTTTCTTACACATATAAATTGAACAAGTCAGTGCGAGCGATTGAGAAGGGACTTTTCACCTTGTGTCTGGACTCTCCAGTCATGAGGGTCTCAGATGATAGGTATGAGCCATGTTCTTCTCTATTGGTTAAGAGTGTTGGGCCAGTAACCGATAGGTTGCTGGATCAAATCCCCGAGCAGGCAAGGTAAAAATCTGTCGTTCTGCCCCTAAGCAAGGCAGTTAACCCACTGTTCCCCATCCAATGAAGACGTGAATGTCGATTAAGGCAGCCCCCCGCACCTCTCTGATTCACAGGGGTTGGGTTAAATGCGGAAGACACATTTCAGTTGAATGCATTCAGTTGTACAACTGACTAGGTATCCCCCTTTCCCTTTTCCCTAATTTCTCCAGCGTCGCCGCCAGTAACTCTCCGAGGGTGTCTCTGGGGGAGTGGGACATGCCAAACAATTATTTCCAATTCACATGTATAATACACACTTTCATACATGTATGAAATAGAACAAATGTAAGCACCCTCCTAATTATTATTGTTATGTATTTTCTCTCCATTTCCTCTTCTCAATTATTTATACAACCAAATTATTGTTATTTCACCCATCCTTTGTTACTATTTTTGTATTTGCTGTACAGTATGAATTATTTTTGCTCATTTACATTTGACACACCAGGGACTTGTTGAGCACTTCATTGGTTACGTCTGACTGATGTGTTTTTGGATTATGAGATGAATTAGTCATGCAGTTCTATGTTACTTTGACCTTGACTGACAGGCACTCCAGTCGCATGGCAGCTCAAATCCTGCGTGGGGGCGGGACACACTTGAACAGCGGCAATCGTTGGTTTGACAAAACACTGCAGGTGAGTGGAGCAGTGCAATTAACCGAATGACCAACCAATCATAGATCACATTTCGCAGAAGCACTTTATAAATTGTGTCTTGTTAGCCCTTATGGGCTTGGCACCAAATGGTGGATGACACTGAAATAAAACCAATCAAACAGCAATGAAGTTCATGGACTGAGCAACAGTTGTTGGTAAATTAATTCATTATCTTTCTCTTCCACTATTCCTCCCTCTCTCCTAGTTTGTGGTGGGTGAGGATGGCTCATGGGGGCTTCTGTATGAGCAGGCCACGGCTGAAGGTCCACCAATAGCTACTCTTCTGGATCACATTCTACAAAACTGGTCCGATAACACAGGGGAAGGTCTCATTTACTTCTGCTGCATCACTTGCTCATTTACATACGGTATTCACCTCAGTTTCTCAAGATTGCAAAAAAACGTGTAGTTGAGGCTTATCAGAAGAGAAACAATGAGTCAAACAATAAAAAACACTCACAAACACACACACACAATTCCAATTAACATTCATCCTTGGTCTTCTCTCTTCAGTAAGAAACCTGACCCACATAAAACCCCTTTGATCCCACTTCAGATGCCCAAGAAGCTTTACTTCAACATTGACTGTGAGATGAACAGAGATATCGAGCATGCCAAGCAAAACCGTGATATGTGAGTTTGCATACCCTATGCAATTATTATCATGCATTATTTCCTCACTCCTGTGTTGTTACATATCATATAGGCTTTATTGAACCTAAATATGCGGTTGTTTATTTATATGGTGCGCATACTGACTGGTTCCACACAGACTACAGTACTAACACTGTCGAGTGCATTGGTGTACTAGGTGATACTACAATGACAATGACAAGGAAACACTCAGCCTCTGTGCAGTCGACGTTTGCTTTGCTATGAAATTCAACACGGCTCTGAGCTGAAATGAAAGTTACACGGACCAAAGCAAATGGAGGCGTGTAAACACGATTATCTGCCCTCAGTGTTGGTTTAACCTTTACAAAACACGGTCAGAGGCGTAAGACGGCTCTGGTTGGCTTTAGGGCCCCCTAACCTCCTTATTCTATTTGAAGTAATTGTTTGTGATCCTGAGCTGGCTGTGTTATCCTGGGTTCAGACCATGTGCTGCCATCCTGTGGCCAAACTGACAACTGTCGATACATTTGTATCCCATTAGAGTGAAGATTCATCTTTATAATTTGAATTGAACAGCCAACCTGGGCCCGTATACATGAAGTGTCTCAGAGCAAGAAAGCAGATTTTGGATCATGGCCATTCATTATAATCTACAAGGCAAAAACAGATCCTAGATCAGCACTCCCACATTGACGCTTTATTCATGGAATTTTAATTTGTCATTTTAATTTTGACCATACTTTTCCCCCAAGACTGATCAACGACCTGGATATCCGGTGCTTCAACTTTCAGAGGTTTGGGAAGGAGTTGCCTAAACGGCACAACCTGAGTCCCATCTCCTTCGTCCAGGTGGCACTGCAGCTGGCCTACTACAAGTGTGCTCATGGGAATCACTTACAAAGGGCATTCAGCCTCAAACCAGGATACTGTATGCAATAATAAGGATCATATGTGTGCAGTTGATGTTGTTTTCACACTTTTGTGGTACTGATTTTCATAGACGTGCTAGTAAATGTTCATACAAGAAGCATTATATTCTCATAGTAAATAAATGAGACAATATATGTTCTTGGCAGCCAACTTTCTGAAAATGTGGAATATCTGCATTTTCAAATCAAAACTTTTCTGTAAATGAATTGTGATTAGCAGCAATTATTGTGTCCATATCCAATATCTGAATTGCGTTCAGTACGACAGAACGTTGTGCAACATTGAATTCAACTGAAACGGTACTGTACTGAACATCCGGTTTAAAAACGTTGTGATTATGGTGGTCCCAAAGGGAAGTAGCTATATGGTGTGCTGGACGAGTTTTGCAATTTCAGATGGTCACACCCATATTGATAAGGCCATACCTCAGCACACTCACCAAATGGGAGCAAGCATACCTCAAAGGTAGTCAAAGATTGTTGTGCACTGTTTTGGGGAAACGGGTCATTCAGTTCAAAGCGTCACGGAACGTAGCAAACGTTGAAGCAAACTGAACGCACCCCTGCTCTCCCTTTCTCCTTCTCTCCATCAGAGTTCACAATGAGGTCTGTGCCTCCTGTGATATCGCCTCCCAAAGGATGTTTCGAGGGGGCCGCACAGACTACATCCGCTCTCCCACCAATCAAATGCTCAAGTTTGTGCTTGCCTTTGACGACCCCACTATCTCGGTGAGAATCATACTCAGGGCTTGACATGTCCTTTGGACAAGTGGGAGAGGAAGCTCCGGTGAGTTAAAGAGTGCTCTATAACACTATTTTTACATCATTGTACGATGCAAGGAATCACTTTACAAAATAAAATGCATTATTATTTGCATATTCAAGCCTACAACACTGCCCCTTTAAGGCGCTCCTATAAAATATTGCAAAATTACAATTACAACCAAATACTTTTTTATGTCTTTATAAAATAATTCCCTCATTCAATGAGTTAGGGATCAAATGGCTACTTCAAAGCAAGGTAACTAACTAAGGCATGTTTATCTATAACCTAAAATATTCAGATGATCTATTAACAGCATGAGGTATTTGTCAATTAGGCTAGAATATTTGTCACAATGTTGAATAGAGTGGAATCCCACCTTTCCAATGGTGTCAGGGTTATTTCTCAAGTCCCATTATGGAGCACTTGAGAGAGAGTTTTACAATAGGAGTATGTCGTATTGGTTTACAGTGCCTTTGGAAAGTATTCAGACCCCTTGAATTTTTCCACATTTTGTTACGTTACAGCCTTATTCTAAAATGGTTTAAATGAAACAATTTCCTCAGCAATCTACACACAATACCCCATAATGAAAAACCGACATTTTTGCAAATGTATTAAAGACAAAAAACAGATACTTTATTTACGTAAGCATTCAGATCCTTTGCTAGAGACTTGAAATTGAGCTCTGGTGCATCCTGTTTCCATTTATCATCCTTGAGATGTTAATACAACTTGATTGGAGTCCACCTGTGGTAAATTCAATTTATTGGGCATGATTTGGAAAGGCACACACCTGTTTAAATAATGTCCCACAGTTGACAGTGCATTACAGTGCAAAAACCAAGACATGAGGTCGAAGGAATTGTCCATAGAGCTCCGAGACAGGATTGTGTCAAGGCATAGATCTGGGAACGGGTACCAAAAAATGGCTACAGCACTGAAGGTCCCCAAGAACACAGTGGCCTCCATCATTCTTAAATGAAAGAAGATTGGAACCACCAAGACTCTTCCAAAAGCTGGCCAAACTGATCAATCGGGGGAGAAGGGCCTTGGTCAGGGAGGTGGCCAAGAACCTGATGGTCACTGTGACAGAGCTCTAGAGTTCCTCTGTGGAGATGGGAGGACCTTCCAGAAAGACAACCATCTCTGCAGCACTCCACCAATTAGGCCTTTATGGTAGAGTGGCCAGACGGAAGCCACTCCTCGGTAAAAGGCACATGACAGCCCGCTTGGAGTTTGCCAAAAGGCACCTAAAGACTCTCAGATCACGAGAAACAAGATTCTCCGGTCTGATGAGACCAAGATTCAACTCTTTGGCCAGAATACCAAGCGTCACGTCTGTAGGAAACCTAGCACCATCCCTACGGTGAAGCATGGTGGTGGCAGCATCATGCTGTGAGGATGTTTTTCAGCTGCAAGGACTGGGAGACTAGTCAGGATTGAGGCAAAGATGAACAGAGCAAAGTACAGAGAACCTGCTCCAGAGCGCTCAGGACCTCAGACTGGGGCAAATGTTCACCTTTCAACAGGACAACGACCCTAAGCACACAGCCAAGACAAAGCAGGAGTGGCTTCGGGACAAGTCTCTGAATGTCCTTGTGTGGCCCAGCCAGAGCCCAGACTTGAACCTGATCGAACATCTCTGGAGAGACCTGAAAACAGCTGTGCAGCAACGCTCCCCATCCAACCTGACAGCACTTGAGAACTGCTTGCATGCTCGTTACCACTCCACTATGTCTCCATGTCATGGCTTTTGCGCCATCAGTACAGATACCAACACATCTTGACCAACAAAGTTAATTTGATGTCACAAAGCTGTACAGTACATTTAAAAAATCCTCTCATGTTGTCCTGGTTTCCAGTGGTTTGCAGGAGAGATTGTCTTCCTTAATTGACCCCCCATAAACGTAATGGACATATACGAGGAGCTGTGCCAGGCCCGCCACGTCTATTGACTCATCCAGCTATAACGCACATACAGTTGAAGTCGGAAATGTACATAAGCCTTAGCCAAATAAATTTAAACTCAGTTTTTCACAATTCCTGACGTTTAATCCTCATAAAAATTCCCTGTCTTTGGTCAGTTAGGATCACCACTTTATTTTAAGAATGTGAAATGTCAGAATAATAGTAAAGAGAATGATTTATTTCAGCTTTTATTTCTTTCAGCTTTTATTTCTTTCATCACATTCCCAGTGGGTCAGAAGATTACATACACTCAATTGGTATCTGGTAGCATTGCCTTTAAATTGTATAACCTGGGTCAAATGTTTCGGGTAGCCTTCCACAAGCTTCCCACAATAAGTTGGGTGAATTTTGGCCCATTCCTCCTGACAGAGCTGGTGTAACTGAGTCAGGTTTGTAGGCCTCCTTGCTCACACACGCTATTTCATTCTGCCCACAAATTTTCTATAGGCTTGAGGTCAGGGCTTTGGGATGGTCACTCCAATACCTTGACTTTGTTGTCCTTAAGCCATTTTGCCACAACTTTGGAAGTATGCTTGGGGTCATTGTCCAGTTGGAAGACCCATTTGCCACCAAGCTTTAGATTCCTGACTGGTGTCTTGAGATGTTGCTTCAATATATCCACATACTTTTCCTCCTCATGATGTGCACCAGTCCCTCCTGCAGCAAAGCACCCCCACAACATGATGCTGCCACCCTGTGCTTCACGGTTGGGATGGTGTTCTTCGGCTTGAAAGCCTCCCCTTTTTCCTCCAAACATATCGATGGTCATTACGGCCAAACAGTTCTATTTTTGTTTCATCAGACCAGAGGACATTTCTCCAAAAAGTATGATCTTTGTCTTCATGTGCAGTTGCAAATTGTAGTCTGGCTTTTTTTATTGCGGTTTTGGAGCAGTGGGTTCTTCCTTGCGGAGCGGCTTTTCAGGTTTTGTCAATATTGGACTCGTTTTACTGTGGATATAGATACTTTTGTACCTGTTTCCTCCAGCATCTTCACAAGGTCCTTTGCTATTGTTCTGGGATTGATCTGCACTTTTCGCACCTAAGTACGTTCATCTCTAGGAGATAGCACGCATCTCCTTCCTGAGCGGTAGGACGGCTGCATGGTCCCATGGTGTTTATACTTGCGTACTATCGTTTGTATAGATGAACGTGGTACCTTCAGGCGTTTGGAAATCGCCCCCAGGGATGAACCAGACTTGTGGAGGTCTACCATTTTTTTCTGAGGTCTTGGCTGATTTCTTTTGATTTTCCCATGATGTCAAGCAAAGAGGCACTGAGTTTGAAGGTAGGCCTTGAAATACATCCACAGATACACCTCCAATTGACTCACATGATGTCAATTCGCCTATCAGAAGCTTCTAAAGCCATGACTTAATTTTCTGGAATTTTCCAATCTGTTTAAAGGCACAGTCAACTTAGTGTATGTAAACTTCTGACCCACTGGAATTGTGATACGGAGAGTTATAAGTGAAATAATCTGTCTGTAAACAATTGTTGGAAAAATGTATTAGGTCATGCACAAAGTAGATGTCCTAACCAACTTGCCAAAACTATAGTTTGTTAACAAGACTTTTGTGGAGTGGTTGAAAAACTAGTTTTAATGACTCCAACCTAAGTGTATGTAAACTTCCGACTTCAACTGTAATTCACTGGCTTGTATGCGAAGCAGTAATTGTTTCAAAACATCTCCTGCCATGTCAGTGATGCGTCGTGAAACAGTGTTGTTTGATGAAGGAATTGTGTGTATAGTTTTTTTGTACTTTTCCGCCAGCATTGTCTCAGCCATATCCATAGCAGCAGGAAGAATTAAGTCCTCCACAATAGTTTGGGGCTTGCCTGTCCTAGCCACTTGGTAGCTCACTATATAAGACGCTTCTAGCCCCTTCTTATTAATGGTATCTGTTGCTTTTATACATGTCTTACTACTCAAAAGTCATCTTTATTCTCGCTCAAAAACTGCCATGGCTTAGTTTTCAAATTGTCATGTTTCTAAAGGTCTGAAAATGAAAAATGTAAAAGAAAAAAATATTTTTTATAATTTAAAAAAAAATGTGAATCACATTTTTGTTTGGCGTACCCCCTACTGCATTGTGCGTACCCCTGGGGGTTCTGTCATAGAAAGAGCAGGTGTTCCTAATGTTTTGTACACTCAGTGTCTAAATGGGCTCCTAGCCGCTCATGCATAATACTTTCTGTCCCTAACACTAAAACAGAAACAAAATAATAGAAATATCAAAATAGAAATGTTTTTATCAAACTGAATAAAAACTAGTAAATCAAGTCTGAAAACAAACAAACTAAACTGAATTTGAAATAAAAATCTAAAAACGGTTTGATTTTTAAACATTTTTTTAATAGAAAATCACAAAACTATAATAACCTTGCCTGGCATACAATGTATTAGTTTAAGTTGAATGAGACTGTCTAGCGAAGCTAGAGGAAGAGTGCATTTTTTACCGAATTTGACCCTATATGACAGTGTACAATCTAGGCATTGTTCCAATTGTATTTTGATTTTCACAATGGGTGCAGATTGCATAGAGCAAAATAATGGAGTCAATAGAAGCGATCTTAGCTTTGTGATTGAGCCCTTGTATCAGAATAGTGTCGACAGTACTGGAGTAGGACTGAGTTATAAAGTTGCTAAACATTTTGCTTACAAAGTTTTGGATCTGCAAGTACACTGAACAAAAATATAAACGCTACATGTAAAGTGTTGGTCCCATGTTTCAGGAGCTGAAATATAAGATCCCAGAAATGTTCCATATGCACAAAAAGCTTATTTCTCAAACATTTTGTGCACAAATGTTACATCCCTATTAGCAAGCATTTCTCCTTTGCCAAGATAATCCATCCACCTGACAGGTGTGGCATATAAAGTAGATGATTAAACAGCATGGTCATTACACAGGTGCACCTTGTGCTGGGGGACAGTAAAAGGCCACTCTAAAATGTGCCATTTTGTCACACAACACAATGCCACAGATGTTTTAAGGGAGTGTGCAATTGGCATGCTGACTGCAAGAATGTCCACAAGCTGTTGCCAGAGAATTGAATGTTCATTTCTCTACCATAAGCCACCTCCAACGTCGTTTTAGAGAATTTGGCAGTACGTCCAACCAGCCTCACAACCGCAAACCACGTGTAACCATGCCAACCCAGGAGTTCCACATCCGGCTCCTTCACTTGCGGGATCGTCTGAGACCAGCCACCTGATGAAACTGTGGGTTTGCACAACCCAAGAATTTCTGCACAAACCGTCAGAAACCGTCTCAGGGAAGCTCATCTGCGTGCTCGTCATCCTCACCAGGGTCTTGACTTGACTGTAGTTTGGCGTCGTAACCGACTTCAGTGGGCAAATGCTCACCTTTGATGTCCACTGGCACGCTGGAGAAGTGTGCTCTTCACGGATTAATCCCGGTTTCAATTGTACCGAGCAGATGGCAGACAACATGTATGGCGCCGTGTGGAAGAGCGGTTTGCTGATGTCAACGTTGTGAACAGAGGGCCCCATGGTGGAGTTATGGTATGGGCAGGCATAAGCTACGGACAACTAACACAATTGCATTTTATCAATGGCAATTTGAATGCACAGAGATACCGTGACGAGATCCTGAGGCCCATTGTCGTGTCATTCATCAGCCGCAATCACCTCCTGTTTCAGCATGATAAGCCCAACCCCATGTCGCAAGGATCTGTACAGAATTTTTGGAAGCTGAAAATGTCCCAGCTGGCCTGCATACTCACTATACATGTCACCCATTGAGCATGTTTGGGATGCTCTGGATCGACGTGTACCAGTTCCCGCCAGTATCCAGAAACTTCGCACAGGCATTGAATAGGAGTGAGACAACGTTTACAGGCCACAATCAACAGCCTGGTCAACTCTATGTGAAGGAGATGTGTCGCGCTGCATAAGTCAAATGGTGGTCACACCAGATACTGACTGGTTTTCTGATCCAAACCCCTGCCTTTTTAAAAAGGTTATCTGTTATCTGCATCCAACAGATGCATCTATTCCCAGTCATGTGAAATCCATAGATTAGGGCCTAATTTAATGTATTTCAGTTGACTGATTTCCTTATATGAACTGTAACTCAGTAAAATCTTTGAAATTGTTGGATGTTATATATATGTGTGTGTTAAAGTATTTCATTTTTTTTTTATTGGTTATCAACACCTCATTTGTGGTTTATCATTTTCAGATCATTTGCAAGACACACATTTAGGAAACTATTGTGCATACCAATTTAAAGTAAAGGAATAGTTTGATCAGTAACTGTAAAACTACATCAGTAAAACTAATTTTTTTAAATTATGTGAAAGTAACTTTATACCTTGTCTTCCTTCTTCTCCCCAACTTCTAAACTACATTAAAAACCCCTACACTAGGTGCCTACAAACATGGACATTGTGTTGTGTTTTGAACCTCTCGTTCCCGACGGATATGCTGTGTGCTACAACCCCCAGTTTGACCATGTCCACTTCTCCATAACAGCCTTCTACTGTTGTGTGGAAACCCAGGCTGAGACACTGGCCGCCACACTGCACAGTACCCTCTGCCAGCTCCAGGAGCTACTGCAGCCTACTGTATATCGCTGTGCTGTCTCACACAACAGGGGTATACTCATCAGACACCAAATATAAGAAAAGAGACTGAAACTGGGAGGGACTACCAGGTCTTGTCCAATAAGAAACACTAATTTTCGTTTTCCGTTGCAAAGCGCTTTAAAACGTGTTCAGTTGTGTGCCCTAATGAATCTAACCCAGGACTGCTGTGGAAAACATCTGAGTCAGAGGTATATGTGTCCTATGTTGCATGTGCTAGCATTAGCTTAATTTGATGCTAGGTTTAAGCTACTGATTGTACTTAAGGGCAATTGAATACTACTGTTAGGACACTTTTGTGTACCTACTTAAGGAGAATCTAAAGCCATAAGAATGTACTTTATAAGCTAGGTTTGTCTTGCTAGAGGTTTGTAATGCTTTATTGACATGCCATTTAGATGATTTATTTGACTGAATGGTAGGTATCTTTCTTTAATGCCATCTCATGGGATGATTTATTTGACTGTATGGTAGGTGTCTTTCTTTAATGCCATCTCATGGGATGATTTATTTGACTGTATGGTAGGTATCTTTCTTTAATGCCATCTCATGGGATGATTTATTTGACTGTATGGTAGGTGTCTTTCTTTAATGCCATCTCATGGGATGATTTATTTGACTGTATGGTAGGTGTCTTTCTTTAATGCCATCTCATGGGATGATTTATTTGACTGTATGGTAGGTATCTTTCTTTAATGCCATCTCATGGGATGACTTATTTGACTGTATGGTAGGTATCTTTCTTTAATGCCATCTCATGGGATGATTTGACTGTATGGTAGGTAACTTTCTTTAATGCCATCTCATGGGATGATTTGACTGTATGGTAGGTATCTTTCTTTAATGCCATCTCATGGGATGATTTGACTGTATGGTAGGTATCTTTCTTTAATGCCATCTCATGGGATGATTTGACTGTATGGTATCTAATACCATCTGGCATCCTGTTTGCTGCAATACTTTTGCAGTCAATGAGAATGCCTGTCAACTGTCCAATCTGTCCATTACTTATTTATTTTGTGGGTAGATTCTTGAAAAAGGACCAAATGTTAACATGCCGATATATACATGAAGCTTTAGCTGGTACTCCGAGTATTGTTGCTGAGCAACCCCTACTTGCACCATTGGATGCGTCAGCTCTATGGCATGGTGGTTCTTCCTGTGCTTTGGTAATGCAATTCCTAGTATTCACTTTGAAATTTCATGTCATTCAGCATTTTTGTTCAGCAGAGCTCTATTCATGCCGCAGCTTGTCCTGTTTTTGTGTGTGATTGGAACAAATACAATTCAATTCTACTTCTACGATCCAGCTTGTCCTGTTTTGTTAGTAAAGTACATTTTAAATGGAAATACTGTGTTGAAAATTTGATTTTGTGGGTGAGCAAAATAGTAACCGAGTGAGACATAATTCAGTACTTGTATTTTGGTATAATGACCAGGCCATGGCTACATCTGGAACATTCAGCAGATCTTGAATTATCATTTGAGTATGTCCTGACTGTGAACTGCAAACCCGTTTACAATGGATATGTTGTCCCAAGTGTGTTCATTTAGTAAAAGGTGCATTCTGTATTTTTTTCAGTCGAGTTATATTTTGCTGACTTGTTGAGCCATGCGGTTACTTTGAGGAGCTATGGAAACCGGAAATTACTTCATGTGGTCTCGCGTCTTTGATCACGAACCCTAACAAACAAACGAAGCAAATGTCAAGCGGTGTTGTGATTAAGCAGCGCCAGTCATATGCAGACATTCAGCATGGGTGTTCGTTTAATTTAAAACAGGATCTATGAAGGGGAATAAGAGTACAGAGTAGCACATGCGATATCAATTGTATGTATTTGTAACATTTGTCTAAAGAAAAGGGAATACCGCCAAAGCAAGCAACAATATTGTAACCGGATTCGTAGGACATTGTGTACAACAGTGTAAGATATTTTAGTGTTCGTTATTTGTTTGTTTTTACCGATATTTTATGTTTTTTTTTTTAGAATAACTATGAAAGGGCCCTCTTATGCAGTCTCTAGTCGAAGGAAGAGTGTTGCGACAAGGCTGTTGTGGTCACTGTTGGGTGCCTGCCTTGTTGCTGCAGTCATCGGGTACAAACCGGTGGTCATAGTTCATGGGTTGTTCGACAGCTCTGGGGAATTTGTGGAATTACTTCGATTCATCAATCAGGTGAGTGTTTTGAAAATATATCACCACGGTCCACCAATCTAGCTAAAGAAAGATTGCTTATGGGTAATAACGAACGCCTGTTAGGCTATGTAACTACAGAACAGATCTGGCAGGTTGAGTTATGTAGACTGTATGTGTAAGGCCCATACCATTATCTTAAACGGTCAATCTTTGGGTAATTTCCATGTTTGTACATGGTGTTTCCATTGTGCTTCTGGAAGCTGGGCGCGCGCCTCAGTTTACTCATACCAAACATTACTGCGGTCTGCTTGAGAATAGCAGGAGACTACTGGGTTTTATGAGAACTTTGGTCGCTAACGTTACAATGTTTCCATTTTCGTTAGGGCTAGTGCAAGTGTCATGTCACCTTGTTATTTTAAGAAGGCTATATTTAAGCAATAAGGCCCGAGGTGTGCTATATGGCCAATATACCACGGCTAAGGGCAGTTCTTAACCACGACGCAACTTGGCGTGCATGGATACAGCAAATACATACAGTCGTGGTATACTGACCATATACCATAAACCCCCGTGAGGCCGTATTGCTATTAAACTGGTTACCAATATAATTAGAGCAGTACAAATATTTTTTTGTTGTCATACCTATCTGCTATAAACTGGTTTGTGATATGGTCAATATACGACGGCTGTATCCATGCACTCTGCTTTTCCCCTCGTGCCTTATTGCTTAAATATACCACGGCTGTCAGCCAATCAGCATTCAGGGCTCGAACCACCCCGTTTATAATATGAAATCAGCTGTTTGTCACCAGTCTTATCAGCTGAGTTCTTCATGAATACTGGGGAAATAGGCTGTTGATTGTTGCCAGATTCCAGAGCAAAATGTTCCTGGCATAATGTTGCCTAATCATCCCCCCTGGCCTCTTCAGGATTACGATCCTTGGGATCGTTCTCCTTTTTTTTTAATGATCAACAATTCATTGAACCTGAAAATACTTACATGGCTCCAGGGGGAATTTTTTAGCTGACTGTTATAAGATGGGGAGGAGACTAAACAGGAGATATGCATGCTCTTGCAGTTTTCAACATAGCAACATCTCACGTGTTTCCCCTCTCCTTGAAGATGATCTCTTCCGGGTGGTTCCCCACCCTCTAACCCCATTTTATAATGATTATAAAGAACTTAAATGTCAGAGTGGAAACTACTGTACTGGACAGAAGTTAATATGTAACTTGATGGCAATACACACTGGATTGCAGATGTGAGAATGTACAAAGTATCACAGGGGTTTTTATATAGACTGTGAGGTCCACTACTTCCAAACTGCCTGACAATCAATATTCGAAACATCACCTTAATAGACGCTTATTAATTAGTAATGTAGTGATACATTTCCAAAGGATAGACTTATGTGATAACACAACAAGCTGAGGTATTTCAACCAATATAAGTAAGTATGCCTGTTTGGCCCCTGCTGAAAAACGAATAAGTCGTGGCTTTGTTTTTGTATAATCAATTCTGTCAGTTGAGGCATTATTTGGTCATTTATTAACATAATATTTTCACTAATTTTGTCTGATGCTCCCACACTCCTAGCTTTATAGAACGTTAATTGATGAGGCTCTCTTTGTTATGGTGCTTTAATCTGTCCCGTCCTCATCTTCTTCTGAAAGGCTCACCCAGGAACCAATGTGTCAGTCTTCGACCTGTTTGACCGCAGCTCCAGCCTACAGCCGCTATGGAAACAAGTGGAGGGCTTCAAGGCTGCCATCTATCCCATCATGCAAAACGCTGCAGATGGGGTCCACTTCATCTGCTACTCTCAAGGTTTGGGTGTATAATTTGCATTTGTTTGGTTTCATTTTGAATCTTTTTTACGTTTAACGTGGGCTATCGTTTCACCTCGTGTTTCTACAATGAAATGGGAACGCATGTACAGGTAACTGACTACTGGAAACACTTGGAAATGAGGGATACAAAGTATATTGAAAGCAAACTTCACACAAGTGTGGTTCCTGAGTTAGTTAAGCTTTGGGTCATGTATAAAAATGCTGGATGGGCCATTATTTTGGCTAGCATGGCTATGCCCCCATCCACAGGGCACGAGTGGTCACTGAGCAGTTTGACCAGCATGAAAATGATGTAAACCATATGCCATGGACGTCTTACACTTCAGCTCCACTGTACACGCCATGTTGCTTTGCCATCAGTGTCGCGTCAATGCGACGTTCTACCTGCTACACAGAGTTGTTGTTTTGAGAGCTTCTTTATTCTATTTTCCCCTACTGTACCACATTCATATATGGTGCGTAAGTACAATAGCTTTGGTTCAGTTTTTCACAAGGACTCATTCAATTGTTGCTGGTGGATTGTGAACATAGTTAATGTAGCTAGCTAGCTAGCTGGAGTTTCTGCTAGTAGCTTCTTGACTTCATAGATCTTAGTAAAATAACCAGTGGTGTATAGACGAGGCCATATGCAACCAAAATCAACATTATTTTAAACTTTATTTTTCATTATTTCAAGATCGAATGAACACACTCTTTGGCTATAGAGAATTGAACATCTGCATTTCTTGAGCTTGGAAGCTGCAATTGGACGTGATGCAACGCGAGCGCAACACGGGCAGTATAGCAGCTTTCATCGATTTCAAAGGCAGCATTGCCTCAATGGCTGATGGCAATGCCGGACGCCCCATGGCTGTAGTGTAGCAGGGCCATCGGTCACCAGATCTCAACCCAATGGAACACTTATGGCAGATTCTGGAATGGCGCCTGAGACTGCGTTTTACACCACCATAAACAAAACGAAAAATACCATAATTTGCTGTGGAAGAATGGTGTCTGATCCCTCCAACAGAGTTCCAGACACTTGTAGAATATATGCCAAGGAGCATTGAATGAGTTCTGGCTCGTGGTGGCCCAATGCCCTATTATTACACTTTATGTTGGTGTTGCCTCTATTTTGGCATTTACCTGTATTTACCGCCACTCTCATTCTGTTCCAGGTGGACTGATTTGCAGAGGGATCCTCTCTACTCTCCCTGATCACAATGTCCACTCCTTCATCTCTCTGTCCTCACCTCAGGCTGGGCAGTATGGAGGTAAGCGTTCACTAGAAGCCATCAACTTGATCTTTGTGCTCAACAGCCAACATCATTGTTTGAAACATGGTACATTGTCACCCTGACTCCCAGTGTCTGCTGAGGCCTGAACTTAACAGAGACTGGTCTTTTCTCTTGTTTCTGTTCAGACACAAACTACCTGAAGTACCTCTTCCCCCAGTTCATGAAGTTCAACCTGTTCCATTTCTGCTACACCTCAGTGGGCCAAAGGATATCTATCTGCAACTTCTGGAAAGGTTAGTAGGCTGAGCAGAGGATTGGGCAATACAAGGGTTGTGGACTGCCTCAACGCTGAAGGAAGAGGGATTTTCTATATCCGATGACCTATGCCACGGGTTTCTCAAGGACTCAACGTGGATATATTGATTAGAGGTCGACTGATTAATTGGAATGGCTGATTTAATTAGGGCTGATTTCAAGTCTTCATAACAATCGGTAATTTTGGACGCCATTTTTTTTTTACACCTTTATTTAACTAGGCAAATCAGTTAAGAACACATTCTTATTTTCAATGACAGCCTAGGAACTGTGGGTTAACTGCCTTGTTCAGGGGCAGAACGACAGATTTTTACCTTGTCAGCTCAGGGATTCAATCTTACAACCTTACGGTTAACTAGTCCAACGCTCTAACCACCTGCCTCATGAGGAGCCCGCCTGTTACGCGAATGCAGTAAGAAGCCAAGGTAAGTTGCTAGCTAGCATTAAACTTATCTTATAAAAAACAATCAATCATAATCACTAGTTATAACTACACAAAGTTGATGATATTACTAGTTTATCTAGCGTGTCCTGCGTTGCATATAATCGATGCAGTGCGCATTCGCGAAAAAGGACTGTCGTTGCTTCAACGTGTACCTAACCATAAACATCAATGACTTTCTTAAAATCAATACACAGAATTATATATTTTTAAACCTGCATATTTAGCTAAAAGAAATCCAGGTTAGCAGGCAATATTAACCAGGTGAAATTGTGTCACTTCTCTTGCGTTCATTGCACGCAGAGTCAGGGTATATGCAACAGTTTGGGCCGCCTGGCTCATTGCGAACTAATTTGCCAGAATTTTACGTAATTATGACATAACATTGAAGGTGGATGCCACCCGTTAGATAAAATACGGAACGGTTCCGTATTTCACTGAAATAATAAACGTTTTGTTTTTGAGATGATAGTTTCTGGATTCGACCATATTAATGACCTAAGGCTCGTATTTGTGTGTGTTATTATGTTATAATTAAGTCTATGATTTGATAGAGCAGTCTGACTGAGCGATGGTAGGCACCATCAGGCTCGTAAGCATTCATTCAAACAGCACTTTCGTGCGTTTTGCCAGCAGCTCTTCGCAATGCTTCAAGAATTGCGCTGTTTATGACTTCAAGCCTATCAACTCCCGAGATTAGGCTGGTGTAACCGATGTGAAATGGCTAGCTAGTTAGCGGGGTGCGCACTAATAGTGTTTCAAACGTCACTCGCTCTGAGACTTGGAGTAGTTGTTCCCCTTGCTCTGCATGGGTAACGCTGCTTCGAGGGTGGCTGTTGTCGATGTGTTCCTGGTTCGAGCCCAGGTAGCTGCGAGGAGAGAGATGGAAGCTATACTGTTACACTGGCAATACTAAAGTGCCTATAAGAACATCCAATAGTCAAAGGTATATGAAATACAAATTGTATAGAGAGAAACAGTCCTATAATTCCTATAATAACTACAACCTAAAACTTCTTACCTGGGAATATTGAAGACTCATGTTAAAAGGAACCACCAGCTTTCATATGTTCTCATGTTCTGAGCAAGGAACTTAAACGTTAGCTTTTTATTGCACTTTTACTTTCTTCTCCAACACTTTGTTTTTGCTTTATTTAAACCAAATTGAACATGTTTCATTATTTATTTGAGGCTAAATTGATTTTATTGATGTATTATATTAAGTTAAAGTAAGTGTTCATTCAGTATTGTTGTAATTGTCATTATTACAAATACATTTTAAAAATCAGCCGATTAATCGGTATCGGCTTTTTTTGGTCCTCCAATCGGTATCGGGGTTGAAAAATCATAATCGGTCGACCTCAAATATTGATGATATGTGGTTGGAGTTGAAGTTTTTGTTCGACTAAAGTGTTTGTTTTCTCTTGCAGACCCCCATCACATGGACATGTACGTGAACAGCAGTGATTATCTGGCTTTATTGAACAGCGAGAGGACAAATCCCAATTCAACAGGTCAGCAACTCTTCCCACATTGCTCCACTATTTCAGAGAAGGGTTAGTCTGACTACTCTATTGCTGCTGAGGCAATGTCAGGGGTTGTATTACTCTGGATTTTATAAGAAACCTTTGCTCACTGTACAGCATTGCTGTTATGTAATTACAATGTTATATACAGTGCCTTCAGAAAGTATTCACACCCCTCGACTTTTTCCACATTGTTGTGTTACAGCCTGAATTTAAAATGGATTACATTGAGATGTTGTCACTGGCCTACACACAATACCACACAATGTAATTATATTTTTAATTTCTTTACAAATTAAAAATTGAAAGGTGAAAAGTCTTCAGTAAGTATTCAACCCATTTGTTATGGCAAGCCTAAATAAATTCACCAGTAAAACATTTGTTTCAAAAGTTACATAAGTTGCATGGACTCACTCTGTGTGCAATAAGTGTTTTAACATGATTTTTGAATGATTACCTCATCTCTGTACCCTACACATACAAGTATCTAGGTCCCTCAGTCGAGCAGTGAATTTCAAACACAGATTCGACCACAAAGACCAGGGAGGTTTTCCAATATCTCACAAAGAAGGGCACCAATTGGTAAATGGGTCAAAATATAAATCAAAAGCAGACATTGAAATCAAACACAACATATTACTGAGTACCACTCTCCATATATTCAAGCATAGTGGTGGCTGCATCATGTTATGGGTATTCTTGTACTCGTTAAGGACTAGGGAGCATTTCAGGATAAAAAAACAAAACAGAATGGAGCTAAGCACCGTCAGAATCCTAGATGAAAACCCGGCTGTCTGCTTTCCACCAGAATCACAGTTTATACTTAAATCTATGGCACGACCTGAAAATTGTTGTCTACCACTGATCAACAACCACTTTGACAGAGCTTGAAGAATTTTGAAAATAATAATGGGCAAATGTTCCACAATCCAGGTATGCTAAGCTTGTAGACGTACACAGAAAGACTCACAGCTGTAATCGCTGCCAACAGTGATTCTAACATGTATTGGCTCGGGGTAGAATACTTTATGTAAATGAGATATTTCTGTATTTCATTTTCAATACATTTGCAAAAAATCTCACACATATTATCACTTTATCAGTATGGGGTATTGTGTGTAGATAGGTTAGGGTAAAAAAAAACGAATATGTTATAATCAATTTTGAATTCAGCCTGTAACAACAATGTGGAATAATTCAAGGGGTATGAATCATTTCTGAAGGCAGTGTAGATAGGATGTGATATTATCTCTCTTTCACACAGTGTGGAAGAAGAACTTCCTACGTATCAAGAAGCTGGTCTTAATCGGGGGGCCAGACGATGGAGTCATCACACCTTGGCAGTCCAGGTGACTAGTTCCTCTTTCCTAAAGAGTGCAATATTCTTACTAATCTATATTCTGTTAAAGCATTGTTTCCATTCTATCTGCTTAACAAGATGTGTTTTGTTTTAAATGGACACCTCTAAGAAGAATCTTCTCTCTCCACTTTAATGTATGAGGCATTTGGTTCCTAGAGAGATTATACACTACATGACCAAAAGTATGCTTGTCAAACATCTCATTCCAAAATAATGGGGATTAATATGGAGTTGTTCCCCTCCCCCCTTTTCTGCTATAATAGCCTCCACTCTTCTGGGAAGTCTTTCCACTAGATGTTGGAACATTGCCTCAGGGACTAGCTTCCGTTCAGCCACGAGCATTAGTGAGGTTGGGCGATTAGGCCCAGCTCGCAGTCGGTGTTCCAATTCATCCCAAAGACGTTTGAGATCAGGGCTCTGTGCAGGCCAGTCAAGTTCTTTGTCTATAGAGATTTCATGGCTGTGTGCTCGATTTTATACAGCTGTTAGCAACGGGTGTGGCTGAAATAGCCGAATCCACTCATTTGAAGGGGTGTCTACATACTTTTGTGTGTATATATATATACAGTGGGGAGAACAAGTATTTGATACACTGCCGATTTTGCAGGTTTTCCTACTTACAAAGCATGTAGAGGTCTGTCATTTTTATCATAGGTACACTTCAACTGTGAGAGACGGAATCTAAAACAAAAATCCAGAAAATCACATTGTATGATTTTTAAATAATTAATTTGCATTTTATTGCATGACATAAGTATTTGATCACCTACCAACCAGTAAGAATTCCGGCTCTCACAGACCTGTTAGTTTTTCTTTAAGAAGCCCTCCTGTTCTCCACTCATTACCTGTATTAACTGCACCTGTTTGAACTCGTTACCTGTATAAAAGACACCTGTCCACACACTCAATCAAACAGATTCCAACCTCTCCACAATGGCCAAGACCAGAGAGCTGTGTAAGGACATCAGGGATAAAATTGTAGACCTGCACAAGGCTGGGATGGGCTACAGGACAATAGGCAAGCAGCTTGGTGAGAAGGAAACAACTGTTGGCGCAATTATTAGAAAATGGAAGAAGTTCAAGATGGCGGTCAATCACCCTCGGTCTGGGGCTCCATGCAAGATTTCACCTCGTGGGGCATCAATGATCATGAGGAAGGTGAGGGATCAGCCCAGAACTACACGGCAGGACCTGGTCAATGACCTGAAGAGAGCTGGGACCACAGTCTCAAAGAAAACCATTAGTAACACACTACGCCGTCATGGATTAAAATCCTGCAGCGCACGCAAGGTCCCCCTGCTTAAGCCAGTGCATGTCCAGGCCCGTCTGAAGTTTGCCAATGACCATCTGGATGATCCAGAGGAGGAATGGGAGAAGGTCATGTGGTCTGATGAGACAAAAATAGAGCTTTTTGGTCTAACTCCACTCGCCGTGTTTGGAGGAAGAAGAAGTATGAGTACAACCCCAAGAACACCATCCCAACCGTGAAGCATGGAGGTGGAAACATCATTCTTTGGGGATGCTTTTCTGCAAAGGGGACAGGACGACTGCACCGTATTGAGGGGAGGATGGATGGGGCCATGTATCGCGAGATCTTGGCCAACAACCTCCTTCCCTCAGTAAGAGCATTGAAGATGGGTCGTGGCTGGGTCTTCCAGCATGACAACGACACGAAGCACACAGCCATGGCAACTAAGGAGTGGCTCCGTAAGAAGCATCTCAAGGTCCTGGAGTGGCCTAGCCAGTCTCCAGACCTGAACCCAATAGAAAATCTTTGGATGGAGCTGAAAGTCCGTATTGCCCAGCGACAGCCCCGAAACCTGAAGGATCTGGAGAAGATCTGTAGGGAGGAGTGGGCCAAAATCCCTGCTGCAGTGTGTGCAAACCTAATCAAGAACTACAGGAAACGTATGATCTCTGTAATTGCAAACAAAGGTTTCTGTACCAAATATTAAGTTCTGCTTTTCTGATGTATCAAATACTTATGTCATGCAATAAAATGCAAATTAATTACTTAAAAATCATACAATGTGATTTTCTGGATTTTTGTTTTAGATTCCGTCTCTCATAGTTGAAGTGTACCTATGATAAAAATTACAGACCTCTACATGCTTTGTAAGTAGGAAAACCTGCAAAATCGGCAGTGTATCAAATACTTGTTCTCCCCACTGTATATATACACAGCAAAAAAAGAAACGTCCTCTCACTGTCATCTGCATTTCTTTTCAGCAAACTTAACATGTGTAAATATTTGTATGAACATAACAATATTCAACAACTGAGACATGAACTGAACAAGTTCCACAGACATGTGACTAACAGAAATGGAATGTGTCCCTGAACAAAGGGGGGGTCAAAATCAGAAGTAACAGTCAGTGTCTGGTGTGGCCACCAGCTGCATTAAGTACTGCAGTGCATCTCCTCATGGATTGTACCAGATTTGCCAGTTCTTGCTGTGAAAGTTACCCCACTCTTCCACCAAGGCACCTGCAAGTTCCTGTACATTTCTGGGGGGAATGGCCCTAGCCCTCACCCTCCGATCCAACAGGTCCCAGACGTGTTCAATGGGATTGAGATCCGGGCTCTTCTCTGGCCATGGCAGAACACTGACATTTCTGTCTTGCAGGAAATCACGCACAGAATGAGCAGTATGGCTGGTGGCATTGTCATGCTGGAGGGTCATGTCAGGATGAGCCTGCAGGAAGGGTACCACATGAGGGAGGAGGATGTCTTCCCTGTAACGCACAGCGTTGAGATTGCCTGCAATGACAACAAAACCGCGACTCGTCAGTGAAGAGCACTTTTTGCCAGTCCTGTCTGGTTCAGCGACGGTGGGTTTGTGCCCATAGGCGACATTGCCGGTGATGTCTGAGGACCTGCCTTACAACAAGCCTACAAGCCCTCAGTCCAGCCTCTCTCAACCTATTGCGGACAGTCAGCACTGATGGAGGGATTGTGCGTTCCTGGTGTAACTCGGGCAGTTGTTGTTGCCATGCTGTACCTGACCCGCAGGTGGGAAGTTCGGATGTACCGATCCTGTGCAGGTGTTGTTACACGTGGTCTGCCACTGCAAGGACGATCAGCTGTCCGTCCTGTCTCCCTGTTGTCTTAGGCGTCTCACAGTACGGACATTGCAATTTATTGCCCTGGCCACATCTGCAGTCCTCATGCCTCTTTGCGAATGCCGAAGGCACGTTCACGCAGATGAGCAGGGCCTGGGCATCTTTCTTTTGGTGTTTTTCAGAGTTCATAACTGTGACCTTAATTGCCTACCGTTTGTAAGCTGTTTGTGTCTTAACGACCGTTCCACAAGTGCATGTTCATTAATTGTTTATGGTTCATTGAACAAGCATGGGAAACGGTGTTTAAACCCTTTACAATGAAGATTTGTGAAGTTATTTGGATTTTTACCAATTATCTTTGAAAGACAGGGTCCTGAAAAAGGGACGTTTCTTTTTTTGCTGATTGTGTGTGTGTAATAAATATATATACATACATGCACACACACACACACACAAACAGTTGAAGTCGGAAGTTTACATACACTTAGGTTGGAGTCATTAAAACTAGTTTTTGAACCACTCTTGTTAATTAACAAACTATAGTTTTGGAAAGTCGGGTTAGGACATCTACTTTGTGCATGACAAGTAATTTTCAACAATTGTTTACAGATTATTTCACTTATATTTCACTGAATCACAATTCCAGTGCGTCAGAAGTTTACATACACTAAGTCGACTGTGCCTTTAAACAGCTTGGAAAATTCCAGAAAATTATGTCATGGCTTTATAAGCTTCTGATAGGCTAATTGACACAATTTGAGTCAATTGGAGGTGTACCTGTAGATGTATTTCAAGGCCTACCTACTCAATGAACTGTGAAGCACAGGGGGTGGCAGCATCATGTTGTGGGGGTTCTTTGCTGCAGGAAGGACTGGTGCACTTCACAAAATAGATGGCATCTTGAGGAGGAAAAGTATGTGGATATTTGGAAGCAACATCTCAAGACATCAGTCAGGAATTTAAAGCTTGGTCGCAAATGGGTCTTCCAAATGGACAATGACCCCAAGCATACTTCCATAGTTGTGGCAAAATGGCTTAAGGACAACAAAGTCAAGGTATTGGAGTGGCCATCAGCGTGTGCGAGCAGGGAGGCCTGCAAACCTGATTCAGTTACACCAGCTCTGTCTGGAGGAATGGGCCAAAATTCACCCAACTTATTGTGGAAGGCTATCCGAAACGTTTGACCCAAGTTAAACAATTGAAAGGCAATGCTACCAAATACTAATTGAGTGTATGTAATCTTCTGACCCACTGGGAATGTGATGAAAGAAATTAAAGCTGAAATAAATCATTCTCTCTACTATTATTCTGAATTTTCACATTCTTAAAATAAAGTGGTGATCCTAACTGACCTAAGACAGGGAATTTATACTAGGATTAAATGTCAGGAATTGTGAAAAACTGAGTTTAAATGTATTTGGCTAAGGCTTATGTAAACTTCCGACTTCAACTGTGTATGTGTATGTTATTCATTCAAGGTCATCCACTCACTGGTTCCCTCCCTTCTTTTTTACTTTTTAGTCAGTTTGGATTTTTCGATGACAACGAGACTGTCGTTGAGATAAAGGACCAGGATGTACGTATTATTTTAGAACATGGTTGTGCGTAAATATGACACAAGATGCTATGTATATTGATGCTTGCCGTTATCTTATAACGATTCCTTGCACTCTTCTCCTTCTTTCCCAGTTCTATTTGAGAGATGTGTTTGGCCTGAAGACCCTAAATGCTCGCGGGGACCTGTTCCTGTGCTCCATGGCTGGAGTAGAGCACATCAATTGGCACTCCAATTACACGGTGTTCAACGCCTGCATTGAAAAGTGGCTTGTCTAGAGCTGACTACTCCACCAAACAGCATCACAAGAACAGTCCCATTTCATACGATCGTGACAGTGAAACGCACACACCTACTCATGCACAAAGTTTTACTTCTGCAGTGTGGCACTCATATTTCCACTGTGAAACTTTCATTGTGAACTACATCTTATGTTCTTACATTTCTGTGAGAATGATTCAAAACATCCTTACCCTCGTGTGTGTGTGTGTGTTTTACCCACACATACTTTGAGGTATCACACAACAGTGCCTGACTGAGTGACATCCGGTACATTTGCAGACCCACCGCTCAGTTCATCTCATTGCTAAAGTGACTTTTACCATTGGTTTTAGCCGTTAACAAATGTCTTTTTAACCTGTAAAGTAAACCGTTGGTCATTGCTAAGCCGCCCGGCAGACCGCTGCAGTAGAAATCATGCCATTAGTTTTGTGTTACCCATGTCTCTGTGTTCCATTATGTGTTTACAAACTGAAGTGCTATGGCACACTGCCTCTAGTGATTGTGCTAAAAGGGGGGAGTGGATAGAAAAAAGGGAAGAGCTACTGGAGACCAAAGAATATGAGAAAGGAAGGAGGTTTTAGGAATGGATGGAAGGGGAGTAGAGTGCCAGGAGGTAATTTACCTGTCCACTTGAGCATAATGTATGTGACATACCTGTACCTCTCGTTGCAATTAGGTATCTCAGGCTTTTGATCAAACCTATGTCTGTTTTTGTCAAAGGAATGATTTATTTTTAACTTGACTGTTTGTTATAGGTGTTTTTATTGTATGACACAGGGGATTGCCTTTACGATAGAGTAATTTCACTAAGTTACAATGTGAATTAAGACGGCAAGCATTGCACAAAGATTGAAAATGTTATCTGCTAAAATGTAATTTGATGTGAACTTAAAATGAGACTCAGATTGTTATATTTTTATCGTTGACATTGCAGTATTAAGTGTATGTATTTTAATATTGTCACACACTTCCTGGTTTATGTTCTGCTTCTAAGGGAAGTTTTAAAATTGACATTGCATAAATCAATAGATTACTAAAAGGAATACTTTTCTGTGTTCTGTGAGTTCTTTACATTGCATTTATCTGTTAAGGTTTAACACTTGTGGGAATTGGCCTATAGGGGTAAATTGAAATGTTTCTTACAGAATAAATGTTAAATGCATAACCATAGTAGCAATTGAAAGGGAACAGTTTGAAGGTAATGGGGAAATCATTATACCAAAGGTGAGGACACAACAGGTCACAAGACTGAATCCAAATGTTACGCTTGAATTTATGTGCATTTTACATTTACTGTACTTTCGTCTGCATTTGTTGATAACAAAATCTGAAAATACTCTGGATACATTTAGTAACATAAGGCTATTCTTGGAAAATGTTGGGTAGGTGCAACAAAAGATAAAATTACAAAGGTTTTAATGCTCTGACGGTGACCATCCCTTCGGCTGTCAATGTGTCTACCGTGTCCACATTGTGTTCGGATTCCCTTTTCCCAAGCTATATTCAAATGCCACTATGTATTCTACAAATGGTATAATAGGTCAAATATAACAACTGATGGCAGTAGCTACCTACTGTAGCTAACTAGCCAGCTAACCACTGTAGCTAGCCAGCAAGCAATTCTAAAGGGATTGTAAACGGTTTAGCCAAACCAAAAAAGTTTTATCTAAATACACTTAAGGCTCCCGAGTGGCGCAAGGCACTGCATCACAGTTGCTAGCTGTGTCACTAGAGCTCCTGGTTTGAGTCCAGGCTTTCACAGCGTCGTCCGGGTTAGGGGAGGGTTTGGCCGGCAGGGATGTTCTTGTCCCATTGCGCTCTAGCGACTCCTGTGGGGGCCGCTGACACATTCGCCAGGTGTACGGTGTGTCCTTCAACACATTGGTGTGGCTGGCTTCCAGGTTACGCGGGCATTGTGTCAAGAAGCAGTGTGGTTTGGTTGGGTCGTGTTTCGGAGGACGCATGGCTCTCGACCTTCACCTCTCCCGAGTCCGTACGGGAGTTGCAGCGATGAGACAAGACGTTAACTACCAATTGGATACCGGAGAAAAAGGAGTAAAAGTAAAAATATACAAATACGCTGAAGGCCATGGAAGAACGAGGACATTTTCCGCTTTCAGGAATTGTGTACAGATCCTTGCAACATGGGGCTGTGCATTTTCGTTATGGCGGCAGAAGAATGGCACGACAATGGATCTCGGGATCTCTTCACATTATGTCTGTGTGTTCAAATTGCCATCGATAACATTCAATTGTGTTCGTTGTCCGTAGCTTATGCCTGCCCATATCATAACCCCACCATGGGGCACCCCGTTCACAACGTTGACATCAGCAAACCGCTCGCCCACACAACGCCATACACGCTGTCTGTCATCTGCCTGGTACATTTCGACGTTGAACATTTGCCCACTGAAGTCGGTTATGACGCTGAACTGCAGTCAGGTCAAGACCCTGGTGAGGACTACGAGCACGCAGATGAGCTTCCCTGAGACGGTTTCTGACAGTTTTCAGAAATTCTTTGGTTGTGCAAACCCACAGATTCATCAGCTGTCCGGGTGGCTGGTCTCAGAGATCCTAGCTCTAGAAAGAGGCCGGATTTCCAATTCCCAGTCGGAGCTCGTTTATTCCCGACTTCCCAGTTGTCTTGAACTCACTGAAGTCAAGTTTTCACAGTTCTGAGTTAACAGTTGTTTTGAGCGCGGCACAAATCATGCTTCATTGACAGCATGGCCAATGTTGAATGTTTATCATTTTAAACTTGGAAACGAGACCCTTAATCACAGATTTGGGACCACACAGCCACTCCACTGAATAGCAGGCGAGTGATTGCTTTGCAATGCTTGTAGAGTTAGCCACTGTCACTGATTCCTTCCAAACCACTCATTGTTGAATTTGCAATTTCCAACTCGTTGTGTAATGCTTATGTCCAATGGCCGATGATCACCAATACGTTTTATCTATAATTTCTCTTCATTATTTCTCATTTATTTTTATATAACCTGTATTTAACTAGGCAAGCCAGTGAAGAACAAACTCTTATTTACAATGACGGCCTACCCCGGCCAAACCTGGCCGACGCTGGGCCAATTGTGCGCCGCCCTATGTGACTCCCAATCACGGCCGGTTGTGATACAGCCTGGAATCGAGCCAGGGTCTGTAGTGACGCCTCTAGCACTAAGATGCAGTGCCTTAGACCGCTTTCATATGACAAGGATTAAAAAGGATTTGCCAGTAGATTGTCAACTTGATTCATGATGATGACTGCTAGCTAAGATTTTGAAAGTATGATGTTGACATCAGTCCAATCAAAGCTACTGTACATGTAACGTGATTTGACATTTAATCTGTGCCAATGACCTTGAGCCTTCTTGAATGGGCACTTCTAATGTAACTCTATGGCAGCACTCAGCAAAACTGAGTTTAAATGTATTTGGCTAAGGTTTATGTAAATTTCCAACTTCAACTGTAGTTAGCTCACAAAGGACTTGTAGGCTCAATGTTCTCATACGAAACAAATGGTTTTGTTCCACGAGTGCATCTGTTGCACCTGATTAATCAAATGACATGTGAAGTCTTAAACAGTGCATTCAGACCCCTTGACTTTTTCCACATTTTGTAATGTTACAGCCTTATTCTAAAATTGATTAAATTGCTTTTCCCCCCCTCATCGATCTACACACAGTACCCCATAATGACTAAGCAAAAGCTGGTTTGTATAAGTTTTTGGCAAATAAAAAGACATAGCATAAGTATTTTAGACCCTTTACGCAGTACTTTGTTGAAGCACCTTTGACTAGTCTCCCAGTCCCTGCCACTGAAAAACATCCCCACAGCATGATGCTGCCACCACCATGCATCACCATAGAGATGGTGCCAGGTTTCCTTCAGACGTAACGCTTGGAATTCAGGCCAAAGAGTTCAATCTTGGTTTCATCAGACCAGAGAGTCTTGTTTCTCATGTTCAGAGTCCTTTAGGTGACTCCAAGCAGGCTGTCATATGCCTTTTACTGAGGAGTGGCTTCCGTCTGGCCACTCTACCATAAAGGCCTGATTAAGGGGGAGTGCTGCCGAGATGGTTGTTCTTTTGGAAGGTTCTCCCATCTCCACAGAGGAACTCTGAAGCTCTGTCAGAGTGACCATCAGGTTCTTGGTCACCTCTCTGACCAAGGGCCTTCTCCCCCGATTGGTTAGTTTGGCTGAGCGGCCAGCTCTAGGAAGAGTCTTGGTGGTTACAAACTTCTTCCATTTAAGAATGATGGAGGCCACTGTGTTCTTGGAGACCTTCAATGCTGCAGAAATGTTTTGGTACCCTTCCACAGCTCTGTGCCTCGACACAAGCCTGTCGCTGCGCTCTACGAACAATTCCTTCAACTTCATGGCTTGGTTTTTGCCCTGACATGCACTATCAACTGTGGGACCTTATATAGACAGGTATGTGCCTTTCCAAATCATGTCCAATCAATTGAATTTACCACAGGTGGACTCAAATCAAGTTGTAGAAACATCTCAAGGATGATCAATGGAAACAGAATGTACCTGAGCTCAATTTCGAGTCTCATAGTAAATGGCCTGAATGCTTATGCAAATAAGCTATTTCGGTTTCTTTATTTTTAATAAATGAGCAGAAATGTATTAAAACCTGTTTTCGATTAGTCATTATGTGGTATTGTGTGTAGATTGATGAGGGGGAAAAAGCCATTTAATCCATTTTTGAATATGGTGTAACGTACAAAATATGGAAAAAGTAAAGGGGTCAGAATGCTTTCCGAATGCACTGGACATATCGGAGATGGGATTTCTGCAATTGAACTACAATTCCATAAAAGCCTTGCAATCTAGATGCCTCATTTCCCGCCTCACTGTATATCTGTTTGATGCGCCCTGAAAAGGCCCTTTTCCGGCTTTGAGAAGTGTGGTGCAGAACGGCAGACACAAGTGAGTGATTTTTTTTTACAATTTTCAAGCCCAAAATTGCATGAAAAAGCATAATGTCCAACTATCGTACGTGTAACATTGCTTGTTTGACTTTGAGTCAGAAGTATATCAGTTTATAGTCCAAAGTCGTTTTTAAATCATCCGAGTGTTTTTTTCCTCTGTGCTCAAATTCCTTCAGCCGGGGCAGATTAACTTCATGCTAGCACGTGCGACATTGCTAACTAGCTACCTACCTATTTAGCGTCTTCCCTGGACCACTCGGAACATTGTTGCTATGCAAGATGTTCAGTTTGGTGTTAAACATATGTTTATCTCATGTTTTGCTCATAATGACATTAGCCATATAACTATCGTTCGCTAGTAGACTCGGGCTAACTTTAGCCTTTTGGGCCTACTGTCGGGTGTCTGCGCTCATTCACATTGCCTTTACGTTTTATCACGACTGTTTCATTTAATATAATTTAACGTTAACTACTTAAACCATTATATTTATGCTGTCCGTGTGTAGCCCAGCCCACGTTGCTAACATCACTAACGTTGACTGTATAATGGATAACGTTGGCTAGCAAGTTAGCTAACTATTCGTGTGTTACTAACAGTGGCAGCCATTCCTTCCTGATGTTGATGAAACCGTTTCTCATTTCCTCTATTATGCTAACTAGTTGAGCCGTGATGTGGTAATGTCAATATCGTGATGTGGTTATTTTTTAAATATATTTTTTTAAGTGTATTCTTTATTTAACCAGGTAGGCTAGTTGAGAACAAGTTCTCATTTACACTGCGACCTGGCCAAGATAAAGCAAAGCAGTGTGACACAAACAAGTTACACATGGAATAAACATACCGTCAATAATACAATAGATAAAGTCTATATACAGTGTGCAAATGAGTTAAGATAAGGGAGGTAGGCAATAAATGGGGCACAGTGGTGAAATAATTACAATTTAGTAATCATTGATTAGTGTGGGATACCATTGTTACAAGGCCTTTTGCCATGGAACTGGGGTCAGACATTGTGGTACCTTAACTCTCGTAATTAAATCCATCAATATAACCGGACCAAATCTTCTGTTTTTCATCAGTGACTTCAGAGTCGTGGGAGACTGCCCCTGCAGTGGCTGAAACGCCAGAAATCAAGCTCTTCGGGAAATGGAGCACAGACGATGTTCAGATCAATGACATCTCCCTGCAGGTAGGGCATTTCAATGTTTGACTTGTGACGAGGCACTTTAAAACATCATTATTTGTTTTTTGTGTGTACGCGAGGCTAGAGTCACGCCTTTACGACCCTCATTGTCCTGGTGTGCTAGAGTGCTCGCAGAGTAAACTTCTTTGCATATTCATTGGCTGTAGTCTGATGTGGCCCAGTCAATCACCAGCTCAGAAACATGAACATCTATGTATTCCCTGTTAACCAGGACATTGAAACCTACATTATTGGGAAGAGAACTAGTATTGATGGTGCTTTTTCCTTCAACTCAGGATTACATTGCTGTGAAGGAGAAGTACGCTAAGTACCTGCCACACTCTGGAGGCCGTTATGCCGCTAAGCGTTTCCGCAAGGCCCAGTGCCCCATTGTGGAACGTCTCACCAACTCTATGATGATGCATGGCCGCAACAACGGCAAGAAGCTGATGACCTGTCGCATTGTGAAGCACGCCTTCGAGATCATCCACTTGCTGACCGGGGAGGTACGTACCTTATTCAACATTGTTTTTTGCGTCCCAAATGTCACCCCATCCCCTTCATAGTGCACTACTATGGTCCTTGGTCGGAACTAGTGCACTAAATGTGGAATAGGGTCCCATTTGAAATGCGGACTTAGCCTTGAACTCCATGCCTGTCAGCCTCCCGCCACTATGCTGGTCTGTCTCAGTGACTGAGTATAATCCAGTGGAGGCTCAGATAGACCCAGCTCTAGGAAGCAGGGCTGCCTAAACAAATGGGCGACTCTGTGCCGAAAGGCCTGGAACAAACACCACATGGAAATTGTTCTACTTAAGTCCATGCCTACTCTCCTGTTACTGTTATCACCCCAATTTTACTGGTCATCTCTATGTCCCATATGTACTGTTGGGTTCTTATTTTTCAGAGTAAATAACTCATGGACACTAGAGAAGCTTTAAGAGAACCTGACCTCAACCCCTCCATCTAATCCACAGGTGTCCATCTGTCTCCCCTGTATCAACACATTGCTCTCCTCTTGTCACCCAACACATTCCACAGCTATGTCTTTCTACAGAGACCCGGTCTCTTTCACTCCTTAATATACTATGCGTCTGATCTATCATGTCTTTAATATCTCAACGTTCAAAATGTCGAATCCAACAGTACGCTCGGAGTGTCTTTGCCTGTGAAATTTGTACCCCTGAATATGGATTCCATTACGGTTGTGGTGGTTGACCTTGTCTCTCCTCTGCCTTGTCCTCTCAGAACCCCCTGCAGGTGCTGGTCAATGCCATCATAAACAGCGGGCCCCGTGAGGACTCCACCCGTATTGGTCGTGCTGGTACCGTGAGGAGGCAAGCCGTGGACGTGTCCCCTCTGCGTAGAGTCAACCAGGTAAAGGAGACTGCTGCCACATTCTCCTCCAACTCTGCCTGTTGCCACTTGGTTCACTGCCAAATTTAGGCTACATCACAAGTGACGTTACAGGAATATAGAACTTGTTTGTACATTTTGTTTTTGTGTACACGAGGCTAGAGTCACGCCGTTACAAACTCATTGTCCTGGTGTGCTAGAGTGCTCGTAGAGTAAACATCTTTGCCTATTCATTGGCTGTAGTCTCTTGTGGCCCAGTCAATCACCAGCTCAGATACAGAACCTCCATTTTGACTTGTTTTGTTGTAAAGATTCACAACATAGTTTATATTCTGTTTATGGCTGCTCACTGTCTTGCCTCCTATCTCTCAGGCGATCTGGCTGCTATGCACTGGAGCAAGAGAAGCTGCTTTCAGGAACATCAAGACTATCGCAGAGTGCCTTGCCGATGAGCTGATCAACGCAGCTAAGGTGAGACTTGTTGAAAGTGTAGTCTCAATTGCGATTTCAGTACTATACAGATTTGATTTCGAACCAGTTTTAATCAGATTTTTCTAGTCTGCTGTTGGGTTTTGTTCACCAGTGTTCATGTCAATTTATTCGGGGTTGATCAATGTGTTGATTGTGTTTTGTCAGGGTTCTTCAAACTCCTACGCCATCAAGAAGAAGGACGAGTTGGAGAGGGTCGCCAAGTCCAACCGTTAAAATTGCTTGTTCCTTTCTAAAAAAGAAAATGAGGAAATAAATTTGAACTTCCATTGTTTAAAAAAAAAAGTTTAATGTGGTATGGTGTTTAGTAACACTTATAAAGGCCTGAATACAGGACAGTTGAGGAATGAGTCAAAGGTTTTAAATTCATTTATTTGATCTACTAAGTAGAGCTATAATCATCACATTCAAAAGCTACACTAAAATGCTTAATGTGTAGAACTTGAGTTCACTTGTTTCAACTGAGTCACCAGATATGTAGTTACTTGAATATAAATTAATGCTGCATTTTAGGTGCATACTACTGATTGGACTACTGAAGTAAAAGGTAAATGTCAGTGCAGGACTTCGCAACAACACATAAGTACTGTGACAAACGATGCCAGTTTATTTTGAGTTACTGCACTAAATATACAAAAGTATGTGGACACCCCTTCAATTTGGTGGATTCAGCTAGTTTAGCCATACCAGTTGCTGGCGGTGTATAAAATCGAGCACATGGCCACGCAATCTCCAAAGACAAACATTGACAGTAGAATGGCCTTACTGAAGCGCTCCGTGACTTATAATGTGGCACTGTCATGGGATGCCACCTTTCCAACAAGTCAGTTCATATTTCTGCCCTGCTAGAGCATCCCTGGTCAACTGTTACTGTGAGGTAGAAATATCTGGGAGCAACAACGGCTCAGCCGTGCAGTGGTAGGCCACAAGCTCACAGAACTGGACTGCTGAGTGTAAAAAAAAATATATATATATATATATATATATACACTGCTCAAAAAAATGAAGGGAACACTTAAACAACACAATGTAACTCCAAGTCAATCACACTTCTGTGAAATCAAACTGTCCACTTAGGAAGCAACACTGATTGACAATAAATTTCACATGCTGTTGTGCAAATGGAATAGACAACAGGTGGAAATTATAGGCAATTGGCAAGACACCCCCAATAAAGGAGTGGTTCTGCAGGTGGTGACCACAGACCACTTCTCAGTTCCTATGCTTCCTGGCTGATGTTTTGGTCACTTGAATGCTGTCGGTGCTTTCACTCTAGTGGTAGCATGAGACGGAGTCTACAACCCACACAAGTGGCTCAGGTAGTGCAGCTCATCCAGGATGGCACATCAATGCGAGCTGTGGCAAGAAGGTTTGTTGTCTGTCAGCGTAGTGTCCAGAGCATGGAGGTGCTACCAGGAGACGTGGAGGAGGCCGTAGGAGGGCAACAACCCAGCAGCAGGACCGCTACCTCCGCCTTTGTGCAACATGAGGGCCCGGCGTCCACAGGTGGGGGTTGTGCTTACAGCCCAACACCGTGCAGGACGTTTGGCATTTGCCAGAGAACACCAAGATTGGCAAATTCGCCACTGGCGCCCTGTGCTCTTCACAGATGAAAGCAGGTTCACACTGAGCACATGTGACAGTCTGGAGACGCCGTGGAGAACGTTCTGCTGCCTGCAACATCCTCCAGCATGACCGGTTTGGCGGTGGGTCAGTCGTGGGGTGGCATTTCTTTGGGGGGCCGCACAGCCCTCCATGGGCTCGCCAGAGGTAGCCTGACTGCCATTAGGTACCGAGATGAGATCCTCAGACCCCTTGTGAGACCATATGCTGGTGCGGTTGGCCCTGGGTTCCTCCTAATGCAAGACAATGTTAGACCTCATGTGGCTGGAGTGTGTCAGCAGTTCCTGCAAGAGGAAGGCATTGATGCTATGGATTGGCCCGCCCGTTCCCCAGACCTGAATCCAATTGAGCACATCTGGGCCATCATGTCTCGCTCCATCCACCAACGCCACGTTGCACCACAGACTGTCCAGGAGTTGGCGGAGCAGTGAGCAGCACACAGTGCACTATCAGCTCAAATATAAATAACATGAATAAGTCTACCTCTGATAAGCTTCCCAGTAAAGCATTAAAAACAATCAACCAATCCAGAAAAGTGCAACAAAAAAAATGCCCATAATAACATTCTATGAAACAAGGTTCATAAAGTTATTAACTTGTAACAGATGACACTCATTCTGACGATCTCTTTAACTCACTTAGATAATACCTTTGATGATAGTGGTAGCAATACATGGTTATAACATCTACCGAAAAGACAAATGCCAATGGGGGCGGTGATGCGGCCTATATTCAGAACCACATTCCTGTAAAGCTTAGAGAGGATCTCATGTTAAATACTGTTGAAGTAATATGGCTACAGGTTCATCTGCCTCACCTAAAGCCCATTCTTGTGGGAAGCTGCTATAGACCACCAAATGCTAACAGTCAGTATCTGGATAATATGTGTGAAATGCTTGATAATGTATGTGATATCAACAGAGGTAAAGTGGCATGAAAAAGTATGTGAACCCTTTGGAAATACCTGGATTTCTGCATAAAATGGGATCTGATCGTCTAGGTCACAACAATAGACAAACACAGTCTGCTTAAACTAATAACACACAAACAATTATACGTTTTCATGTCTTTATTGAGCACACTGTAAACATTCACAGTGTAGGGTGGAAAAAGTATGTGAACCCTTGGATTTGATAACTGGTTGACCCTCCTTTGGCAGCAATAACCTCAACCAAACGTTTTCTGTAGTTGCAGGTAAGTATGTGAACCCTTGGATTTGATAACTGGTTGACCCTCCTTTGGCAGCAATAACCTCAACCAAACGCTTTCTGTAGTTGCAGATCAGACCTGCACAATGGTCAGGAGGATTTTTTTACCATTCCTCTTTACAAAACTGTTTCAGTTCAGCAATATTCTTGGGATGTCTGGTGGGAACTGCTGTCTTGAGGTCATGCCACAGCATCTCATTCGGTTTGAGGTCAGGACTCTGACTGGGCCACTCCAAAAGGCTTATTTTCTTCTGTTGAAGCCATTCTGTTGATTTACTTCTGTTTTGGGTCGTTGTCCTGTTGCATCACCCAACTTCTGTTGAGCTTCAATTGGCAGACAGATAGACTAACATTCTCCTGCAAAAAGTCTTGATAAACGTAGGAAATCGTTTTTCTGACGATAGCAAGCTGTCCAGGCCCTGAGGCAGCAAAGCAGCCCCAAACCATGATGCTCCCTCCACCATACTTTATAGTTGGGATGAAGTTTTGATGTTGGTGTCCTGTGCCTTTTTTCTCTCCACACATAGTGTTGTGTGTTCCTTCCAAACAACTCAACTGTAGTTTCATCTGTCCACAGAATATTTTGCCAGTAGCGCTGTGGAACATGCAGGTGCACTTTTACAAACTTCAGACGTGCAGCAATGTTTTTTTTTGACAGCAGTGGCTTCTTCCGTGGTGTCCTCCCATGAACACCATTCTTGTTTAGTGTTTTACGTATTGTAGACTCGTCAACAGAGATGTTAGCATGTTCAAGAGATTTCTGTAAGTCTTTAGCTGACACTAGGATTCTTCTTAACCTCATTCAGCATTCTGCCCTGTGCTCTTGCAGTCATCTTTGCAGGATGGCCACTCCGAGGGAGAGTAGCAATAGTGCTGAACCTTCTCCATTTATAGACAATCTGTTTTACCGTGGACTGATGAACATCAAGGCTTTTAGAGATACTTTTGTAACCCTTTCCAGCTTTATGCAAGTCAACAATTCTTAATCTTAGGTCTTCTGAAATCTCTTGTTCGAGGCATGGTTCACACCAGGCAATGCTTCTTGTGAATAGCAAACCCAAATTTTGTGAGTGTTTTTTATAGGGCAAGGCAGCTCTAACCAACATCTCTAATCTCGTCTCATTGATATGAATCCAGGTTAGCTGACTCCTGACTCCAATTAGCTTTTGGAGAAGTCATTAGCCTAGGGGTTCACATACTTTTTCGAACCTACAATGTGAATGTTTAAATGATGTATTCAATATAGACAACACAAATACAATAATTTGTGTTATCAGTTTAAGCACACTGTTTGTCTATTGTTGTGAAATCCAGGTAATTCCGAAGGGTTCACATACTTTTTCTTGCCACTGTATAATATCTGGGTGATTTAAATATTGACTGGCTTTCATCAAGCTGCCCACTCAAGAAAAAACATCAAACTGTAACCAGTGGCTGCAACCTGGTTCAGGTTATCAGTCAACCTAACAGGGTACTTACAAACAGCGCAGGAATTAAATCATCAACATCTATTGATCAGATCTTTACTAAGGCTGAAGAAATTTGCTTTAAAGCAATATCCAAATCCATAGGATGTAGTGATCACAATATAGTAGCCATGTCTAGGAAAACCAAAGTTCAAAAGGCTGGGTCTAATATAGTGCATAAGAGGTCATACAATAAGTTTTGTAGTGATTCATATGTTGATGTTAATAATATTTGCTGGTCTGTGGTGTGTAATGAGGAGCAATCAGACGCTGCACTTGACACATTTATGAAATTGCTTATTCCAGTTACTAATAAGCATGCACCCATGTAAAAACTGTTAAACACCCTTGGAATGAGGAAATGAAAAATTGTATGTTTGAGGGATGAGGCAAAAGGTATGGCAAAGAAGTCTGGTAGTACAACCGATTGGCAAACTCACAAATTGAGAAATCATGTGACTAAACTAAATAAAAATGTACTATGAAACACAAATGAGAAAAGGCTAAGTCTGCTCCATTCATCACAAAACCCACTGATATTGCCAACCACTAATGATTTTTCATTGGCAAGATTAGCAAACTTAGGCATGACATGCCAGAAACAAACACTGACACTGCATATCCAAGTATATCTGACCAAATTATGAAAGACAGGCATTGTATTTTTGAATTCCGTAAAGTGTGGAAGAGGTGAAAAAATTGTCTATCAACAATGACAATTCACCGGGGTTTGACAACCTGGATGGAACATTACTGAGAATAATAGCGGACAATATTCCCACTATTTGCCATCTTCAATTTAAAACATACTACAAAGTGTGTGCCTTCAAGCCTGGAGGGAAGCAAAATTCATTCCGCTACCCAAGAATAGTAAAGCCCCCTTTACTGGCTCAAATAACTGACCAAGCAGCCTGTTACCAACCCTTAGTAAACTTTTGGAAAATAATTTGTTTGACCAGATACAATGCTATTTTACAGGAAACCAATTGACAATGGACTTTCAGCAACAAGCACTTAGACAAATGACTGATGATTGGCTGAGAGAAATATTGTTTTGTTAGACTTCAGTGTAGCTTTTGACATTATCAATCATAGTCTGCTGCTGGAAAAACATGTTATGGCTTTTACACCCCTGCTATATTGTGGATAAAGAGTTACCTGTCTAACAGAGGGCGTTCTTTAATGGAAGCCTCTCCAACATAATCCAGGTAGAATCAGGAATTCCCCAGGGCAGCTGTTTAGGCCCCTTACGTTTATCAATCTTTACTAACTGCATGCCACTGGCTTTGAGTAAGTGTGTCTATGTATGCGGATGACTCAACACTATAACATGATTTAACGTAATTTTATCTGTGGCCAATGACCTTGAGCCTTCTAATGTAAATCTATGGCGGCACCCAAGAGGGCTTGAACTTTCTAGCTCTCCCTGTAGATTGGTGCCATACTGTCCCCATGAGTGACAGAACCAACCCCTACGCTCTGTATTTTCCATGGGCTGTCCCTACACCACAGAAAGCACTGAGCTAGGCTGAAACACCTGCATTTTGGATCTGCCTTACTCAAGCAAAAAGAGACCATGTTTGTATGCAGCTTTATTAACAATTTTTGTATTTTTTTTTATTTTTTACATTGTTTGCAAACTGATAACATGCAACAACAAAAGTGCTCTGCCCTACCTGCCCTGAATGACAGGTTGCCACTGGTAATTTACTTTAAACTATTTTTTCCCCATGATTGTATTTTGAAATTTTCAAAAGGCCTATACAACCATAGACAGAATCTATACAACGGATGTGCCCATTTAAGTCAGGACTGGCAGCCACTGAGAGTGTACCCATGTGTTCACCAGTAAAATTGACAGGGTTAGAGGTGGCAAGTCCCTTCTATGTATTATATTTCTATGGCCGCAACGTAACAGCCTACTTACTCTTGAGCGCAGAGAGTGTGGTTCGGAGGATGGATCAGACATTTTGGATAATCGCAGCAAGTCTTGTTATATAATATAGGGACATAAAACTGAGGTGGCTATGCTTTTGTCTCCAGAGAGCATCTCTGTAGAGCCGGTTCCGTATACAGTACACCTACATTTCAAATCTAGAGCCTATTAAAGTTCCTCAAGCCACACTGCACTCTTTCCACAGAAGGGAGAGCAGTTGTGCAGAATATGCACATTGAACCCTCTTTAGCCCCAGTTAGTGCTATCCGGGATCCTTGAGACGTCCCTACCTACCCTAAACCATACAATTTACCTATCCTTAACCATACCTCTAACCTTAACCCTTACCGTAACAGTTTTAAAATGTCAACTTCAAAATGGGGTGACGTCAGAGTTGGGATGTCCCAAGGATACAGTTTAGACTTTTCCCTTTAGCCCCTGACCCAACAGTTGGCCATTTTCTTTGTTCACATTTGTATTTTCCTATAGCCAATGAAGGCCTATGTGTTTACTATGGGAGAAGGGCATTCAGAAGTGTGGCTTCCTATTGATAAGTAGGCAGAATGAAGATAGATGGCCGCCGAGCTTGGAGGCCTCGCTGCACGCTGTAGGGAGGAGGGTGTAGTCTGTCAGCTTCTGGAAGGCCTGTGGGGTGGGGGTGGAGAGAATACAGTTTTATTACATTCCCATTTATGGGGAGAAGCTTCAGCCGATGTCCTTGACAAGCTTTTGTGTTTCGCCTGCTGTTCATCTTGCGTTCCTTGTTCTACGAGTGCACTTCATGTGATTATTTCATGGTGTATTGCAGCAGGGTGGAAAATTAATGCCTATATCATGGCACATTTAGGATTGAGTGGAGGGATTTTGTATTGAAAATAAAATTGTTTCTCTTATATGCCAAAGACCCAATACGGTGGATATAAAAAAAGTATAGCTTAGTAAAGTAGCCTAAAGACAGCTGTTCACTCACAGGGACACTGTCAAGGCACTCCTCAGTGGGCGGGTGAAGCAGGTAGTCCACTTTGGAGGGGCCCCTGACATAGACACAGTTAGCTGCTGTGGCATCCGGGACCGTGAGCACTTCGTAGTGGTGATCAGTCAGCTGCTCCATCATCTACACAAACACAGAGGCGGTGCTAACAAAATTAGCATGACAGCAGGGGCCAGGATGTGTTCACATTTGAGTAACCCACAGGGAGAAGCTGAACTGGGCAAGAGCCAATCATTTCCGGATGGGGACCAAATACACTTGGGTAATGTAGGCTAATAGGGCTCTAAACAACACAATGACATTTTAAAGACAGCCCAACAAAGCTTGCTTTATCATTTACATTATTCATCTGAGCAGTGACAAATACTGGGCTGGAGAATTTTCAGTCGATCACTTTGCATGTCTGAATGGCAGTTGGTTGTGGCAAGCAGAATGTAGAGTTGAAGTCGGAAGTTTACATACACCTTAGCCAACTACATTTAAACTTAGTTTCACAATTCCTGACATTTAATCCTTGTAAAAATTGTGTTTTAGGTCAGTTAGGATAACCACTTTATTTTAATGTGAAATGTCAGAATAGAGCATTATTTAATTCAGCTTTTATTTCTTTCATCATAATCCCAGTAGGTCAGAAGTTTACATACACGCAATAAGTATTTGGTAGCATTGCCTTTAAATTGTTTAACTTGGGTCAAATGTTTCAGGTAGCCTTACACAAGCTTCCCACAATAAGTTGGGTGAATTTTGGCTCATTCCTCCTGACAGAACTGGTGTAACTGAGTCAGGCCACCGTGCTCGCACACGCCTTTTCAGCTCTGCCCACAAATTTGCTATAGGATTGATGGCCACTCCAATACCTTGACTGTTGTGGCAAACTGGCTTAAGGACAACTTTAGATGTATGCTTGGGGTCATTATTATCCATTTGGATGACCCATTTGCGACCAAGCTTTAACTTCCGGACTGATGTCTTGAGATATTGCTTCAATATATCCACATACTTTTCCTCCCTCATGATGCCATCTATGCACCAGTCCCTCCTGCAGCAAAGCACCCCCAAAACATGATGCTGCCACCCCTGTGCTTCATGGTTGGGATGGTGTTCTTCGTCTTGCAAGCATCCCCCTTTCTCCTCCAAACATAACGATGGTCATTATGACCAAACAGTTCTATTTTTGTTTCATCAGACCAGACTTTTCTCCAAAAAGTACAATCTTTGTCCCCGTGTGCAGTTGCAAACCGTAGTCTGGCTTTTTTATGACAGTTTTGGAGCAGTGGCTTCTTCCTTGCTGAGAGGCCTTTCAGGTTGTCGATATAGGACTCGTTTTACTGTGGCTACAGATACTTTTGTACCCGTTTCCTTCAGCATCTTCACAGGGTCCTTTGATGTAGTTCTGGGATTGATTCGCACTTTTCGCACCAAAGTACATTCATCTCTAGGAGACAGAACGCGTCTCCTTCCTGAGCGGTATGACGGCTGCGTGGTCCCATGGTGTTTATACTTGTTCACTATTGTTTGTACAAATTAACGTGGTACCGTCAGGCGTTTGGAAATTGCTCCCAAGGATGAACCAGACTTGTGGGGGTCTACAATTTTTTTTTCCTGAGGTTTGGCTGATTTCTTTTGATTTTCCCATGATATCAAGCAAAGAGGCACTGATTTTGAAGGTAGGCCTTGAAATACATCCACAGGGACACCTCCAATTGACTCAGATGTCAATTAGCCCATCAGAAGCTTCTAAAGCCATGATGTAATTTTCTGGAATTTTCCAAGCTGTTTAAAAGGCACAGTCAACTTACAGAACCCAAACCAGCTGCGCACGTGCGCCATCGTGCATAAATTTATTTTGTCCCCCCACACCAAACACGATCACGACACGCAGGTTAAAATACCAAAACAAACTCTGAACCATTAAAAATTAAACATTAAAAATGTATGGCAATTTAGCTAGCTAGCTAATTTGTCCTATTTAGCTAGCTTCCTTGCTAGCTAATTTGTCCTGGGACATAAACATTGAGTTGTTATTTTACCTGAAATGCACAAGGTCCTCTAATCCGACAATGAATCCACACATAAAACGCTAATCTGAATCGTTTCTAGTCATCTCTCCTCCTTCCAGGCTTTTTCTTCTCTGGACTTTATATTGCGATTGGCAACTTTCTAAATTAGGTGCATTACCGCCACTGACTTATTTCGTCTTTCAATCACCCACGTGGGTATAACCGATGAGGAGATGGCACGTGGGTACCTGCTTCTATAAAGCAATGAGGAGATGGGAGAGGCAGGACTTGCAGCGCGATCTGCGTCACGAATAGAACTGACTTCTATTTTAACCTTGGCAACGCAGACGCTCGTTGGTGCGCGCAAGCCGTGTGGTGCAATAATTGAATAATATAGATTTCTAAATTTATTTTGCAACGCTCGCGCTGGTGTAGTCAGCCTGTTAGTGTATGTAAACTTCTGACCCACTGGAATTGTGATAGTGAATTATAAGTGAAATAATCTGTCTGTAAACAATTGTTGGAAAATTGACTTGTGTCATGCACAAAGTAGATGTCCTAACCAACTTGCAAAAACTATAGTTTGTTAACAAGAAATTTGTGGAGTGGTTGAAAAACGAGTTTTAATGACTCCAACCTAAGAGTATGTAATCTTCCGACTTCAACAGTATATTAGTTCACCATCTTTCTCTGACACACTCACCCGGAGGGTCTTCTTGGCCCCATCACTGTTGCTGATGATGATAGTATCAGGACCACCCATAGAGCATATGTCCTTTAGACGAGTTCCCTCACACACTGGCACCGTGGACACAGTAAAGTCCTAAAACGAGGACAGAGATGGTAAGAACATTAAGTGGCCTATAAAATGTTGTAGATTCTAAAATGTTTTTCTTATTGTGTACACAGGGACCCAAAGAAAATTATTTATCTTTGAATTACTTTTTAATATGGTCATGTACTTCGACATCAAATCAAGTAATTCATCAGATAGATTAGATAATAAATACTCTGTAAATATTGCATGTAAAGCAACACCAGGAAAGCATACAGACAAACACCCCAAACACAATGGTGTAGTTTGCATGCCACACCCTGAGTGATATTGAATATCGAAATCCAACAGGTTATGGTATTAACGACCATTATAAGTCCATTAAAATAAACAGACCTGACTCTGAAAAATCTCATTTTGTCTAGTTTACGGGAGCATGGTAGAAAATTAAGTATGCATTTTCTTTGTACATTCATACTTTCCCATCTGTCTCTTTCTCACACAAGTGAACTCACACGTGGACAGATATACACACACATAACTTGCCATAAATGCACTTAGCAAGAGGAAGCCATCAATACTAATGGCACTACTGTGGACCATGTCAAATCTCAAGGGGGTTCCTGGTATGATCACCACCATCCCTGACCAATGGGGACATAAATGATGGAAGAGCAAGCTGTCTTTGAGCCATGAATCTCATAATACAATAGCCACCTGCTCATCTCTGCTGCAACACATGGGCTCTGTCCCAATTAGTCTTTCCTAGATTATTTATGTCCTCTTTGCTTGCCTCCTCAGAACACATTGGAGGAGAAGGTTGGAGGGACTTTGGATCTTGTCCTCGCATGTGGTTTGAGAAAGGAATCAAGCTATACTCACTCTGAAAGTGTCGGCCAGCACCTCAGCTCCTTTGTGGTTGGTGTGGGAGGAGATGCCCACAAAGAACTCCCTGCCAGTGAAGAGCACGTCGCTGCTCTCCAGCGTGGCCCCCACGGAGCCTCCCTCCTCTGCCCCAAACTCCACCACTGTCAGGTTCAGCTCCGACATCACCCTCCTCACCGCTTCAGCCTGAGGAAGAGAGGAGAAAGGGACAGGGAGGGAGAGAAAGAGAGGAGGTCAAACTGACTCTACTGCAACATTAATCTATAATTAAAACATAACAATATAAATCAATAATTGAGACAGAACTACAACGCGTTTAATGGATTGATTCACACACAAATCTCATTCATTTAGGTTAAAATAAGTCAGCGATACAGATAAGTATTTTTCTCAGTTGTTGTGGTCAGTGTTTACCTCTCTGCGTCTCTGCTGTTTGAATGGCCTGGTGATGAGTACCGTGTCTCCCTGTATCACAGCTATATCCTCTATCCTCCAACTCTCTGGTAGCTCCGGGTCTGCAGGGATCTCTATGAGCTGCAGCCCCACCTTCTGTCTCAGCGCCCCCGTCAGCACCCCAAACTGACGCTGTGCCTTAGCCAGGTCCGTCGTGGTTTCCTCATTATCGACCTTCCCAAAGGTCTCTGGGATGCCCCGCACCACGGCGTGGGTGAAGCAGCCGTACGGCAACTCGCTCGCCATAATGTGTGTGTGAGAAAGAGAGGGTGTGTGTGCGAAGGCGTGGGAGTACCCTGGCTTTGGGCTAGTATTGGTGTACTGCCACTACAAGGCAGAACAGTGAAAGTGTGTTTGCCTCTAGATGAGTGGGTGACAATTGTTGTCAGAGTGTGTTCCCAGCTGTTTGAGAAGCTGTGAGGTGTGATGGCAAGACCAGCTGGACACTAAAGGGATGTGATGGAGCGAATCAGCAACTCTATGGGGAGTCTGTCATCCAGGCAGGAAAACACAGGAGAAAGTATTCATCCCTGTTCTTCCACTTCAGTGATTAGCCACTCCAATACCAACTGCAAAGTTCCAGGGAGGTAAATGAGTTTCAGTCTGATTGCTGTCTGAAAGGAGAGAGACAAATTCTTGAGGGCTTTTGGTGAGAAGGCTAAAGCATGTTAGTACATGCTCAGTGACTCATTAGATGAAAGTTCCTGTGATCACTTGTGTCTGCTCTACTGCACGTATTTAACTCTCTTCAACTGTAGGACATATAGTAGGGCTACCCATTCTGTCTTGGAACATAAGATATTTTCCTTAGCGAGACAATGGTCTGTTTTGTGGTGCTGCTGGCATTGGACAGTTGGCATGAAAAATAAAAAATAAATTGCATAATCGCAAGTGTTCAGTGTCCACCATTTGCTATTGAATACATGATTACATGATTTAGACCAACTAAATAATAATTATTCAATCATTTGTAATGTAACTTCTCTAACTTATTTCATAGAGACACTATTCTTGTGTCAAGTTGAACCAGAATTAATACAGATAACAGAGTGGACTGGAGAATGCTGACAAGAGCTGCATTGTTCAAGGGCATATTATTTGAGCCCAACATCCTACAATGGTCTTGCAATGGCAAATCGATCAGCTCGTTGGCTACAGTTTAGAGACACTCACTGCTTTATTTTCACCCGGTTGTGAATCCCAGCGTCAATATTCTATTTGCTTAAACGACTGCTCTCTCTCCCTGCTAGGCACACGAGTTTGCTAAACCAGAATGTCGAATAATTTCAGGTTGACCCCTCTAACATTTTGACGCAACAAGTGTTGCAGGATTGCGCCTCTATATGTTCAGATGCTACCTACATTTAGTGTATTCTGGATAATTCATAGAAAATAGCCATTCACGGCAGCATTTGAGTAATTATCAGACAATAACAAACTAAGTGATGTCTCTCAATATAGATTTTTAGGAATGTAACTTACCTAAACCTCAATCAAATGAATACAACTAGATTTAGGACTATTTCTCAAATGTATTTAATTTTGTTATGCCTTTTTATCATCCCGTGCTAGCCATCTGCAGAGTAGCCAAACAAGTTACACGAAGAGCATCTGACATTTTTGGCTGCAAGAGCTCATCACGCCCAGTGCAATGTTAAGATGTATGCCTACTTTATTATTGCTTTTACAGAGGTTAATCAAATTCAGTCATGTCTTTAATCGTATGCCTATTTTCTCAGTTTTTTTTCTTTCAATTTCCAAACCTATCCCGTTATTATCTTCTCTTCTATATTTCCCTTTACCCGGCGCCCTGTTCACCCTTTCATCCCCTCCCCCACCCGTCCTAATTCCCTCCGCTCAAGGAGAAAAGTAGAATATTATCACGATAGAGTTGCTTCTTACCTTGTATGAAAGTGCAGCTCGAATGGAATTCATCAACCAGAGTTCAACTCGCAAATGATTCGGAATTCTGTCACTTTAAAAGTAAAGTTTGACAGCTAATCTCCTCATAAAATGTTGCCCAAACCAGTTGAAATGTTGCTGTAACGTAAACTCGTTCTATGCAGATTGACTTTAAGTGGTTTTCGAAGAGATTATGGCACCGGATTCATATTTTCTCCCTGATTAATTGTTTACAAATGTGCCACACCCCCGCTCCCTCGCCAAATTTGTATCCGCCCATTCTACAGATAAACGTCAACAGTTATATCAATTCGCAATGTTACATTGTATATAGTCACATTATTACTTCGCACGCTTTCAGAGATTTTTTATAGACGCAATACGCTTGACTATTCAACTTTGTGTCTTTGTGTGTGTGTGTCTTGTTGGAGTCTAGTCTTTGTCTGCGAAAAATAATCCTGTCTTTTCTGCAATATTGGTCATATATTTAACCGTGCAGTGGGTCCAAGAGAAAGATATGATGGAGTTACACAACATAGTCTGGCAACATGTATATTTGTCTTGGAGAATTAAGAACAGCATTATCAATGCTTGTGGCTTATCACACTTCCGAGGTTCGGCCATAGATTGATAAACATGACTCAGTCTCAAATTTGAGATAATCATCTCTGGTTAAATGGTAAACACACTCAAACAGACCCGCTAGTGACAGAAGGAGTGTGACCTGCAGACAGGACAGTGCAATGTTCGTCTAGCGACTGGCATATGTTACTGAAATCAAATGGTCAAAACAGTCAACTGCAGATTTGATTGGGAGTCAGAAGAAAAAAAATAGCTTGCATGTTTATTTGATGACAAGAGAGAGAGAGAGACACACAAAGACAGAGCGCAATGGACACACACACACACACACACACACACACACACACACACACACACACACACACACACACACACACACACACACACACACACACACACACACACACACACACACACACACACACACACACACACACACACACACACACACACACACACAGCGGACATAGACAGGATTAACGAAGAACACCATCTGTCAGCCCAACTCCAGCCCTCACAAAACATCCCGTTGAAATACAGTGGAGGATCTGTATTCTATGCATCAGCACTAGCATGAGCCAACTAGTTAAAACCTGTAACCTCCCTTCCGATAGCAAAGCATTTTCTAACAGAAAACTAAAAAACAAGCAGTTCTTATTGGACAAGTTCATGTAGTGCCTCCCTGTTTCACACTGTTTTCTTCCATTTTGTGCTTAATGAACGTGACCCTAGCCTATCTAATATTTATCCACATTGGAGTGGGTTTCAGGAAGGCTGGCTGTACATGGTGTGTTTAATGACTGGTAAACAATTTATCCGGCCTTAGCCCGCCCTTATCACAAGACTCCTGTCACTTGACTATCCTCCCTGCTCACCTCACGGCACTCATTAGGGAGTTATGGATAATGCAGTTACTTTCTCTCTCAGTCTGTCTGTCTGTCTCTTACTTACTCTTTTTCTTTCTTAGTCATTCCCTGTCTGTCTGTCTGTCTGTCTGTCTGTCTGTCTCTCTCTCTCTCTCTCTCTCTCTCTCTCGCTCTCTCGCTCTCTCGCTCTCTCTCTCTCTCTCTCTCTCTCTCTCTCTCTCTCTCTCTCTCTCTCTCTCTCTCTCATCTCATGCATAAACCGAATGCATAAATTGAATGCAAAAGCTTCACAGCAAGAACTAGTCTTGTGTAAAATGCACCATGTTATACTGTAGGTTACACATACAGTGCATTGCCTCACTCTTTTTACTGTGCCTTCTGTATCCACATCTGTGGGTGTAGACTTCATTATGGACATGATGTATAACTTCCCATGTTATTTTTGATTCAGTACAATATAAATCACCACCACATTTAGTTGTTGCCTTAAAGGAAGGACCTCTGTAAATCTCCCTTTTAGACAGATTTTGACCAATTATACTGGGAACGTGTGTTAGCATCACACGGTTACCATCCAAATTCAATTAGGAGAGTTTTGGGTGGAGACCTTGACTCCCAATGTGTCTGGTTGGTCAGAAATAAAGAGGACCAGACATAGGGAGGTAGATTGAGGAAATTTACAACTGACCATTTGAGGACAATACAAATGACATCTGGTCACTTATTGCATTATCAGAGAGGGAAATAATACAGTAGGAAAATATGTGTAGTTGACCGGGAGAGAAAGACTGAGAGTTGGATGGATTTGATGCTGACTTGGAAGGAAAGAAAGGGAAATTCAATTGGGAATTGAATGGGACATGCTCCCTATTAACTGCTAGTGGTGTTGAGAGAAGAGAGAGGCTGAAGATATTAGGCAGGGGCGTTGACCAAAATAACAGAAGAGTTTGTAATATCTTCCAAAGTGCCAAAGGATCTAGGACTTCTACGATGTCTCATCCACAACTGTTGCTTCTTTTCCTGTGCTGTCTTCCTTTGGCAGGTATGTAAGAAAAGGAGGTTAATGCCTAGGAATACACAATTCAATATGACAAAGTATTTTTGTTTAACAAGGACAATTGTCTTTTAAGAATCGACCCATATCGCAACAGCAGGAGGTAATAATGACACATTAGCTAGTCAGCCAAAAGGTTTAGGAGAAAAGCAATACCTCTATAGTGCTGAGTTGTCTTTTTCCCCTCCACCTTAAGTAGAATTTTAGTGTTATACCCCCATTAGTATGATGTATATCTTATAATTGATACATAATCTTAATGTATGATGGTCCCCTTCTTTCTTAGCACCTCTTTGTTGTTACACATGTGTGTTTCCTGCCATCTCTCCCATGGACTGCCTCAAGTTCCCTCAGGAGTGTCCTGCTGGACAGCGCTGCCTAGCTAGCACCGCAGTGGGGACGCGAGGTGAGTGCATACTGTGGGTGTGCGTGTGTGGGCATTGGGGACAGTATTGGGTTTCTGGTGGAGTTGGCATGACATATTATGTTAATGACAAATACAATGAAACCTATGTTCCGTGATTGTGTGTTGGATTGAATAACAAACTTGAGTGGCACTGCAATTGTGTTGTGTCAACTGAAGTTGAAGAGTTAAGTGTGGGAGATATTTTATGGTCCACTATGCCTGCCTAGACTTGCCTTCCTACTAGGTATTTAAACAACTAGGTGAAAATGTCAAATGTCACCACTATCTCTCATCAAGCCAGTTGTTAGCTCCCTAATTCCTGTGACGCCCTCAAATTATCAACAACAAAAAAATAGCCTGTGAGATCAGTGGGTGGTATACATGATTCTGTGTGCCTCTGAGGTTAAGAGGAAAGGGACTGCTCTGAAAACACAGACAATGTGTTTCTTGTTAAAGTGTTTTTGCCACATAATTCAATGGAGGGCAGTGATTTGCAGTGGTTGAATGTATTGTGTTTAACACCTTTCTAAATGCAGAGCTGGTGTGGCCTATCCGCTGACTCCTGGTGGGCCAATTGTTTTAGCCTCTTAGGACGACAGTAATACGTCACAATGTCTGTCAGTCTAGCAATTACACTGTCATCTCCTCTTGCCTCTATTTCAGTCAGTGCACTGACAAATAGGCCTAGACGTACTGAAGTGAAATAAAGTATACTTTACTGAATGGATCCAACTCCAAGTATGGGTTAACTGACTATTAGTAGTGCTAAACTCATTCTGTGTTTTGAGTACTATTGGCATTACCCTTCTCTGCCATCTGTAGGCTCCCTGCGTCTGGTCCTGTATGAGAAGAGCTGTGCCATTCCCTCCCAATGTGGTCTGTCTGGGGAGAAACATACTGCAGGCCTGAACTTCACCTACCACAACAACTGCTGTGACACTGACCTGTGCAACGGGGCTATGGCCCATGCTGCCCCCATCTGGAGGGGAGGTGCACTGTGCATCCTGCCTATTCTCTCTCTCATACAGGGCTGATATACTGACTTGTTGCATTTGATATGAAAATGCACAATCATACCGTAACATGCACAACTTATATATGTCATGGCGTGAATCCCACTAACCAAAACAATCTCAGTATAGACATACACGGTGTGACAAACGGACAGTGCCTCGTTTACATGAGCTGCTTACATACAATAGACACACACGCACACGCACACGCACACACACACATCACACTATTTTAATGACAATGTAACTAGAGACAAAACATAATCCACATGTTGATGGAAATGGTACTTTGTTAAGAACCTTTGTTTAAATAAGGGTTAACATGGCTTTCTAATGTTTAGACTTTTCAACGGTGCTATATTTAACATTACCTTGTTGGAAAATGACTGGCAGCAATTAATAAACAGACAAACAAACAAAACAACTGTGCTTTTAATGTCGATCTCTTTACGTGAATTAAGAAAATGACTGTGTCTTTTCAGGGTGATTGAAACATACAAAAGAAGTCAAAAAGAAATGTCAGTCTCATACTAAGTTGATTGACATCCTCTGTAGAGATCTAATGAAATGTCATTGATTCAATGTCCACACCATGATCTAGGTTAAATGCAACTGCCTTTGATTAAAATGGAAGGTGAAGTCAAGGGAGGAAATATGTCGAAGAAAGAATACATTAAAAGTAGGAAGAAAATAAAAAAAATAACATTTAAAATATGTTTTCAAATGATGAGTTTGAGTAGGAGGGAAGAAAACATTAAAGAAGAATAGGACTGCGTTCCTGCACACGGTTCCAACACCATCGTCGAGACACCACGGTGGTAGGCCTGATCACTGACAATGACGAGTCAGCCTACAGGGAGGTCAAGCACCTGGCTGCATGGTGCGCTGACAACAACCTGGCCCTCAATGCAAAGAAAACCAAGGAGCTCAATGTGGATTACAGGAAGTCTAAAAGCTGCAGCCACACCCCGGTTCTCATTGATGGCACTGAGGTGGAGCTTGTGCCCAGCTTCAAATTCCTGGGTGTCTACATCTCCGAGGATCTCTCTTGGACCCTCAACACCTCCATCCTGGTCAAAAAGGCGCAGCAGCGCCTGTACTTTTTGAGGAGGCTGAAGAAGGCCCGCCTGTCTCCCAAGATCCTGGTGAACTTTTACCGCTGCACGGTCGAGAGCATTCTGACTAACTGCGCCACAGTGTGGTTTGGCGGATGCTCCGTGGCCGACCGGAAGGCCCTGCAACGGGTGGTGAAAACCGGCCAGCACATCACGGTGCCCAGCTCCCTGCCGTCGTAGACCTCCAGCGCAAGCGGTGTCTGTGTAGGGCGCGCGACATCATCAGGTCCCTTCACATCCATGCCACAAACTGTTTGCCCTCCTACCATCAGGCAGGCGGTACAGGTCTCTACATTCCCACACTAGCAGGCTCAAGAACAGTTTCTTTCCAGCTACTGTAACCCTGCTGACCTCTGTGGCACGGCACTAGCCATATCCACCCGCCCACATCTTAGTACTACCTCTCAGGGACCTTGTTGCACTACTCTCTTTGCACTCTTCACGGTACTACTGGACTCTGACATTGCTTTGCAAAATCTGATTAGGGACGTAATTCAGTTGTACATGTACATGTCTACCTCAGTAACCTCACTGCTGCATTTCAGTTGCATGTCTCCTTGCACTTTCAATTTACCTCCGTTGCACATTTAGAATTTCCATTTGTACTTGCCATTTGCCTTCATGGCACATTTATACATCCCACTTAATAACATACATTGTACTTAAATGTTTCACTTGTACATTTTTTGCTCTCTTTTATTTGCACTTCTGGTCAGATGCCAACTGCATTTCGTTGTACTTGTACTTGTACTTGTTCAATGACAATAAAGTTGAATCTAATCTAATCTAAATCTAATCTAATCTTACAATAAAAGGTAATACTTGTTACAAGCTTCAGTAAAGGAAAATACTAGAATCCAACAAGCTGCATTGAAATGAAGACTTGGTCCCTTTTGACAAATAGTCATGAGCAATGTTCCCTCAAATATTTTCCGGGCACTGAGCAAATTTGAACTTTATGAAAATTCTTTGCAACTTCCAGTGGGCCTTTACTGTGAACATTGAGGCTGCACCGGTTTTAAGTTACAGTTTTAACAGTGGCCATGTAGGCTTCTGTGGCTATTTGATCATGATGTAGGCCTACCAGAGTGGCCTACCACCAAAAACAATGCATCCCATAACAGTTTAACATGAAAATAGCTGTTATATCATTCATCCTACAGTAGCAACAAATGTATACATTCCATGAGACTTTTGAAGAGAAAAAAACATGCAACCTCTTCATCCACTTGTGCTTCTTCAGACAAGGAGGTGACTGAAAATGCTCTTGTGTTGTTTGATGCAAGAAACCACTTTACAGAATAAAATGCACTATTATTCTCATACCATTATTACAGAGAATCAGACAAATTATGCTACCATCTGCCTATTTGCTACGTAGTTTATTCAAGCCTGTCTCAAAATTTAAAAAAATACAACACTGCCCCTTTAAGACAAAAAAAAAAGCTCTAAATGACTCTAAAGAAATGTACACGTTTTGCGCTCTTGCAGGAAGTAATCAATCTTCTATTGCTGACTACAGATGATCTATAACTGGGTAAATCATGTCTCACTAACTAGCAAAGGATATGAACAAAATGTGCACACGTTGCTACATGCAGCTCTCTCTTTGATCTTAAAACAATCAAATCTCACGACCGCTCAGTTCAAAGTGAATGGCAATGGTCTATTTGCATATAGGTCTGCACCAGCTGTGATTGTTTATGCCGCACAGGTCTGTGTAGAGTAGGGGCTGAGAAGTGCGTGTCAATGCAATATAGTCCTATTTCGATGCATTCTGCCTACAACAAAATCTCTTGGATACTGTAGTTCGTTTTGTTACGGTATGTTGCATTGAAAGTGGCTAATATTGTATTTATTCGATCACAATTGCCACAGTAAAGGGAAACGTGGATAGTGTTAACAGGAATAACTCTAGAACAGTGGTCTCCAACCTTTTCTGAGTCAAGATCACTTTCTGATTCAAAATGCAAGCCGAGATCTACCACTCTGATTTGTTTTTTTGTATGACTTAAAAAACGTAAGCCTATGTAACATTAACCAATTAAAAACAGTACTGTAGTAATGAGGTGTGTGTAGTAAGCTATGGGATCAATACATTATCACCGCATATTGGCTTTGCCCATTGTTGTTCGGGCCATTTTTTAAAATTATATTTAAACATTTGAGGTAGGCTCCCATATTTGATTACTCCAGTAATAGATCCGTTGTTGTATTACTTGTGAGGCACAACTGAGTGAGCATACATTTAAATAATTCGCCTTTTATCTTTATTTTACAGGGTTGATGATGCCTGCATCTGATGGTCAGTCTCAACGCAGGGAGAGAGCAGCAGACAGGGTCCGCCACTCAATATCACTCCGCTCACCCTTTCCTCAACTGACACTGACCAAAAACGGACACAGTCTCCATCCACTTGATGGCGAAACTCGGGTAGCACCACATTATTTCTGCCTCATGCACAAATTCATGTTGTTACTCCTATAAACAGAGAACGTGAAATATTAATTGATATTCAAAAATACCCCAAAAGACAGTCTGTCTCTCTCTAGTCATGGTTTTAAAAGGTTTGAAATCTCGCAGTATAAAATTTGCTATAGCTTTATTGTATGCCTGCTACGTTAACTGCGGACACTGTAATCTGAGCCATCCGATTGATATCTGGGGCCGCCGGGAAGGCAGAGTTTGTAGCTTCAGACACATGAAATTGTTAAAAATGGCAACAGTTCACGTACCCGGCGCGCAGAGCAGATGAATCGGATGCACCTACCATCAACAGCCCGAGACGAAAACAATAAAATAGGAACACAAGGCTTTATCGTTGTTTTTTTACAGAAATGTTTGGCGATCGACTAGGAATGCCCGGGGGGGTCGACCAATCGATTGCAATCGACCGGTTGGTGACCAATGCTTTAGAAAGTTGAGTTAAGTTCAAACTCATGCTTCTCTCTGTGGGCTGATATTTAAATGCGGCAGTCCCTGGGGAGCTGCTGCGTAACGGTCTCAGGGCTACAGGGAACATTGGCCATGACAGCAGGACTATAGACAATTGTCTGGTACAAGTTGGTCCATGGAAACCAAATAACACCAATAACATAAAGGATTCAGTCATGTAAAAATAATAATGGATTTTATTAATGATTTTAAATGACAGACTCCCCACTGGGCACACTGGTTGAATCAACATTGTTTCAATGTAATTTGTGAATGTATTGTGACTTGGAATCTGATATTTGTCACTGACTACTACCAATGTGCTATCTTAAGAAAGATTATTGAGAGATCTCATAATAACTATATAGATTCACTGCTAGGCAGTCAATGAAAATAAGAATTTGTTCTTAACTGACTTGCCTAGTTAAATAAAGGTAAAATATATTTTTAAACAAAAATAAAATTGAAGTCATTCCAAAGGGTAGGTTTAACAGAGCAAATTAAATGTAACTAACTTTTATAAGTCAAATATCATCAATGATACTATGCCTATATACTATTTGTGAAGTCATTAACAGCTATTCTTTCAATTTAACCTAGGGTTCAACTAAAAATAGACAATATAGGCTAGGGTTGAATAGAGGGAACCGGGTTACCAAGAATGACCAATATTTCCTGCCCAAACCCAATCCCCTTTCCAGGAATAAAGAACTAAGAGAAACTGGTAAATCATTTCAATGAACAGCATGACCTTAAATGTAACTGTTAAACTGTAATCTGGCTTCTCTATGGGCCACAGCCTACTCTGCTATCTGCACAATCAATCATAAATGCTCAGCGCATCTAGGAGTGCAGTTCACAATACATGTATCATCTCATCGTGGTAACTTTGTTTTATTGTGAAAGGTAGGACTACATTTGCTGCAGCATAGCCTATGCAAGAGTAATATAAGGACCGAATGCATGTCTAATTTACACATATCCATCTGGCTTTCAGGGGTCATCTTATTTTTTTGAAGGGTTTTAAAACAGCCTATCACTAGAATATCTTTGCTTTAAATCAGTGTGTACGTGGGCACTCTCTCAGTCTTTCCATCTCTCCATCAATTCCATTCAAATAGCATCCAAAATAAATAGGCCTAATCCTATTCAAGAATGAGTTACAGTGCATTCGGAAAGTATTCAGACCCTTTCACATTTTCCACATTTTCCTACGTTACAGCCTTATTCTAAAATTGATTACATGTTTTTTTTCTTCAATCTACACAATACCCCATAATGAGAAAGCGAAAACAGGTTTTTAAAAATGTTTGCAAATATATAAATAAATAAAAACAGAAAAACCTTATTTACATAAGTATTCAGACCCTTTGCTATTAGGTGCTAAGGTGCATCCTGTTTCCATTGATCATCCTTGAGATATTGCGATAACTTGATTGGAGTCCACCTGTGGGAAATTCAATTGATAGGACATGATTTGTAAAGGCACACACCTGTCTATATAAGGTCCCACAATTGACAGTGCATGTCAGAGCAAAAACCAAGCCATAAGGTCGTAAAGCTCTGAGACATGATTGTGTCGAGGCACAGATCTGGGGAAGGGTACCAAAACATTTCTGCAGCATTGAAGGTTCCCAAGAACAGTGGCTTCCATCATTCTTAAATGAAAGACTTTTGGAACCACCAAGACTCTTCCTAAAGCTGGCCACTCGGCCAAACTGAGCAATCGGGGGAGAAGGGCCTTGGTCAGGGAGGTGATCAACAATCCGATGGTCACTCTGACAGAACTTTAGAGTTCCTCTGTAGAGTTGGAAGAACCTTCCAGAAGAACAAACATCTCTGCAGCACTCCACAAATCAGGCCTTTATGGTAGAGTGGCCAGACGGAAGCCACTCCTCAGTAAAAGGCACAACAGCACGCTTGGAGTTTGCCAAAAGGCACCTAAAGGACGCTTAGACCATGAGAAACAAGATTCTCTGTTGTGACAAAACCAAGGTTGAACTCTTGGGCCTGAATGCCTAGCGTCACGTCTGTAGGAAACCCGGCACCGCTCATCACCTGGCCAATACCATCCCTACGGTGAAGCATAGTGGTGGCAGGACCATGCTGTCGGGATGTTTTTCAGCGGCAGGGACTGGGAGACTAGTCAGGATCGAGGGAAAGATGAACAGAGCAAAGTACAGAGAGATCTTTGATGAAAACCTGCTCCAGACCTCTCATACCTCAGACTGGGGCTAAGGTTCACCTTACAACAGGACAACGACCATAGTGACACAGTCAAGACAACGCAGGAGTGGCTTCGCGACAAGTCTCTGAATGTCCTTGAGTGGCCCAGCCAGAGCCCGGACTTAAACATGATCGAACATCTCTGGAGATATCTGAAAATAGCTGAGCAGCGATGCACCCCATCCAACCTGACAGAGCTTGAGAGGATCTGAAGAGAAGAATGGGAGAAACTCCCCAAATACTGGTGTGCCAAGCCTGTAGTGTCATACCCAAGAAGAATCCAGGCTGTAATCACTGCCAAAGGTGCTTCAACAAAGTACTGAGTGAAGGGTCTGAAAACGTATGTAAAGACAATATTTCAGTTTTTTATCTTTAATACATTTGCAAAAATGTCTAAAAACCTGTTTTTGAATTTGTCATTATGGGTTATTGTGTGTAGATTGATGGGGGGGGGGGGGGGACTATTTAATACATTTTAGAATAAGGCTGTAACGTAACAAAATGTGGAAAAAGTCAAGGGGTCTGAATACTTTCGGAATGCACTGTATATGCCTGATATGCTTTAGAATAACATGGTTTTGGAGGGAAATACCGGGTTACCCTGGAGAAAAGTAATTTATTCTAGGGATGGAACATTTGTAAAATACAGTGAAAATATCCCAAATATAGGCCTAGGGTTTCAAGTTTGTGTTGATTTCAAATGTAATTTTTAATTTAATAATTAATATTTTGGATTCATTGCAACATTTACCCGGAGCTAACTCGGCAAATAGCACTGCTGGGTGATTTGAAAAGTCAAAGTCAATTGATCAATAATATAATGATACTTTTAGCAAAAAATGTATCTTTCATTTACAATCTGTAGAAACTATGAGAATAGAAAGGTTCAGTACTTTTGTGAAGCATCACAGCACAGTTAAAAATGATATGTCAAATAGAAATAGAAAATGGATGGTGTTAAGAGATAGATAGGAGGGGTTGATTGTAGCTGAAGGATGGGATTATAAACAAATGCCAAGAGTGTCCAAAGCTGTCATCAAGGCAAAGGGTGGCTACTTTGAAGAATCTAAAATCTAAAATATATTTCGATTTTGTTTAACACTTTGGTTACTACATGATACCATATGTGTTATTTTATAGTTTTGATGTCTTCACTACTATTCTACCATGTAGAAAATAGTAAAAATAAAGAACCCCTGGAATGAGTTGGTTTGTCCAAACTTTGGACTGGTACTGTATGTTTTCAATTTTTTTAAACAAATGTAATAATGTGTAATGAAAATGTAAACAAATGAAAAGCTGAAACGTTTTGAGTCAATACGTTAAGCATTCAACCCCTTTGTTATTGATTGGCATGCCTAAATAAGTTCAGGAGTAAAAATTAGCTTAATAAGTAATAAGTTGCATGAACTCACTCTGTGTGCAATAATAGTGTTTAAAATGATTTTTGAATGACTACATCATCTCTGTACCCAACACATACAATTATCTATAAAGACCCTCAGTCAAGGAGTGATTTTCAAACACAGATTCAACCACAAAGACCAGGGAGGTTTTCCAATGCCTCGCAAAGAAGGGCAACTATTGGTATATAGGTAAAAAAGAAAAATGTGACATTGAATATCCCTTTGAGCATGGTGAAGTTATTAATTACACTTATCAATACACTCAGTCATTACAAAGATACAGGCGTCTTTCCTAACTCAGTTGCCAAAAAGGAAGGAAACCGCTCTGAGATTTCACCATGACACCAATGGTGACTTTAAAAGAGTTAGAGTTTTAATGGCTGTGATAGGAGAAAACTGAGGATGGATCAACAACATTGTAGCTACTCTGACAGAGTGAAAAGAAGGAAACCTGTACAGAATACAAATATTCCACAACATGCATCCTGCTTACATGCATCAGGTTTGCAACAAGGCGCTAAAGTAATATTGCAAAATATGTGGGAAAGCAATTAACTTTTTGTCCTGAATACATTTACATTTACATTTAAGTCATTTAGCAGACGCTCTTATCCAGAGCGAATACAAAGTGTTATGTTAGGAGCAAATCCAATACAACACATTACTGAGTACCACTCTCCATATTTTCAATCTTAGTGGTGTCGTTATGGTATGCTTGTAATCGCTAAGGACTGGGAAGTTTTTCAGGATAAAAAAGAAATGGAATACCGCTAAGCACAGGCAAAACCTTTCAGCAGGACAATAACCTAAAACACAAGACCAAATCTACACTGGAGTTGCTTACCAAGAAGACAGTGAATGTTCCTGAGTGGCTTAGTTACAGTTGACTTAAATCTGCTTGAAAATCTATGGCAAGACCTGAAAATGGTTGTCTAGCTATGATCAACCATCAATCAAGCTTGAAGAATTTTGAAAAGAATAAATGGGCAAATGTTGCACAATCCAGGTATGGAAAGCTATTAGAGATTTACCCAGAAAGAGCCACAGTTGTAATCGCTGCCAAAGGTGATTCTAACATGTATTGACTCAGTGGGTTGAATCTCATCTACTCAAGATACATTTGATACAAATGTTAGAATTGTTCTTCCACTTTTACAACAGAGTTTTTGTGTAGATTGTTGACAGAAAATTACAATTAAATCCATTTTAATCCCACTTTGTAACATAAATACTTGTGCACACTTTCTGAAGGCACTGTATCAATTATTAATTTGTAGACAAACTGGATATTGAATTGTCTTTGGTTGTCAACCAAATATCAGCATTTTAAGGAGATATATCTTCTGCTTGGATAGTGCCATCTATGCCACTGACCTAGTCTGGCTTTAATTTCAGTTTGTCTACAAATTCATCATTGATATGATAGATTCACGTCTCCATCTCAACCAAAAACCAAAGAAAAGAATAGGACTAAATCAAATCAAACTTTAAATCCACTTCAAATAATGTTTGATTCAGTCCTATTCTTTAAATTTTGATATTTGGTTCTGTTGTCAAGCAATCACAATTCTTTATTACTTTTGTAATACAGTAAATTGCCTACATTTAAGGCTATATTGCAAACTGTAACAGTATTTCTTCAACCTCAAAATGAGTAACAAATCCATGGCCACATGTTGAAGTTACTGTAACTATAAATGTCTTATGTAATCATGAATGCATACAAAGGTCACATGTTTGTGGAGATCTTCACAATTGCTATAATATTCAGTGCAGAATCTCGAACAACATTGATCACTTGCACTATGTCCTTTAACTGTAATCTCAACTGCAACCCCGGTCATTTGGTTGTGCTATTAGGTGAAGCACGGTGATGACACATTAAGTTGTTGTATATATACCAAATATCTGACATTGTATTTTCATTTTGTTGTGCTTTTAAATGGTTAGAAGTACAGTGATACATTCAGATGACAACTAAACCAAAAATCAGGCATTGTCTTTCTGTTGGAATTTGGTTGTGCTTTTAGATGGTTGAAAGCATAGTGATAACACATTGGGAATTCAACAAACTTCTTTTTGAGTGTGTAAATAAAGGTTGAAATCGAATTGATCATTGACTTAACCAAATATTACCCAAATGTGCCTAGTGGGTCATCCCACATGTTGAGGAAACGACTGTATAAAATAGCTGACATAACAACGCCACCTCCGATGCTAAATATGTTGCAAATGACATCCTCATGGTTGTACTATTCAATAACGTGAATGGCACTTAGGTGATACAGTCTTACAAAACCTTACCCTGGAAGACATACAAAATACACTGAATGTACAAAACATTAGGAATACCTTAATATTGAGTTGCACCCCCTTTTGCCCTCAGAACAGCCTCAATTTGTAGGGGCATGGACTCTACAAGGTGTCGAAAGCATTCCACAGGGATGCTGGCCCATGTTGACTCCAATGCTTCCCACAATTGTTTCAAGATGGCTGGTTGTCCTTTGGATGGTGGACCATTCTTGATACACACGGGAAAGTGGTGAGCATGAAAAACCAAGCAGCGTTACAGTTTACATTTACATTTACATTTAAGTCATTTAGCAGACGCTCTTATCCAGAGCGACTTACAAATTGGTGCATTCACCTTATGATATCCAGTGGAACAACCACTTTACAATAGTGCATCTAACTCTTTTAAGGGGGGGGGGGGGGGGGGGTTAGAAGGATTACTTTATCCTATCCTAGGTATTCCTTAAAGAGGTGGGGTTTCAGGTGTCTCCGGAAGGTGGTGATTGACTCCGCTGACCTGGCGTCGTGAGGGAGTTTGTTCCACCATTGGGGTGCCAGAGCAGCGAACAGTTTTGACTGGGCTGAGCGGGAACTGTACTTCCTCAGAGGTAGGGAGGCGAGCAGGCCAGAGGTGGATGAACGCAGTGCCCTTGTTTGGGTGTAGGGCCTGATCAGAGCCTGAAGGTACGGAGGTGCCGTTCCCCTCACAGCTCCGTAGGCAAGCACCATGGTCTTGTAGCGGATGCGAGCTTCAACTGGAAGCCAGTGGAGAGAGCGGAGGAGCGGGGTGACGTGAGAGAACTTGGGAAAGTTGAACACCAGACGGGCTGCGGCGTTCTGGATGAGTTGTAGGGGTTTAATGGCACAGGCAGGGAGCCCAGCCAACAGCGAGTTGCAGTAATCCAGACAGTTCTTACATGTATTGAAACATTTTGTTGTTGTCATTTAGCAGACTCCAGAGCGACTTACAGTTAGTGCATTCATCTTAATAAGATAGCTAGGTGGGACAACCACATATCTCAGTCATAGTAACTGTACATTTTCCCTCAATAAAGTACACTGTAAAACTTGATTGTTGTTTTGACAGTATTATACAATAAAGCTAACTGTAAAGTACAGTTATTTACAGTAAATTGCTGCAAATGGCAATGCACTCTAGGTGATTTTATGCGTAAACAGTAAATGATACCGTAAATTCCAAAGAAACTATGGTTTAAAAGTCTGAGCAGTCATTCTGATTCCCATGTAAAATAAGCTTTTTGAATGACTAAAACATCACCCAAAATATTTTTTCCCAGATAAAAATGCTCAAAATCGGACAAAAATTACTTTTCCTTCATGTCAAACTACTAGTAAGTCTGAAAAGATACACTGAGTGGGCGGGGAGCTAGTAGGCTGAGTGGGCGGGGAGCTAGTAGGCTGAGTGGGCGGGGAGCTAGTAGGCTGAGTGGGCGGGGAGCTAGTAGGCTGAGTGGGCGGGGAGCTAGTAGGCTGAGTGGGCGGGGAGCTAGTAGGCTGAGTGGGCGGGGAGCTAGTAGGCTGACTGGGCGGGGAGCTAGTAGGCTGAGTGGGCGGGGAGCTAGTAGGCTGAGTGGGCGGGGAGCTAGTAGACTGAGTGGGCGGGGAGCTAGTAGGCTGAGTGGGCGGGGAGCTAGTAGGCTGAGTGGGCGGGGAGCTAGTAGGCTGAGTGGGCGGGGAGCTAGTAGGCTGACTGGGCGGGGAGCTAGTAGGCTGAGTAGGTGGGGAGCTAGTAGGCTGAGTGGGATGGAAGCTAGTAGGCTGAGTGGGCGGGGAGCTAGTAGGCTGAGTGGGCGGGGAGCTAGTAGGCTGAGTGTGCGGGGAGCTAGTAGGCTGACTGGGCGGGGAGCTAGTAGGCTGAGTGGGCGGGGAGCTAGTAGGCTGAGTGGGCGGGGAGCTAGTAGGCTGACTGGGCGGGGAGCTAGTAGGCTGAGTGGGCGGGGAGCTAGTAGGCTGAGTGGGCGGGGAGCTAGTAGGCTGAGTGGGCGGGGAGCTAGTAGGCTGAGTGGGCGGGGAGCTAGTAGGCTGAGTGGGCGGGGAGCTAGTAGACTGAGTGGGCGGGGAGCTAGTAGGCTGAGTGGGCGGGGAGCTTGTAGGCTGAGTGGGCGGGGAGCTTGTAGGCTGAGTGGGCGGGGAGCTAGTAGGCTGAGTGGGCGGGGAGCTAGTAGGCTGACTGGGCGGGGAGCTAGTAGGCTGAGTGGGCGGGGAGCTAGTAGGCTGAGTGGGCGGGGAGCTAGTAGGCTGAGTGGGCGGGGAGCTAGTAGGCTGAGTGGGCGGGAAGCTAGTAGGCTGAGTGGGCGGGGAGCTAGTAGGCTGAGTGGGCGGGGAGCTAGTAGGCTGAGTGGGCGGGGAGCTAGTAGGCTGAGTGGGCGGGGAGCTAGTAGGCTGACTGGGTGGGGAGCTAGTAGGCTGAGTGGGAGGGGAGCTAGTAGGCTGAGTGGGCGGGGAGCTAGTAGGCTGAGTGAGAAGGGAGCTACTAGGCTGAGTGGGCGGGGAGCTAGTAGGCTGAGTGGGCGGGGAGCTAGTAGGCTGAGTGGGCGGGGAGCTAGTAGGCTGAGTGGGCGGGAAGCTAGTAGGCTGAGTGGGCGGGGAGCTAGTAGGCTGAGTGGGCGGGGAGCTAGTAGGCTGAGTGTGCGGGGAGCTAGTAGGCTGAGTGGGCGGGGAGCTAGTAGGCTGACTGGGTGGGGAGCTAGTAGGCTGAGTGGGAGGGGAGCTAGTAGGCTGAGTGGGCGGGGAGCTAGTAGGCTGAGTGAGAAGGGAGCTACTAGGCTGAGTGGGCGGGGAGCTAGTAGGCTGAGTGGGCGGGGAGCTAGTAGGCTGAGTGGGCGGGGAGCTAGTAGGCTGAGTGGGCGGGAAGCTAGTAGGCTGAGTGGGCGGGGAACTTACTTTGACACACTCAAACCGGTCCACCAGGCACCTACTACCATACCCGTTCAAAGGCACTTACATCTTTTGTCTTGCCCATTCATTCATTCATGTAAACACCTTACTCTGGTTATCCTAATCGGCGTAAGGTCAAAATCAAAGTAAGCATACGCCGATTAAAACAACTGGTTTTCTGAGCAATCTTTCAAATGATTAGCGGTGTATTTGGTCTAAGCTTGTGCCAGCATGAGCCAAAGCTGTAACACTGGTAGTGCCAGCCTCCATCTTATACGCAAGTGAAGTGAGTTTGAATAAACTGAAAGTATGCATCTTAGAAATAGTTTTCACATACAAACTTTGTGTCCGAACTCAGAATCAAATAGTCTTCTCAAAAATAACACGGTCACTGTGGTAGAGCGTTTATTTTGATTGGCTATTTTCTGCATTTATCAAAAGTCCCATCAGGTAGCCTGATTTCAGATGTGTCCATGTAAACAGGATCATTAAGGAAATTGTTATTCCTGCAAAGCATGTAAATGTTTTAAACAAACTATTATATTAATCTGACTATCCACAATAATCATATTATTTTGTGCTTGTAACCGCGCTTCACGTCTCAATTGTCTCCAATCCTTCTTTAACCTGTCTCCTCCCCTTTGTCTACACTGACTGAAGTGGATTTAACATGTGACATCAATACGAGATCGTAGCTTTCACCTGGATTCACCTGGTCAGTCTGTGTCATGGAAAGAGGTGTTCCTAATGTTTTGTACACTCAAATTGGATCAGCTTAAAACAAGGCTGTTTTAAGCTGATCCACTTAAGTCAGTACCATGAGACTGCACCATCTATCAGTCAGTCTGAGGGCTCTATTCAATCTGTACCGCTGAAGATTGCACTATAGAAAGCTCATTTCCAATTGAGCGACATATGCAACAGTATACAATCTCCTTTAAAGCGGGAACATTGCCTTTAAATTTCAATCACGCTGAGCTTGATACGCTGACATGGATTGTATAGAACCCAAACAAATATTTCCAGTTCTTTCTCAGGGGACTGAATTTCAAGTCACTGTAAAACGTAAGACTTCAAAGTGTGCACTACAAAGCACAGGACGGTAGTAGGTTCAAAGGTGTTGTCGATTTAAACAACCTGAACAACACCCAGCTCAATAGACCTGAAGTAAAACCCTTTGTTTGGCTCACTAAAGGTTCAAACTCTTTTATTTTTTCAAGTTTAATTGAGTCTTTCATTGTCATTAACCATATCAAAGAGTACAAATGCACAATCCCGTAGCATTCTCCCCTCGGGAGATTTCAGTTTCAGTTATCTATGCAATGAACGTCTCCATTTTTTTAATGAATGTGGCGTTTATGGTTTAGTCATGCGTGGAGGTGTGTGCACGCCTGAATTACATCCTGTAGTTTACCCTCAGATTACAGTGAAACATGACTGAACTGGCTCGGTGCCTCAAGGCCATACAGAGTCAAGTTCTTCTTCAATAACCTAAAGTTCACCTAAAGCAGCAACAATAGCCATATTACTTCGTCTGGAGTAACTCACCTGCTCTGCAACATTTTTTTTTTTATTGTATCAAAAATATCCTTCACTTTTAATTACCCCCTGTATATAGCCTCGCAATTGTTATTTTACTGCCGCTCTTTAATTATTTGTTACTTTTTTTTAGGCATTTTCTTAAAACGACATTGTTGGTTAAGGGCTTGTAAGTAAGCATTTTACTGTAAGATCTACTACACCTGTTGTATTCAGCGCATGTGACAAATACAATTTGATGTACTAGCAAAAGAGCCTTACAATGGGGACATAAGCTTGATAAACCCTTCACGGCGCTACAAGCCGGAGAAAGGAGAAGCCGAGGTCTGTTGAAATCGTTTTCTGTGTGGATAAATGTGTGCTGAGAAACACCTCTGTATAGTGTGCCCCAATGTACTACAATTGGCCCAAGACCTGCTTTCCTGTTCCCTGAGCCTAACTTCTGACCATTTAGCATGTATAAAATGACTGGTTCAAACTGACCATGTCATCCACCCTGTTAGCGGCTGTTTGCCCTGAACAATATATCAACAGTGTAATAATATGTCTGTAATAATGTATAATTGTCGACACGCCTATAACTAACCTCTCTCTTTCAACTGCAGCTAGCAGTTAAACTGGTCTAGATATGCGTGTCTGTGTGTAATCACAACAGGAACAGTTTTTTATGGCTTGGCCGAGAGATAGAAACTAATAGGGTGTAATGTGGCAATGTATGCAGTGCAGAATTAATCATAGAGACTGAACAGACCACTGTTGGATACCTTCAGTTGGATGCTATGTAACCTATGTAACCTACTGCCCGTGTATAGAACTTTAACTGTGTGTAATTGCCCCTGAATATACAGCATTAAGAGTGGATGTGGCACGTGACAAAAAGAGAACCATAAACTATAAGCCTCAGAGAGTTTCACAAACTCTTAAGTGGCCAATGCAACATTTTCAACTTGATCTTACAGTGATATTGATTTCCTGCTCTCAAGAAAGGCTGTTGGAATGGTGTGCGTGTGTCTGAGAGAGTGCCTGTATGTGTGAGTGCATTGGGGCGTGTGTATGCTGCCACATGTACAGTGTCTGCGTAGGTAGGTGAGTGTGTCTAGGATATCTGAACAGGTGTGTGTGTATGGGTGTATTTGCTGTTGTGTGTGACTGATGGAATCCCCTTGTCCTCCTACTTAAGTGCTTTAGCCACGGCTGAGTAGGCGATGTGTATCTCTGTGTCGTTGGGGCAGGTAGAGGAGAACTCCTCGCGGGCGTACGCAGCGTCCAGGTACCGCCACAGGTTGGAGAGAGACTTAGGGATGGAGAAAATGCGATACTTCAGACACACCACCTTCGGGTTGGACAGAGAGACAGAGAAAAAGAGAAGAAGAAAGGGAGAGTTATTTCCCCCATTGCACATCATCCTGTAAAACAGTTTTGATTCATACATCTCTACATGCATAGTTCTAATGTTGCTTATAGTGTTCATAGTGTCATCTGTACTTTTTAGCTTTTAGCTTCAGTGTGTAAATTCTGCGTCAATATATTTAGTCTGTATATTCTGATTATTGTCCGTCTGTATATTCTGTTTATTGTGGCAGCACCATTTCACTGAGTCAAATTCCTATACATGCAAATGTATTTGGTGAATAAAGGTGATTCTGATTCTGAATACACGTATAATAACCCCACAAAAAGTAACATACAAAAAAGTTAAGACAAAAAAAGTAACAGTTATAGCCAATAAATATAATTGTGCATTTGTAGTCCAGACAATAATGATCAAAAGAGCCCATTGGATCTGCCTGAACACTATTGTGAATATGTCCTTGTGATCTTACTTTGCAGTTTTCACTTAAGTTACTACTGTACATTTGGGAACATTTAGCAAACAAGTGGTCCACCAACCCCAATTAATACTGATTTGATTATAGACCTCACGCTAGGCCACAAGCAGGGCTTAAAACAAAGGATTACCTTGACAATGTTCAGCTTGGGAAGCAAGTTGCAGTCGGCCAGAGTGAGGACCTGCCCATCCAGGAAGGGACGGGAGGAGGAAGTGACATCATCAGCGCTATTCTCGTCAATCTCGTCAGGAAGTGGGGAGCCAAGGTAGTCGTCTAGCTTCTTCAGGGCCTTGAGCAAGCCTTTCTCTAGGTCTGACCATGCAGAGAACACACAAAGTACAACACATTGATTAAGACTGAAACACGTACATAAACTGTAGTACGATCAAAGATAAAGCTCCTCAGTAGTATCACGCAAGTAAAGCCTTCATTGAGCTCCCTGTGATTAGACTGAAACAAACCTCTGAAAGAAGGAATTGAATGTGCTGCACCATGAAACAATATGACTCTTATATATAGAATAGTAATTATATTTCTATTGTGCATTCGGAAAGTATTCAGACCCCTTCACTTTATCTACATTTTGTTACGTTACAGCCTTATTCTAAAATTGATTAATTAAGCAATAAGGCACAAGGGGGTGTGGTATATGGCCAATATACAATGGCTAATGGCTGTTCTTGGGCACGACGCATCGCGGAGTGCCTGGACACAGCCCTTAGCCGTGGTATATTGGCCATATACCACAACTCCTGTGTCATGCCGTCGTAGGGAGGAGACCAAGGCGCAGCGTGATAATCATACATTTTTCTTTATTTAAAGAATGAACACTGAACAAAACGAACAAAATAACAAAACGAACCGTGAAGCTAATATGGCTAGTGCAGACAGGTAACTACACATAGAATAAGAACACACAAATACCCAAGGGAAAATGGCAACCTAAATATGATCCCCAATCAGAGACAACAATAAACAGCTGCCTCTGATTGGGAACCAATTCAGGCCACCATAGACCTACTTATGCCTAGGCTTACAAACACCCCATGACATACAAAAACCATAGACAATGCAAAACAAGCATACCCACCCTCGTCACACCCTGACCTAACCAAAATAATAAAGAAAACATAGATAACTAAGGTCAGGGCGTGACACCCTGAGGTGTCTTATTGCTATTATAAACTGGTTACCAATGTAATTAGAGCAGTAAAAATAAATGTTTTGTCATACCCGTGGTATACGGTCTGATATACCACAGCCAATCAGCATTCATGGGTGAACAACCCAGTTTATAAATGAAAAATGTTCCTCATCAATCTATAAACAATACCCCATAATGACCAAGCAAAAACAGGTTTTTATAAATATTTGCAAATGTATTAAAAATAAAAAACAGAAATACCTTATTTACATAAGTATTCAGACCCTTTTTTATGAGACTCGAAATTGAGCTCAGGTGCATCCTGTTTCCATTGATCATCCTTGAGATGCTTCTACAACTTGATTTGAGTCCGCCTGTGGGAAATTCAATTGTTTGGATATGATTTGGAAAGGCACACACCTGTCTATATAAGGTCCCACAGTTGACAGTGCATGTCAGAACAAAAACCAAGTCATGAGGTCGAAGGAATTGTCCGTAGAGCTCCGAGACAGGATTATGTCGAGGCATAGATCTGGGGAAGGGTACCAAATAATTTCTGCAGCATTGACAGTCCCCAAGAACACAGTGGCTTCCATCATTCTTAAATGGACGAAGTTTTGAACCACAAAGATTCTTCCTAGAGCTGGCCGCTCGGCCAAACTGAGAAATCTGGGGAGAAGGGCTTTGGTCATGGAGGTCACCAAGAACCTGATGGTCACTCTGACAGAACGCCAGAGTTCCTCTGTGGAGATGGGAGAACCTTCCAGAAGGACAACCATCTCTGCATCACTTCACCAATCAGAACTTTATGGTAGAGTGGCCAGACGGAAGCCACTCCTCAATAAAAGGCACATGACAGCCCACTTGGAGATTCTCTGGCCTGATGAAACAAAGATTGAACTCTTTGGCCTGAATGCCAAGCATCACATCTGGAGGAAACCTGGCAACATACCTGCGGTGAAGCATGCTGTGGGATGTTTACCAACGGCAGGGACTGGGAGACTAGTCAGGATTGAGGGCAAGATGAACGAGCAAAGTACAGAGAGAACATTGATGAAAACCTGCTCCAGAGCGCTCAGGACCTCAGACTGGGGCGAAGGTTCACCTTACATCAGGACAATGACCCTAAGCACACAGCCAAGACAACGCAGGAGTGGCTTCGGGACAAGTCTCTGCATGTCTTGAGTGACTCAGCCAGAGCCCGGACTTGAACCCGATGGAACATCTCTGGAGAGACCTGAAAATAGCTGTGCAGCAACGCTTACCATCCAACCTGACAGTTTTGAGAGGATATGCAGAGAGGAATGGGAGAAACTCCCCAAATACAGGTGTGCCAAGCTTGTAGCGTCATACCCAAGAAGACTTGAGGCTGATATCGCTGCCAAAGGTGCATCAATAAAGTACGGAGTAAAGAATCTGAATACTAATGTAAATGAAATACTTACATTTTTCAGATTTTTTAAAATCTGTTTTTGCTTTGTCATTATGGGGAATTGTGCGTAGATTGATGAGGGGAAAAAACAATTCAATACATTTTAGAATAAGGCAGTAACGTAACAAAATGTGGAAAAAGTCAAGGGGTCTGAATACTTTCCAAATGCCCTGTATGCTAATATCATTACAGCATTATTTGAATAAAAACAAAAAACATGGTTTAAAGGACTTGAGGCACAGTTGTAAATTGTTGAACCTAGAGTCATTTAAAATGTCCTTTTGAATCTTTGCACGTGACAATTGATGATCTGAGTAGAGGGTACAACATGCGACCGCTTTGTGAAGAGACGCCAAGCTCAGAGACGCCAAGTTCAGGGCATAATGCCATTAACAAAGACATTCCCTGCTGTTTTTGGAAAACAGAGACAGATTGTGGGAGCTTCTTGCAGGTGCTTGTGATGATACCAGTATTGCAAAAGAAAATCCATGAAAAAAATGAAAACACGAAGCAGGCCAAACTCTTTGGTCATTTAAAAACCTGATGTACGGTATATAAAACATTGTGTGCTATCGCTTGGAAAATAAATAAATGTGACTCTCGATGACAACATAATGACGTTTGTTTCCAACATTAGGGTTGTTTTCCTAAAGAAGTTACATCTGCTTCGTGTTTTGTTCCCTTGCCACAATACTAACGAGCATCGTGGTACTGGTATCGTCCCGGCCCTAGTGCTTGCTAGCATGCAACAATGTTGTTGCACATGAAGGGTCGGGCTCAGTTCATCCTGATTTGACATTGTCACTCACGGTCATGGAGCTGGGGGTTTGAATTCTTGATGTAGGCTGAGAACTTGGAGAACACGTCTAGGCCGGCTGTGTTAGACTCAGGGCTCCTGGATGCCAGGCGTGGGTACCTGTTGAGGGGGTGGCGGAGGCACAAAACATTTCAGTCAGTTAGGTATCACGAAGAAAACATATTGTCTTCCGAGAGGAACATAAAAAACGAATGTTAAATACATAAAGTATCAAAAGCCTTCATGCAAGTACAGTACATAAACGAACAACATACTCTACAGAGGCAAACAACAGATACAAATGATTCTTCAACACAACAATGGCACATGTAACATAGACCTGGAAGGGTATGAAACGTTGCTTGATACAAGTAGCAACATAACTGTCTGGTGGTATGATCAGAGGATGGATAGAAGGATAAAATGATGGAAGGAGTGATTACTTTGGAGGGGACAGGTTCTCCTCCAGGAACTCTTCTATCTTGTTGGTGTCGGTTTTCACCTCCGTCCCGTAGAGCAGGAAGGGGGGCTGAGCGCCAGGGGCCAGGTCCTTAAGGATGTCTGGTTTCCTATCAAGAGACAGAAAATGACAGAGGAAGAAACAGGAATGCTCTTTAATTATTTGTTACTTTTATTTCTTATTTTTTGTTGTATTTTTCTTAAAACTGCATTGTCGGTTAAGGGCTTGTAAGTAAGCATTTCACTGTAAGGTCTACACCTGTTGTATTCGGCGAGTGTGACAAATAAAATTGGATTTGATTTGAAACAATGACAGAATTAGAGGGAGTAAGAAAGAGGTAGAAGGTGGAGACATATGAGCGTATGTGAAAAATTCATACGTTTGTGACAAAAAAAGGGTTAAGTCCTACTATACTGAACAAAAATATAAAACGCAACATGCAACAATTTCAAAGATTTTACTGAGTTACAGTTCATATAAGGAAATCAGTCAAATTAAATAAATTCATTAGGCCCTAATCTGTGGATTTCACATGACTGGGCAGCGGTGCAGCCACCCCCTGGGGAGCCAGGCCCAGCCAATCAGAATGAGTTTCTCCCCACAAAAGGGTTTTATTGCAGTCAGAAATACTCCTCAGCCCCCCATCACAAGGTGCACCTGTGTAATGATCATGTTGTTCAATCAGCTTCTTGATATGCCACACCAGTCAGGTGGATGGATTATATTGGCAAAGGAGAAATGCTCCTTATCAGGGATGTAAGCAAATTTGTGCATAAAATGTTAAAGAAAATAAGCTTTTTATGGAACATTCCCCGATTTTTTTATTTTAGCTCATGAAACATGGAACCAACATGTTACATGTTTCGTTTATATTTTTGTTTAGTGTAGAAATGAGTTTACATGGGTACAAGATGGTGTATAAAGACAGATAGTAGCTTAGACATGTGCAAATGTAATAGAAATGTATATGTAATAGAAATACAGATTGATAGGTATTAGACCTCTTCATGTCCACGGTGGTGACGTTGAAAGTGACTCCTTTAAGCCACAGCACCATGAAGAGACGCTGAGAGAATGGACAGTTGCCAATGCTCTGGCCATCACTGCCTGCCTAGAATGGGATAGAAGTCCTTATATTATGGTCATTCATCCGAACAAGAAGATCATATACTACCGAAGATCGATAGGGGAAGTCAAACAGGGATCACATGGTTCTAGATTAATTCTAAACATAAATATGGGCAACACTATAAAGTTGCCTACATAAGCAAAATGATTTGGAATTGTACATAGCTTAGATGTAACATGTAAGGTGAGTGAGAATGGAAGTGACAATAATGTGTGTAGTTTAAATGTTTTCATAGGAGGAATTAAACTGTTTTAGTCAAATATACAATGCAATGTGTGAAAGAGTAGGGCCTGTGGGTCTCTTGAAATTTGAATGGTGAGAAAATGGACAAGAAGTCAGCATTTTAAGCTGCTACCACAAGGACATCTTTCATACATGAAAAAAAAAAAACTACACATCTACATATTCACAGAGAAATCATTATAGGTCATGGACCATGAAAGCAGGAAACAATATTCACTATTTTTATATTGGATAATTTCCTCAGAATGACCACACCCCTGGTGTCACGCCCTGACCTTTGCGAGCCTTTTTATGTCTCTATTTGATTTGGTCAGGGTGTGATTTGGGGTGGGGATTCTATGTTCTTTAGTTCTATTATTTGTATTTCTATGTTTTGGCCGGGTAGGGTTCTCAATCAAGGACAGCTGTCTATCGTTGTCTCTGATTGAGAACCATACTTAGGTAGCCCTTTTCCCCACCTGTCTTTGTTTGTTGGCACTATAGCATTTAGCTTCACGGTTGTTTTGGATTGTTTATGTCGGCGTCATATGAAATAAAGGAATATGTACGCTCACCACGCTGCACCTTGGTCCTCTTCATTCAACAGCCGTGACACCTGGGCTGCTCTGGCCAGTTTACTAAATATAGATTTAAGGAGCCTATATGGCATATGTATTAATGTACATTTAATAAGATTCGTACATTTTCTGGCCATTCAACTGAAGTGCCAAATGGAGTACATCAATAAGCATAGTTTCTGTTAATAAATAGCCCAATGTAATTCTATCTTATTAAATATAGGCTATTGCCTGCTATGAAAGCCATTAGGCCTTCTCTAGGCATTCCGTCTTCGAACAAATTCCGCGAAGGACCAGTGACAACTAGTGACAACCTTCTCACCGATAGGTAATCTTGTTTTAGAAATGCTTGGGCTATTATGATGTTTCAGTAAAATAGATGACACCGTAGACTACCACATAGTGACATGTTGATAGCGTAATGTAATGGCGCATTGTTTACAAAGTAACGTGTCCAAGATATGATTATGCATATCAGAGCAGAATGGATTTTGAGCTTACCTTAACAAAAAGTTCAACTTGAAGTCTATCTTCGTCACTCATCTTTTTGTTTCAAGTGTTGCCGCTGGAACTGGAAGACCTAAAGGTGACGCAGGGCAGTTTAGTTTTGGGAGGGGAAACACCTGTCAATGTGCAGTCTTACACACATTTTTTTTTATAGGCCTATTAGGTTAATTTCAATAATAAACAGAAAACCGATGTCAACCAAGGGCTTGGCCGCACTATCTGCTATGACAGACATATTCTGTAGCTTATATAAACGAATACAAACAAGCATCAGAAAATACGGTCTTACTGTAAACCGTTATGACTTAATAGCAACCTTCCAAGAGATTTTGTTGAGTAAGAATGTAGTCTAAATTGTAACAAATGTATAATTTCCTTACCTCGCTCACGTTATGTGTGGGACTTGCAGTAAACGTCTTGTCAGTTTCCCCTCCCTCTGTGTTGCTCGCTACACGCTCATTCCTCCATTTCCTGGTGGTGGAAGGTCCCCGTACAAGCCAATACTCAACTAGCAACAAGTGATGTTTAATACTCCGTTGTTAACCTAGCCGACGCAACTGAACTCCGCCGATTGTGTGTGTACGCGAGAGAGACGTGGAAAAGAGAGGGGCTAAGAAGGGAAGGTGTAATTACATTTCCCCGACAATTAGTCTATAGTAGGACATCTATGCAATTTGGCTTATGAAATTAAAAAAAATAAGCCTACACAACGTGGAAGGAATTGCACCTGTACTAGCCCAAAGGCCGGCAGACCGCGATATTGAGTCGTTTCATCTTGTAATGCAGCCTACTTACTGTACATGAAGATATTTAAATGTCGGTTGTCTGCTCATCGGGTCAGGCACTCAAGCGTCAGTGATAAGCTTATGTAACAGACCTTTGGAAGTGTTGTGTGACACTTAATCAGGTGTTCTGGTGTATTCCTTTTCTGAAATGTGTCATTATGTAGGTAGACAATTATCTACATATTTTCATATTTGACGAATTCAATTTCCTGGAATATTGTGATATCATGACAATTAGGTGGGTTTATTCATATTTATATGCTCTGCGCCAGAAGGGTATAAAACACAAGCTACTATATATAATACCATTGTTATCACATGATGTGTACATAACATTACATTCCTCAGGGGAAACAGATGCTGTGTTTAAATCTTGCCTTTGAGATCAATGAGAGCTGCTTATATATATTGAAGTGCTCATAATGAAAAATGTATATGTAGGTGTTTGCTGTGGTAGAACCCCACTGAATCCGAAATCAAACCCACCAGTCATCTGAATGAAGTACTATTTTCTGGACATTTGACAGCATCGGGCCTAGTCGTGGATTCATCAATGTGCTGTCGTCTCTCTCATGCACTTGATGGCGCTATTGGTTTGAAAGTGAGTTGTAGGGAAACAGGGTGGAGAAAGATTCCATCAGCCTGTCTGCCAGCTGAGTTTGGCTGCCAAAGCTGCTAATGGTGTCAGGGTGGAATCTCCTACTGTACAAGACACATTAACGTAGGCTAATGTGAATAGACACCCAAATGATGCACACTGACACTAGCTTGATGTCCACACACTGGCTCAACCCTTACCCTAGCCATAACCTAACCCTAGATGTTTCATAAGTTTGTCTTTTATTTATTTGACCATTTGCTCAGTTACAGTTTCTTATGTTTGACAGATTGGCAGCCTCCAAACTAAAGCAGTATTTGTTCAACTTATTATCATGCAAACATCCATTATTGTTTCAGCATTTTGACCAAACAGTACATTCTCAATAAAATGTCTGAATATAAAAGTGTAGACGACACTATTGTGTCAACAATGAAAAACAGCTCCTTTTATTTCCGTTTTGTGACACGACTTAATGAATTTATTATTCAGAATAATATTACAGCATTGGTATATGTGTTCAGTAGAGTAGTGTAAAGGCACTTCAAGTTGTTGCATATCATAGTTGCAAGTATTATTCATTTGATAAATGTTATTAAAGTAGATGAGGAGTTTAAAAACAATTCTGAGCTCACGGTGCCAAACCTAGTTAATAGAGGATGGAGACAAAGTAGTCTGAAACCTGTTTAAACAGTGTGGAACAGGTTTAAACAGTGTGAACAGAAGTGTAACAGGTTTAAACAATACTGTGAACAGAAGTCATTTTTTGTCACCGGATATCCAGTCTAAACGCCCCAGGCCATCAGGGCGGCGCTGAGGGCTACAGTCACAGAGACCTGGACGGAGCTGGCCCCGTTACACAGGTCTGTCTGGCAGCATGAGAAGCTGCTCGTGATACCAGCACCAATGATGGTTGCAGTGAAGGTCTTGCCACACAGGTCTGTGTCCAGACAACCACGGGTGTGGAGTTTCAGAGCCCCAGTGGCATTGAAATCTAGATGGAATGAGATGTTGGACAAAACATTAGGAACACCTCTTTCCATGACACAGACTGACCAGGTGAATCCAGGTGAAAGCTATGATCCCTTATTCATGTCACTTGTTAAATCCACTTCAATCAGTGTAGATGAAGGGGAGGACTCAGTTGCACTGATACATTTGAGACATGGATTGTGTTATGTGTGCCATTTAGAGGGCAAGACAAAAGATTTAAGTGCCTTTTAACAGGGTATGGTAGTAGGTGCCAGGCACACTAGTTTGAGTGTGTCAAGAACTGCAACGCTGCTGGATTTTTCATGCTCGACAGTTTCAAGTGTGTATCAAGAATGGTCTACCACCCAAAGGACATCCAGCCAACTTGACACAACTGTGGGAAGCATTAGAGTCAACATGGGCCAGCATCCCTTTGGAAGGCTTTCGACACCTTGTAGAGTCCATGCCCCAACGAATTGAGGCTGTCCTGAGGGCAAAAGTGGGTGCAACTCAATATTATGAAGGTGTTCCTAATGTTTTGTACACCCAGTGAATGCTAATTCATTGCACATTCACAAGTTTTTGTGTACAGGTTTCCTTACTTGCTTCTCCGGTGAAGCAGTTGAGAGTGGAGTTGTCACACACCATGTTTGTGGGAAGGAAACATGTCCCAAAGATCCCCACACTGCACTGCTTACAGGTCAAGGACTGGGCTGTGGAACATGGAGGAGAGGCAAGAGAAGTTGATGAATCATGTGCAGTTCAACACAATACAATACAATACGACACAAACAATGATACAGTAGGTAGATAGGAGAACCTGACTGAACGTCATGAGTGGCATCAGAATGAAAGAAGACAGGTTGACGTCATACCTATAACTCACTCAGCAATTCACAATAAAAAGCTGAAACGTACATGTTTAGACATTCACAGTATGTATAGGTATTAGGTATATACATGAAAATGAGTGGTCGGTTGTATACTGTGTAAATTGATGTTGTACACACAGCGCAGCCCTGAAACTAGAAGTGTGTTTAGTGGCTTCTCTTATCTACACGTTTGCCAATTAAATGTGGTTCAGTCATTACAATAGAGTCAATATCCTCTTATTAGTGAAGGTGCTGCTACCACAGGAGAATAAACTTGTCATACAGTATAAGAACGTTCTCGGTACCCATGGAAAATATCCATCATTTTTACTGGTAATCAGACTAAAACAATAGAAAGCACTCTCAGGTTCTTCAAACTCCTTTGTTGGATACAGAATATGTGACATGCATCCCACGGATGTCTACCACCACATCATATTACAACTTTATAGCCTTAGAAAATAAAAGGTACCTAGTACAGAATTTACGAAAAACCTGAACTAATCAAATCACAACCTATTACTGTATCTGTCTTTGAATATTGCCATAGGAACAGATGAAGCTGATGTGACTTACCCACTGCTATGAAGACCACCAGGACAGTCAGCGCAATCAAAATATTACTCTTCATCTTCTTGTAGGAGGGTAGTGTTTGTTGTTGTCAATAGGAGGCCTAATCGCAGAATGTACTCACTTTATAGAGACTGGAAAGAATGGGGAAATGTCCAGTTTCCTGCTAAAGGTGTGATGCAGATGGAGACTAGAATGAAGTAGAGCAGGTTTTAATGCCTTCCATGAGGGTGCTAAGAGGACATTTGCCTGAAAAGAAGTCTGGAATGCAGACAGTATCTTATCATTTACATCACATTGGATTGCTCAGTCAAAAAGTGGATTTAATTGAACATCTTTGTTTGATTATCTGTTCAATCCTTTCACACACACAAAAATACATCATGTAGTGTCTCGTAGTAGCAGATTTTTTTGAAAGTGTATTTAGTATGATTATTTATTACACATGGGATACATAGAAAGGTTATCTTTGTAAAAGAGTACAGGGGTACATACTCAATGGGGAAACTCACTACGTATGATGATGATAATTAATAGTGACATGGTTGAGAAGAAATTATTCCACTAAAAAGTGAATAGTCACTCAGACGTGTTCCAAATGTAAATACAGTAAAGTGCATACATTGATTAACTGTTCATACCGATGCTGTAGTAGGACGTTGTGTATTCTAGGCCCTAGAAGTTCGGGTGGGACTGTGTAGGACCTCACTGAAGCCCCAGGCCCACGGCACGCCACTGATTTCAGAGCATAATTTGTAAACGTTTCAACTGCATTCAATTATTACTTTTTTCAATTCTACAAAAAATGCACACCCATCAAAATTAAGTTATCGTTCTTCTCTTTCTTGTGATGTACAGTGCCTTCGGAAAGTATTCAGACCCCTTTACCTTTTCCACATTTTGTTACGTTACAGCCTTATTCTAAAATGGCTTAAATATTTTTTTAAATCATCAATCTACACACAATTCCCCATAATGACAAAGCGAAAAAAGGTTTTTAGAAATTGTTGCGTATTTAGTAAAAATTAAAAAGAGAAATACCTTATTTACATAAGTATTCAGACCCTTTGCTATGAGACTCGAAATTGAGCTCGGGTACATCCTATTTCAATTGATCATCCTTGAGATATTTCTACAACTTGATTGGAGTCCACCTGTGGTAAATTAAATTGATTGGACATGATTTGGAAAGGCACACTCCTGTCTATATAAGGTCCCACAGTTGACTGTGCAAGTCAGAGCAAAAACCAAGCCATGAGGTCAAAGGAATTGTCCGCAGAGCTCCGAGACAGAATTGTGTTGATGCACAGATCTGGGGAAGGGTACCAAAACGTTTCTGCAGCATTGAAGGTCCCCAAGAACACAGTGGCCCGCCAAACTAACCAATCGGGGGAGAAGGGCCATGGCCAGGGAGGTGACCAAGATCCTGATGGTCACTCTGACAGAGCTCTAGAGTTCTTCTGTGGAGATGGGAGAACCTTCCAGAAGGACAACTATCTCTGCAGCACTCCACCAAACAGGCCTTTATGGTAGAGTGGCCAGACGGAAGCCACTCCTCAGTACAAGGCACATGACAGCCCGCTTGGAGTTTGCCAAAAGACACCTAAAGACTCTCAGACCATGAGAAACAAGATTCTCTGGTCTGATGAGACCAAGATTGAACTCTTTGGCCTGAATTCCAAGCGTCACGTCTGAAGGAAACCTGGCACCATCCCTATGGTGAAGCATTGTGGTGGCAGCATCATGCTGTGGGGATGTTTTTCAGCGGCAGGGACTGGGAGACTAGTCAGGACAGAGGCAAATATGAACAGAGCAAAGTACAGAGAGATCTTTGAAGAAAACCTGCTCCAGAGTGCTCAGGACCTCAGACTGGGGCGAAGGTTCACCTGGCTTCGTGACAATTCTCTGAATGTCCTTGAGTGTCCCAGCCAGAGCCCGGACTTGAACCCGATGGCACATCTCTGGAGAGAACCGGAAAATAGCTGTGCGGCGACATTCCCCGTCCAACCTGATAGAGCTTGAGAGGATCTGCAAAGAAAAATGGGAGAAACTCCCCAAATGTAGGTGTGCCAAGCTTCTAGCATCATACCTAAGAGGACTCAATGCTGTAATCACTGCCAAAGGTGCTTCAACAAAGTACTGAGCAAAGGGTCTGAATACTTATGTAAATGTAATATTTCCGGTTTTTATTTGTAAAAATTAGCAAACATTTCTAAGAACCTGTTTTTGCTTCGTCATTATGGGGTATTATGTGTAGATTGATGAGGAGAAAAAACAACCAGTCTTGCTTTAGAGCTCTAATAACATGAGGTAGATTGGTCCTACTACTGTGTGTCAATTTGTTACATTTACACACACTATTCATTACAGCAATGCATCTGAAATTTAGCCATACACATCAACAACCATGGCTTTATATAATAACAGAAAGATATGCACCCCACTACAACATGTGTAGCCTGTAGCCGTAGCTGCCATTGGCCTATTCTTTTTAATTTAACCTTTATTTAACCAGTTAGGCCAGTTGAGAACAAGTTCTCATTTACAACTGCATCCTGGCCAAGATAAAGCATAGCAATTCGACACATACAACAACACAGAGTTACACATGGGATAAACAAACGTACAGTCAATAACACAATAGAAAAGTCTATATACAGTGTTTGTGCAAATGAAGTAAGATTAGGGAGGTAAGGCAATAAATAGGCCATAGTGGCGAAATAATTACAATTTATCAATTAAACACTGGAGTGGTAGATGTGCAGAAGATGAATGTGCAAGTAGAGATACTGGCGTGCAAAGGAGCAAAATAAATAAATAACAATATGGGGATGAGTTAGTTGGGTGGGCTATTTACAGATGGGCTATGTACAGGTGCAATGATCTGTAAGCTGCTCTGACAGCTGGTGCTTAAAGTTAGTGAGGGAGATATGAGTCTCCAGCTTCAGTGATTTTTGCAATTCGTTCCAGTTATTGGCAGCAGAGAACTGGAAGGAAAGGCGGCCAAACGAGGAGTTGGCTTTGGGGTTGACCAGTGAAATATACATGCTGGAGCGCGTGCTACTGGTGGGTGCTGCTATGGTAACCAGTGAGCTGATATAAGGCGGGGCTTTACCTAGCAAAGACTTATAGATGACCTGGAGCCAGTGGGTTTGGCGACGAATATGAAGTGAGGGCCAGCCAACGAGAGCATACAGGTCGCAGTGGTGGGTAGTATATGGGGCTTTGGTGACAAAACGGACGGCACTGTGATAGACTGCATCCAATTTGCTGAGTAGAGTGTTGGAGGCTATTTTGTAAATGACATCGCCGAAGTCAAGGATCAGTAGGATAGTCAGTTTTACAAGGGTAGAAGTGAAGGATGTTTTGTTGCGAAATAGGAAGCTGATTCTAGATTTAATTTTGGATTGGAGATGCTTAATGTGTGAGTCTGGAAGGAGAGTTTACAGTCTAACCAGACACCTAGGTATTTGTAGTTGTCCACATATTCTATGCCAGAACTGCCCAGAGTAGTGATGCTAGATAAGCGGGCAGCTGCGGGCAGCGATCGGTTGAAGAGCATGCATTTAGTTTTACTTGCATTTGCACGGAAGGAGAGTTGTATGGCATTGAAGCTCGTCTGGAGGTTTGTTAAAACAGTGTCCAGAGAAGGGCCAGAAGTATACAGAATGGTGTCATCTGCGTAGAGGTGGATCATAGAATCACCAGCAGCAAAAGCTACATCATTGATGTATACAGAGAAAATAGTCGGCCCGAGAATTGAACCCTGTGGCACCCCCATAGAGACTGCAGGCCCTCCGATTTGACACACTGAACTCTGTCTGAGAAGTAGTTGGTGAACCAGGCGAGGCAGTCATTTGAGAAACCAAGGCTATTGAGTCTGCCGATAAGAATGTGGTGATTGACAGAGTCTAAAGCATTGGCCAGGTCAATGAATATGGCTTCACAGTATTGTCTTTTATCGATGGCGGTCATGATATCGTTTAGGACCTTGAGCGTGGCTGAGGTGCACCCATGACCAGCTCGGAAATCAGATTGCATAGCGGAGAAGGTACGGTGGCATTCGAAATGGTCGGTGATCTGTTTGTTAACTTGTTATGGCTGCAGGGGGCGTATTGAATAACTGGAAAGAGGTGCCCATTTTCAAACGGCCTCGTACTCAATTCTTGCTCGTACAATATGCATATTATTATTACTATTGGATGGAAAACACTCTCTAGTTTCTAAAACCGTTTGAATTACTTCTCTAAGTGAAACAGAACTCTTTTTACAGACCATTTCCTATCCGGAAGTGAGATTTCCAAAAGCGATGTCTCTCTTCAAGAGCTTGTCTATAAAAGGGCATGTCACTTAGGACTGTAGAAACACGTCATACACCTTCCCCTGGGTGTCATGCGGAAGTGAGAGCAGAAATGACTTGATTATCTCGTTCTGGGATTGAATACAACCTCTTGGAGTGAGAAGTGCGCCATAATTTTTTTTTGGAAGGCGCGAAGTTGGATCTGGAGTCGCCTCCTGGAAAACCGTCGTTATAGGTGAATATGATCTCCGGCTTCGATTTTATTTGATACATGTCACAATATCATCCTAAAGTATGTTTTTTCAATATAGTTTAATTATATTATTGAAATTTATTCTGGACTTTAGACGTGATGCGTCGCAAGAATTTGTTCAAGAAGGAGCGGTTAGCACCGCACGGCCAGTGTGCTTGCTAATTCAAGAGGGAAATAGTTCGTTCTGGATCCAAATAAAGACGGTTCTGAACAAAGGACCCCTTGGAGAACATTCTGATGGAAGATCAACAAAGATAAGGACCCAATTTGGGATACTATTTCATATATCTGTCGAACTGTGCTATCGCTACCGTTTGACTAGAATCAATGCTGCTGTGTGTTAGCTATTGTAGTAAGCTAATATAACGATATATTGTGTTTTCGCTGTAAAACACTTCAAAAATCGGAAATATTGGCTGTATTCACAAGATCTTTGTCTTTCATTAGCTATCCACCATATATTTTTCTGAAATGTTTTATGATGAGTAATTAGGTAGTTGACGTTGGTGTCTGTATTTTCTCTGGCTACTCCCGTGCGATTTCTGACTGTAGCTATGATGGTGGCTATGATGGTAGCAGTAATGTAAAACTGATTTATAGCTAAAATATGCACATTTTTCGAACAAAACATAGATTTATTGTGTAACATGTTATAGGACTGTCATCTGAGGGAGTTTTTTCTAGGTTTTAGGTTGGTTCTAGGTTAGTTAGGTTAGCTTTGTGCATGCTACTTGCATGCTACCGTTGCTGTGAAAAATGTCTGTCTGTCTTTTGTATTTGGTGGTGAGCTAACATAAATATATGTGGTGTTTTCGCTGTAAAACATTTTAAAAATCGGAAATATTGGCTGTATTCACAAGATATTTGTCTTTCATTTGCTATCCACCATATATTTCTCTGAAATGTTTTATGATGTGTAATTAGGTAGTTGACGTTGGTGTCTGTATTTTCTCTGGCTACTCCCGTGCGATTTCTGACTGTAGCTATGATGGTAGCAGTAATGTAAAACTGATTTATAGCTAAAATATGCACATTTTTTGAACAAAACATAGATTTATTGTGTAACATGTTATAGGACTGTCATCTGAGGGAGTTTTTTCTAGGTTATTTAGGTTGGTTCTAGGTTAGTTAGGTTGGCTTGTGCATGCTACCTGCATCCTACTTGTGCTGTGAAAAATGTCTGTCCTCTTTTTTATTTGGTGGTGAACTAACATAAATATATGTGGTGTTTTCTCTGTAAAACATTTTAAAAATCGGACATGTTGGCTGGATTCACAAGATGTTTATCTTTCAAATGCTGTATTGGACTTGTTAATGTGTGAAAGTTAAATATTAAAAAAAAATTGATTTTGAATTTCGCGCCCTGCACTTGAGCTGGATGTTGTCATAGGTGTACCGGCGTCGGGCTTGCAGCCATAGGCTTTCAAAGACCTTGGAAAGGCAGAGTAGGATGATATAGGTCTGTAACAGTTTGGGTCTAGAGTGTCTCCCCCTTTGAAGAGGAGGATGACCACGGCAGCTTTCCAATCTTTGGGGATCTCAGACGATACGAAAGAGAGGTTGCACAGACTAGTAATAGGGGTTGCAACAATCGTGGCGGATAATTTTAGAAAGAGAGGGTCCAGATTGTCTAGCCCAGCTAATTTGTAGAGGTCCAGATTTTTTCAGCTCTTTCAGAACATCAGCTGTCTGGATTTGGATGAAGGAGAAATGGGGGAGGCTTGGGAAAGTTGCTGTGGGGGGGGGGTGCAGAGCTGTTGACCGGGGTAGGGGTAGCCAGGTGGAAAGCATGGCCAGCCGTAGAAAAACGCTTATTGAAATTCTCGATTATCGTAGATGTATTGGTTGTGACAGTGTTTCCTAGCCTCAGTGCAGTGGGCAGCTGGGAGGAGGTGCTCTTATTCTCCATGGACTTTACAGTGTCCCAGAACTTTTGGGAGTTTGTGCTACAGGATGCAAATTTCTGTTTGAAAAAGCTAGCCTTTGCTTTCCTAACAGCCTGTGTATATTGGTTCCTAACTTCCCTGAAAAGTTGCATATCGCGTGGGCTATTCGATGCTAATGCAGTATGCCACAGGATGTTTTTGTGCTGGTCAAGGGCAGTCAGGTCTGGGGTGAACCAAGAGCTATATCTGTTCTTAGTTCTACATTTTTTGAACGGGGCATGCTTATTTAAGATGGTGAGGAAAGCACTTTTAAAGAATAACCAGGCATCCTCTACTGACGGAATGAGGTCAATATCCTTCCAGGATACCCGGGCCAGGTTGATTAGAAAGGCCTGCTCGCTCAAGTGTTTTAGGGAGCGTTTGACAGTGATGAGGGGTGGTTGTTTGACCGCACACCAATACCGACGCAGGCAATGAGGCAGTGATCGCTGAGATCCTGGTTGAAGACGACAGCAAAGGTGTATTTAGAGGGCAGGTTGGTCAGGTTGATATCTATAAGGGTGCCCGTGTTTATGGATTTAGGGTTGTACCTGGTAGGTTCCATGATAATTTGTGTGAGATTGAGGGCATCTAGCTTAGATTGTAGGACGGCCGGGGTGTTAAGCATATCCCAGTTTAGGTCGCCTAACAGTACAAACTCTGAAGATAAATGGGGGGAGATTAATTCACATATGGTGTCCAGGGCACAGCTGGGGGCTGAGGGGGGTCTATAACAAGCGGCAATAGTGAGAACTTATTTCTGGAAAGGTGGATTTTTAAAATTAGAAGCTCGAACTGTTTGGGCACAGACCTGGATAGCATGACAGAACACTGCAGGCTGTCTCTGCAGTAGATTGCAACTCCACCCCCTTTGGCAGGTCTATCTTGGCGGAAAATGTTGTAGTTGGGGATGGAAATTTCAGAATTTTTGGTGGCCTTCCTAATGGCTTAGTAATTGGTGGAGTACAGGACCTTGTGCATTTCAGGTAAAATAACAACTCAATGTTTATATCCCAGGACAAATTAGCTAGCAACAGCAAGCTAGCTAAATAGGACATATTAGCTAGCAAGTGCAAGCTACCTAGCTAAATTGCCATAAATGTTTAATGCTTTTCGACCTGTCCCCAAATTAATATAATTGGTTCAGAGTTTGTTTTGATATTTTAACCTGCGTGTCGTGATCGCGTTTGGTGCGGGGGGGGCAAAATACATTTATGCACGATGGCGCACGCACGCAGCCGGTTTGGGTTCCGTGTTAGGTCAGCGGCAATTACGTTTGTTTCACCTTATGGCATTCCACCCGCCGCCCTTCACTTCTAAGGCATCTCCACCATTTGTCCAGTACGCGATTCGCGCATTTACTTGGATCAGGGATGGGCAAGTGCCCCCTTTTGTAAGCCCGCGGATCAATTTTACCCCCAAAATTATAAATACAAAATTATTCTAATAATACTTTTGAAACTCAGTCGGGGTCGGGGTGTTGAGAGTTAGAATAGTAGAATACATGTAACCAATGTGAAATGGCTAGCTAGTTAGCTAGTTACATACACACGGTGCAATTTCGAAATTTGCTTGTTCATCAGCAATTTTTCTGTTGTTATGTCAGTCAGTCAGTCACTCAATGAGCCCATATCAGCTAAATTGTTTTAGATTGGTAAATTAGTCTATCCGGCAATCTAGGGCCCCCATTGATTTTGTTAGTCACTCTCGTTAAGATATCATATTAGAAACTGTAAGCATTTCCCTCCACCCTATGTCAAAATGTGTTGAATTGAATGAAATTAAATGTAAAACTGCTAATTTTTCTCTCCTCCCCATGGCAAAACTGGTAGAATTGCATGAAATGAGTTATACAATTTCAAAATGTTCTCTCCGTCAAAATGTGTAGAATTGTAGCAAACTTGCTTTAAAACTAAAATAATTAGATTTGCTGTCAAGAGGAGGGTCCAACAAAATTTCACTTAGGCTAGGGACTCCCTTTATTGAGGAGAGGGGCTCAACTCATTCACCACTCAACCTGGCTGTCTCCAAGAGACACTGTGTGATTGGATACTTGTAACCCACTCATATTCTCATAGAACCAGGGTTACGCAACTTTGGCCCTTGGATTTTTCTTTGCCTCCCAAACCATCTTCCTCACTGTGCATCCAATACCAGGCAAGTTTACCACTGTTAGGGACAGATCGAAATTTACTGTGGGGAGGAGTGGTCCAAAATAGGGGAGTTTTTTTTTGCTCTGGGGAGGTTTTGTTGTTTTTGGGGAGGGGCACAGGGGAGGGTAGTGCGTTTTTTCTCTGGTTTACATTTGCTTTTCTGCTTGTATTTTCCCTATAAACAATGGCTTGACTTACTTTTGATATTATCCTAATACAGTTTAGAAACGTTTGTGAAGGTTTAGTATGGTGTTACTATTATTAAGCTTTAGCTACTGCAGGTCTATGATATAAAGGCAGTGCGCCCAGGCGCTCCAACTGACTCGAGGCGGGGAAAACTGTTTCAGGCCTATCAGACTTACTCCTTTAATCTAACAATATAATGCTTACCTTTAAGCAAAATATTTGGATTGAAAATGAACTAAATAGCCTCCTTCTGTACGTCTACAGTATATCTGTCAGATGCAGTAGCCATCTGACATAAAGAAATGCATGTCGGTGTCGTAACATGCCACCGGCATCTCTCTATCTCTCTGGGGTAAGGCCTAAGCTTCTCTTCCTTTATATGGGCTATATGTCACGCCCTGACCATAGAGAGCCCTTGGTTCTCTATGGTGTAGTAGGTCAGGGCGTGACTAGGGGGTGTTCTAGTTCAATATTTCTATGTTGGTGTTTTGTAGGGTTCCCAATTAGAGGCAGCTGGTAATCGTTGCTTCTAATTGGGATTGTAGTATCCTTAAAGGCTTCTTAGAATTACGACTCATGAGACTTACGTACTGTTTAGTATTTAATTGTAACTTAGATTTACATTATCTATGCACCTGGCTTAAACTACCTGAAGCTTTCTTAATCATAGTTATATAGGCAGACATAGGAAATAGCTACGGATAGCGGGAAGCAAACCCCCGTCTTGAGTCAATACTGCCATCTATTGGTAAATATAAATATACCAGGTTACTACAGGGATCATATTTAGGTAGCCATTTCTCCCACTTGTGTTTGTGGGATATTGTTTGGTTTTGTGCTTGTTGCACCACGTAGTCACGGTTTGTTGCTGGTTTATTGTTTTGTTGAAGAAGTTTCACTGTAATTAAATATGTGGAACTCAACACACGCTGCGCCTTGGTTCGTTTCGTACAACAATCGTGACACTATATATATATTTATTAAAATGTTAATATCATACAGTGGACACCTACGCCTATAGGCCTATCTATGCATGCAATGCCCTCATACATGTAGTGCTCAAATCTCTAACAGCTGAACCATGAGTTGGACAATTATTGTTTTAGGAAAGTAGCCTAAAAACCAACAGAAAAAAATAGGCTATAAAGTTTTGCTACACAAGGAATAGTGTTCTTGTAATTTGTTATAGGCTGTGAAGGTAAATGTGGTTAATTTGGCCAATATCCATCGTTTATTCATGGCGCTGGCTGCACCAGGTCGAATCTGAATGCATATGGATGTCCAGTAGATTTTTCTCAAATGTAAATTAAAATCTTCCCTGTCATGTTTTCCGGCGCCAAATTTTCCGAAACGAAACTCTGAAACGGCATATTGTTATCATGAAGATTTTAGAATATTTGCATGAAAATCTGTCACCAATTGGATGGAAACCTAGTTCGTGCGCTAGTCCAGTGTCACTTTGATTATGCCTGCAGATCATGGTTCACCAGCAGCTCCAAATATCTAAAGAATAAGCTACCAGCCAAACAAGATTGTAAGAATTGTACTTTAACCTCTCTGGGATATTCGGGACACTAGCGTCCCACCTCAACAACAGCCAGTGAAATTGCAGGGCACCAAATTCAAAACAACAGAAATCCCATAATTAAAATTCCTCAAACATACAAGTATTTTACACCATTTTAAAGATAAACTTGTCATAAATCCAGCCACAGTGTCCGATTTCAAAAAGGCTTTACGATGAAAGCACACCAAACGATTATGTTAGGTCAGCACCTAGTCACAGAAAAACACAGCTATTTTTCCAGCCAAAGAGAGGAGTCACAAAAAGCAGAAATAGAGATAAAATGAATCACTAACCTTCGATGATCTTCATCAGATGACACTCATAGGACTTCATGTTACACAATACATGTATGTTTTGTTCGATAAAGTTCATATTTATATCCAAAAATCAAGTTTACATTGGCGTGTTATATTCAGTAGTTCCAAAACATCCAGTGATTTTGCAGAGAGCCACATAAATTTAGAGAAATACTCATAATAAACATTGCTAAAAGATACAAGTGTTATGCATGGAATTTTAGATCCACTTCTCCTTAATGCAACCGCTGTGTCAGATTTCAAAAAAACTTTACGGAAAAAGCACACCATGCAATAATCTGAGTACGGCGCTCAGACACAAAAACAAGCCATACAGATACCCGCCATGTTGTGAGTCAACAGAAGTCAGAAATAGCATTATAAATATTCACTTACCTTTGATGATCTTCATCAGAATGCACTCCCAGGAATCCCAGTTCCACAATAAATGTTTGTTTTGTTCGATAAAGTCCATCATTTATGTCCAAATACCTCCTTTTTGTTTGTGCGTTTAGTACACAAATCCAAACTCAGGAGGCGCAGGCAAGTCCAGGCGAAAGTTCAGACGATAAGTCATACTACAGTTCGTGGAAACATGTCAAACGAAGTATAGAATCAATCTTTAGGATGTTTTTATCATAAATCTTCAATAATGTTTCAACCAGAGAATTCCTTTGTCTGTAGAAATGCAATGGAATGCAGCTAACTCTCACAGGAGCTCGCGAGACTGAGCTCGTGGCACTCTGCCAGACCCCTGACTCAAACAGCTCTCATTCCCCCCTCCTTCACAGTAGAAGCATCAAACAAGGTTCTAAAGACTGATGACATCTAGTGGAAGTCTTAGGAAGTGCAATATGACCCCATAGACACTGTATATTCGATGTGCAATGACTTGAAAAACTACAAACCTCAGATTTCCCACTTCCTGGTCGGATTTTTTCTTAGGTTTTTGCCTGCCATATGAGTTCTGTTATACTCAGAGACATCATTCAAACAGTTTTAGAAACTTCATAGTGTTTTCTATCCAAATATAATAATTATATGCATATTCTAGCTTTTAGGACTGAGTAGCAGGCAGTTTACTCTGGGCACCTTTTTATCCAAGCTACTCAATACTGCCCCCCTGTCCCAAAGAAGTTCTCTTAACCTTTTCTCAATACAGGGGGTGCTGTTTCCACTTTGGAAAATATCGTCTCCAAATTAAACTGCCTCATACTCAATTCTTGCTCGTACAATATGCATATTATTATTACTATTGGATAGAAAGCAATCTCTAGTTTCTAAAACCGTTTGAATTATGTCTGTGGGTGAACCAGAACTCTTTCTACAGCGAAAATCATGACAGGACATGCGAAGGTCTGAAAACTAGGCTCTGATCTCGGATCAGTTTAAAGCTCTGTGTGTGCCCTATGGATCGAAATGAACTGCACCCGCCTTCCCCTGGATGTCAGTAACCAATGAGAAGTGGAATGGTGTTTCTACGTATTTCTCAGAGCTTATAAAAGGGCAAGGAACGAGGTGCGCTCTCTTTTCGACTTCCGCCATTACGCAACGCAAGACCTCAGGATACCATTTTGAAACGCTCAGTTATCGGCCTTAGATATGTCCGTCTGTAATTTAATTCGGTATAGGTGTTAGAAACATCATAACGAATTTATTTGAAACCGATTTATATCAGTTTATGCGAGTATATTGCTATTTTCGGAATTTTCGTAGTATTGCGTTTGAGGATTTGGACATGTGTGTGCCACGTAGCTACTGTTAGCTGCTAGTTCCGAAGTTGAAGTGGACGTTTTACAACAAAGCAACGATTATTTTGGACAAAAGGACACCTTGCCCAAGATTTTGATGGAAGCTCGTCCAAAAGTAAGAGCTATTTATGATTTTATTCCGTATTTATGTGGAAAAATGTAAACGCATTTTTCGGCCATTATTGCGGCACTAGTCTGGCTGCAACGCACACTGTATGTCTAGTAACGTTAATTTTAAAAATCAGCGGTTGCATCAATAACCAATGCATCTTTCATTAGCTGTCCAACCTGTATTGTTTTGGTCAATCTAATCGATAAATAATCGTAAACTTAGGTGCCCTTCCAAGATGGCGCCGGCCAGAATGCATGCCATGTTTTGACTGATTACATAGCATAACCACGATTTGTGATGCTAAATATGCAAATTTTCGAACAAACTCTATATGCATTGTGTAATATGATGTTACAGGACTGTCATCTGAAGAATTCTGAGAAGGTTAGTGAAAAAATTTATATATTTTGGTGGTGATAACGTTATCGCGCTTTTTGCCTGGAATCAATGCTGGGGTGATGTTAGCTCATGTGGTATGCTAATATAACGATATATTGTGTTTTCGCTGTAAAACACTTAGAAAATCTGAAATATTGTCTGGATTCACAAGATGTTGGGCTTTCATTTGCTGTACGCTGTGTATTTTTCAGAAATGTTTTAAGATGAGTAATTAGGTAATACACGTTGCTCTCTGTAGTTATTCTAGTCGCTTTGGGTGAGTTTTGTGATGGTGGCTGCAATGGTAAACTGTGATTTATACCTGAAAAATTCACATTTTTCTAAAAAAACATATGCTATACCATAAATATGTTATCAGACTGTCATCTTATGAAGTTCTTTCTTGGTTAGTGGCTATATATATCTTTATTTAGTCGAAATTGTGATAGCTGCCCATGCAGGAAAAAACTGGTGGAGTAAAAAAAGTTGTGTCTTTTGCTATCGTGGTTAGCTAATAGATTTACATATTGTGTCTTCCCTGTAAAACATTTTAAAAATCAGAAATGATGGCTGGATTCACAAGATCTGTATCTTTCATCTGGTGTCTTGGACTTGTGATTTAATGATATTTAGATGCTAGTATTTACTTGTGACGCTATGCTAGTCAGCTTTTTTACTGTGGGGGGTGCTCCCGGATCCAGGATGAGTACCAAGTAAAAGTTAACTCTGTTTCTTGAACTGCATTGTTGGTTAAGGGCTAGTAAGTAAGCATTTCACAGTAAGGTCTACACCTGTTGTATTCGGCGCATGTGACAAATACAATTTGATCCAACGAGACTCCAGCTATAAATCCTTTGGCAGGTGCCCTGCTCCGAAGTTCAATTGTATCCGCTCAAGTTGGACTTCGGCTGCATATTTTCCGCCATTTTCTTCAAATCTGAAAACGTTGTGAAGCCACGGCCATTTTCTGAATTGCGTTATGGGCCCTAAAAGCACGGAAATAGTATCCACTGCTTGTATACTTTGTATTTTGGCGAATGTTGTATGACATCCGGGAACTTTTGGCATACTAACTATATTCATATTATGACCAATAAGCATACTCTACATACTTAATTTACGTCACAAATAGTATTGTTAGTGTGGTTAGTATGAGTATTTGTACACAGCTTCGGTTTATATTGCTAGTACTCTATGGATTGAGATGATGGTTAATTCTTTAGCTAGCTAGCTGGCTACATGTCTAAACAAAAGGCCCCAAGTTAAAGTGTACTGTTAGCTCGCCTGCTAATGTTATGTGCATGATCTGTGTTGTAATACTATCTCAAAAAGCCATTTCCATTGCTAGTTATAGCCTAATGTTAGCTAGCTAATTAATATTAAATGTAGCTGGTTAGCTTTAACTAGCTTTGACAATCGGTTTTTGTATTGCTAGTACTCTATGGGTTAAAGTGGTTAACTGCCCCTTCATACTCATCTGGAGATAGAGATGAAAAAATGCTCAATCTATGTAATTGTATACTGTATGTATTTACGTAAAAATAGGGACCACAATGGAAATAAGTCCCTGACTTTAATGTGCAATACCGGTCACTTTGTATATGTATGTATGTATATGTATAATATATGTATTTTTTTTAACTGACAAATAAAATCAATCAATCAATCCAAACTGTGCAGCGACCAATTGATGAATGGAAAGAGACATCTGTTACAAAACACCAAAAAGTTTAATGACATTCATAGACTGTCGAGTCAAGGCTTCGATACTGGGTAAGCCTACAAGGTAGGGAGATACGTACAGTTGAAGTCAGAAGTTTACATACACTTAGTTTGGAGTCATTAAAACTCGTTTTTAACCACTCCACAAATTTCTTGTTAACAAACTATAGTTTTGGCAAGTCGGTTAGGACATCTACTTTGTGCATGACACAAGTCATTTTTACAACAATTGTTTACAGACAGATTATTTCACTTATAATTCACTGCATCACAATTCCAGTGGGTCAGAAGTTTACATACACTAAGTTGACTGTGCCTTTAAACAGCTTGGAAAATTCCAGAAAATGGTATCATGGCTTTAGAAGCTTCTGATAGGCTAATTGACATAATTTTTGTCACTTGGAGGTGTACCTGTGGATGTATTTCAAGGCCTACCTTCAAACTCAGTGCCTCTTTGCTTGACATCATGGGAAAATCAAAAGAAATCAGCCAAGCCCTCAGAAAATCAGTCAAGACCTTCCTTCTTTTCACTGTCAATTAGGTTAGTATTGTGGAGTAACTACAATGTTGTTGATCCATCCTCGGTTTTCTCCTATCACAGCCATTAAACTCAGTAAATGTTTTATACTCACCATTGGCCTCATGTTGAAATCCCTGAGTGGTTTCCTTCCTCTCCGGCAACTGAGTTAGGAAGGACACCTGTATTTTTGTAGTGACTGGGTGTATTGATACACCATCCAAAGTGCAATTAATAACTTCACCATGCTCAAAGGGGATATTCAATGGCTGCTTTTTACTTATTTTTTACACATCTACCAATAGGTGCCCTTCTTCAATGCGAGGCATTGGAAAACATCCTTGGTCTTTGTGGTTAAATCTGTGTTACAGATTCACCTCGACTGAGGTAGTCATTCAACAATCATGTTAAACACTATTATTGAACATAGAGTGAGTCCATGCAATGTATTATGTGACTACGCCTGAACTTATTTAGGCTTGCCATAACAAAGGGCTTGAATACTTACTGACTCAAGATATTTCAGCTTTTTATTTTTACTGAATTTGTAAAAAATTGGAAAAACACAACTCCACTTTGACATTATGGGGTATTGTGTGTAGGCCAGTGACAAAAAATGTCAATTTAATCCACTTTAACTTCAGGCTGCAACACAACAAAATGTGGAAAAAAGTCAATGGGTGTGAATACTTTCTGAAGGCACTGTACATTACATTTTAGCAATTTAGCAGACATTCTTGAAGTAATATGGCTACAGGTTCTCCTGCCTCATCTAAAGTGTATTCTGTTGCTATAGACCACCAAGTGCTAACAGTCAGTATCTGGATAATATGTGTTAAATGCTTGATAATGTACAGTGTGTGATTTCAACAGAGGTATATTTTCTGGGTTACTTAAATATTGACTGGCTTTCATCAAGCTGTCCACTCAAGAAATAGGTTCAAACTGTAACCAGTGCCTGCAACCTGATTCAGGTTATCAGTCAACCTACCAGGGTATTCACAAACAGCACATGAATTAAATCATCAACATGTATTGATCACATCTTTACTAATGCTGCAGAAATTTGCTTGAAAGCAGTATCCAGATCCATTGGATGTAGTGATCACAATATAGTAGCCATATCTAGAAAAACCCAAGATCCAAAAGCTGGGCCTAATATAGTGTATAAGAGGTCACACCTGAAGTTTCGTAATGATTCCTATGTTGATGATGTAAAGAATATTTGTTGGTCCGTGGTGTGTAATGAGGAGCAACCAGATGTTGCACTTGATGCATTTATGAAATGTCTTATTCCAGTTACTAATAAGCATGCACCCATTAAGAAAATGACTGTAAAAATGGTTAAATCCCTGTGAATTGATGAGTAATTTAAAAATTCAGCCATGTCACCCGTGATACAAGTCAGTATTCGACATTCATCCATGTCTGAGGACGTCGGGAGGTGACGTGGAAACTGGCGACTAGGTGCAACAGTGAGTAAGTATCTGCCTCTGATTCCGAAGGTTGCAAGTTCAAATCCAGCGAAATAAAAACATTTTTTAAATGTTTTATTTAAGCCTATCGCAAACCTTAACCCTTAAGTCCTTGCCTAACCTTAAAGATTTCGCTTTAATGTCTAAACTTAACCCTAACCTAAAACACTTAGAACTTATTAATGCCTAAACTTAACCTTAAACACAAAATTTGACGTTTGCAACAACTTCGAAATTTGATGTTTGAGAAAAATGGATGAGGGACAAGGAAAAGGGAATGGCAAATAAGTCTGGCTGCACAGCTGATCGTCAAACATACTGTAAATTGAGAAATCATGGGAATAAACTAAACAAAAGAAGAAACTGTACTATGAAACAAAGATAAATTATATAAAGAATGATCTTAAAAAGCTTTGGAGCTCCTTAAATTATATTTTGGGCAAAAAGGCAAACCCAGCCCCATCCTTAATTGAAACAGATGGCTCATTCATCTCAAACCCCACTTATATTGCCAACTATGTTGATATCACAAGTTTACTGGAGAACTGAGACGAAGTAGAGACTCTGGACAGGGTGGATAAGGTTTAATTAAAAGCAATTTATTCAGAGGTAAAGATATCTGAAATAGCGTGCACGGACCCTTTCATCAAGCTCAAATGGAACTATCCGAAAGAAGCCCAGATAACAGAGTGCATAGACATTTTATACAAAGATAGAAAGTAGGTTGAGTCTGGAAGTTCTTGTCCTCTGGTTGGTCCTGATGAGTTGGGCGAGGTCCCCTTCAGGCTAGTATCACTGTCTCATTGGCTCTGAGTAGATTTCTTTGTCTTCAGAAATGTTCAGCTAAAACAGGAGATTAGGTGTGTGCGTAGATGTTCCTATTTTGACATTTCTGTGTGTCTCTGTGAAATGTTCAGACTGAAGAGGAGATTTTGTGTGTGCGTAGATGTTCCTGTCTTATCAGTGTTTATGAAAGGTTTGCTTCAGCCCTCTGTCCTTGAGTATGTGTGTGTCTCAGTATCTCGTGATATGCAGTACCAGGCACCCTTTTCTTATCAGTCTTTATGAAAAGCCTGTGTCAGCCATCTGTCTCTGGGTGTGTGTGTGTCTCAGTATCTGCTTATGAGTTTGTGAGAAACCCTGTTTGGAAAGAAGTTAGTTATAACAATGTAATAGCAAATATGCTTGTGTTGTAATAAATGATATTTATTACAACTACTTTAATCATTTTTTATTGGCAAGATTAGCAAACGTAGGCATGACATGCCAAAAACAAACTCTGAACCTACACATCCATGCATAACTGACCAAATAATGAAAGACAAGCACTGTAATTTTGAATTCTGTAAAGTGAGTGTGGATGAGGAGAAAAAAGTATTGTTGTCTATGAACAATGACAAGCCACCTGGGTCTGACAACTTGGACGGAAAATGACTGAGGATGATAGCAGACTATATTGCCACTCCTATTGGCCTATTGGCTTCAATCTAAGCCTACAGGAAAGTGTGTACCCTCAGGCCTGGAGTGAAGCAAAAGTCATTACACTACCCAAGAACATCAGAGCACACCTTTTCGGCTTAAACAGCTGAACAATCAGCCTGCTACCAACCCTTAGTAAACTTCTTTAAAAAAAATTGTTAGACCAGATACAATGCTATTTCACAGTAAACAAATTAAAGGAAAAATTCACACAAAACCACTCATTCCTTTAATTTACAGTGTTAAATAACGCTAATATGTGAAAACAATATTTTTTGTGAACAAATGTTTTATTTTGGCGTTATAATAATGTTGTGGAAATCTGTTGCAGCTCAGGTCGACGACAAAATACACAATGCAATTGTCTCTCTATGGGCTGGCTAGCTAGCTAGCAAATGTAGCTACATACAATAATACCAAACACAATATCAGCATGTAATGTAACTAGTTAGCTGTAAAATCGCTAAAATATGATCAATGGCTCATTCGAGAGAAGACGACCTCCCGAGTTATAACATCGGTCAGTACTGAAATCTGACATGTATGACAGACATTTTCACCATCTAAAAGTTGGATTCTTTTTTACTTCCAGAGTAGTGACAGCAACTTTATCACAGTGCTACGTCATACCGTCCGGATTTCTACCTGCTTGAATGCCAATAACTCAGATATACATGAAATGACCTAGGGAATCGACAGAACATCATTAGAGGTCGACCGATTAATCGGAATGGTCGATTAATAAGGGCCGATTTCAAGTTTTCATAACAATCGGTAATCGACATTTTTGGACACGGATCATGGCCGATTACATTGCACTCCACGAAGAGACTGCGTGGCAGGCTAACTACATGTTATGCGAGTGCAGCAAGAAGCCAAGGTAAGGTGCTAGCTAGCATTAAACGTATCTTATAAAAAACAATCAATCTTAACATAATCACTAGTTAACTACACATGGTTGATGATATTACTAGTTTATCTAGCTTGTCCTGCGTTGCATATAATCGATGCGGTGCCTGTTAATTTATTATTGAATCATAGCCTACTTCGCCAAACAGGTGATTTAACAAGCGCATTCGAATATTCGAAAAAAAAGCACTGTCGTTGCACCAATGTGTACCTGTCACGACTTCTGCCGAAGTCGTTGCCTCTCCTTGTTCGGGTGGTGCTCGGCGGTCGACGTCACCGGTCTTCTAGCCATCATCGATCCATTTTTCATTTTCCATTGGTTTTGTCTTGTCTTCCCACACACCTGTTTTCAATCCCATCCATTACCTGTTGTGTATTTAACCCTCTGTTTCCCCTCATGTCTTTGTCAGAGATTGTTTATTGTTAGTGTTGTGTTTATGTGTATAGGTGCGCGACGGGTCTTCGTACCCATATTTGTTTATGTTCTTTTCTTATGAGTGTTATGGAGCATGTTACTGGGACATTCATTAAAAGACTCCATTTTACACTCCGTTTGACTCTCCTGCGCCTGACTTCCCTGCCACCTATACACGCGACTCTGACAGTACCTAACCATAAACATCAACGCCTTTCTTAAATCATTACGCAAGTATATATTTTTAAACCTGCATATTTAGTTAATATTGTCTGCTAACATGAAATTCTTTTAAGTAGGGAAATTGTGTCACTTCTCTTGCGTTCTGTGCAACAGAGTCATGGTATATTTTTTATTTATTTATTTCACCTTTATTTAACCTTTATATGCAGCAGTTTGGCTCGTTGCGAACTGTGAAGACTATTTCTTCCTAACAAAGACAGCCAACTTCGCCAAACGGGGGATGATTTAACAAAAGCGCATTTGCCTTTCTTAAAATCAATGCACAGAAGTATATATTTTTAAACCTGTATATTTAGTTAAAAGAAATTCTAGTTAGCAGGCAATATTAAACTAGGGAAATTGTGTCACTTCTCTTGCGTTCATTGCATGCAGAGTCAGGGTATATGCAACAGTTTGGGCCGCCTGGCTCGTTGCGAACTAATTTGCCAGAATTTTACGTAATTATGACATAACATTGAAGGTTGTGCAATGTAACAGGAATATTTAGACTTATGGATGCCACCCGTTAGATAAAATACGTAACGGTTCCGTATGTCACTGAAAGAATAAACGTTTTATTTTCGAAATTATAGTTTCCAGATTTGACCATATTAATGACCGAAGGCTCGTATTTCTGTGTGTTATTATGTTATAATTAAGTCTATGATTTGATATTTGATAGAGCAGTCTGACTGAGCGGTGGTAGGCAGCAGCAAGCTCGTAAGCATTCATTCAAACAGCACTTTCGTGCGCTTGCCAGCAGCTCTTCGCTGTGCTTCAAGCATTGCACTGTTTATGACTTCAAGCATATCAACTCCCGAGATTAGGCTGGTGTAACCGATGTGAAATGGCTAGCTAGTTAGCGGGGTGCGCGCTAATAGCGTTTCAAACGTCACTCGCTCTGAGACTTGGAGTAGTTGTTCCCCTTGCTCTGCATGGGTAACGCTGCTTCGAGGGTGGCTGTTGTCGATGTGTTCCTGGTTCGAGCCCAGGTAGGAGCGAGGAGAGGGACGGAAGCTATACTGTTACACTGGCAATACTAAAGTGCCTATAAGAACATCCAATAGTCAAAGGTATATGAAATACAAATGGTATAGAGAGAAATAGTCCTGTAATTCCTATAATAACCTCAACCTAAAATGTCTTACCTGGGAATATTTAAGACTCATGTTAAAAGGAACCACCAGCTTTCATATGTTCTGATGTTCTGAGCAAGGAACTTAAACGTTAGCTTTCTTACATGGCACATATTGCACTTTTACTTTCTTCTCCAACACTTTGTTTTTGCATTATTTAAACCAAATTGAACATGTTTCATTATTTATTTGAGGCTAAATTGATTTGATTGATGTATTATATTAAGTTAAAATAAAAGTGTTCATTCAGTATTGTTGTAATTGTCATTATTACAAATAAATAACGGAATTTAAAATAATAAAAAATCGGCCGATTAATCGTGTCAGCTTTTTTGGTCCTCCAATAATCGGTATCGGTATCGGCGTTGAAAAATCATAATCGGTCGACCACTAAACATCACTCAGAGATGCACAAAAACAATATAACATTCAAAATGGGTGAACCTGGGCAGGGATTCCTTTAACAACTGACTTTCAGCATGCTGTTATGGGATTTTTATGAATAATGACTAAATTATGTATACATTTAACTTAGAACTATAACTAAACAGAATACTACTATGTTACTGTATGGATGTATGAATCTTATTATAATCATAATACTGAATATAATGTGTGTAGTTTTAGTCAAGAATTAGAACAAGGACTTTCTGTTCCTTGTTAGAAACAAATGGAGCTATCGTCAGACCGGCTGGAATGCTGTGTTCCTTACAGGACATTCTGTCCCCACCCAGGGAGGGAAGAGACCTTGGGCTTGTAGTAGATTGTATAACAGGTGGCAGACAATGTATGGCAGGAAGACTTGTGAACTATATTGTCATTGTTTCTGAGAGGAGGAGGGACATTTATGACAAAATGTGAGGTATATAGACCAATGTACAGGAAATGATAGGCAGAACGTTCCCGTAAATAAATATTTGACTATTGTAGACTGGGCCTCTGTTTGTTTTTATTTCTATCAGTATCTTACAAATCCTCATATAGCAGACTGAGTAATTTAATTGAATTGGTTAAAGAATATGAGAATTTAATTATCCTAACAATGCTTATAGGGAAGGGCATTCAACATCTACAGCACTTACAAAAATGACTGATGATTGGCTGAAATTGATAAGAAGATTGTGGGAGGAGTTTTGTTAGACTTCAGTGCAGATTTAGAGATTATTGATTATAATCTGCTGCTGGAAAAAATGTATGTGTAATGGCTTTACACCCCCTGCTATATCGTGGATTGAGTTACCTGTCTAACAGAACACAGAGGGTGATCTTTAATGGAAGCCTCTCCAACATAATCCAGGTAGAGTTGGACATTCCGAGGGCTGTTGTCTAGGCCCCTTACTTTTTTCAATCTTTACTAACGACCTGCCTCTGGCACTGAGTAAAACCTGTGTGTCTATCAAATCAAATCAAATGTATTTATATAGCCCTTCTTACATCAGCTGATATCTCAAAGTGCTGTACAGAAACCCAGCCTAAAACCCCAAACAGCAAGCAATGCAGGTGTAGAAGCACGGTGGCTAGGAAAAACTCCCTAGAAAGGCCAAAACCTAGGAAGAAACCTAGAGAGGAACCAGGCTATGAGGGGTGGCCAGTCCTCTTCTGGCTGTGCCGGGTGGAGATTATAACAGAACATGGCCAAGATGTGAAATGTTCATAAATAACCAGCATGGTCAAATAATAATAATCACAGTAGTTATCGCGGGTGCAGCAAGTCAGCACCTCAGGAGTAGATGTCAGTTGGCTTTTCATAGCCGATCATTAAGAGTATCTCTACCGCTCCTGCGGTCTCTAGAGAGTTGAAAACAGCAGGTCTGGGACAGATAGCACGTCCGGTGAACAGGTCAGGGTTCCATAGCCGCAGGCAGAACAGTTGAAACTGGAGCAGCAGCACGGCCAGGTGGACTGGGGACAGCAAGGAGTCATCATGCCAGGTAGTCCTGAGACAAAGCCCTGCCTCCAGCTGTTTGCTTAGAAATTCTAGGGACAATTAGGAAGCCTGCATCTTGTGACCGTAGCGTACGTGTAGGTATGTACGGCAGGACCAAATCGGACAGATAGGTAGGAGCAAGCCCATGTAATGATTTGTAGGTTAGCAGTAAAACCTTAAAACCTTGAAATCAGTCTATGTATGCTGATGACTCAACATTATACACGTCTGCTACCACAGCAAGTGAAATCACTCTAACACTTAACAAAGAGCTGCAGTCAGTTTCAGAATCGGTAACAAGTAGTAAGCTGTACAGAATGGGTAACAAGTTGTACAAAATATTTAAAAAACTCAAAGCATTGTGTTTGGGACAAATCACTCACTAAACCCTAACCCTCAACTAAATCTCGTAATGAATAATGTGGAAATTTAGCAAATTGAGGAGACTAAACTGCTTGGAGTAACCCTGGATTGTAAACTGTCATGGTCAAAACATATTGATACAACAGTAGCTAAGATGGGGAGAGGTCTGCCAGTAATAAGTAATAAAGCGCTGCTTTCTTGACATTGCTATCAACAAAACAAGTCCTAAAAGCCCAAGTTTTTTTGCAACTGGACTACTGCCCAGTCATATGGTCAAGTGTCAGAAAGAGGTTGGCAAATTACATTTGGCCCAGAACAGAGCAGCACAGCTGGCCCTTAAATGTACACACAGGGCTGACATCAGCGACATGCATGTCAGTCTCTCCTGGCTCAAAGTAGAGAGATTGACTGCGTCACTTCTTGTCTTTTGAAAGGTTTTGACATGTTGAAAGCACCAAGCTGTCTGTTCAGACAACTAGCACACAGCTCAGACACCCATGCATATCCCACAAGACATGTCACCAGGGGTCTCTTCACAGTCCCCAAGTTCAGAGACTTTGGGAAACACACAGTACTGCACAGAGCCATGTCTACATGGAACTTTATTCCACATCAAGTAACTCATGCAAGCAGTAAAATCAGATTTAAAAAACAGATAAGACTACACCTTATGGAACAACGCAGACTGTGAAGAAAAACACACACACATACATTGTAATATTGTTGTGTTATACATTTTGTAATGTAGATATGTAGTGGTGTAATAATGTCATATGATGTACTGTTTTATTTTTGTTTTTGTGTGATGTAACTGCCTTAATTTGTTTGGACCCCAGGAAGAGTAGCTGCTGCCTAGGCAGCAACTTGTGGAGATCCCTAATAAATACAATACTCTTATCTAAAGCGACTTACAGAAGCAATAAGGGTTAAGTGAATTGCTCAAGGGCACACAGACAGAATTTTCATCTAGTCGGCTCTGGGATTCGAACCAGTGACCTTTCTGTTAGGCTACCTGCCGCCCACCAATATAGACATTTAGGTGCAAAAAAATGGAAATTGAAAGTGATCTGGTGCAGTGAACAAGTGACTTTGTGTATTTGTTTGTTGTACTCAGTCAATTGTAAATGTACTTCGAGTTTTGAAACATGATTCATTTTGATGATCTGTTTAGATTTTTATGCTTAGAGTTGGGGAAATGTACCACGTGAAAATTGCACCAAAGTGAGTGATTTGTTTTTATTGCAAAACTTCTGATAATTCAAAACAGCAAAAAACGAAATATTGCTTTCCATTATTTTCATTACATAATACAAGCGCCACACATTATTGTAGTAACTTAAGCTTAATTAGAACAAAGAAAAACACATATGGAAGATTTAAGAATTCAATGTTACAGCTTCAACAATACACTGATCGACTTCCACAACAATAATTATCTTAACATTCAGGAACAGAAACTGTGTGAAAACAAAGTGAGTGTCTTTAATGCATTCTGAGACATGTACTTCTCTCTGCAAAATTTGAGGTGATAACTAAAACGCCCTTGATTATGGATACTCAGTGCATTACTCTGATAGGAGGCAAAGAACTTGAGAGGATGATGTGACAGCATAGCATCAAAACATGAGAAAAACAAGTCAAGCCGGTTTAAAACATGCAGTGTGAATGAAACAAACTGTTGTCAAACCGGTTTAAGAAAACATTTCATGATGTATAAACAGACTAGGATTGGTCTTTATTTCAGGCTGGAGGATGTAAAGTCTTTATTCCGATGTAGGGGCTGTCTTCTGGTTCTTAGGAATCAGAATGTGTCTTCTAGTTGTTCTAGTACAGCATGCTGCCCCACACGGAGGCCACCAGAGCGGCACCGAGGGCTGCGGTGACAGAGAGCTTGGCAGAGGTTGCGCCGCTGATTGTGATTGGGTTACACTTGTTGGTGTCACAGCAGGCCGTGACAGTGGTGTAGGAAACAGCCAGGAGGGTGCCGTTGGTGTTGGTGGTGTTGCACTTAGCATTCTCCAGACAGCCTTGGGTGTTGAAGCCTTGGAAAGCAGTGAGAGAGGGGAAGGCTAGAGAGAGAGAAAAGATATGAGGGTTAGAATAATAATGAACCTGATTCTCTGTGTGTGTGTGTGTGTGTGTGTGTGTGTGTGTGTGTGTGTGTGTGTGTGTGTGTGTGTGTGTGTGTGTGTGTGTGTGTGTGTGTGTGTGTGTGTGTGTGTGTGTGTGTGTGTGTGTGTGTGTGTGTGTGTGTGGGGCAGGGATGGGCAACTGGCGAAATTGGCACCCCTTTTGTAGGCTCGCAGATCAATTTCCAGTTGGGGTCTCAACTTACTGTTGTCAGTCACTCAATTAACCATGTCAACTAACAATTTTTAAATTGGTAAATTAGGGGCTATTCCCATTGATGGAAGTTTAAGGAGAGGAAGAGATTTCAATTGACATAATATGTGCATAAGCTTTCAATTTACATTATGTCCTTGCCTTACCTTTCGTTGTGGCTGGCAACGTGACATTCTTTCTCTGCAGCTCCAAACAGTAAATATCAGTTTACTTGTAGCCACTATCTAGTTAGCTCTAGTTAAGATCTAGTTAGCTATAGTTAAGATCTAGTTAGCTCTAGTTAAGATCTAGTAATGGGATTTTCAGTTATTTTTACTGACTCTGATCTTTGACTCATTTGAGTTAGTAGCACGTAGGATTCATGATTCTACAGGCCTCTTGTTCACATCTCGTTCACCATAGGGGGCACGCAGGAAACCCACCGGCAAAAATGAATGGAACAATCGAAAAAGAGGCATGATTCTACAAGCCTCTCGTTCACACGTCCATAGCGGGCTAATTGGATCTTTCATTTGTTACTAAAATGAACGAGTCACTCAGAAAAAAAACGAATCATGACTCTCGAGTCAGTAAAAACAGTCGCTCAAAAATAACGAATCATTCGCAAACTGCGGTGCGCCCAGAAGAATGTACCGCCACTAAGTTGATACTTTCTCTTGTCTGGGTGCTAAAATGTTTTTTATTTCAATAAATAATGTGATTGGAGGTGCAACCAAATCTCCCTTAGTAGCTCTGGCTACTGATATAACGCATTTAGTTGAGAGAGTTAAATTGTTTAACTGCACAAATGGAGTGATTGCACAAATCAGTTGACTGCTTGTGTGGGTATGGAGACCTGCGAGCCAATGTGGCCCCTCATTAAGAGTTCCTATTTTTTGTGGCACCCAGTTTCCCATCCCTGGTGTAGGGGGATGGGGAGTTTCTACCAAGCACGTTGTTCAGGTGAGCTGAATGAGAGGAGGGGATGGGGTGGGATGGTGTTTGAGGAGGAGTTGAGTACTTACTAGCTCTTCCAGTGAAGCAGCTACTTGTGTTGGTTGTGCAGACCTGTTCAGCAGCATTTAGGCAAATGCCCATCAGGCCCACATCGCATTTGTTACATGTCAGCGACTCCGCTGAAACACAGCGTTGGGTGGGGTTAAACAATCAGATCACATGGCTTCACACACAACACACAATGGCTGAGTGAGAGAGGAAACATGACAATGTTTCAATGAGGTTGTAAATACATCTGCCAGTACAGAATAAACAGGGGGCATGTTTGTGTAAGGTTGTGTTTCATAACTGAAGACCTCAGATGATTTGACGTGTGGTCATAGACATCTGAGCCCTTTGGACCACACCCTTGTTTGGTGTGCTATACACTACCACAGCAGTACAGGTATGTGGCCTTTATCATACATAATAATTCAGATTCACTGAAATGGCATTTCATTACATCATAGACATTACATGAATCATACAGAATTGTAATTCGCGATCATCACTGCTGTCTACTACATCATTCTCTGTAGGATTGTGAATGAAGACCCCCTGACCAAATGTTAACTCCTACAGAGTAGGTCTCTACAAAGTTTCTGTAGCAATTTCTCTGACCAGTCAATTAACAATCACCTAGCAGTGTATTCAAAAGCATAGGGAAAGTGCTCTCTACCTTCTACACTCACGTCCCTGCTGTTGAATGCGCCGCTAGCTAATGCTTACAGTTTCTACTAGCATTGCTACATGCTTGAAAGAACACTAGCCAGGAGATGCTGGACATTGCTACATAACTAGACTACAAACTCAAAAACTTTACAAATGAAACAACAACCCGAAGCCGAAAATAAACACCAAAAAGTGCCTGTAATAAAGTAGACTATCCTTTAGACTGAATAGAACGGACACGTATCATAAAACCTATGGATGAGAATTGTTGCAGGAACAAACCTGTAGCTAAATTGACCCTGTCATGATAACAATTGAAATACAATATTGTCCAAGCAAATTGCATCCTCAGTTTTGTTTGTGAGCGAGTGGCGTTGACGATTAATTAGACTCACCTAGCATAAAAGATGCAACAACTGCAAGGATTCCAAAAACGATTTTGTTCATCTTGACAGACGTGATGAGTTGAGATTTGATCGCAAAAAGAATCCTTTTCAAACGTCTTATTTAGCAAAACCAACTGGTAAAGCCTGGGTCAAAGACATGGGATTTTATACTGTCAGAATTGGTTTGGTGGGTGAAAGGAGGAGGGGGGAAATGGAGTTCGACCGGTTTTCGGTCATCCTCTGAAAGGTGTGAATGTTTAGAATGAGAGGTTTACTCATGTAAGTGGTTGAGGAGGGAGCAGGTGGTGGGATGGGCGGAAGGAGGGAAATTTCTGATTTACAGTATCTAGGTGTCACTGAATTCCTCTGTTATTCAAACAAAGCCCAGGTATGTCATCGCACAGCAACTGGTGCCAGGTTAACCTTATACAAGCCAACTGACTGAATATCACCTGAGATTGTCCTTTCATATCAGGTGATAGTCACACTCAGGTGATGATGAGGTGAAAGTATACTATCGAATATACACTGTGCAACTCAGCAGGAAGAGTGGTTCACAAGAGAGAATCCACTCAGGGGTGTTTATCAAAAACATGAAACTTATAGGCCTAACAGATACCATTCAATCATTGTGCATTTCAAACTGGTCACAGAAGTATATTTTAAGATGCAGCTAAAACAAATAGGATGCTCTACCACTATACAACAGGGCAACAAGGAAGGTTTGTTTGACACCGGATAGTACACTAAAGAATGTCCAAGCTTCGAAAAACCCAGCTTGTGAATAATTCAAATTTCTTAGCTACACAGTGCCTTAAGAAAGTATTCATACCCCTTGACTTTTGCCACATTTTGTTGTGTTACAGCCTGAATTCAAAATGGATTAAATAGATTTCTGTTCTCACAAATACAGAAATATCTCATTTACATAATATTCACACGCCTTGAGTCAATACATGTTAGAATCATCTTTGGCAGTCTTTCTGTGTAAGTTTCTAAGAGTTTTGCACACTTGGATTGTACAATATTTGCACATTATTCTTTTAAAAAATTCTTAAAGTGGACTGTAAAATCTTGACCTCCATATTGGCTAAATGGCTGGAGGCAGTGTGTAAAGCGTCTGTGTGTAGCTGGTGAGATGAGTCAGGCGCAGGACAGCAGATATGAGTAATGAAAGCAATTTTACTCAACAATATCACAATACACGTCGTATAAATACAAGGACACAAATACGGACCGCAATACAATAAGCAATTACTCACAAACAAACATGGGGAAACAGAGGGTTAAATAATGAACAAGTAATTAGGGGATTGAAACCAGGTGTGTAAGACAAAGACAAAACAAATGGAAAATGAAAAGTGGATCGTCGATGGCTAGAAGGCCGGTGACGTCGACCACCGAACGCCACCCGAACAAGGAGAGGGACCGACTTCTTGTGATTACAACAATAATACATCCAGATCAAATAGGTTTCATTACTGGTCGTCACCTACCTGACAACATATGTAGATGCCATTCCCCAAACAGTGCCATGCATGGCATTGGCATTGGATGCTAAAAAAGGCATTTGATTGGGTGTCATGGTCTTTTCTCTTCAGAACATTTGAAACATTTGGATTTGGTTCCTTATTGTATTAACCCATCAGAGTCTAAGCCATGTCTAAGCCAGGGGGGCCACATACCTGTACTGCTGTGGTAGTGTATAGCACACCAAACAAGGGTGTGAGCCAAAGGGCTCAGATGTCTATGACCACACATGAAATCATCTGAGGTCTTCAGTCATGAAACACAACCTTACACAAAGATGCCCCCTGTTTATTCTGTACTGGCAGATGTATTTACAACCTCCTATGTGTCGAACAGAAACAAACAATTAACATTTCATCATTGTCATGTTTCCTCTCTCACTCAGCCATTGTGTGTTGTGTGTGAAGCCATGTGATCTGATTGTTTAACCCCACCCAACGCTGTGTTTCAGCGGAGTCGCTGACGTGTAACAAATGCGATGTGGGCCTGATGGGCGTTTGCCTAAATGCTGCTGATCAGGTCTGCACAACCAACACAAGTAGCTGCTTCACTGGAAGAGCTAGTAAGTACTCAACTCCTCCTCAAACACCATCCCACCCCATCCCCTCCTCTCATTCAGCTCACCTGAACAACGTGCTTGGTAGAAACTCCCCATCCCCCTACACCAGGGATGGGCAACTGGGTGCCACAAAAAATCGGAACTCTTAATGAGGGGCCACATTGGCTCGCAGGTCTCCATACCCACACAAGCAGTCAACTGATTTGTGCAATCACTCCATTTGTGCAGTTAAACAATTTAACTCTCTCAACTAAATGCGTTATATCAGTAGCCAGAGCTACTAAGGGAGATTTGGTTGCACCTCCCATCACATTATTTATTTAAAAAAAAAAAACATTTTAGCACCCAGACAAAAGAAAGTATCAACGTAGTGGCAGTACATTCTTCTGGGCGCACCGCAGTTTGCGAATGATTCGTTATTTTTGAGCGACTGTTTTTACTGACTCGAGAGTCACGATTCGTTTTTTCTGAGTGACTCGTTCATTTTAGTCGTTTGGGGGGCTGAAGTTATATTGTGCTTATCATCCTCACGGCAGTCAAGCAATGCATTCCGCCAAGAGTCGTTCACAATCTTGTCCGGTTGCGGCCACAAATAGACCTTGTTTGAAATGTATCACGAAAGAATCTTATGTGTATGCCTAGCAATCAACAAATGCAATTAAAAAAAAATTTTTTTACAGGTCTCAGTAACAAATGAAAGCTCCAATTAGCCCGCTATGGACGTGTGAACGAGAGGCTTGTAGAACCATGCCTCTTTTTCGATTGTTCCATTCATTTTTACCGGTGGGGTTCCTGCGTGCCCCCTATGGTGAACGAGATGTGAACAAGAGGCCTGTAGAATCATGAATCCTACGTGCTACTAACTCAAATTAACTAAATGAGTCAAAGATCAGAGTCAGTAAAAATAACTGAAAATCCCATTACTATATCTTAACTAGAGCTAATTAGATCTTAACTAGAGCTAACTAGATAGTGGCTACAAGTAAACTGATATTTACTGTTTGGAGCTGCAGAGAAAGAATGTCACGTTGCCAGCCACAACGAAAGGTAAGGCAAGGACATAATGTAAATTGAAAGCTTATGCACATATTATGTCAATTGAAATCTCTTCCTCTCCTTAAACTTCCATCAATGGGAATAGCCCCTAATTTACCAATCTAAAAATTGTTAGTTGACATGGTTAAATGAGAGAGAAGCACATGTCTCAGAATGCATTAAAGACACAAATTTTGTTTTCACACAGTTTCTGTTCATGAATGTTAAGATACATATTGTTGTGGAAGTCGATCAGTGTATTGTTGAAGCTGTAACATTGAATTCTTAAACCTTCCATAGGCATTTATTTTATGTATCCTTAAGTTACTACAATCATGTGTGGTGCATGTATTATGGAATTAAAATAAAGAAAATCCTAGAAAGGAATCTTTCTTTTTTTGCTGTTTTGAATTATCAAAAGTTTTGTAATATATCTTTTTTTGAATCACTCACTTTGGTGCAATTTTCATGTGGTACATTTTCCCAACTCTTAGCATAAAAATCTAAACAGATCATCAAAATGAATCATGTTTCAAAACTCTTTACAATTGACTGAGTACAACAAACAAATACACAAAGTCACTTGTTCACTCCACCAGATTACTTTCAATTTGCAAGTGGGTCTAAAAGGGCGGCAGGTAGTGGGCGGCAGGTAGCCTAACGGAAATGTTGCTGGTTCGAATCCCAGAGCCGACTAGGTGTTAAATCCATCGATGTGCCCTTGAGCAATTCACTTAACCCTTATTGCTTCTGTAAGTCGCTTTAGATAAGAGTATTGTATTTATTAGGGATCTCCACTAGTTTCTGCCAAGGCAGCAGCTACTCTTCCTAGGGTCAAAAATAAGTAAGGCAATTACATCACACAAAAACAAAACAGTACATCATATAACATTATTACACCACCACATATCTACATTACAAAATGTATAGCACAACAATATATGTGTGTGCATGTGTGTTTGCGTATTTCTTCACAGTCCGCGTTGCACGAGTTACTTGATGTGGATTAGAGTCTAAGGGGGGTCTACTAAACTATATGTCATTGTTTTAAGGTCATACCAAGGATCATTAATTGATTTTGAAGACCTCTTGAATTATTAAAAATGCTATTAGCCAAGTAGTTCCCAAACATTTTGGGGTACTGTACCTTTAAAACACCTGCTAATAGTACACCCTCATGCTCATGCGATTCCTAAATTAGGTGTACATTTGACAGAAACGTGGTTTACGCACCCAGTCAAGTTTTGCAGACTTGTTTTCAATGTCAGGGAAGTAGAAGTTGAACTTTCTGTTGGGTTTGGATAAATGTGAACTTGCTATCTGCACCATAGGAGCTCTGCCAACATCACCTGTACAAAAAGGTACTGTAGGTGGCAAGCTGCTGGAAACAACTTATATCCCCATTTTCACATTTCCTCTCCCAGAGTTTGATCTTCTTCATGAATCCACACACTGTGTCATACATGTTAAGAATGTGTGTCTCTTTACCTTGCAGAGTTAGATACATTCACCTTCTGCTACCATTTCTGTCAAGCCGTCTACGCATACAGTTTGATGCATACAATGTATGCACCACACAGAAAGCACTGCAACCAATGTTCCCTCTAAACTGGGTGTGCGCATTAGCCTCGAGACTGCCTTGCAGAAGTATCAGCCCACAGAAAGAAACAAGAGATTGAATTTCACTCAACGTTCTCGCACTGTGGTCACCAACCTGTCAAATGGCAATCGACTGGTCGATCTCCAAGGCATTCCTAGACGATTGCCAAACATTTCTGTAAAAAACCCAACGATAAAGCAACACGCCGGGTAGGCAAACTTGACATAGTGCACATTTTGAACCATTTCATGTGTCTGAAAGTACAAACTCTGCATTCCCGGCAGGCCCAGAGAGCAAATCAAGTGCACTATAGGCCTACTGCTGGCCAACCGGATGGCTCAGATGACCATGTCTGCAATAAAGTACAAGGCAGTCTCGAAGGCTAAAGCTACAGCAAAGTTAAGAGAAACTGTCAATGAATACAGTGAAGAGATGCTGTTTTTATGAGTGAGTTCATGTTTAAGTTCTTACTCAGCAATGTCAACACTTTGTATTCAACACTTTTTTTAAGCCATAAATTCCTATTTCCACTCAGCGCTACAACAAGCACTGCAGCAGTAATGAATGAGTAGGAAAGTGTAACTATAGGCTTGCGTTGTTGTTAGCGGCTTGGGTCTTTTTGAAAATAGAGGAATATTTAACTTTCTCTGATTATAGGAGTTACAACATGAATTTGTGCATGAGGCAGAAATAATGCGTTGCGACTCGAGTTTCTCCATCAGCTGGAGGGAGACTGTGTCCTTTTTTGGTCAGTGGAGGAAAGGGAGAGCATAGGGATGTTGAGAGACTGACCCTCAGTCTGCTGCTCTCTCTCCCCGCTGAGACTGTCCATCAGATGCAGGCATCATCAACCCTGTAAAATAAAGATAAAGCAAATTTGAATGTATGCTCACTCAGCTGTGCCTCACAAGTCATACAACAGATCTATTACTGGTGTGATAACATAGCCTATCTCAAATTTTGAAATATATATATTTTTTAAATGGCCCAAACAAGAAAGCATTAGCAGGGCAATTCAAGCAAAGCCAATATAGGGTGATAATGTATTGCACCTATAGCTTACTGCACAAACCTCATTGCTACAGTACTGTTTTTAATTGGTTAATGTTGCATAGTTGTACGTTTTTTTTTGTCATGTAAAAAAAAAAAAAAAATCGGAGTGGTAGATCTCGGCTTGTATTTTGCCTCAAAGTGATCTTTGCGCCAGAGGGGATGGCTGACGTTTTATGGGCTCTTAACCAATCGTGCTATTTTGTTTGTTTTTTCACATTGTTTGTAACTTATTTTGTACATAATGTTGCTGCTACCGTCTCTTATGATCGAAAAGAGCTTCTGGACATCAGAACAGCGATTACTCACCTTGAACTGGACACATTTTGTTTCTTTAATGAGTCATTTTGTTTCTTAAATCCGTTTTACGTAATTTCTAACAGCATGTTAAATGTGCAACCGGGGGGGGGGGGGGGGGGGGGGAACGCTTGAGACCACTTTTACTCCACACACAGAGATGCATACAAAGCTCTCCCTCGCCCTCCATTTAGCAAATCTGACCATATCCTCCTGATTCCTGCTAAAATTAAAGCAGGAAGCACCAGTGACTCAGTCAGTAAAAAAGTGGTCAGATGAAGCAGATGCAAAGCTATAGACTGGAATATGTTCCGGGATTCTTCCGATGGCATTGAGGAGTACACCACATCAGTCACTGGCTTCATCAATAAGTGCATCGATGACGTCGTCCCGACAGTGACTGTACGTACATACCCAAAACAGATGTCATGGATTATAGGCAACAACCGCACTGAGCTAAAGGGTAGAACTGCCGCTTTCAAAGAGCGGGGACTCAGACTACAAAGGGAAGCACAGCCGAGAGCTGCCCAGTGACACGAGCCTACCAGACGAGCTAAATTACTTCTATGCTCGCTTCGAAGCAAGTAACACTGAAACATGCATGAGAGCATCAGCTGTTCCGGACAACTGTGTGATCACGCTCTCCGCAGCCGATGTGAGTAAGATCTTTAAACAGGTCAACATTCACAAGGCCGCAGGGCCAGACGGATTCTGAGAACGTGTACTCCGTAACGTGTACTCCGTAAAAAAAACATTACTTATCCAACAGCTACACCTTGTGGTAGAAAAATAAACTACATTTTACATGCAATTAATATGACACTCAGGAAATGGTTCAACTAATGACACATTTTAATCCAAGCTTTCATACAAAAATCAAACTAACTGTCACATTACTTTTACACTTTTACAGAACGTGTACTCCGAGCATGCACTGACCAACTGGCAAGTATCTTCACTAACATTTTCAACCTCTCCCTGTCAGAGTCTGAAATACCAACATGTTTCAAGCAGACCACCATAGTCCCTGTGCCCAAGAACACTAAGGTAACCTGCCTAGATGACTACTGACCCATAGCACTCACTTCTGTAGCCATGAAATGCTTTGAAAGGCTGGTCATGGCTCGCATCAACACCATTATCCCAGAAACCCTAGACCCACTCCAATTTGCATACCGCTCAAACAGATCCACAAATGATGCAATCTTTATTGCACTCCATACTACCCTTTCACACCTGGACAAAAGGAACACCCATGTGAGAATGCTATTCATTGACGACATCTCAGCGTTCAACACCATAGTGCCCTCAAAGCTCATCACTAAACTAAAGACCCTGGGACGAAACACATTCTCATCGACGGGGCTGTATTGGAGCAGGTTGAGAGCTTCAAGTTCCTTGGCGTCCACATCACCAACAAACTAACATGGTCCAAGCTCACCAAGACAGTCGTGAGGAGGGCCCAACAAAACCTATTCCCCCTCCGGAGACTGAAAATATTTGGCATAGGTCCTCAGAGCATCAAAAGGTTCTACAGCTGCACCATCAAGAGCATCCTGACGGGTTGCATCACTGCCCGGTATGGCAACTGCTTGGCCTCCGACCGCAAGGCACTGCAGAGGGTAGTGCGTACGGCCCAGTACATCACTGGTGTCAAGCTTCCTGCCATCCAGGACATCTATACCAGGCGGTGTCAGAGGAAGGCCCTAAAAAACTCCAAAGACTCCAGCCACCCTAGTCAAGACTGTTCTCTCTGCTACTGCACGGCAAGTGGTACCGGAGGTCCAAGAGGCTTCTAAATAGCTTATACCCCAAGCCTCCACTGATGTACATGTAGGTAGAGTTATGTGACTATGCATAGATAATAGAGAGTAGCAGCAGTGTATTATCTATGCATAGTCACATAACTCTACCTACATGTACATCAGTGGAGGCTGCTGAGGGGAGGACCACTCATAATAATGGCTGGAATGGAGTCAATGGAATCAACCACATGGAAACCACGTGTTTGATGCCATTTACTCCATTCCAGACATAATTATGAGCAATCCTCCCATCAGCAGCCTCCACTGATGTACATATTACCTTAACTAACCGGTGCCCCCGCACATTGACTCTGTACCGGTACCCCTTATATAAAGCCTCGTTATTGATATTTTACTGCTGCTCTTTGTTTGTTACTTAATATTTTTTTTTGTGTGGTATTTTTCTCAAAACTGCATTGTTGGTTAAAAGGGCTTGTAAGTAAGCATTGCTCAGTAAGGTCTACCTGTTGTATTCGGCCATGTGACAAATAAAATTTGATTTGACTCAGAAAAGGTTGGAGACCACTGTTCTAGAGTTTTCCCTGGTAACACTATCAATGTTTCCCTTTACTGTGGTAATTGTGACCGAATCAACATAATATTAGCCACTTTCAATGCAACATACCGAAACAAAACAAACTACGCAAACAAATTATTTTGTTGTAGGTAGAACTTATTGGAGTAGGATTCTATTGCATAGACACACACTACTCAGCCCTTACTCTACACAGACCAGTGCGACATAAACAATCAGAGCTGCAGTAGGCCTATGTAAATAGACCATTGCCATATATGGATTTGTGCCATTTACTTTGAGCTGGACTGTGTTTACAGCATGAGCGGTCGTGAATAGATGCGCTTGTTTCGAGATCAATGTGAAAGCTGCATGTAGCCAAGTGTGCACATTTTGTTCATATCCTTTGCTAGTCAGTGAGTTATTAGCCCAGTTATGATTTACTCCTACAAGATCACAAAACTTGTAAATTTCTAGACATCTTTGAAAACCGAGTCAGGTAAAGAGCTTGTTTTTGTCTTAAAGGAGCAGTGTTGAATTTTGAGACAGGCTTGAATAAGTTAAGTAGCCAATAGGCAGAGAGTAGCATAATTTGTCTGATTCTCTGTAATAATGATATGGGAATAATAATGCATTTTATTTTGTAAAGTGGTTTCTTGCATAAAACACAATAACATTTGAAGGACAAGATGATAAACAGGTTAATGTCAAGCCCTGCATGTATTTTGGAATGTAGGCCAACATTGAACACCCCACATTATCTGCTACTGTAGGCTGAATGATCTCAACAGCTATTTCTATGTCAAAATGTTATGGGATGCATTTTCTACATTGTTTTTGATGGTAGGCCGCTTTGGTAGGCCTACATTTGATTGAATAGCCACAGTAGCCCACATGACCACTGTTAAAATTATACTTTAGAGGGTACAGCCTCAGTGTTCACAGTAAACACGCACTGGAAGTTACACAGAATTTTCACAATGTTCAAGTTTGCGCTCAGCAAACCTGAAATTTGCTCAGTTCCCAAAAAATGTAGAGGGTCTTCAGTGCATCAGCTGCTGTCTTTGTAACGCTCGTCAGAAGAAGTGGACCAAGGTGCAGCGTGGTACATGTTCATGCTTCTTTATTTAAATCCGAACACCAAACAAAACAGCAAAAGAACACCGAACGTCACGTTCTGAATGCTACACAGAGCTAACAAAAAAAACAACATCCCACAACCTAAGGTGGCAAAACAGGCTGCCTAAGTATGATTCCCAATCAGAGACAACGATAGACAGCTGTCCCTGATTGAGAACCATACCCGGCCAAAACATAGAAACACAAAACATAGAAATAAAGAACATAGAATGCCCACCCAAATCACACCCTGACCAAACCAAATAGAGACATAAAAAGGCTCTAAGGTCAGGGCGTGACAGTCTTTTCAATCATAGTTTCTGGGAGGATATCAGCAGCAGACACTCTAGTGCAGAGCAAAGGATCACGTGTACTTGACACAAACAGAGAACAAACCATTGAGGTAATGGGTGTGTCGGCAGAGGCCAGGTAGACAGAGCAATGCACATGCACTGAAACTAAAGTTTAAAAAAGTAGGCCTATGCAGTGCCTTCGGAAAGTGTTCAGATCACTTGACTTTTTCCACATTACAGCCTTATTCTAAAATTGGTTAAATAAAAATAAAAAATCTGCAATCTACACACAATACCCCATAATGACAAAGCGAAAACAGTTTGACATTTTTGCAAATGTATTAAAAATAAAAACAAATACTTTACTTACATAAGTATTCAGACCCTTTGCTACGAGACTCGAAATTGAGCTCAGGTGCATCCTGTTCCTATTGAGCGACCGTGAGATGTTTCTACAACTTGATTGGAGTCCACCTGTGGTAAATTCAATTGATTGGACATGATTTGGAAAAGCATACACCTGTCTATATAAGCTCCCACAGTTGACAGTGCATGTCAGAGCAAAAACCAAGCCATGAGGTTGAAGGAATTGTCCGTAGAGCTCCGAGACAGGATTGTGTCAAGGCACAGATTTGGGGAAGTGTACAAAAAAAATGTCTGTAGCATTGAAGGTCCACAAGAAGACAGTGGCCTCCATCATTCTTAAATGGAAGATGTTTGGAACCATCAAGACTCTTCCTAAAGCTGGCCGCCTGGCCAAACCGAGCAATTGGGGGAGAAAGGCCTTGGTCAGGGAGGTGACCAAGAACCTGATGGTCACTCTGACAGAACTCTAGAGTTCCTCTGTAGATTTGAGAGAACCTTCCAGAAGGACAACCATCTCTGCAGCACTCCACCAATCAGGCCTTTATGGTAGAGTGGCCAGACGGAAGCCACTCTTCAGTAAAAAGCCAATTTTCAGCCCGATTGGAGTTTTCCAAAAGGCACCTAAAGACTCTCAGACCATGAGAAACAAGATTCTCTGGTCTGATGAAACCAAGACTTAAAACTCTTTGGCCTGAATGCCAAGCGTCACATCTGGAGGAAACCTGGCATCATCCCCACGGTGAAGCATGGTGGTGGCAGCATCGTGCTATGGGGAGGTTTTTCAGTGGCAGGGACTGGGAGACTAGGCAGGATCAAGGCAAAGATGAACAGAGCAAAGTACAGAGAACCTTGATGGAAACCTGCTCCAGAGTGCTCAGGACCTTAGACTGGGGGAGATGGTTCACCTTTCAACAGGACAACAACCCTAAGCACACAGCCAAGACAATGCAGGAGTGGCTTCGGGACAAGTCTCTGAATGTCCTTGAGTGGCCCAGCCAGAGCCCAGACTTAATCTCCGGAGAGACCTGAAAATAGCTATGCAGCAACACTCCCCGTCCAACCTGGCAGAGCTGGAGAGAATCTGTAGAGAAGAATGGGAAAAACTCATACCCAAGAAGACTATGCTGTAATCGCTGCCAAAGGTGCTTCAACAAAGTACTGAGTAAAGGGTATGAATACTTGTGTAAATGGGATATTTCAACAACAAAAAATTAAAAGCTTTGCTTTGTCATTATGGTTTTTAGATTGATGAGGGGGAAAAACTATTTAATCAATTTTAGAATAAGGCTGTAACGTAACAAAATGTGGAAAGTCAAGGGGTCTGAATACTTTCCGAAGGCACTGTAAATATAAAATAACTAGAGATGTCACCAGTGGCCTCAGTAAATGTTTTTCTTCCCATTAAGATAAAATATAGAATCTCCCAGGTACCCCCTGGAGACTGCCCACGTACCCCGAGGGGTTGGGAAACACTATTAGCCCATACGCATGGACGTTCGGAAGCTTCACACGATTTTGTGAGAAGACCGATTTTCAGGACGTCTCATGGTCTGACAAAACCGCTCTAGCTTTGTCACCTTTCACCAGATGCGGAAGTGCGACATAGGCGGACGTGGTGGCTTGAGATCCAATGCAACAAAAAAATATCTACCTTAAAACCCTTTAGAACACATAGACGGTCTTTCTCTAATGTACTATAGCGGCCGCGACCTGCCTTGTTTTTCTAACAATGTGTCAATATCGCAAAATGAACTTGCTAACAACCTGTTGTCGTATTCGCGTGGCTGTTGTCATCAACCAGAAACAGGTGTGTTGAGAACTCGATCTGGAGGAATTACAAGCGCTTATTTCAGGGAGCGCTCGGTAAGCCACGCCCCAGTGGGCAGAGCTAGGCATGTTGGACTGGAACACGTTTTAATATGATATAAAGCCTCTTATTTTAAAAGTCCGCCATGGTTCTGTTTAGCCTAGTTATGCTAATATATTTGCAGTTAATAAGTCAAATATCTTTGAGTAGTTAACATGGAAACAACGAGTCCCAGGCAGTTCACAATAGAACATAAATAATTTATTAGGCTACCTAAATTATTGGGATCATCAGGTTACCACAAGGCTTTGGAATACATAGGGCTCGTTGACAAAACAGACCATGGGACGCCTTTTCCAATGAAGGTCTGTGGTCGGTCTGTGTAAATAATGTGTTTATATTAGACAGGTTGATAGCAGTGAATCTATTCATTTACTCTGATAATATTTGTAAGTAGAAGCCATATCAGCCAGAGTAACTAATTGTTCTCACTTTCATAGAATATTAAGATTTGTTTGCCTGACTGTGGGGCTCTTTACCTGAATTAGTAGGATTTTCTTGTGATCACAACATAACTACTTATTTTGCTCAAATAAAGATATAATTAAATTGTTTTCGTGGGCCTGGCTGAGAATAGAACATTCAGTTTTCTGCCTGAGTGTGGCGCTGTTCACTGCAATTTTCTGGATTCTCTTGCGACCAGAACAAAACTACTTTTACTCAACTAGAGATTGAAATTAAAGATAGTAATCGACGCTGGTATGTTTCCCTGTTTACTACTCAAAGATATTTTACTTAAGTAAAAGACGAAATTAACTGCAATACACTGGTCTCAAATATATTTGTTAGTTAGCATAACTAGGCTACACAGAACAATGGCGGCGCCACTTTAGCTTTTCACTGTGAAAAGTCGTGTCCGCTTCGGCGCCGTCATTTTGAGTAATTGTATTTAACCAAATTCTTATTTACAGTGACCGCCAAAACCCGGACGATGCTGGGCCAATTGTGCGCCGCCCTATGGGACTCCAAATCACGGCCGGATGTGATGCAGCCTGTATTCGAACCAGGGACGCCTCTTTTACCGAGGCGCCACTCGGGAGCCCTGTAATGAAGCTAAAATGATTTTTTTTTACGTCAAATGACAGCATACCCTGTTTCTGGAGTGATGAGAACTCGATCGGGTGGAATACGACGATACGAGCAACGAATGAGGTTAATTTATTAAACATATTTGATACAAGTGATTATTTCAGAGAGCGCTCTGTAAGCCACGCCCCAGTGGGCAGAGCTAGGCATGTTGGACTGGAACACGTTTTAATAAGTTAAACCTGTGCTAATGTTGGTTGATGATTCGGACACGCACATTGAAAAGCGATGATGTCGAGGTGAGTGAAAAGTAAACGGCAGATATGTGTGAGGCTGCGAAACTTGGGGAATAGCTCGCAAATCATGTCATGATAACTTGGTTGGTGAAGGCGAGCACATCAGCGGTGGAGCTCGAATGATTGCTCTCTGTCTCATGGAAGTAGTTTAAGTGTTTAGCTGTATCTAGTTGGTGGTTTTGTTTCTACCGGTGTAATTCATATGGAAACGACCCAAGCTGCTTGCTATAGCTAGGTAGTTAGGCTGTCAGGTAATAAAAGTGGGCTGCGCTCACGAAGCGTCAACCTCAGTTGGCACTTCCACTAGCTAGCCAAACAGACATCCAGTTAACTGGCCACCGAAATGAAGCCAAGGCTAGAGTAATTCGTTTTTATCTGTTGGGCTTGGTGTGCTAGGTGCAGATATTCATAGACTATACATACATTGCCTCGTTTTCCTATTATGACAGCATAGCTGTCGTTAGAGTAGTAGCCCGCGGAGTGGAGCTCATGATGAGTTGGCTATGTGTTTTCATTGCCAGCTAACAAGTTGTTTTGTTCAGTTTCTACCGATGCATTTCATTTGGAAACTGTCCCAGCTTTATAACTAATCAGCTAACATTGGCTAACTCTGGATGGAGAGGGAAAGAGATCCGTATCACACAATAAGGAACCCCCTTATTAGGAAGAGTGTATGGCTGAAAGAGGAAGGAAGAGCGAAATAGTGAGAGATTATGTTCCTGACCCACAATTGTATTTTTGTCGCTCCTCTCATCGCCGTCTTTTACTCTGTTCCTCTAGGTCAGTGAAAGTGAGGGAAGTGATGTGGAGAGTCAGGGCTCAACAGCAAAAAGCAGGGAGTTAGAGATGAGTGGAGAGTAAAGAGGTGGAGGGAGAGGGCGAAGCAGAGGAGGAAGAGTGTGCTCTCCGCACACCGGAGAGGGGAGCCTACATTTCCATGGAGTGTCTGCCCCAAGTCCCACCATTCACCCTTGTACCACACAGCCTGGGCCTAAAGTGAAAGTGGCTGGGGTTTGTGTTTAAAGTTGTACAACTATATATCTTTTGAAGAGCTTGTAATGGATTACAACAAGAAAATAGGTGGGGTTGACCATCTTGACCAATTTAGAAGCTATATCTATGTTGGATGCACAGGCAGAAAATAGTGGAAGTATGTGTTTTGGGGGATGCTCAACATTGCCATGGTAAATGCATACATTGTGTGGGGGACCCTGCAAAGGCCCCTTCCCAGAAACCGCAGGCGCTGGTCCCTGAAGGCATTCAAAATGCAGTTTGTCCATTCACTTTGTGATATGGTTACAGTGGCAGGAAGAGGGGAGACAAGACTGATACCAGGGCGTGTGGACTGAGTTGTAACTCATTTGAAAGCAGGTGAAGTTTGAAGGGCGCATGAGGCGGTGTGCATCCGGCGTGGACGCAGGGCAAAGAGTGGGAGTTGTGTAGAAACTCCTTTGGGTGCTCTATGTGTTCTGTGCCAATTTGCAGGATGGGGCAGTGATTCCAGAAGTTCCATGACATTTAGGCAAATGCAAACACTAAAGTGAGTGAAATATGAATTTGTTCTACACCGTCTCTGAACAGTTGTTTTGTATCTAATACTTCTTGTGTTCACTGAATTGTTGTCAAAGTAGGCTACTATTTCTACATTGTGTCATGCCTGGTCTGTACTAAGTCTTGAGAGAGGTTACCTGCATTTGAAATGGTCTCTCGTTTATTTTTTACATTGTTACAGAATAAAGAATCGTTCTCAAATAGCCTACTTTGTGGGTTTTGAAATACTTCCTGAATATTGTCCTCTGGTCACGTTTTTGATATTTTTATTTATATGTAAATAATATTTCCAAGTTTAAGTTACATTTTGAGTGAGTAATTTACCACAATTTAAATACTCTATGGTTTTTCTTCTTTTGAGTGTCGATCGTTGTTTGATAGTGTATTTACACAATGGAAGGCAATGAGTGTTATTCCTTGACACGAACGTCAGAGGAAGTGCTCTTTAACTTGTAATTGTCATTTGTTCTTGATCTGTGTCTGGTTTGAAAATGAGCTTTACTTAAATTCTCAGTAATCTAGAATTCAATTGGGGTCTAAAGGGTTAAACTAACATCCAACAGCAGAGTGGAGGTCAATTATAAGAACATGCATAATAGAAACATCTAATTAAGATTAAAGCAAGATCAATTTGTGGACAGATAGTAATGACCAACTGAACAACATGGAGATTCATTGGGACTAGGGTTTGATTCTGATCAATGACCCCTTCCTTTTTATGGACTGTAGCCTACATGTATATATTAACTGATTCCTTCAAAGTATGTACAGTACACATCCCAACCCACTCGGGTGTGTTAAATCTTGCTAGTGTCACTTTGTGTTTGTTATATTTCTCTTGTATATATATTTGTTGCTTTAGGTTACGTGTCTGATTTTTCAATAACAATCAGTGCAGTACCTGTATGTTGGAATTGAATACAAAATAAGTTTAAAAAGAAATTACATCTTCAAGTTGATCATTGCGAGAAACTAATGGCAAGACTTAAATGGCTAAGCCAATTTAAGTCAAAACTGTAACAAGTCCACTTAGGAATATTCAATGTCGTCTTGGTAAGCTACTCCAGTGTATATTTGGCCTTGTCTTTTAGGTTATTGTCCTGCTGAAAGGTGAATTTGTCTCCCAGTGTCTGTTGGAAAGCAGACTGACCAAGGGTTTCCTCAGATTTTTCCTGTGCTTAGCTCTATTCTGCTTCTTTTTATCTGAAAAACTCCCCAGACCTTGCTGATGACAAGCATACCCATAACATAATGCAACAACCCCATGCTTAAAAATATGAAGAGTAGTACTCGGTGATGTGTTGTTGGATATGCCCCAAATATGCTGCTTTGTATTCAGGACAAAGTTAATTTCTTTGCCACAGTTTTGCTTTATTGCAAACAGGATGCATAAAAAAAAATAAAAAAAGTACAGGTGAACTTGTGGATACGCTTTGTCTGTGTCCAGTATGAAGGAAGTTCACGAACTAGCGTTAGCGCAATGACGAAGTCTATGGGTATCTACTGCTAGATGTCCAGTCATTGCGCTAACGCTAGTTAGCACTGGCTCGCAAAACTACTTCCTTCATACTGGACACAGAGACATAAAAATTATATCCACAAGTTAATCTGACTCTGGGGAAGTGAAGAAAGTGCGTCATTGCCAAATCCTGAAATATCTCTTTAAACTCTGCTTAAGTCACCATTGGCCTCATGGTGAAATCCCAGAGCAGTTTTCTTCCTCTCCGGCAACTGACTTAGGAAGGACGCCTGTATCTTTGTAATGACACACCATCAAGTGTAATTAATACTTCACCATGCTCAAAGGGATATACAATAGCAGGCATTTTGTTAATCCATCTACCAATAGTCACCCTTCTTCGCAAGGTATTGGAAAACCTCCAAGGCTTTTGTGCTTGAAATTCACTGCGAGAATGAGGGTCCTTACAAATATGTGTGTGGTGTACAGAGATGAGGTAGTCATTCAGAAATCATGTTAAACTCTTATTTCATACAGAGTTCATGCAACTTGTGACTTAAGCACATTTCTACTCCTAAAGTATTTAGGCTTGCCATAACAAAGGGGTTGAATACTTACTCAGGACATTTCCGTTTTAGCATTTTATTAATTTGTCAAAATAATTAAACATAGGGGCCTCCCGGGTGGCGCAGTGGTCTAGGGCACTGCATCGCAGCGCTAGCTGCGCCACCAGAGTCTCTGGGTTCGCGCCCAGGCTCTGTCGCAGCCGGCCGCGACCGGGAGGTCCGTGGGGCGACGCACAATTGGCCTAGCGTCGTCCTGGTTAGGGAGGGTTTGGCCGGTAGGGATGTCCTTGTCTCATCGCACTCCAGCGACTCCTGTGGCGGGCCGGGCGCAGTGAGCGCTAACCAAGGGGGCCAGGTGCACGGTGTTTCCTCCGACACATTGGTGCAGCTGGCTTCCGGGTTGGAGGCGCGCTGTGTTAAGAAGCAGTGCGGCTTGGTTGGGTTGTGCTTCGGAGGACGCGTGGCTTTCGACCTTCGTCTCTCCTGAACCCGTACGGGAGTTGTAGTGATGAGACAGGATAGTAATTACTAGCGATTGGATTCCACGAAAATTGGGGAGAAAAGGGGGTAAAATTTAAAAATATATATAATAATAATAATAATAATTAAACATAAGTCCACTTTGACATTATTTTAAAACTATTTCACCTTTATTTAACCAGGTAGGCCAGTTGCGAACACGTTCTTGTTTACAACTGCGCCCTGGCCAAGATAAGGCAAAGCAGTGCTACAGAGTTACACATGGGATAAACAGTCAATAACGCAATAGAAAAATCTATATACAGTGTGTGCAAATGTAGTAAGATTAGGGAGGTAAGGGAAAAAAATAGGCCATAGTGGTGAAATAATTACAATTTAGCATTAACACTGGAGTGATAGATGTGCAAGTAGAGATACTGGGCTGCAAAGGAGCAAAAAATAAATATGGGGATGAGGTAGTTGGGTGGGCTATTTACAGTTGGGCTGTGTACAGGTGCAATGATCGGTAAGCTGCTCTGACAGCTGATGCTTAAAGTTAGTGAGGGGGTTATGAGTCTCCAGCTTCAGATTTTTGCAATTTGTTCCAGTCATTGGCATCAGAGAACTGGAAGGAAAGGCGGCCAAAGGAAGTGTTGGCTTTGGGGATGACTAGTGAAATATACCTGCTGGAGCGCGAGGCTACGGGTGGGTGCTGCTATGGTGACCAGTGAGCTGAGATAAGGCGGGGCTTTACATAGCAAAGACTTATAGATGACCTGGAGCCAGTGGGTTTGGCGATGAATATGACGCGAGGGCCAGCCAACGAGAGCATACAGGTCGCAGTGGTGGGTAGTATATGGGGCTTTGGTGACAAAATAGATGGCACTGTGATAGCAAACTGGATGTAGTCTGAGTAGAGTGTTAGAGGCTATTTTGTAAATGACGTCGCCAAAGTAAAGGATGGGTAGGATAGTCAGTTTTCCAAGGGTATGTTTGGCAGCATGAGTAAAGGTTTTTTTGCTAAATAGGAAGCTGATTCTAGATTTAATTTTGGATTGGAGATGCTTGATGTGAGTCTACAGTCAAACCAGACACCTAGGTGTTTGTAGTTGTCCACATATTCTAAGTCAGAACCATCCAGAGTAGTGATGCTAGTCGGGCGGGCAGCGATCAGTTGAAGAGCATGTATTTAGTTTTACTTGCATTTAAGAGGCGTTGAGGCCACGGAAGTAGTGTTGTATGGCATTAAAGCTCGTCTGGAGGTTTGTTAACAGTGTCCAAAGAAGGGCCAGAAGTATATAGGATGGTGTCTGCGTAGAGGTGGATCAGAGAATCACCAGCAGCAAGAGCGACATCATGGATGTATACAGAGAAAAGAGTCAGACTGAGAATTGAACCCTGTGGCACCCCCAGAGACTGCCAGAGGTCAGGACAACAGGCCCTCCGATTTGACACACTGAACTCTGAGAAGTAGCTGGTGAACCAGGCGAGGCAGTCATTTGAGAAGCCAAGGCTTTTGAGTCTGCCGATAAGAATGCGGTGATTGACAGAGTCGAAAGCCTTGGCCAGGTCGATGAAGACGGCTGCACAGTACTGTCTTATCGATGGCGGTTATGATATCGTTTAGGACCTTGGGTCTGGGTGAAGGAGTGATGTGGGTTGGGGGCAAGTTGCTGCAGGGGGTGCTGAGATATTGGCCGGGGTAGCCAGGTGGAAAGCATGGCCAGCCGTAGAAAAATGCTTATTGAAATGATCGATTATCGTAGATTTATCGGTGGTGACTGTTTCCTATCCGCAGTGCAGTGGGCAGCTGGGAGGAGGTGCTCTTATTCTCCATGGACTTTAATGTCCCAAAACGTCTTGGAATTAGTGCTACAGGAAACAAATTTATGTTTGAAAAAGCTAGCCTTAGCTTTCCTAACTGACTGAGTATATTGGTTCCTGACTTCCCTGAATTATTGTGTGTAGATTGAGGATTATTTTTGAAACAATCCATTTTAGAATAATGCTGTAACGTTACAAAATGTGTAAAAAGTAAAGGGATCTGAATACATTTTCCGAAGACACTGTATGTGGATGATTTATAATTCCAGGCACATTTTAAAAGCTAGGCTATTGATTATAGACCTAATTAAGTTGATTTTCTCTCTCCTCAATTTTCTATGACAATTAGGCTAACACCTTGCCCAAACCGGCTGCGCGCGTGCGCTATCATGCATACATTTATTTTGCCCCCCCACACAACACGATCACGACACGCAGGTTAAAATATCAAAACAAACTCTGAACCAATGACTTTAATTTGGGGACAGGTCGAAAAGCATTAAACATGTATGGTAATTTAGCTAGTTAGCTTGCACTTGCTAGCTAACGTTAATTTGTCCTATTTAGCTAGCTTGCTGTTGCTAGCTAATTTGTCCTGGGATATAAACATTGAGTTGTTATTTTACCTGAAATGCACAAGGATCTCTACTCCGACAATTAATCCACACATAAAACGGCCAACCGAATCGTTTCTAGTCATCTCTCCTCCTTCCAGGCTTTTTCATCGTTTAAATTATATGGTGATCGCATCTAAACTTTCATTGTATTACCACGACTACCGGCAAAACAGTCCGTCTTTCTATCACCCACGTGGGTATAACCAATGAGGAGATGGCACGTGGGTACCTGCTTCTATAAACCAATGAGGAGATGGGAGAGGCAGGACTTGCAGCACGATCTGCGTCAGAAATAGGAATGAGTTCTATTTTAGCCCTTGGCGTCGCAGACGCTCGTTGGCGCAATAATTGAATAACATGGATTTCTACATTTATTTTGCGACGCTCGCGCACGCGACGTGTCCGGTCTGGTCAGCATGTAAGGCTGTTTCCTCGTCGCTTCTGCTGCCGCCGCTGCATTGTTCTCAATCCCAATATGCTGGTTAATTTTGCTATTATGCACATACCAACATAGGGAAAGGCACCAGTTCTACGGCGCACTGACGATTATGTTTCAGAACCGTGGACCGTATCCAACGTGAGAGACGGCGCATTTGTTATAAAATAGTGTTTTATTATTGCACTATTATTTTTACATAATATAACCATATACCATTTCAGTATCACATTTCTTAGTGATGGACTGTGCTATCCCCGTGTCCTCCAATGAATTAGACCACTGAGACATGTGCGAATGTGACCGGTGTCTTGTCCACCATGAAGAAAAATAAATAAATAGCTGACTGCTCGACTAAAGAATTCTCGGTAGACCGACAGCCTATCAACCAAACAACCGACCAGTCGACTAAAAGGGGTCAGCCTTAATTATCTTACAAAAACGAATTTGTTGCAGAAAACGTCTCGCAAGTTTATGGCAAATTTGATGCAAACTAACATATTGGGCCACAAAATGTTGCTAGAAGTTTGAAAACGTTTGCCAACAAATCAAATGTTATTTGTCACATACACATGTTTAGCAGATGTTATTGCGAGTGTAGCAAAATGTTTGTGTTTCTAGCTCCAACTGTGCAGTAATATCTACAGTACATAATTTTCACGTCATAGTCAACATAGCTACTAGAACTAACCCGCTACAATCATGCAGTACAGTATATTCAGCAGCAACCCGTTTAAACGGTTACACCGGGGGGCCCCAGTGGCAAAGAGGTCCAGTGTTGGATAGCCATAGCCAGCTAGCTAACATCTCTGTTTGAGCCAGTTATTTGAGTAGGCTAAACTAGCTAGCTGCATTTGACACTAGCGAAGTAAGTGAAAGTGAAACAAAGTATACTACGAAATATAGCTCTCTCCCTTCTCCTTAATTTTGGAAGAAATAATTTAACTGTTCAACTATTGTCTTTCTGAGTCAACTACTCACCACATTTTATGCGCTGCAGTGCTATCTAGATGTAGCTTTCGGTACTAGATTCATTCATTCTCTGATCCTTTGATTGGGTGGACAAGATGTCAGTTCATGCTACACGAGCTCTGATAGGCTGGAGGACTTCCTCCGGGAAGTTGTCATAATTACTGTGTAAGTCTATGGAAGGGAGTGAGAACCACGAGCCACCTAGTTTGCGTACATTGACTTTAATACAAAGAGGAGGACATAAGCTAGCTGACCCCCGGCTACACCCTGGTGCTATCCTACAGAGTGCTGCTGAGGCTACTGTAGATCTTCATTGCAAAACAGTGTATTTTAAGAAATTATTTGGTGACTTGAATATACACTGCTCAAAAAAATACTGCTTAAACAACACAATGTAACTCCAAGTCATTCACACTTCTGTGAAATCAAACTGTCCACTTAGGAGGGCCGTAGGAGGGCAACAACCCAGCAGCAGGACCGCTACCTCCGCCTTTGCAAGGAGGAGCACTGCCAGAGCCCTACAAAATGACCTCCAGCAGGCTACAAATTTTGCAGGGCCCTGGCAGTGCTCCTCCTGCTCAAAGGCGGAGGTAGTGGTCCTGCTGCTGGGTTGTTGCCCTCCTACGTTCTCCTCCACGTCTCCTGATGTACTGGCCTGTCTCCTGGTAGCGCCTCCATGCTCTGGACACTACGCTGACAGACACAGCAAACCTTCTTGCCACAGCTCGCATTGATGTGCCATCCTGGATGAGCTGCACTACCTGAGCCACTTGTGTGGGTTGTAGACTCCGTCTCATGCTACCACTAGAGTGAGAGCACCGCCAGCATTCAAAAGTGACCAAAACATCAGCCAGGAAGCATAGGAACTGAGAAGTGGTCTGTGGTCATCACCTCCAGAATCACTCCTTTATTGAGGGTGTCTTGCTAATTGCCTTTAATTTCCACCTTTTGTCTATTCCATTTGCACAACAGCATGTGAAATTTATTGTCAATCAGTGTTGCTTCCTAAGTGGACAGTTTGATTTCACAGAAGTGTGATTGACTTGGAGTTACATTGTGTTGATTAAGTGTTCCCTTTATTTTTTTGAGCAGTGTATTTAGTATAGTTATCTGTTTTTAATGTGTCACTTTTATTTTTCTGAAATTTACTGAGGAGGATGATCCTCCCCTTCCTCCTCTGAGGAGCCTTCACTGCTAGCTAGCAATGTTTCTAACATCTCTTTATTCTGTACTTAAATGCAGAGGTCAAGGCCAATGGACAGCTTTGTAAAGGATACGCTGAATGAGTGTAACCTGGCCTTTTTGATTCCAAAGTTTGAGGGTTAGTAAAATGGATAAATTCTCTTTTGAGAGTGAGGGGACAGAGCTTTTGTGGGGGGGTAACGCAGATTTTCATTGATCCTGTGTAAAACAGCATCTCCATCTTCCACATTATCATCGATAACCAATAGTACAACCTTAGTAGAATCTTGAAAGACTTAACTTCACAGGAGCTTCTTAGAACAATGAAGCAACTTTATGACACTGCTCCCTTTAGACATAACAAAAAGCTGTTTTCCTGACTCAATTTTCAAAGATGGCTAGAAATGTACATATGTTGTGCTCTTGTAGGACGCAGTCACTCCAACATTACTGACTACAAGTTATATATAACTGGGCTAACACTAACTAGCAAAGAATATGAATAAATGTGCACGAGTGGCTACATGCAGCTCTTGATTTGATTTCAAAATGAATGGCACAAATCCATGTATGGCAATGGTCTATTTGCATATAGGCCTACTGCAGCTCTGATTGGTTATGGCGCACCAGTCTGTGTAGGGGAATACCTGTCAATGCAATAGAATCCTACTCTGATACGCTCTGCCTATAACAAGATCTCTTGAATAGTTTGTTTTGTTTCGGTATAATGCATTGAAAGTGGATAATTGTGTTTGTTCGATCGCAATTCCAACAGTAAAGGCAAACATTGATAGTGTTAACTAACGAGAAGTTCAATCTTGTGCGTCTTTGCGCAGGCTGAGCTTTTGTTTCTGCATGGCAGTCCCGGGGAGCTGCACGCCTGCATGCAGTTTAGAGGGAATATTGGCTTTGACCACACTGGTCTTGAAAGGAGGCTGTTTGTTAATGCAATATTCACTCATAAATTGTGCGACAGGGTTCTCTCAATGTTTTTTTTCCCCCCTCGGGTTGAGACGTCTCATTGTTTGGATTTGAAAACCCAACCATTGTAATAAAAGGGGGCGGTGCTAGGCCGCTGTGTTTGAGCACCGTTTGAGTGAGAGACACAGAGGAGAGCCAACCAGTAAAAGCACAGCCCCCTTCATTATCGACTCATTGTGCCGACAACATCAAAGAGCCATTCCAGACTGAGGTCAGGATGACTTTGAGAGTTAGGTGTTAGAGCAATGATTAACTGCAATGGAAAAGTAATTGTTTGTCTGCTTTACTACAGATTGTTCAGGACTTCTCTATTTGAAACCCGGACTGCTCGGTGAAGCTCACTGAACTGGATCGGGGTCTTCAAGGACCAAAAATGTTGCTTCGCCAGCTGAGAAAAGCAGGCCCAAGATCTTCTCTTCAAAGTGCAGGTATAGTTTGAAAGAACCATGCTGGTGGTGCCAGATGCTCATTCATTTTTGCCTGAAACGATCAGGTTAATCACTAAATATTTCTCTCCAGATGCACAAGGTGATATCCCTTTGACACTTCTGCCAGTGGTCCTCCCACACCAGTCTACAAGATTGGCAGGAAGACATTCCGACCCAGCTTCTAAGAGACCAGAAAGTCCTTCATTGACTTGCAGCCTGTAAATTTAAATAGTGGATAGGCATAGGGAGATGGATGGGGAAATTAGATGATAGCGTTTGTAAGCCTTGAATGAACAGAACACCATTCCAATATCTGTTATGCAGAACTGCACACTCCAAGATATTGTTGTGTAAATGAACCTATAGATACTGTAGGCAGGGCCTGAGTATGGTACAGCCCATTACTCATATGTTAAATTGCCTACTTATAACCCGACAACGGCTGTATTTATTTAAAAAATATATATAATTCTATAAACATTTTGAATGTGCTTGGTTGGTCACTTTTAACATACTTCCATGGTGTCTTAATTAATTAAATACACTTTCATCTAAATTAAAAATGTTAGTATGAATAGATAATGTACCTCATGATTATCAGCTGAAATTATCAGCCTTTCTTAACTCGCTCTGCTTTTAAGATGCTGATGATAAGCTGTTGCGTACCGTTTTTGTTTGAACAATAGTAGGAGAAAAAGAAAACCAAATGAAGTTTCATCAACTGCCCATGGACCAGGTTAGAAGAACCTCATGGTTTCTGGTAATTACGCTGTGATGATTATGATGGAAAGCTGTGAGCTCCTGTTACTCAATACATGTGTGTTCAAAGTACTTCATCGCCGGTAACACTTGTTTGTATCTAACTAGCTATGTGTATTGCACAAAGCTTGCTAGTTAGCTTGTAGTAAGGACTAGTGCGCTGTATCCATACAAATAACAACTATAATATTCTTCTGCATTTGGATATTTATGCAAACATGTAGATTCCACCAAGTAGGTGTAGATAATGCCATAAGCCAATTTGGTAGGGTTGTCTCCCCAGCTGGTCTCCGGGAAGTTGAAAGGACATTAAAACACCATTTAAAATTTTGCTACATAAGACCGAATTGAGCCGGTCGGTCACATATAGGCAAAAAATCTACTTTTCTAATTACCTAGACCGTTCAAAGGCAGGCAAAGACTGGAAGTAGTTACGCGACGTATCTAAAACTAGCGAATTAGATTGAGATTAACTTCTCTCACTAGCCAGCCAGATAACATAAGCTAACCGTCAAAAAAGCTAGGGGTAAACAAACAGTGACTTAAGTATAATGTGACCGCTTACTGTCAGTGTTGGCAGGTCGGGTAACACATTAGCGTGGCAGAATAAGTATCATGCAAATCATTTGTTGTGACAGCCAAGTATGTTAATAACGACACATGAGGCTGCTGAAAATGTTTATTGAAATGACAAAAAAATTGTCAGTAGTTTGCTGAAGATGCCACCATAGTTTGGCTAATTACATGGGAGTAATGAGTACCCTACTGCTGTACCCTAATCGGGGTGTGGTCACGTTAAGTCACACCTCCGTGTGTATCTATGAGCCTCCGCCCCAAATTGAATGGAAGATGTAGGTATCAAACAGGGATTGTGTGTTTTATATTTTCTTAAATGGCTATATAGTATACAAAATAAATTGTGAGTGGCATTGTCAGTGTGCCTCCATGCTTTGCACAAGTCATCATATTCTAAAATCTAACAGGTTGGGACCAACATGGTTGAGTACCTGCACCAGGCGGAGGTGTCCAGACCCTACCAATTTGTGTTGGCTCTTGGGGACTGCTCACAGGTGTTTACAGTCATTAGTGGACAGGCATTTGAACAAGGTACAGTGCATTGGATGTGTCCTAATATGTGTTTGATATCAAGATCCGATCTAGATCCGATCCAAGTGTGGAACGCAGCAGAAAAGTCTTATTTTTTTTAAAGCTACTATATTAATCGGAGCTGATAAATCACGAGGGAGAGAGGCGCCGCTCTAGCAGGCGGGGGAGGGTCTGTACTCTGAGCAAGTGACATAGGGAGGGAGAGACAGCAACCAACAAAGCCGACTCGCGCTATAGTAGACTAATAGCTGTCATAGCTAGGTTATTTATCAGCAAATATGAATACGAAGTACCTGTCTTGACTGCATCATACTGGGTGAAGCTAGTTAAGCTAGCTAACTTTAGCTAGCTAGGCTAATTGAGGCTGCAGTGCATGCACTTTCTCATCCTGCAGTTACAAAAAAACAACTCCATTCAAATATTAAGTAGCAGCGTACCTGGCAAAGGCAGAGATTGATTGCTTTATGCTCACTTTCATCCATTGTACAGGACGCGAACAGGTGACTGACGTTTCGACGTCCAGCTGAGGTCTTCCTCAGAGTGACCTGACCATTGCACTTAGCTCTTATTTATAGCCCATTGAGACACAACAATGTAAAAAAAAAAAAGTATAAGGATAATGTTTCAACGTAAATGGCAAATTATAGCACAAAATAATAAGGTAAATAGTATGTCTCGTTAATCAATAGGACATGTCAAAATATACATAGATTATATTTTGGTGTCTATGAATCCGGAGACACAGAGACCCAAGAATCATGGTAACAACATTATAGAAACGAGGACAGTGAAAAATAATTGTTTAGCCACTTTGAATCCACAGTGTCTAAGCAGTACTGCCATAATGGCTCCTTGTTTTAGTTAACGTACAATGTCACCACCTCTTGGTGTAATTTGGCTGTGTTCTATGGCTACAAAGCGCAGGGAGGAAGGTGAGCCATGGTTGGCTTCAATGCAGTGGCACGCAATAGCATAGTCTGTTTTTATTTCGAATAGCAGGCTCATCAATCCACCTCCAGGCCACCTGAGGAAGTTCAGTCAGAACCGCAACAAGAATATTCAGTAATCAACATATCACCAGGGTCTCTCACTGATGCCCAAATGTCAGTCCTGAGTAAAGGACTCTCTTTATCCCCTTCTGATAGGATAGACCCTTTTGCATTAAAAGTTGACACTTTCAAATGTATTTGCGAATTACATTTAAATAAGTTATTCTGTACTAATAGGCATTGATTTATGGGACACTGGGAGGAGACCTTCATTTATGATGTCCAGAAAAACTCATATTTCCACAATGTCGCACTTTGGAAAAGATACACTATATATAGAAAAGTATGTGGACAACCCTTCAAATGAGTGTTAGGCACACAAATCGAGCACACACCCATGCAATCTCCATAGACAAACATTGGCAGTAGAATGGCCTTACAACCCATGTGCCGGTCTCATCAAATCCATCGTATTGAAACACTGGAACATCCTCAAAAGTGATCCAAATCTACCAGAGTTCACAACATTGCACTGCATTTGTTTTCGCTGTGTGCGCAATCTAGCCGATTCCGTTACGCACAGCATCCAGCTACCAAAGACGGGTGACGCTTGGCTCCCAGGCCCGCCCAATGGTAATTACAAGTGTGGCCACTGTGTATGTTGTGACAATACGACCAACACTAAAGTTTTTTACCACCCGAGAACAGGTAAAGTATACAAAATTCAAAGCTTCATTAACTGTAGCACCACAAATGTCATATACAGTGGGGAGAACAAGTATTTGATACACTGCCGATTTTGCAGGTTTTCCTACTTACAAAGCATGTAGAGGTCTGTAATTTTTATCATAAGTACACTTCAACTATGAGAGACGGAATCTAAAACAAAAATCCAGAAAATCACATTGTATGATTTTTAAGTAATTAATTTGCATTTTATTGCATGACATAAGTATTTGATACATCAGAAAAGCAGAACTTAATATTTGGTACAGAAACCTTTGTTTGCAATTACAGAGATCATACGTTTCCTGTAGTTCTTGACTAGGTTTGCACACACTGCAGCAGGGATTTTGGCCCACTCCTCCCTACAGATCTTCTCCAGATCCTTCAGGTTTCGGGGCTGTCGCTGGGCAATACGGACTTTCAGCTCCCTCCAAAGATTTTCTATTGGGTTCAGGTCTGGAGACTGGCTAGGCCACTCCAGGACCTTGAGATGCTTCTTACGGAGCCACTCCTTAGTTGCCATGGCTGTGTGCTTCGTGTCGTTGTCATGCTGGAAGACCCAGCCACGACCCATCTTCAATGCTCTTACTGAGGGAAGGAGGTTGTTGGCCAAGATCTCGCGATACATGGCCCCATCCATCCTCCCCTCAATACGGTGCAGTCGTCCTGTCCCCTTTGCAGAAAAGCATCCCCAAAGAATGATGTTTCCACCTCCATGCTTCACGGTTGGGATGGTGTTCTTGGGGTTGTACTCATACTTCTTCTTCCTCCAAACACGGCGAGTGGAGTTAGACCAAAAAGCTCTATTTTTGTCTCATCAGACCACATGACCTTCTCCCATTCCTCCTCTGGATCATCCAGATGGTCATTGGCAAACTTCAGACAGGCCTGGACATGCACTGGCTTAAGCAGGGGGACCTTGCGTGCGCTGCAGGATTTTAATCCATGACGGCGTAGTGTGTTACTAATGGTTTTCTTTGAGACTGTGGTCCCAGCTCTCTTCATGTCATTGACCAGGTCCTGCCGTGTAGTCTAGGGCTGATCCCTCACCTTCCTCATGATCATTGATGCCCCACGAGGTGAAATCTTGCATGGAGCCCCAGACCGAGGGTGATTGACCGTCATCTTGAACTTCTTCCATTTTCTAATAATTGCGCCAACAGTTGTTGCCTTCTCATCAAGCTGCTTGCCTATTGTCCTGTAGCCCATCCCAGCCTTGTACAGGTCTACAATTTATCCCTGATGTCCTTACACAGCTCTCTGGTCTTGGCCATTGTGGAGAGGTTGGAGTCTGTTTGATTGAGTGTGTGGACAGGTGTCTTTTATACAGGTAACGAGTTCAAACAGGTGCAGTTAATACAGGTAATGAGTGGAGAACAGGAGGGCTTCTTAAAGAAAAACTAACAGGTCTGTGAGAGCCGGAATTCTTACTGGTTGGTAGGTGATCAAATACTTATGTCATGCAATAAAATGCAAATTAATTATTTAAAAATCATACAATGTGATTTTCTGGATTTTAAAAATTACAGACCTCTACATGCTTTGTAAGTAGGAAAACCTGCAAAATCGGCAGTGTATCAAATACTTGTTCTCCCCACTGTACATGCTCAAATGCATCTGCGGGTCTGCTTATATTGGTCAAACTTAAAGCCAATTTACAGTACCAGTCAAAAGTTTGAACACACCTACTCATTCAAGGTTTTTTCTTTATTTTTACTATTTTCTACATTCTAGAATAATAGTGACGATATCAAAACAAATCAAAATATATTTAATATTTTAGATTCTTCAAAGTAGCCACCCTTTGCCTTGATGACAGCTTCGCACACTCTTGGCATTCTCTCAACCATCTTCACGAGGAACGCTTTTCCAACTGTTTTAATGGAGTTCCCACATATGCTGAGCACTTGTTAGCTGCTTTTCCTTCACTCAGCGGTCCAACTCATCCCAAACCATTTCAATTGGGTTGAGGTCGGGTGATTGTGGAGGCCAGGTCATCTGATGCAGCACTCCATCTCTCTGCTTCTTAGTCAAAAACTTTTGACTGGTACTGTATGCTTGATTGGAAAATGTGGTCGGAGACTTCCTCCCTGTGCTTTGTAGCTCTAGAGCACGTCTACATTTCACCAAGATGAGGTGACATATGTAAACTAAAACAAAGAGAGCCATTCTGGCAGTACTCCTTAGACACTGTAGATTCAAAGGCGCTATAAACTATCCTTTTTCACTGTCCTTGTTTCTATAATGTTGTTGCCTTGATATTTTGGGTCTCTGTGTCTCCGGATTCAAAGACACCCCAATATCACCTATGTATATTTTGACATAGCCTATTGATTAACGAGAAGTCAGCAAGTTCATAAAACAACGGCGGAGAACTCGAGAACATTGAGCGGGAGAACATGCTCTCGAAGATGGCGATAGGAACAAGGCATCCGACACTGATAGTGTTATGAAATTTAGTTTTCCAGGCTTGGGGTCGATGAGGTGGAAGGAAGTAGGTTACGAGTGTGAATCTGATGAAGCTAGCAACCATAACGGAGATGGTGCGTCGAGGAAGATTGGCGTCAAGTACAAACAGAATGAGCTGTACTCCAGTCGCTCTGGGGTTGAATTGGAAGAGAATGAGGATGAATTACCTGTGTTGGCAGGTGTGGTGAAGATCTCGGAGCACGAGCCTCACACCGATGGTCATGGTAAAGATGAATCTGGTCCAGTAGGAATAATTTTTGGAGAAAGGGCACCACTCAGTTTTGGCTGGACCAAATGTGGTTTCAGGTTGGGTGCGGTTGAATTGGTGAAGTTAACCTGAAGTGGACTTGTGATGATTGTGTTTCTTTTGTCCAGAGGGAGCAGGCGCCACGCGAATGGGAATGAGAACTGTTCTTGCTTTGCTCTCAGGAACAGGATGCCATTGAAAGGAGTGAGTGATTACAGTGGTAGCGGTGAGGGTGGAGCTGGATCAACTAATGTTGAAGATTCCCGGTGTCTGTGAAGCCCACCGCAGACCCGGTGGCGTGAAACAGAAGAGTCACTGTCTGTTCTTTTTAAGTTTTGATGCTGAGTTGTTACCCAACAAAGTAATGTTAGGATATGTCAGTTATCCCGTAAGAGCTTTTGTGCCGAATCCACTATGATGTTTCAGGTGCCAAGCTTATGGTTATGTTTCAGCAGTGTGTAGGAGGGAGTTTCCTAGATGTGAGAAGTGTGCAGGAGGGCATGGGACAAAGGATTGTGAAGTATTGGTGAAAGAAGCAGTGTGTGTTTAACTGTATGGGTGCCCATGCTGGGGATCAGAAGTGTGAGAGAAGCAGGTGGAGGTTGCCAGGGTCAGAGTTGTACAGAAGGTGTTGTTTGCTGAGACAGTGAAGAAAGTACAGGAAGATGGGTCAAGGGTGAGGGATCCTAAGAGGCTCCTGGTGAGTAGTAGACTTTTGCCCGAATGAAATATGCTTCAGGAAGGTTGGCTTTTTAGCGTTCATTGGCATGGTTATTAACTGTACTGCAGAAATGGAATGTAAATCAGAGAAAATAGTTGTGGCAGCTGCAGAGAAGTACTTGGGTTTATGAGATTTTACTGTAGAAGAGTTACAGGGTGTGTTAAATGGTAGTGTCCCGTCCTCCTAGGGCGTCAACCTGGTGTAGGATCAAAATAGTGGAATGGGGTGGTGGGTTTTTGAGTATAAGGTTTGTTAGCAGGGTAATTTGTTATTTCTTTATTTCCCCTTTTTGTATCACAAAGTATAATACATTTATACTCCAGTACAATTCATTGGTGGCCGGAAATGCACCATTAATATCGGATGCCAACCGCCGTTAAACCTCACCGAAGAAGGTTCCTAATGCAGAGGACACGCCCCCTGCAAAAAAATAAATAAATACCAGTCCAACCATGTTTTGCCGAGATATCAAGTTTTGTACGATGTAAGAAAAAAGACTCGCTAAGGTTTTTCGGTTGTAGAGTTATGTTTAGTTGTTTAACATGTAATTTTCTTAACCAATCTAGTGACAGTCTTGGGTAGCCTGGGATAAATTACACGTTAACCTGGAATAAAAAAAAAACCTTTTAAGCACAGGCCCTTGTCTTCTTTAGTTCATATTGCTTATATGTTAGCAAAATATCAACAAGTGACAATGTTTGAAAATTAAATCATAATTGTACCTTAATCAATTGGCTTAATTGATCAGCTTCTCACAAGCTTTAATCGACAGGTTAGTGGTTAAAAAAAAACATCTTTACTATAATGGGGTCAATTATCTTGTGTCAAGCCATGGAATGTGATAAGTATGAGTTTGCCTTTTGTGAAGAGAATAAAACATTCTATCAAGACATAGGCAAGGACAGCTGGGGCTCATCTGATTGGCAGGGCTAAACGTGAATACTCATTGAAAATGGTGAAAAACATCCACTACTACATTTTCCCATTAAAGAGAAAATAGTTAATATAGCTATTATGTGATCCATTTCCCATTTCTGTCCGATTTAATATTGTAATGCAAAATATTGTGGTTGCGCGCATGTGATGTTGATGCATGGTTCATCTTCATACATTTCAAACCTATGGTACATTTGTTGAAAGTAACGAGGGTTAAAAATATAACCGATTTAGTGCACTTCCCGCTAGCTGTTACGCAGAACCCAAAACCGGCGCTATCGTGCTTAAATGTATTTTGTCCCCCTACACCAAACGCGATCACGACACGCAGGTTAAAATATCAAAACAAACTGAGCCAATGACATTAATTTGGGGACAGGTCGAAAAGCATTAAACATGTATGGCAATTTAGCTAGTTAGCTAACGTTAATTTGTCCTGGGATATAAACATTGAGTTGTTATTTTACCTGAAATGCACAAGGTCCTCTACTCCGACAATTAATCCAAACATTAAACGGCCAACCGAATTGTTTCTAGTCATCTCTCTGCCTTCCAGGATTTTTCATATTTGACCTTATATGGTGATCGCATCTAAACTGCCATTGTATTGTAACGACCCTGGGTTTATAAGCGCGGAAATCGAGGGTTCGAGACCTGCTCCCTGCTGTTTCATTACAGTATTAACTTCAATCACCCACGTGGGTACCTGCTTCTATAAACCGAGGAGATGGGAGAGGCAGTTATTCAGCGAGATCTGCGTCAAATAGGAATTACTTCTATTTTAGCCCTTGGCAACGCAGACGCTCGCGAGCAGTGTGGGTGCAATAATTGAATAACATGGATTTCTAAATGTATATTGCGAGGCGTCCGGTCTGGTCAGCATGTTACTTCCATCCCAAGGCTGTCTTACTCTCGCCCCGCTGCCAGGTACAAAAGTTATGTTGCGGTAGTTCTGTTTTCCGTCTATTTCATTTAAACTCTTTACCATCTATCGGAGTAATTAAGGAAAAAAGTTACTTTCGTCCCGGTTCTCCTAATTATAGACGAGTTGACTAACAAATAGGCTTATGTTTCTGCTTTCCAACATCTTGGTAGACTATCTAAATGTTACTGAATAAACTATTGATGGAGTTGTGCGGTGACGTTACATTTCTTAAGAAGATTGCAGTATAACTGCAATTACTGCATCCAAAATACCGCAGTTACTGCAGTTGTAACTTGTTTTTGAAAGGGATAAAATCAAAAGCTATCGATTTCAGCACCTAAAGAATTGCCCGCATTTACACGGAATAATGTTCATTTGTGACATCGGAGCTCCAGTCCACCCACACTACTCATCGCTATTGTAAATCGTGGAGTTAATTAATCTAAATTAGGTTTACAAAAGGGCATTTTCTATCGCCCTATTTGCGGGGTCGGGGCCTCAGATTTTCACATAGATGGGCGGGTGCGGATGAACGAATAGCTGACCCATTCGTCGCTAAATGCTACTTGTACTTGACGAAACACAGGTATGTTATAGAAAAAGATGGCTAATGTGAATTTTCACCAGGTTTTTAAGTGGTTTGAGTGGGCACCGGGGAGGGGAAAACCTGTGTACTGCTAAGCTACAAACTTGACTGGTTTGTTTGGGAGTGGAAAAAAGGTCATGACGCCGATAGACAATAGCAAAGAATTAAGGTGGTAAGGGATTTTGTAGAAGCTTTAATCATTTATTGAATTTCATTTATTTTGCACAGTCACCCAGCAATCACGTACAGTATACACATTGTTTAAAATAGGTTTTCAAAAATAAAATGTTTCATATTTACCCAATCAGTCAAGCCATTTACAGTTAGTACATGGCTAACATCAAATTAGTACACAGTTCTTCCCAAACAAGAAAGTAAGTTTGACAAATGTCCAATTAACCTAGAAAATAATCCTATTCATAAAAATATAGCATTTAAAAAGCTTGATTTAATTCTCTACATTGTAATATTGCCATACAAATACAAGCATTACTTTAGGCAAAAAGGAATAGGCAGGGTGGCCAAAAATACAGTTCCCGGTCAAAACAAGATTAACCACATTGCTTGCCCTTTCTAGGGAGAGAGACTAGTTTAGCAACTAGCCCTCCTTTGGTCTAGGTCATCATGTAGCTCATGAATGGGGGAAACATGGTCATAGAGCAATTGCATTATTAATTTGGGTGATCAGTGGCGCTCCCCAACACCAAGTGGCTGGATAATCAGCTCATTAACAGTGATCAAATTAAAATAGTGGTTTGAAATTAGCATTCATCTGAAATTAACATTGACTGAAATGGCATGTACTTAACCCTTGAAATGTATACATTGGCCTCATTCAAGCTGATGGCCTGTGGTGTCCTAAGAAGATATACTGTATAATAGAGCATGGTAATTGGGATAACACTGAATGGTTATACATGCAGTCCATCACCCATAACACCTACTGTACAAGCCGGTATAACCAACACCAAAGATGGTAAAGATTGTCTTTGTTAGCGGAGCTCCCTATTGATGATGAATGAATCGCAGTATACACATTCATGGGTTATACAGTATAATGACTGAAGCGCTTCATCCTACTAAAGTGCCAGAAAACATCTGCTCAATTAAGTTGATAAACTTGCCTATTGTATATGAGCATTCTAGAGCATTCCATTTAATTTAATGTTTTCCCTGGTGTGTAAGTGCAACGGAATGAGGGTCAGGGAAAAAAGCTAATCTGACTTCATTTCCAAGTGAGCAATAAAACAAATTGAGAGATTTACAGAGGCATCAAGGACAAAAAAAATGTGGGTAGAAATAATTGAAGTTTAGATGGTATATGATACACTAACAAATGTTTCCTCCTTGGCCTAAATTATATAAGATAATGCAGGACATCTATACATGGACAGATTACTGCTAATGTTGGCGTGTGTGTGAACCGTCAACCTACATGCGTATCAACCTCTGTATATGCATACGTGTAGGCCAGAGGGCTTCCCCCCATTACACCAGGACTTTGGTCACGAAGGTGGTGGCGAGGGCCAGGTGCAGGAAGCGCATCCGGGGCAGGCCCGGGGCAGCGTTACACAGGTCCGTGCTACAGCAGGTCTTGTTTACGCTGTAGACTGTGGTGTTGGAAATGTAAGGGATCTTGGTATCAGTCACCATGTTGCACTTGTCCATTTTCAGGCAGCCTTTTGTCTTGATGTCCAAAACCTTAGATGTGGATGAAAAGACAGAAATAATGTGGTGCCTCTTAACTTATTTACTTGGGCATCGTCGTGCCAAGCGGCGCGTAATTCAACAAACTAAGAATCGTAAGTGGTTTTCCATAAGCTTTTTGCCCCAAGGCAGAATGCTGACAAGTGAAATTTTAGCATCTGCAAAGGGATGGTAGCAGGTTGTCTTCCTGCCTTGTTGGCTTCTGAAGAGGACAAAGGCTCTTTAAAAGGTGTAAAAAAATAAACCTTACTGTTGTTTGTAGCACAAACTCACTTGTCTTTTACCAATTTTGCTGATACTGTAAGCTGCTTATTGAGGAAAGTTCGTACTTACAATGACTGCTATATATGGTTGTTTATCTACCGGTGTTGAATGCACTAAGTCGCACTGGATAAGAGCGTCTGCTAAATGATTACAATGAAAGACACCTATGACCCGTGTCAGCCAGTCCTTGGGTCCTTACCTGCTTTTCCGACACCGTTGAAACATTGCTCCTCGGCCTCGCAGGTGACTTTGGTCTTGAAGAGGCAGATTTGACATTCGTAGCACTGCAGAGCCTGGCCTGGGATGAGAAAGCAAGATAAATAAAAACGACGCAATAAATGACCATGCCATTCTACAAATTATATGTTCAAGTAAACATTCTTGTAGATAAGCCCCTCGACCTAATGCGTGTTGATGCAATCCTACATCATTGAGACAGTCTCTTAACATGGGATGGGCCAAACGCAACGTTTTAGCCGTTGACTCTCCCCGGTTTTGTTCACTTCAGTGGATGAAGGGCCCAACCTGCGTAGGTACCATTATGGTTAGTCATAGAAGGGCAAGGTTGTTTGAATATTTGTTCACTACTCAAAACAAAGGCTGATGCTTTGTGTGTAGCTCTTGATGGGGACAGACAAAATGGCTGCTTCCCAGTAAGCTCCACTTTATAAAAAATAAGTTTAGTGGTTTTAGGGGGCAGGGGAGGAATGGTCTGCCGGAAACAACAGAATGAAATGAATGACCGCAACAACCATAAATTCAACCAATTAGTTGCAAGTCCCTGAGCAAGTTGACTTATTCAAATAACCCTCCCGGACACACACGCAGTACCTTAGGAGTTCAAAACCTGTCCATCAAGTCGTGTGTGACAAACTCATCCCATGACTGGGCCAGTAAATTAAACAGCGTACGTATATGCCAGTGTGCGCACGTCACCTACAAAATGTAGGCCTTTCCATGAAGCGGGAAAACATGGTGTGGCCTTCAATTATCAATGTCTGGTGGGGGGAAAAAATAATTTAAGCAATTTTTGATTGAGCCAAGGAACATTGGGTTGCTTAGAAAGGTTGTAAAAGCGCCATGCAGAAGCCTGCACCACCCTTCCCTTTCAAACACTGGTTTCAGTCACACCCAATCAAAGAAAGTGCCACTCCTGATTTAGTGCCACTCCTGCCACTCCTGACACCAAACTTCCATTGAAAGCGAGTGGATCCCCAAATTCCAACCCAATGACTCAACTGCTTGGGTGTCATGTTCCACACAATATATACACACAAAAGTATGTGTACACCTTCAAATTAGTGGATTCGGCCATTTCATCCACACCCATTGCTGATGGGTGTATAAAAGTGAGCACACAGCCATGCAATCTCCATAGACAAACATTGGCAGTAGAATGGCCTTACTGAAGAGCTCAGTGACTTAATGTAGCACTGTCATAGGATGCCACCTTCACAAGTCAGTTCGTCATATTTCTGCCCTGCTACAGCTGCCCCTGTCAAATGGAAGTGCTGTTATTTTGAAGTGGAAACGTCTAGGGGCAATTAACATCAGCCGCGAAGTGGTAGGCCACAAGCTCACAGAATGGGAACCCCAAGTGCTGAAGCACGTAGTGCGTAAAACAATTGTCTGTCCTCGGGTTCAACACTCACTGAGTTCCAAATTGACTCTGGACGCAACGTCGGCACAAGAACTGTTAGTCGGGGGCTTCATGTAATTGGTTTCCATGGTCGAGCAGCCGTACACAAACCTGAAGATCACCATGCGCAGTGCCAAGCGTCAGTTGGAGTGGTGTAAAGCTTGGCGCCATTGGACTCTGGAGGAGTGGAATCGCATTCTCTGGAGTGATGAATCACGCTTCACCATCTGGCAGGCCGATGGACAAATCTGGGTTTGGCGGCTGCCAGGAGAACCATCTGCCCCAATGCATAGTGCCAACTGTAAAGTTTGGTGGGGGGAGGAATAATGACCTGGGGATGCTTTTCATTGTTCGGGCTTGGCCCCTTAGTTCCAGTGAAGGGAACTCCATATTTATGCCCATGGTTTTGAAATGAGATGTTTGACGAGCAGGTGTCCACGGTCTTTGATACACTACATGACAAAGTATCATTATGTAACCTTCCAGACATTGATTCAGCTTTTATCCAACTTTAAAGCCACTCAGTGTATCAAAACCGCTTGTTGCCATGTGATCTGATCATTCAATCATTGTTTGAATTCCATTCTTTAGGTTCAAATATGAAATAAGGTGTCTTTCCGACAAGGACATCCTTGAGGGAATACCCAGAGAATGCAGACAGGACAGATGTAAGCGCACAAGTAAACTTCTACTTTTCAAAAACCTTCCCACTCAATGCTTTGACCTAAATGCAGAGGCTGCATTTACAAAAGCCGCCAATTTCTGTTATTTTTTCCACTTATTGGTCTTCTGACCAATCAGAGCAGCTCTTTTGACAATTGTTCTAAAGAGCAGAGTTGGACTGCCTGTGTAAACGCAGCCTAAGTGACGGTTTCCCAGACACAAATCAAGCTTAGTCCTGGACTAAAGCTATTTTGACAACGCTTTTTAGTTCAAGACTAGACTTAAGTGTCCGGGAAACCGTCCCCATGAGTGAAAACAATAGTCTTCAATGAGAATGCTAATTCCCCTACCATACCACTACAGTACATACAACAACCTACAGGCTCAGCTCCTGAAAGCACACCAAACAAGGTTGCCATACTGTGCATAGTAACGTAGGGGAACTTCCAGCAGCATACCACCCTGCATACCACTGCTGGCTTGCTTCTGAAGCTAAGCAGGGTTGGTCCTGGTCAGTCCCTGGATGGGAGACCAGGTGCTGCTGGAAGTGGTGTTGGAGGGCCAGTAGGAGGCACTCTTTCCTCTGGTCTAAACAAAGATCCCAATGCCCCAGGGCAGTGATTGGGGACACTGCTCTGTGTAGGGTGCCGTCTTTCGGATGGGACGTTAAACGGGTGTCCTGACTCTCTGAGGTCATTAAAGATCCCATGGCACTTATCGTAAGAGTAGGGGTGTTAACCCCGGTGTCCTGGCTAAATTCCCAATCTGGCCCTCAACCATCAAGGTCACCTAATAATCCCCAGTTTACAATTGGCTCATTCATCCCCCTCCTCTCCCCTGTAACTATTCCCCAGGTCGTTGCTGCAAATGAGAACGTGTTCTCAGTCAACTTACCTGGTAAAATAACGGTAAAATAAAATAAAAAAATAAAAAACGTACAGGCCTACATAACGTACATGAGTCATGACATGAATGTTTTTCTGTCAGTCTTGGGGTCGCGCCTTAATTATCCTCTTCACAAATCCGGTCAAACCCGTTGCCCAGTCTCTCCCATCGCTCCACCAATCGGTCACCGCCTCACACAAACAGGTGACAGTCAGGTAGTGCAAACAGAACTGCCGCTAGGCTTACACAGTTTGCTGCACTCCTGCCACAACAGGTAATTTACCGACGCAATGAGGGTGTTAAGGATGAGCGCACACGCCTTGTTCGGGCACGCAAGGGCATGGGGAGACGCGATGAGTCATATGGGAACTGACCGAGGCACCATAATGGTCATTGTCTGATTCTATATTTGTCGTCATGGGGATTAGGGGGAATGTTCACCACACAAGCAACCTCTTAATAATTGTCTCCACCATCGTTGCCTTTTAAGAGGACAGTGACCATTGAGTACGAATAAACAGTTGCTCATACAACTCACACAATGATGTGGCCTATGACTGTCAAAATGTTATGCTTTAAGGCAGACTGGACATACTATATATGTTTAGGACATACATTATTAGAAACAATATGGTTTGTGTTATACCACATAAGGGGAATTATTATTACATGGACAATGTGTAAGGCAGACTGATAAATACACAAGATTACTATGTCACGAAATAGTCGTCATGGGGAATTTTATTGGCCTGTAGCAACATTCAAGCATCTTAAATTCCCCCACCTGAAAGAACTCCTAACTACTATGCAGTATTGCATGGGTTCCATTAGAACTACCAAGCCAACAAACACAGCCTTGATAATCAGTTGTATAGTCCCCTGTACAGTCCTCAGCCCTATTTATGTTTTTGTATATTGTCGGGTGTTGTTTATGTTCTGTAAGGAGTTTTACACAAGCAGTGGTGTAAAGTACTAAGTTGTATTTTTGGGGTATCTGTACTTCATTTATATTTGAAAACTTACTTTACTTTTTATTCCATACATGATCCCTGACACCCAAAAGTATATTACATATTGAATGCTTAGCAGGAGAGGAAAATGGTCCAGTCACGCACTTAAGGGAACATCCCTGGTCATCCCTACTGCCTCTGATCTGGTGGACTCACTAAACACACATGCTTTGTTTGTAAATTACATCTGTGTGTTGGTGTGCCCCTTGCTGTCTGGTTTGCTTAATTATAAAAAGGAATTTGAAATTATTTATACTTTAGCAATAACATTTACTTTTGATACTTATGTAGATTTAAAACCAAATACTTTTACTCAAGTAGTATTTTACTGGGTGACTGTCACGAGTTATTTTCTATTACTTGAGGAAAATTACAGTATGACAACTGGGTACTTTTTCCACCACTGGACGCAAGGCAACATTCTGTGAAAAGAGACAAAATGCCATCTTAAAAAATCTACTCTTCTGGAAAGGCTTTGCACTAAATGTTGGAACATTGCTGCTGGGACTTGCTTCCATTCAGCCACAAGAGCATTAGTGAGGTCGAGCACTGATGTTGGGTGATTAGGCCTGGCTTACAGTTGGCGTTCAAATTCATCCCAAAGGTGTTCGATGGGGTTGGGGTCAGGGCTCTGCAGGCCAGTCAAGTTCTTCCACACCAATCTCGACATTTCTTAATGGACCTCGCTTTGTGCACAGGGGCATTGTCATGCTGAAACGGGAAAGGACCTTCCCCGAACTGTTGCCAAAGTTGGAAGCACAGAATCGTCAAGAATGTCATTGTATGCTGTAGTGTTAATAAATTCCATTCACTGGAACTAAGGGGCCTAGCCCAAACCATAAAAAACAGCCACAGACCATTATTCCTCCGCCACCAAACTTTAGTTTAAGATGGCATCCTACGATGGTGCCAGGTTAAGTCACAGAGCTCTTCAGTAAGGCCATTCTACTGCCAATGTTTGTCTATGGAGATTGTGTGGCTGTGTGATTGATTTTATACACCTGTCTGCAATGGTGTGGCTAAAATAGCCAAATCCACTAATTTCGAGGGGTATCCACATACTTTTGTGTATACATAGTGTACCATAATTCCCGTGACAATGCAGTTGTCAAGTAAAATGTTTTACCTTGAGGGTGTCAGCAATGCACACTAGTTCTACTCCATGTCCCTGAAAGGTTTAACCTCTTAAACTCTGGCGCCATCTGGTGGCATTTTCTAAACTATACATATTGTCTACTGCCCTCAAAGTACATTTCAGTTTTACAAAAGTCCTACAAACACATCCTTAGTACTGTTAGAAAGGTAAGAACTGTGGGATTCAGATAAAGGTATCAACATTTCCAAGATGAGTTTCTATTGCACAAATGCAGGTAGGACCCTCCCATTTGGTTCCTAGTGAATACACCCCAGAGTATTACACTGAACAACACTAAGACCGTATGAGAATGTAATGTTGCTGGCTTACACTTTTGGCTCAGTTTCACCAACAATTTTTTTTAGGGGAACCTATGCAAATGTATCAAATCATGTTCTGAAAATATTTGGTATAAATCATGAGAAATGAGGCCAGAAATTGTGTGTGTCATTTTGATTCTTACATATTCACAATCCAGGAAGAACTCAGTCAAGGTAGATGACTGCAGAAAATCCTATCGTAAGGGTGTGGTTTGAAACCTGAGATGGTACAAAGGCTTGCTTAGCAGAATTAAGGTAATACATAAAAACGGCAAGCCTGTAAAAATCAGATGCATAATGTGGACAGGTTCTGACGCGCAATCTAGGCGAGTACATGATACATGTTATTCTTTACCGGAGGGATTTTTAAAATGCATTTTATTTCACCAGGTAGGCCAGTTGAAAATAAGTTCTCATTTACAACTGCGACCAGGCCAAAATAAAGCAAAGCGACAAAAACAACAGAGTTACACATGGGATAAAGAAACGTAGAGTCAATAACACAATAGAAAATCTATGTACAGTGTGTGCAAGTGTAGTAAGATTAGAATATACTACAAGCCACCAGGGTCTGATAACTTGGATGGAAAATTACTGAGGATAATAGCGGGCGATATTGCCACTCCTATTTGCCATATCTTCAATCTAAGCCTACTAGAAAGTGTGTGCCTTCAGGCCTGGAGAGAAGTAAAATAATTTCCGCTACCCAAGAATAGTAAAGCCCCTTTTACTGGCTCAAATAGCCGACCAATCAGCCCGTTATCAACCCTTAGAAAACTTTTGGAAAAAATTGTGTTTGACCAGATACGCTATTTTAATGTAAATAAATTTACACTCATCACGATTATAGGGAAGGACATTCAACAAGCACAGCACTTACACAAATGACTGATTGGCTGAGAGAAAATTATAAAACGATTGTCGGGGCTGTTTTGTGTGGCTTTTGACATTATCGATCATAGTCTGCTGCCGGAAAGTCTTGTTATAGCTTTACACCCCCTGCTATATTGTGGATAGAGTTATGTCTAAAAAGAACAGAGGGTGTTCTTTAATGGAAGCCTCTCCAACATAATCCAGGTAGAATCAGGAATTCCCCAGGGCAGCTGTTTAGGCCCCTTCCTTTTCAGATGACTCAACCTTCTTGCCCTTTGTGCTGTTGTCTGTGCCCAATGTTTGTACCATGTTTTGTGCTGCTACCATGTGTTGCTGCCTTGCTATGTTGTTGTCTTAGGTCTCTATGTAGTGTTGTCCCTTGTGGTGTGTTTTGTCCTACACACAAAAGTTTGGGGTCACTTAAAAATGTTGTTATTTGAAAAGAAAAAGCTATTTCTTTGTCCATTAAAATATCATCTCTTGATCAGAAATACAGTGTAGACATTGTTAATGTTGTATATGACTATTGTAGCTGGAGTTTCAGAAGAAAGTTTTGTTTCTGGACATTTTGAGCCTGTAATAGAACCCACAAATGCTGATGCTCCAGATACTCACCTAGTCTAAAGAAGGACAGTTTTATTGCTTCTTTAAAATCAGAACAACAGTTTTCAGCTGTGCTAACATAATTGCAGAAGACTTTTCTAAAGATCAATTAGCCTTTTAAAATGATAAACTTGGATTAGCTAACAACGTGACATTGGAACACAGGAGTGATGTGTCTGATAATGGGCCTCTAAATGCCTATGTAGATATTCCATTAAACCTGCCGTTTCCAGCTACGATAGTCATTTACAACGTCTACACTGTATTTCTGATCAATGATATTTTAAAAACGGACAATTTTTAAAATGTATTTAAAAAACAATGACATTTCTATGTGACCCCAAACTTTAATGGTAGGGTATAATTTTTAATCCTAGCCCCCGTAGGCAGCCTTCTGGTAGGCCGTCATTGTAAATAAGAATTTGTTCTTAACTGACTTGCCTAGTTAAAGGTTAAATAAAAATAAACACTGTATACGTCAGCTACTACAGCGACTGCATTATTTAACTTTAGAGTGGGTGGCAAGGAATACATTAGTCCTAAATATTAATCAACTTAAAGCATTGTATTTGGGACATTCACTAAACCTCAACTAAATATTGTAATTCATAATGTGGCATTTGAGCAAATTGAGATTAAACTGCTTGGTGTGACCCTGGATTGTAAACTATCATGGTCAAAACATGATACAACAGTAGCTAATGTAACAGTATAGCTTCAGTCCCTCTCCTCGCCCCTACCTGGGCTCGAACCAGGGACCCTCTGCACACATCAACAACTGACACCCACGAAGCATCGTTACCCATCGCGCCACAAAAGCCGCGGCCCTTGCAGAGCAAAGGGAACAACTACTTCAAGGTCTCAGAGCGAGTGACGTCACCGATTGAAACGCTATTAGCGCGCACCACCGCTAACTAGCTAGCCATTTCACATCAGTTACACTAAGATGTGGAGAAGTCTGTCCATAAAGCGCTGCTCTGCCTTCTTGACAACACGGTCAACAAGGCAGGTCCTACAAGCCCTAGTTTGTCACACCTGGACTACTGTCGTGTGGTCAGGTGCCACAAAGAGGGACTTTGAAAAATTGCAACTGGTTCAGAACAGGGCAGTGCGGCTGGCCCTTAAATGTACATGGAGAGCTAGCATTAATGATATGCATGTCAAGCTCATGGCTCAAAGTGGAGGAGAGATTGACTTCATCACAGCTTGTTTTTGTTAGAGGTGTTGACAAGCTGAATGTACCGAGCTGTCTGTTCAAACTACAAGCACACAGCTCGGACACACATGCATACCCCACAAGACATGCCAGAGGTCTCTTCACAATCCACAAGTCCAGAACAGACTATGGGAGGCGCACAGTATTACATGGAACTCTATTCCACATCAGGTAACTGATGCAAGCAGTAGAAGCAGATTATTATATATTTTTTCTCCACACTTTATGAAACAGTGGGGACTGAAAAGACACGCATACGGGCCATAGCACACGTTCACTAATATTGTTGTGTAGTGGTATCATACGTTGTGGATGTGGTGGAGTGACAGTTATGTACTGTCATCCCAGGTTTACATTAGCCCAAGATGTACTCTTAAGGAGCCTAATGGTACCGTTACTCCTGACGGTCCTGACTCCTTAAGATCCAAGGACCTCATGTTATTTTCAGAGGTAGACTGGCTCTGGCAGCCAAAAACTCCATTTAAACCGAATCGATTCTCAATTGCGATAAGGTTCTAGAAACATAAAGCCCTTTAGTTTCATATCACATCCAAATAATTTCACAAATGCAAAATAAACTTACTGTACACAATTTTAACCGTAACAGTAGCAGCCAACAGTATTTTTCAGTGACATTTTTCTGGCAGCTTTCATCCTTTACACACAGGTGTTCGGGAACATGCTAGATAGCTCATTAGTACAGGTGGTCCCTCAGTCTTCTGTAAACACACACTGTAACATGGAGATATGGCAGTGTGGGAACACTAACCCTATAAAAAAGGTGTGAATCAATTTAACGTTTTGTTTTTGAAAATGATCGCTAATTTGAAAGGTCCTTATGCTTCCAAAATCAAATCACAAGTGATACGTATTAATGTTCAGACCAAGCGTTGGTGCTCTTAAGAGCCACTGAACAGGCTGATTGGCACATGGGTTCTGTTGCTCATTAGAAAAAGAAAAATAATTGATTTCAGTCTTCCTGACCAATATCTTGTTTGGTTATTGATGTTTGCCCCCCTGTAGGCACTGTAGGAAAGCTATTTAACTTCCTCAAAATCCCAATAATTAATTTAAGATAAACAATCTAATTGTAGTTTTGACCGAGGATGTTTAGTGGCGCAATTCCACACCTAAGGTGTTCGGTGCAGTATTTCTCAAGTTTAAAAAATGTGTGAAGTGTGGTCTTATGTAAACAGAGCTGCCAGGCAAGTCTGTCTCACTATGTTATTGGATGAAGAGCAACTCACTGCACCCATGTTAGTGGGCAGATGGACATAAATAAATCAAAACCAAACCTTACATTTACCCGGTGTGATAGATGTTCCAAACTGTGTTTTAGACAAGATTGACTACGACCAAAGTTATTCCATTTACACTTTGAGTCAATTTTGACACGAACATAATTGTGACTCAGATGTCACAGGCTGTTTTCAAAGGGATTCATTGTTTATTAAAGGCAGTCCCTTTTTAACAAAATTATTCTGTACATAAGAGTGGAGGAAGGGGAGGACCATCCTAATCGAATTTCATAATTGTAAAACGCATCTAAAAAGGATAACTCAATAAAACTATACAAAATATATTCACGTCACCAAATAATTGATTAAAACACTTTTGCAATGGTCTACAGTAGCCTCAACAGCATGCTGTAGGGTAGCACAATGGTGTTGCCGGAGGACAACTAGCTTCCGTCCTCCTCTTGGTACATTGACTTCAATACAAAATCTAGGAAGCTCTTGGTTCTCACCCTCTTCCATAGACTTACACAGCAATTATGACAACTTCCGGAGGACGTACTCCAACTTATCAGAGCTCTTGCAGCATGAACTGACATGTCCACCCAATCAAAGGATCAGATAATTAATCTAGTACTGAAAGCATAAGCTACAGCTAGCTATCACTGATGTGCATAAAATGTGTTGAGTAGTTGACTCAGAAAGAAAAGTTTCAATAAATTAATTTCTTCAAAATTGAAAAAAAAAGTTCCACTTAGCTAGCAAATGCAGCTAGCTAGTTGTCCCCCCATGGGACGGTTGAGCTAACGTAGGCTAATGTGATTAGCATGAGGTTGTAAGTAACAAGAACATTTCCCAGACATATCTGATATGGGTAGAAAGCTTAAAATCTTCTTAATCTAACTGCACTGTCCAATTTACAGTAGCTAATACAGTGAAAGAATACCATGCTATTGTTTGAGGAGTGCGCACAGTTATGAAATTGAAAATGTATCAATTAGGCACGTTTGGGCAGACTTGATACAACATTTTGAACAGAAATGCATTGGTTCAGGCTAAAAATGTGCACATACACTGCTGCCATCTAGTGGCAAAATATCAAAATGGCGCCTAACCTGGAATAATACATTGACCCTTCGCTTGCATTTCAAAGATGAAGAAATGAACACATGTTTTTTCCTTTGTATTGTCTTTTACCAGATTCTAATGTGTTATATTCTCCTACATTAATTTCACATTTACACTAACTTCAAAGTGTTTCCTTTCAAATGGAATCAAGAATGTGCATATTCTTGCTTCAGGTCCTGAGCTACAGGTAGTTAGATTTGGGTATGTCATTTGCTAACTGCTTACTGACTACAAAGGCACATTACTGCATGATTGTAGTGGGTTTACTAATGTATTAATTCTATTAGCTATGTTGACTAGGACATTACTTTAGCTAATAAGGGGACAACGATGTAGGCTGTGTGTAGCAGTTATGACATGGTTTGGCTTGGAAAAGTTTTTTGCTAGGTCACATACAGCTGATGTGTTGTTAATTGAAGTCCACAAACGAAGGGGAAAGGTGAGAGTAGAGTGCATTGAGACTACAATGGATACGTGGCTACAATCAAAGTGAACTGTGTTTATGCGTGATTAGGTGTGTATACATTTCGCCGATCCTGTTAAAATGTTTCTTCAACGGAAACTAAACATTTTTTTTTACGGAATTTATCCAATAGAAACTCGTTTGCAACTGTTGGACTAATGATTACACCCTAGATAAACTAGATACAGGCAAGAATCACTCTCTGTCCAAGAATTTCTCTCGACCTGTGTGCTCCTACGTTGTAAACTTTTCATAGTCTAGGTTGTAGCAACCTCATGATAGGTTTAGGGAAAATGTAGTAGCCTAGACCTATCGATGTTAAATTGAACTGGGTGAAAGGAAAATGAATGACAGTCATCCAACATGCTGTAAAGGTCATGCTCATTAAAAAATAAATCGTCCTCTCTCATCATAAACGGCACTGACTGCCACAATAGACTCCTTACTCCAATGACTTAAGTGTAATGGAACTGAGAGTCATGAACAATGGCTTGGGCTAGTAGCTACAATGTTACAATTTCTAGAAGCGGCATCGTGCCAACAATAATCACTACTTAGCTAAGACATATGATTAAATCAGTTTCAGATATTAATCTCAAATGTTTCATTGATGTCAATTGAAGACTCAAATAAAGGCCATTTCATTACCATCACTTCAATGAAGGATGATTAAAACTGTTCCAAAAGCTGTTGAACATTATTTTATTGTAACCAGTTTATGGAAGAATCCTAGCTCTTTCTTATTATACTTTAAATTAACATACAATTATAAAGACTAAAAAATATATCACACACACAAGCAGCATTTTCAGTTAGCATTATAACATGGACAAATAGCAGCAGATAGAATTTCATAATACTGTTATATATTTTGAGCTTTTCAGATAAACTAGTACAATTACTTATTTTTTGCCCCTTTTCTGATCTTTCTATGATACGAGGATCCGAACTTTCAAATGCAAACAATTGGGCTGATTTTCAGATATTTTTTCACTAGTAATTGGTCTTTTGACCAATCAGACCAGTTATTTTGCCAATAATTGGGCAAAAGATCTGAATCTGGTTTCTTCTTCACGTTTTCTAATTGGCTGTAAAGTTAACCTATTGATATGACAAACTATCATGTATCTTGTTACAAGAAAATACAGGTTAGCTTCGAATGATGAAAAGGATTGTCGAATATCGTTTAGTCTAAACAATTCATTACACACATATCGAAGATTGTTTTAGGTATCAAAATGATACCTAAATAAGACAAGCAATTGTTTCTTACCAACTGAAAAACACAGGCCAACTGCGAAAATGCTGAGAATAATTCGGTTCATCGTTGAAACAAACAAAAAATAAGTTTCGCAGGTGTTTCTATCCTTGCCTCTATGGACCGTTAGCTATGTGCTCAAACAACAAAGTTGATCACCAACTCGCTATTTATAACCTCCCTCCCATCACCACAGACGCGTCGCCGTATTACAAGGTAGAGGTATCTTGGCCACATTCCGTTGCAAAACGTCCTGAACGTTGCAGATAGAAATTCCACGAATAGAGCCGGCGTGATTCCTTAATTCTACATGTCGGAGCAGGGCAAATTTTCACCTTGTACTTTTAATGTAATCTCAACTGCAATCCAGGTCATTTGTTTTGCTATTAGATGAAGCACAGTGATATCACATGAACAAAACATGAACAAAATCACATTAAGAAAATATCTGACATTGTATTCCCACTTTTTAAATGGTTGAAAGAGCAGGGATAGACATTTGGGTGACAACTTAACCCAAAATCAGACATTGTTGTTATTTTAGATGGTTGAAAGCATAGTGATAGCACATTTTAAATTCAACAAGCTTTTCGCTGTCTTTTTGAGTGGGTGAAAATAGGTTGATAGTGACTCCCACCAGTGTAACTGGAAAAGCAAATACTGGGAGCTTTTAAATAACCTGTTGAGTTGATCTTGACTCATTGTTTTCTTCTGCAATTTAATGAATTGTGTTTGTGTTACTATGTACATTTGTGTGGTAGGTAACTTTGAGCAGGAATGACTGTGTGGCTTTAAGGGGCGTTTCTGTGTCTCCTCTTCAGAGGCAAAACAGTGATGAAATGCCTTCCTCAAAGTCATTACTTCAAATCCTAAAATAAGGAGTTTGTTTTGGCCCGGGAGAATGTTGTCTTTGTTTTACTCACAGATCCCAGAGTCTCCGACATGTTTCTCAACTGTTGTCAATGATGCAAAGGGTGTTTGGGAGTAAACAGCAATGCCAATCTCTATTCTGATCAGTCACTGCAGCAGGAGAAAACCCAGGAGTTATATAACATAGGAGAGAAAGAGAAATAGAAGTATGGAAAATATTGATTGTAATGTAATTGTGGACAAGAATTTCCAGAAACTGCAGCTGGCTGAAAATGTAAAAATTAACAATTGTAAGAAAAAGCATATTGTATATGTTAGGACTAGATATATATATATAAAAAATAGAGGATGAAAGGGTGCGGTGAAGCCAGCAGGTGTGGTTGAGGGAACATTTCACATATCTCTGTGAGAAACACGCATACTGTAGTGGAGATGTTGCAATCCCATTCTGCCGTGCTGTTACACTAATCTTTTCTATGATCAATGTTCCAACATCAGACTATACATGCATTTCCATACAATACAACATATGTAAGCACGCATACAAACACACATAGACTAAACAATCTTTTGATGATCCTTTTTGGCACCATTCATACAAATGTAATCACTGTTATATTTTGGAAGCTACAGCATGTTGCCCAATGCAATCTCTTGAGTGCACTGCCCAGAAAGCATACACTTAACAACAAAATGACAATAGAAGAATAATGATAATATCAGTAGGAAATGAAGAGGAAACTTGTTGGCCTTCTGCCCAGTGTGCCCAGGGTGTGTGAGGAGAGACCAAAGGAGGAACAGGTCCTTACTTCTGATGCTGTGGTCAAAACTCCTGAGCCATGTGGTGACCTCTCCCACTCTCCTCTCCCTTGAAAAATGTGACTGAGTCAGGGCAGTCGCATGGTTGCGTACTGCTCATTTTACTAAAGAGGAGCAGCACTGTCTTTGGTAAGAAAGTTGAATAATATATACTTTCAGAAAGTATTCACACCCTTTGACTTTTGTTGCGTTACAGCCTGAGTTAAAAATGTATACAAATTGCGATTTTTATTTATCTATTACAACACACAATACCCCATCATTTCAAAGTGGAATTATGTTTTTTGAAATGTTTGTTTTATTAATTAAAAATGAAAAGCTGAAATGTCTTGAGTCAATAAGTATTCAACTCCTTTCTTATGGCAAATAAGTTCAGGAGTAAAAATGTGCTTAACAAGTCACATAATAAGTTGCATGGACTCGTTCTGTGTGCAATAACAGTGTTTAACAAGATTTTTTAATGACTACTTTATCTCTTTACCCCACACATACAATTATCTGTTAGGTCCCTCGGTCAAGCAGTGAATTTCAAACATAGATTCGAGACGAGGTAGGTTTTCTAATGCCTCACAAAGAAGGGAACCTATTGGTAGATTGGTACATTTAAAAAAGAAGCAAACATTGAATATTCCTTTGAGCATGGTGAAGTTATTATTTACACTTTGGATGTATCAATACAACCAGTCACTACAAAGATACAGGCATCCTTCCTAACTCAATTGCCGGAGAGGAAGGAAATGACTCAGGGATTTCACCATGAGGGAAGTGGGTTACCTAGTCAGATACACAACTGAATGCATTCAACCGAAATGTGTCTTCCGCATTTAACCCAACTCCTCAATCCGAGAGGTTCGGTGGCTGCCTTAATCGATGTCCAATCATCGGTGCTCGGGGAGCACTTGTTGTGGGAGTTATCTGCCTTGCTAAAGAGCAGAACAGCAGGTTTTCCCACCTTGACGGCTTGGGGATTCATTTTTTTTTGTAAAACAAGCTAAATTAATAAGATACAAGTAATGTATCTTATTTCAAAATATTTTTGAAGATATGACCTTAATACGATGATTAAGGTCAAATATCAAAAAAAAATATTGTGAAATAAATTACTTGTATTAAGCCTTTTTTTCTGTTAAAATAAGCTACATATTTGCCAATGACATTTAGATACTTTAGCTTGGTACAAAAAACTAAAACACTAATATAAGATATTTAGTCTTGCTTAGATTTCACTTTTTGCAATGTATCCCTTGCTCTCTATCTCCCCTAAAAATATGTCTGTTTTTCCGTTTAAAGATGCTTTCTCTTTACTTCCCTCACAGATTTTTTTTACCCGTCTGTTTACTTCCTTACCTCATGTTAGAGGTTCTTTTTTCATTTGTTTCACAAAGACTTCACATCTGTGGTTGTAACTGGTGTTGATAAAAGGTGAGGTGTTCAGGTGAGCGAGTCGGTCAAGGATCGGCTCAGACGAGGAGTTAAAGTTTAACAATCAGCAGTTTATTCAGAGTAAAAGTATTTGGTACAGCGTATATACGGGCTCTGTTCTTAGAACTCTGAGGGAGTCAGAAAAGAGAGCCCATAAAACAGGTAGCATACATGTTTTATACAATACAAAAAGTAGGTTGATTCTAGGAGTCCTGGTCTTGGGATTGGTCCTGGTCCGGGCGTAGTCCCCGCTTATTGGCCCAAGGTTGTTGTTGCCATGTTCCTGAATATCCCTTGCTTAATGTCTGTTTTGAATTGCCAAACAGCTTGCATGTGCACAATGTTGATAAGCTTAGGATCCCTAGAAGCTCTATTAGGTATTAATGCGGTGTGTGTGGTTCTCTGTGTTTGAGTGTGAATGTGCGTGGGTGGGGTGTGGGTGTCTGTGTGTCTTCCAGGCATCAGCAGATATGTCATCACAAGACGAAGTCCCTTAGACCTCTGCGGTTGACCCAGTTCCTGTTTTCTTGGCTGTATGTGGAAACATTAGTATGGCATGCCAGAAACAGGTTGTGCAACATACTGCAAACACACTTGTAATGAAATGTTCATTTGCTTTGCCTTTTGTTACTAAAGGCTAATGCATAGATATAAAGGCCTATCTTGGCTTCAAGCATATATGAGCATCAAAGTTTTTCTTACAAATCCCTCTCTTCACGTCTTCCTAGACGTGACCAACTGTCTGGAAAGAAACTTTTCAGAGAAAAGTTTTGATTAGTCCCTCTCTTCACGTCTCTTCAGAGACGTGACCAATCAGTCAACAGCACAGTCCATACTTATGAACTCTGCTTCCGTCCCTAGGTCGTCATAAACATCCTCTGGGCCCAATAATGGGAACATCTGCGCCGTGCTATGGGGGTCAATGGCTTTGGTAATGAGCCTATTCCGATCAACATTTTTATTAACGGTGCACCACCAGCATATGGACGATTCAAGTCCTGCATTGACTTGATTCACTAACTTATACTTATCCGGCACCCCTCTGGGTACCCCAATAGCATCAATGTAGGTCGGGTTCTCAGCAGTGGGGTGCACCTCTCGCTTGGATCGGCTCAACTTCGCCTCTTCCACTTGGGACATGAGTTCAGACACACTCATGGGATGGACTGTAATGGGAAGGAGCAAAGACACTAGGGCACATAAACCAGATGAGGTAGGAGGGAATCGTGACAACAGCCTATTACCTCCACACCACCACCACACATCAGCTCTAGACACTGGTTTAAAATTTGCCGTAAGCATGTGAGTGTACCAGCACCAACTATCAGGGAGCTTACCCAACCATGTCCCTCCACCTATCATGTTTATGCATGTAAAGTTAGCACTTGCCACACTGGAGGAGAATATCGGTTTCTTGACCATCGTGGTGACTACCGGATAAACAGTGTCCCACTGTGAACATTTCTCAGGTGGGTTGTCTTTGTCCATAAGGGGCAATAGACAGTCTCCGCTAATAGCAGCTGGGACAATGCGGAGCAATGGCCTAGCTCCCATGCAAACTACACAGCTTTGCAGGGTCATGTTAGCTGCTTGTTCGGTCAATAGTAGCCAATTGTTATTGAAACCTGAGATTCCGGTGGCAGTAAGAATGGTATCATCAGGGGTGGTAGGAGTGGTGACCATATTAATAGGACCCCAATCGCCCTTTCCCTTAGATGTTAAAACAGTAAACCGGTCAGTAATAGCAGAGGGCTGAGCCTGCTGAGTAATGCAGATTGTTACTGGCCAGTAGAGTAGATCCTTGCTAGATTCTACATGTGGTGCTAGTATAAAATCCTGACAACCCGTCCCAGTACCTGGTCGGATAATTAGTGATAAACCCCAATTACGCAATTTAGTCCTAGTCAGTGACAATCTTTTCCGCCAGATAAGAACTGCTTGTCCTGATGAATAACTGGACCAGTCAGGACCAGTCTCAGCGACCAGGCTCTTCCATGACCACTCCTGAAACCCCCCTTTTGTCATATACCAGTTAAATCTGGTGTATTCCAGAGCATGCCCTCCCAGGCCATTCCTAGCTTTTCCCAATAACCCCCAAGACAGTGTAATGGTGGTGGTTACATTAGCGGGTACACATAAGGTGGTGCTTCTAACCTGGTTTGTGGTGCAATTTTGGTTGATAGGTTCAATGTGTCTTTTGCGTACTATGTGCCTGGGCATACTAGCGTTAGAGGTAGAGTTGGCGCCATCAGATATCTTGACCACATTATTAGCCATGTGTTCAAAAGCCCAAAGCATTATTCCCACTATGCAACCTGAGGTTATCATAAACAGTACAAACATTGGAAGAGAACATCCTAATCTGCTCCATGGCGTTCTCTGTCGCCTAGACCATGGGTGGCCCTCCCTGGCACCTGAGGAGTGGAGTCGTCTCCACATTCTTCAGTTGTCAGGGCGTACAGAATTTGTAGCCGAATTAGATGCGATCAAGTCGCTTCTGACTTCAGTCAGTGTTCTGTCAGGTGCTGGTGCTGGTGTACAGTGAGTCAGGTGGTGCCAAGGTGCGCCCGATTTACCTTTGACCTGGACTGAGTGTGAAGTAACTTCCTTCACTTCGTACGGTCCAGTCCACCTGGGATCTGCCCACTTTCTTTTGTGGACCTTGATCCTTACCCAGTCTCCAACCTTTACCCTTGGTTGTCCCTGGTCATCCGTCAGCTCCCCCTCTGCGACACGGTGTATCTGTATGGAGAGAGCTGCAGATAATTCGGTGAGTCTTTTTACATAGTCAGACATTCCTATCTGGTGGACATCAAGAGGGGGCATATGACCTCCCTCTCTTGGCGGCCCAGGCATCACTCGGCCTGTCATTATTTCATGGGGTGAAAGATGTGTCCCTGCACCTGGTGAGGACCTCATGGCCATCAGTGCCAGGGGCAGGGCTTCCACCCACGTCAATTTTGTCCCTGCACAAACCTTAGCTATCTTAGCTTTCAAAGTTTGGTTACAGCGTTCCACAAGTCCCTGCGATTGCGGCTTATACACCGAACCGAATTTGTGTGTTATACCAAACCTCTCCTCAACCTGTCTCAGGTGTTGATTGGAGAAGTGGGACCCATTGTCGGATCTGATTTGTCGCGGGACCCCATACCTAGGTATGAGTTCCGTTTGTAGCCACTTAATGACAGACTTCGCATCCTCTTTGGCTGTTGGGATTGCTTCTACCCATTTGGAGAATCTGTCTACCATTACTAGCAAATACCTCTTTCCCCCTTTCACTTGCTCTGCTCCCATGTCTGTGTAATCTATGCTGATGTCTTGAAAACAGGCATTGGGTACCGGGTAATGACCCATTGGTGTTTGGTATGGTTTCTTTGGGTTGTAATTTCCACAGATAGTGCAACTGTCACAAAACAGGTCAGTCATTTCCTTCATATATGGATGCCACCATACATAGGAAACTTTTTGTAGTGTTCTCAGTTTTCCTTCATGTGTCAGACCATGGGCTTCTCTGATGAGTTCTGGGCACAGATTCGCTGGTGCCACCAGTCTTCCATCATGGGAACGCCAGAGGTCATCCATCCCTTTTGTGGCTCCCCTCTGTCCCCAAACTGAGTGTTCATATGATCCTGCTGAGAGCTGTAGTTCTTTGATGTGAAAAAGATCCCGATATCAGAAAGTCATTGTTCCCCAGTGGTTCTTCCTGTGTCCTGGGGTTCGGAGTGAGCCGTGACAGCAGTCTTGTCTCCTCAGAAAAAATAAATGGGTTGCTTGTTGATCGTCCTCCAGGGGAACCCAAATTCCCAGTGTCCATGGAGTAGAGAACGCCAGGGGGCTCCAGATCCACAACATCGATTGTTCCCTCCGTCAGGCGCACTGCCACTTCCCCCTTTACTATTCCCCCCCTCAGGGTGAGCACAGGAGCCTGTATGACAGCTGGTGATGAACCTGTGGGAGGAGAGTAGGGTGGGGGTCTGTACTCTTCTGGTAGATTTGGATAGAGGCGCTGGTTGGGTGATTGTCCTTTGTCTGGGTTGGCTGGTGGGGTGGTAAGGTCCCCTCCCTCTTTTATGTCAGTGACTACTGCCATTACTTCCGCTTTTTTTTGTCATTTGGTATCTTCGGATCTCCTCGATAGCCCAAGTGCCTATTTTCAACTCAGCCTCTGCTCTCTCTCTCTGCTTAGTTCCTTCCTTTCTGAATACATGCTGTTTATTCAACTCTACTTCACTGTTTCTTGCACTTTGCTTTCCCTCTCTTAGCTCTCCTTCCATGGTATTTAACTGGCACCCTGTGGGTGTTGCTCCTGCTCCAGTCAAATATCCTCCTTGTACCCATTTCAATTTTAACCCTTCCCACACTTTCTTACATTCTTTCCATTGTATTTTTCCCCCTGCTCTTTCCTGCAACCGCTGATCTAAATACTCGTTAAATTTCAGTTTTGGAGTTTGTGAAGCTGCCATGGCTTTTTGTTTTGACTATCTGAATATACTTAGCCCGTCACTGCCTTGAGGCAGCGATGTATTCTTGGAGAAACAATTACTCGTACTCTGTCTTATCTCAGAGCTCCTCCGTCGTATACCCAGAGTTTTGTCGAGACATGTAACCCAATTAAACCCTTGTGAGACGCTGTGTACAGTTAAAACCTCACCGGTCACAGCCGGTCTATTGGTTTACTAGTCAATTAACAATATGCCTCATTCGTATACTTCATGCACAGGTAGCAACTCTACAACGCATTTAACCAGTCATGAGCTAAGTTATGGTATGTAAATCACCTTGTACTTGTATCAACCGAACTATTGGTCATATTCAACACATAGATCTATTCCTCATCGGGACGCTACCGAACTGTCTGAATAGTATCTCTTCTAAGTCTATTTCACCCTAGGCATCTTTAACATTTAGATCTATTCCTCATCGGGACGCTACCGAACTGTCTGAATAGTATCTCTTCTAAGTCTATTTCACCCTAGGCATCTTTAACATTTACAAGAAATTAAGCCTATTTCATCCTAACTTCACAAACAAATAGAAATTAAGCCTATTTCATCTTAACTTCACAAACAATAGAAATTAAGCCTATTTCATCTTAACTTCACAAACAATAGAAATTAAGCCTATTTCATCTTAACTTCACAAACAATAGAAATTAAGCCTATTTCATCTTAACTTCACAAACAATAGAAATTAAGTCAATACCTCTAACATTGTATTGCAACACATACGTTTACTTCACTGCTTGGTGGAATTTAGTAATAAATTTACACAAAATTCATACTCACACTCGGTACTACTGATCTTAAATTTGGTATTGAACTATTCGACAATGTGCAAAATTCGTTTTAACAGGTTTTGCTTACCTTTTTAGTGGTCGACCTGAGATCAGTTCCCCGAGTTGAGCAGAGCTTTGTCCTCCCCCGATTTGGCTGGTCTATCTCCTTGAGCCGTCCTTCCACCAATTCGCTCCCGCACTCTCACGTTTTATGGGTCTTTAGTAAACCATCCTCTGCTACCAAAGTTCTGTTGATAAAAGGTGAGGTGTTCAGGTGAGCGAGTCGGTCAAGGATCGGCTCAGACGAGGAGTTAAAGTTTAACAATCAGCAGTTTATTCAGAGTAAAAGTATTTGGTACAGCGTATATACGGGCTCTGTTCTTAGAACTCTGAGGGAGTCAGAAAAGAGAGCCCATAAAACAGGTAGCATACATGTTTTATACAATACAAAAAGTAGGTTGATTCTAGGAGTCCTGGTCTTGGGATTGGTCCTGGTCCGGGCGTAGTCCCCGCTTATTGGCCCAAGGTTGTTGTTGCCATGTTCCTGAATATCCCTTGCTTAATGTCTGTTTTGAATTGCCAAACAGCTTGCATGTGCACAATGTTGATAAGCTTAGGATCCCTAGAAGCTCTATTAGGTATTAATGCGGTGTGTGTGGTTCTCTGTGTTTGAGTGTGAATGTGCGTGGGTGGGGTGTGGGTGTCTGTGTGTCTTCCAGGCATCAGCAGATATGTCATCACAAGACGAAGTCCCTTAGACCTCTGCGGTTGACCCAGTTCCTGTTTTCTTGGCTGTATGTGGAAACATTAGTATGGCATGCCAGAAACAGGTTGTGCAACATACTGCAAACACACTTGTAATGAAATGTTCATTTGCTTTGCCTTTTGTTACTAAAGGCTAATGCATAGATATAAAGGCCTATCTTGGCTTCAAGCATATATGAGCATCAAAGTTTTTCTTACACTGGGGACCAACCTGAGTATTTTGCTTTCAACCTCAGAAAATAAAATAGAACATAACATTTGCCCCCATCAACAGTATCTGATACTCTGTTTATAACTGCTTTATTGCTTGTCTGAATTGAAGTTACCCGAAGTTACAATTAGGCTAGCGGTTTTGACTGAATGTAACCTGTGGCGTAAAAGTCGAAAATTTGGTCATACGCAAATATCTAAGCTAAAATAAAAGACTGTATTGTTGAAACAATTCTCAATTGTCTTTGCTTCTCACAAACTACTTATATTAAAAACAATTGAGATGACAGCCGTTTTGCACTGTTTTGCACTATTACTTTACCAAACATAGCATGGCATTAGTGAAAGTCAAAATCTGCGAACGTCTAAATCAATATTCGCTCCCTCCTATAGACCAGGGGAGAAGGGCTATGTAAAAGGCTCGATTTTGTCGTTCTGAGCATTTGAAATGTGTCTGCCTCCGACGTAAAACAAATGTTTTACTTCCACACAAATGTACTTCTTTACTTATTTTAGGTTTCATGAAGTGTGAAGGTTGCATTCTTTATCGTACAGCTATGAAAGTTATGTATTTAAACCCGCCTGCTCGATACAAATTCAGCGATTACTTTGCGTTGTCTGTGCAGTGAAGCAGTCGAGCTGGATAAATGTTTTTCTAAGGGCCGCCCCTTAAACGGATGTAATGATGCAGCTGATCACCACAGGAAGGCAAATACACGTTTATTCGAAGGAGGACGTGTACATGGTCGTAGGAAGGTCTTGATAACTGTATTCTGACTTATAAAACTGTGGGAAATCAATAAAATAAGTTATGCGAACGTACACATTTTAAAAAGTAATTCTAGTGGCCGATTTTGGGGGACTGTCAGCTTAATAATAAATAACCTATAGCGCTTCAGTTCACACCTGTGCAGAGTATGTGAGTTGAGCGGAGTCAGGAGAGAAGCGTTCCCAATTTGACTGGAGCGCTGAGCGAGATTCACAAAAGGCTGGAGCATCGGCCTTTTAATCCCCTCCAATTCCGCTCCAGTAGCGCTCACTTAATTAGCTCAGGGCATGCCCGGCCCAGCATGCATTTGTAGTATACTTGTGTGCTGGTATAGCCCCTTGCTTTAGCTACCCACTAGTGATGGGTCGTTCGCGAACGAGTCGGCTCTAAGAGATGGCTCTTGTAGGTGAACGTTGGGAGCCGGCTCGCATATCAGGAGAGCCGAATCTATTTATAAAAAATATATAAAAAATAACATATGAATAATAAAAATATTTAAATGAATAGAATGAACTAATTCAAAGAACGAAAAAATACATCCTATAATATAGGTCTAAATGCTCAAGCGCACACACATTCCTTCTGACTGTCTGCCCAGACTAACAGCCTCACCTGTCGTTCCTGTCAATCAGACACGCAGTGTCAACTAATGAACCAAAGATGCGTGAGGGAGGGCTGAGCCAACTCACTCACAGTCACACACTTAGCAGCCGAGGAGAGAGAGGAAGGACAGCTGTGAAAACAACAGCTGGAAAATGAGTCGGAAGCACAGTAACATTTGGATGCATTTTAATAATGTAGACAATGTTAGAGCACAGTGTAGCATTTGCCAAAACAAAATCTCATATAAAGCCGGTTATATGCACAACCTACACCGGCATATGTGAACTGTGCACCCAACTGTGTAGCTAGCTGTAGCGGAGCTTGGAGAAACTAGCGGGCCTGCTAGTGATAGTGGTGGAGCCAGCACCTCCACACGTGGAGATGTATCCACTCAGTCAAGTAGGTGTGATAGTGGTGGAGCCAGCACCTCCACACGTGGAGATGTATCCACTCAGTCAAGTAGGTCTGCTAGTGATAGTGGTGGAGCCAGCACCTCCACACGTGGAGATGTATCCACTCAGTCAAGTAGGTCTGCTAGTGATAGTGGTGGAGCCAGTACCTCCACACGTGGAGATGTATCCACTCAGTCAAGTAGGTCTGCTAGTGATAGTGGTGGAGCCAGCACCTTCACACGTGGAGATGTATCCACTCATTCAAGTAGGTCTACTAGTGATAGTGGTGGAGCCAGTATCCACTCAGTCAAGTAGGCCTACTCCACGACCCACAGCAACACAGTCTTCTATGGACCAGTTTATGCCAAAGTCTATGTCTGTAGCAAAACGAGGCCAAACTAATATTGCATTGGCTAAAATGATTGCCACCAATAAATCCATTGTACACAATTCCAAGCAGGAAACCCCTTTCAAAATCACTTATTCCACAACTGTACAAGAGCACACAGGCTTCAGTGTGGGAAAGAGTCCAAAAAGCTACTGCAGTTTGCCTTACCACTGACTGCTGGATATCAAGGGTAACCACTTCTTACATGTTGGTTACATGTCACTTTATTGAAGATTTTTGATGTCTAGCTGACTTCTGGACTGCTTTGAGTTCAGCGACAGACACACCTCAGAGAACTTGGCAGAGGAACTGTTGAGAGTGACCAGAGAATGGCAAGTAGATAGAAAAGTGGTCTGTTGTGTTAGCGACAATGCAGCTAACATAACCAAAGCCATGAACATTTTAAAATGGACCCATCATCCATGTCTTGCCCACACAATCAACCTGATTGTAAGAGATGCTCTGAAGGTGATGAAGGCTACTGTGGACAAAGTGAAAGCAGCTGTGGAATACTTCCAAAGGAGCACAGTAGGTGCTGAAAAACTAAAGTCTACACAACGCCAGATGTGGATGCCTGAGCTGAGGCCTAAATATGACTGCACTAAAAGGTGGAATTCAACATTTTATATGTTGAAGCGGTTTCTTGAGTCAAAGGATGGCATCATCTCTACCCTGGCCATTGTCAGTGCACCTGTTGATGCTCTGACCAAAGAGAGGTGGTGGAGGAGGTGTGCAGAGTCCTGGAACCCTTTGAGCAGGTCACTGTGGAGATCAGTGGAGAGAGGTACAGTAAGCAGTTATTACTACATCATTATTTAATCCAGTATTATATATGTATATGAGCAGTAGATGAGAATGTGGTATCAGTAGACAAAACATGAACCTGAACTAATAAGTTACTCTTGTGTAAGGGTCTGCAGCGAATCACAGCCAGCCGCCGGAGAGAAGCAAATGTAACCACAGGACATGTGACAGAGTTGATGGAAACCCTATGTTCATCAATGGACAGAAAGTTCCACATAATGGAATATAATCACGTGCTATCAGAAACCACTGCACTTGACCTCAGGTTTAAGAAGTTAGCCTCAAGTGATGCCAGAGCGATTGATGAGGCTCTTCAAAGAATAACCTCAGCAGCAGGGAGGGACAGCCCCAGCAGTCAGCTGGGTCAGGCACCAGGGCAACAGGAAGAAGAGGGGGCAGAAGCACCAGCAGTAGTGCCACAAACATCTGCTGTTTGGATGCTGACGAGAGAGCAACTGGGGATGCAGTACGAAGGAATCTCTCAGCAGATGCCATAATGGAGGTCTGATCCTGTTTGGAGGAGCCCCTCCTCTGAGCTGGTGGAAGAACAAGGCCTCTGTCTACCCACGGCTTACTAAAGTCATGACAGGGAGACTGCATAGTGGCCACATCCGTTCCCTCTGAGAGGGTCTTCTCGAAAACGGGAAAAATAATTACTGAGAGAAGAAACCGCATCAGCCCCTCGAAAGTGAAGCAGCTTGCATTTCTGAATGCAAATCTCACATAAAAGCAAAATATGGTCAGCATTGCTATGTGTTGCTGGTTATACCATGGCAATAAAGAAGAGAGAGAAAAGAGGGACCAGTTTAATGTTTTAAGTGGGATGCTGCAGTTTTGCACATTGTTATTTATTTTTTGTGAATATGTGCAATATTCTATTATTATGTTGTTCAGATTGTATTCGTTTTTAATTCTTACTTTTATATGCACTTTGTTTATATACATTAAAAAGTTATACTTTAAATGCAAATGTTTAATAGTATTATTTTTCATAACAAACCTATGCATTTTTAAATACATTGTGGTTAAGGTAGAGTATGATTTCATTTAATCAGAATTATTTTACACCAATCATACTGTTTGACTAGAAAAAACACAAAATATATATTTTTTAAAGAGCCGTTTGGGAGCCAAAAGAGCCGGCTCTTTTTGGTGAGCTGAGCCGAATGCCCATCACCACTACCCGTTCTAGAAATTGTTCAATTAGCTAATATTATAGAAAGATCACACATTCATGCAGCTGTGGCGGTGTCACGTTGTCTTTATCCATACCAAAGCTGCAGCTATGGATAAGCCTTTTACTTGAGAGCTCTTTCCTCTTTGCCAGGTCTCCCTTGACCAAATGATGTTATTTTTGACCTGGTAAAATAACCTAACAGTTGTGTACACTCTCACCTGATATAATGGCGTGGTTCAGTGGCAGATTTTCAAAAGAAAATAGACATATACAGTATATCATCAGCAATTCTCAAATCAGATGAGATACACAGCTAACCCAAATTGAATTTCATTCATTTCTTAAATCTTCTCTAGGCCCTCAGTTCCCAAACCTGAAGCCCCCTGTCCCCAGCAGAAAAGACCAGGAAGAAGTTTTGGCTTAAGGTACAACTTCCTATTGAGGAAATGTAAGAGAACTCAATGTAATATTTAGAGTTACTGACGTGAATAGAAGCATATACAAGCAATCTATCAAATGTATTTTATAAAGCCCCTTTTACATCAGCAGTTGTCAGAAAGTGATTATACAGATACCCAGCCTAAAACCCCAAAAGAGCAAGCAATGCAGACGCGGAAGCACAGTGGCTAGGAAAAACGACCTATAGATAGGCAGGAACCTAGGAAGAAACCTAGAGAGGAACCAGGCTCTGATGGGTGCCCAGTCCTCTTCTGGCTGTGTTGGTGGAGATTATAAAGGAGTACAGCCATTTAGGCCAGATCGTTCTTCAAGACATTTAAACGTTCATAGATGACCAGCAGGGTCAAATAATAATCACAGTGGTTATACAGGGGGAAATAGTTCAGCACCTCAGGAGTAAATGCCAGTTGGCTCTTCATAGCTGAGTAATTAGAGGTTGAGACAGCAGGTCCGGTAGAGAGAGACAGGATCAAACAGCAGGTCTGGGACAAGGTAGCACTTCTGGTGAGTCCTGAGCAGGTCAGGGTTCCATAGCCACAGACAGAAACAGCAGAGACTGGATCAGCAGCACGACAAGGTCGACTGGGGACAGGGCTAGCCAGGAGTCATCAGGCCAGGTAGTCCTGTGGCATTGTCCTAGGGCTCAGTTCCTGCATCCTTTATTTAATTTGTGTTTTAATTTGTGTAGACTAAAGCCCAGAATCACACACTTCATTTAGGTTAGTGTAGTCAAGGCTTTGTCACTAAAATAATATTGTGCTTATCTTTCAGATCTGTCAACCAAGCTCACTGGGTGACAGGTGAGTGTTTCCACCAAGCTGTTCCAGTCCTGGAGTGGAATGCTGGAACTTCTAGAGGCTTGTAGACCTGAAGCAGTGTGATGTGGTCCAGTTAATTATCACACACACACACATATCTGTTTTGTTGTATAATTATTTCCACTTAAGAAAATTGGTCCTCTCTCTTTTTAGATCTGACATCCCTATTATCTCAACCACAGCCCTCACAGCTGCAGTCGTCTGCCCCTGCACCTGCTATACTGGTCACGACAGGTGATACAGGTAATTATCACATACATGCATCCTCGCCCTCACTTGGTGCTCTATTCAATCAGATCCGCTTTAGCCGACATCTGCATAGCGGTTGTTTTGGCGGTGTCTGATGTGGAACTGTGTTAGAGCTGTCAAATCCACAAGCGGCTTCTGGCATTTATACCCAAAGCGGACTTTGCCATTGGCTCCACGGAGATGCATTAACAGAAATCTCATGCAGCCCTGTTTACAAGTTTGAAAACTGGAATTTGAGATGTAATCTACACCTCCATTAGGCTGATAGAAATCCTCTGTCACGCCCTGACCTTAGTTCCTTTGTTATGTCTCTATTTTTGGTTTGGTCAGGGCGTGAGTTGGGGTGGGCATTCTATGTTTTTGTTCTATGTTTTATATTTCTATGTGTTTGGCCAGTGTGGTTCTCAATCAGAGGCAGCTGTCTATCGTTGTCTCTGATTGAGAACCATACTTAGGTAGCCTCATCCCACCTTTGTTTTGTGGGTTGTTGTTTCCTGTTGTGTGTCTGCACCAGCCAGAACTGTTATTTTTGTTATTTCAGTGTTCATTTAATAAATATGGACACGTACCACGCTGCACCTTGGTCCTCTCCTTCCAACAGCCGTTACATCCTCATTATTTTGTTTAATGATTTTGAATTTGACCATCGTTATTTCTATATAGCCTACACTTTCTCGAACATGTAACGCAAGTAAGATGGTTGAAGTTTCTTGACAATGATCAAGAGCAGCTGCTTTCCGATTTGACAGATCGCCGGATAATGCTTGATCTGATTGAATCTAGGCCTTACACTCATTCCGTCTGTTTAGTTGTACGATTACTGTCAGTTAAGAAAATTGTGTCTCTCTCTTTTAGATCTGCCACCCCCAGCAGTTCAGCTGCAGTCACAGCAGTCCTCTGCTGTGGTATTTAATTTACCGACTGCACCAGATCCTACTACACTGGCTGTGAAGGGAGAACATTTTGAGGATTCCCAGATTGATACAGGTAATTCAGAATTATATTACATACGCAAACGCTCACTCACTCACACCAACAAACATGTTGTTGAACTGTATATTTACTGTAACTTTGTGCATCTCTCCTTCAGATCTGCCATGCACTCCACCACTGCCCGACAGCCTCACCCAGAAGTGCATACACTGGGCCTATCAAGACTGACAAAGCAGAGATGGGTGGCTGACAAGGAAAATGAAACACAACATACACACACACTCTCTCTCTGTCACACACATTCACACACATTATCCCCAATGTATACACTGACTCGGTGAGCGAGTTTATTAGCAAGTGCATCAGTGACGTTATACCCACTGTGACTATTAAAACCTTCCCTAACCAGAAATCGTGGAATGATGGCAGCATTCGCGCAAAACTGAAAGTGCGAACCACCGCTTTTAATCACGGCAAGGCGACTGGAAACATGACCAGATACAGTGTAGCTATTCCCTCCGCAAGGCAATCAAACAAGCAAAGCGTCAGTATAGAGACAACGTGGAGTCGCAATTCAACGGCTCAAACACGAGACGTATGTGGCAAGGTCTACAGACAATCACGGATTACAAAAAGAAAACCAGCCACGTCACGGACACCGATGTCTTGCTCCCAGACAAACTAAACATCTTCTTTGCCCGCTTTGCCACAAAGCTATTCATAACACCACACTAAATTCATGACTCTGTATGAAGTATATCTGTAGGCATGTAGTGTGCTAATAGACACACACACGCTAGAGCCTGACTTGTGTAGTCCAGGGATATGTCTGCTGCTCTAAACTATACGTATATAAACTCAGCAAAAAAATAAACGTCCTCTCACTGTCAATTGCGTTTATTTTCAGCAAACTTAACATGTGTAAATATTTGTATGAATATAACAAGATTCAACAACTGAGACATAAACTGAACAAGTTCCACAGACATGTGACTAACAGAAATGGAATAATGTGTCCCTGAACAAAGTAGGGGTCAAAATCAAAAGTAACAGTCAGTATCTGGTGTGGCCACCAGCTGCATTAAGTACTGCAGTGCATCTCCTCCTCATGGACTGCACCAGATTTGCCAGTTCTTGCTGTGAGATGTTACCCCACTGTTCCACCAAGGCACCTGCAAGTTCCCAGACATTTCTGTGGGGAATGGCCCTAGCCCTCACCCTCTGATCCAACAGGTCCCAGACGTGCTCAATGGGATTGAGATCCGGGCTCTTATCTGGCCATGGCAGAACACTCACATTCCTGTCTTGCAGGAAATCACGCACAGAACGAGCAGAATGGCTGGTGGCATTGTCATGCTGGAGGGTCATGTCAGGATGAGCCTGCAGGAAGGGTACCACATAAGGGAGGAGGATGTCTTCCCTGCAATGCACAGCGTTGAGATTGCCTGCAATGACAACAAGCTCAGTCCGATTATGCTGTGACACACAGCCCCAGACCATGACGGACCTTCCACCTCCAAGTCGATCCCGCTCCAGAGTACAGGCCTCGGTGTAACGCTCATTCATTCGACGATAAATGCGAATCCGACCATCACCCCTGGTGAGACAAAACCGCAACTCATCAGTGAAGAGCACTTTTTGCCAGTCCTGTCCGGTCCAGCGACGGTGGGTTTGTGCCCATAGGCGACGTTGTTGCCGGTGATGTCTGGTGAGGACCTGCCTTACAACATGCCTACAAGCCCTCAGTCCAGTCTCTCTCATCCTATTGCGGACAGTCTGAGCACTGATGGAGGGATTATGCGTTCCTGGTGTAACTCGGGCAGTTGTTGTTGCCATCCTGTACCTGTCCCGCAGGTGTGATGTTCGGATGTACCGATTCTGTGCAGGTGTTGTTACTCATGGTCTGCCACTGCGAAGACGATCAGCTGTTCGTCCTGTCTCCCTGTAGCGTTGTCTTAGGTGTCTCACAGTACGGACATTGCAATTTATTGCCCTGGCCACACCTTATGCCTCCTTTCAGCCTTAATTGCCTACCGTCTGTAAGCTGTTAGTGTCTTAACGACCGTTCCACAGGTGCATGTTCATTAATTGTTTATGGTTCATTGAACAATCATGGAAAACAGTGTTAAAACCCTTTTCCAATGAAGATCTGTGAAGTTATTTGGATTTTTACAAATTATCTTTGAAAGACAGGGTCCTGAAGTGACATTTCTCTTTTTGCTGTGTTTATAATAATCCATTTACAGTAACATTTAATGCTATTATCAGAGCTGATTACACAATATCACAATGTTTTTTGAGCATGTTCTATGTATACTGGGGCAATTTGTCACATGTGAAGATTTGCCCCAAGGTCATTGAGACAACTTGCCCCAAACTGACATGTGTGCTAATGTTGGCTGGCAACAAGGTTAGCTCAACATAGAACTGCAGCTAAAGTATCAAAAGATACGTTATTGTCTCCTCTACTCAGTGCAAAATTATAATTTTGAATGTTCATACCTAACAAAGTTTAATTGAATAAAATGTAAAGTGCCAATTTTTTACTTTTAAAGGGGAAAAATAAGAAATGTATGCTCACCTCAGATTAGAGTGACCTTGACCACATGTGAACAGGAAGTTGACCATAAGACATGTAGTCCCACAAAGTAGATATTTGATTTTTGAGATAGCGCCTCTAGTGTTGGAGGTATGAAAGGTTTGACAACTTACCCGTGTGACAACTTACCTCGCTTTCCCCTACCAATTTGTTTTTCTCTGTCGCCCGTGTATTTCAACAATAAATCATTCGATTTTTCTGTTGTGTTAACTGTGGGATTGATTGATTTCCACGTTTTTAGCATACATTTTTCCAAGATGAGTGATAAGAAGAGAATAAAAAGTCCAGCCTTTTGGGTATCTCACTACATCCCCATATGCCATGTCTTGAAATATGCAGACAGACGGATTAAAACTACGTTTACATTGTAATACTTCTGACGGCCAACTTTATAGCCCTGCCCATAACTTTTGGATTTTATAACATTCCCAGCAAGCACTGATGATTGAGTCATTATTAGTTTTACACTTAAGACATGCCTCTGCCGTTGTGCTGTATAATTTATGAATTTTGTCTCTTAAATTGCATGTATTTGAAAATATCTACAATGGTCAGTCCAAAATTGCTTTTTAAATCTGTCATGGAAATAAATGTATTTCTTGTTACCAAGTCATTTAAAGTTTCTATGCCTTTAGTTTTCCAGGGCTTCCACCATTTTAATGTAGTCAACTGGTTGGGACTTCCAACTTCATTGGCTGATCTCTCCTGATGACCCTTTTGGGGTCATGTCCAACCGGGTCATCAGGAGGAATCAGCCAATCGTGAAGAGGAAAATGTACTACTTCAAAATGGAGATTGCCTCAATGGTGCTGCCCATGCTGTCACAGACACTTTAATGGTACAGATACAAAGATGAGTGTTCAATCTATCTCTAAGGAAATTGTATAACTTCCCGCAAATGTATAAGCCCTGTATGAAATGTCTCAAACATGTGACGCACCACATTGCCAGGAATTAAGACACACACAAAGTAAGCCTTTAGAATAGAATTGAGGTTGGACGTATAGATGTTAGTCATACATTCACACCTCAGAGCATGTGCTTCCTCACCGGTATGCCCATGCATGCTCTCTCTCACACACAAACAAATAAACAGTCTTGCGCATCAGCTATAAGCCCTTTGTGACTACTGCCTTCACAATGTATAGTATACAATCACAGATCAGACTGCTACAGTTACCTAATTTATACATTAACCAAACACAATTGTATGAAAAGAGAAAATGTTTATTGAGAATTCTGAATCCTGGTTACTCTTCCACGGTTGCAAAAAAACACAGACATACAGTACCAGTCAAAAGTTTGGACACACCTACTCATTCAAGAGTTTTCTTTATTTTTTTACTATTTTCTGCATTGTACAATAACAGTGAAGACATCAAAATTGTGAAATAACACATATGGAATTATGTAGTAACCAAAAAAGTGTTAAACAAATGAAAATATATTTGAGATTCTTCAAAGTATTCACCCTTTGCCTTGATGACAGCGTTAAACACGCTTGGCATTCTCTCAACCAGCATCATGAAGTAGTCACCTGGAATGCATTTCAATTTACAGGTGTGCCTTGTTAAAAGTTAATTTGTGGAATTTCTTTCTTTCTTAAAGCGTTTGAGGCAATCAGTTGTGTTGTGACACGGTAGGGTTGGTATACAGGAGATAGCCCTATTTGGTAAAAGACCAAGTCCATATTATGGCAAGAACAGCTCAAATAAGCAAAAAGAAACAACAGTCCATCATTACTTTAAGACATGAAGGTCAGTCAATAGAGAACATTTGAAGAAGTTTGAAAGTTTCTCCAAGTGCAGTCGTAAAAACCATGAGCGCTATGATGAAACTGACTCTCATGAGGACCACAGGAAAGGAAGACCCAGTTACCTCTCCTGCAGAGGATACGTTCATTAGTTACCAGCCTCAGAAATCGGCAATTAACTGCACCTCAGTTTGCAGCCCAAATAAATGCTTCACAGAGTTAGAGTAACGGACACATCTCAACATCAACTGTTCAGAGGAGACTGCGTGAATCAGGCCATGGTCGAATTGCTGCAAAGAAACCACTACTAAAGGACACCAATAATAAGAGACTTCCTTGGGCCAAGAAACACGAGCAATGGACATTAGACTGGGAGAAATCTGTCCTTTGGTCTGAGGAGTCCAAATGTAAGATTTTTGGTTCCAACCGCTGCGTCTTTGTGAGAGAACGCCAAGTGAACGGATAATCTCCGCATGTGTGGTTCCCACCGTGAAGGAGGTGTGATGGTGTATTGCTGGTGACACTGTCTGTGATTATTTTTTTAAAATTCAAGGCACATTTAACCAGCATGGCTACCACAGCATTCTGCAGCGATACGCCATCCCATCTGGTTTGCACTTATTGGGATTATCATGTTTTTCAACAGGACAATGACCCAAAACACACCTCCAGGTTGTGTAAGGGCTATTTGACCAAGGAGAGTGATGGAGTGCTGCATCAGATGACCTGGCCTCAACCCAATTGAGATGGTTTGGGACAAGTTGTACTGCAGAGTGAAGGAAGAGCAGCCAACAAGTGTTGTGGGAAGCCCTTTTTTATTTAACCTTTATTTAACTAGGCAAGTTGGTTAAGAACAAATTCTTATTTACAATAACAGCCTACCCCGGCCAAACCCTAAGATGGACAACACTGGGCCAATTGTGCGCTGCCCTACAGCCGGGATTCGAACCAGGGTCTGTAGTGACGCCTCTAGCACGGAGATGCAGTGCCTTAGACCGCTGCGCCGCTCGGGAGTCCTTCAAGACTGTTGAAAAAGCATTCCAGGTGACTACCTCATGAAGCTGGTTTAGAGAATGCCAAGTGTGCAAAGCTGTCATCAAGGCAAAGGACAGCTACTTAAAATAATCTAAAATCTATTTTGATTTGTTTCAATTTCTTGGTTACTACATGATTCCATGTGTTACTTCATAGTTTTGATGTCTTCACTATTATTTTACAATGTAGAAAATAGTAAAAACAAAGAAAAACCCTTGAATGAGTAGGTGTGTCCAAACTTTTGACTGGTACTGTACATTCATTCTAATCTTGACAAATCCATCCTTACTGTTCTGAAATCAAATCATATATCAAGCATTCTACCTTTTGCCACAAGGACTCAAACGCACATGTGCAGTAAGGTGATGAAACCCCTACTACATCACAAACAAAAAACTTCTCCCAAATAGAAGCAGATTTTCTGTCGCTATATTTTACATAAATATTTATACTATAATGTGTGGAGGGTCACCAGTCAAGCCAGTGCAGTTGTGGAGAGAGATGTGTCCTGTTGTAGTGATACTAGCCCAGCAACATGTGACAGAGCTGACATTCTCACCATGCAGTACCAGAACAAACAGGACTGTTGTTTTGGGTGACGCACACAGAGACAGTAGGTGGATTGGTATGTCTTTTCTGGGTCCTTCTAGAACATTTAATTCATTTCAGGTTTATTCGTGTCTATCCTACGTCACACATATACAAATTCAAAGCTATAATGTGTCCTAGACTCGCACTTCCTGTAAACCACAAATCACAGCGCGCATCTCTCTGTTTAAGGCAAATTTGACAGAACACTATTGTGAATGACTGCCTTGACACACTGGCCTCAGGGAGTGTCACACAATAAAAGAGTGATACAAGCCTGAGTGTGTGCCTTGGTAAAACAATGGTTTACAGAAGCAGGTGAGATGGCAACACCCTTAGTGACAGATCGTGTCCTTATCATCAACCAAGCAGTCTCTGTGAGAGCCAGCCAGTGTACATGTGTATGGGGGTAGAGTAGGGATTGCTATTCAACCAGTGGTGACGTTCTACCACGACCCTTTACCAAACCGTGCCAAAGACAGGACAGAAAAAAAACAGAACATGGCGAGAGTTCATCAGGGCAAAATGGGGTAATTTCACAAAAGGAAACAGTAGCGTCAAATCCAATAACATCCATGGACTTTCTTTCCCTCCCCCTTTTCTGTTTTGGCACTGGTGAGTTTGGTAACAGACACATGTAATTCTAAGTGTGTGTGTGTGTGTGTGTGTGAGGGTTTGGGATAGAACCTGTGCGTTTGTCTCGCTCACATTACATTTTTTACACATTGTTCTCAAACGTCCTAACCTAAACCAAATAATAAAGTCTGCAGGACGGGGAGGAGGCATCTGTATGGAGCTTGGTGCAGCTGACCCATCCCCTCATAATCCTCATCTTCTCTCCCTTCTCTTTCTCTCTGGGCTTTAGCGGATGGCTTTGACAGGGCTCTTGAAGCTGGAGGCTGCTTGCAGCTGGAGCTGGTAGGCCATGGGGTGAATCTTGAATCCATAAAGCCTGTTGTGAGGACATGAGAATTCATTAGATCTTGATGAGCGTGTGATAGGGGTCTATGAAGAGATTCTATTATGGTAGCACTTATTTTACATGACTGTTTCCTATGGTATGTACCTGATATTTATTAGGAAATTGATCTAGGACTTGCTTTCAGTGAGTTACGTGGGAATGACATGAAAAGGCACAACCCTATTTTAGGGTGACACAGTTGTACTTGACCTTGGCACAAACTGGTTGGCAGGCCTCTTGGGCCTGTACTCAGGGTGCACCATGAAGAGCATGTGTGGGAATCCAGTGCCGAAGTAGGCCCCGTCCGTGTGGTGGTGCCGGGAGGACTTGGGCGTGTACACGTCCATACACTTAGGGCAGTACAGCTTCACCATAGCCTCGCCTGGGATATCTGACAGACCTAGGGAGGGATAGGGGGAGAGTTTAGAGACGTTACTGGTCTGAAGTTATTATGAAATGCTCGAGGACACACTACTGTATTCATCCAGGTGTCTTTTGGAAACAAGATTAGATTTGACACGGATCGTAATACATTCAAATATTACACAGAGGATTCAACGATACAGTACACGGAGGATCTGCGTAGCATAGTTTGGGTTCGGAAAGCAATGTGGCTGGATACCCAGAATTGTTTCTGTCTTTGGCACACGAATATTCAAAGCCAAGATACAAATGTTGCTCTTTGAGGTTAATCAAAACAACCCTTAAGTCTTATACGGTCAATTACTTGTCCCCACACTAGGCGTGGGTGGTAATGGTTGAAACAAGACAGACACACACTCACCAATGGGCAACATGGGCTGGTTCTCACAATAGACGCGGGGGCAGTAGCCAAAGTCCCCCTGTTGATACTTCTCTAACTGAGAAAGAGAGATAGAGATCAATTTGAAAAACATTTCAAAAGAAATGCTGCATACATGTGATATGCAGCCTCTCAACAAACATTGTAAACAGAGAAAGGTAGTCGCTGTACCATCTGAGCGATGCCCCTGTTGGTGAGGATGTATCGTGCGTGGATCAGCCCGTAAAGCATCTCCGCTGCCTGCTCTATGAGGTCACTCTGGTTGGGGTTGTCCTCCAGCTCCTCATCTGTGGAACATAGGAGGGAAGAGCTTATAAGAGAGGGGAAGAGGCCACTCATATGTTCTGATTTAAAGATTACTCACAAAAGCATAATTGTGTACATAACTGTGACGTCTTTACACATGCTAAAGATATCGGCATCTAATACAGCAACCCAAAAATATTGAATTGGGTGTTTTAGTGCTGGGCTAGAACAAACACTTGCCACACTATAACTCAGGATCAGGGTTAGTGACCACTGAGGCAATTTAGTGTGCGTACATAACTTTAACACTGAGGTGATGCAACAATAATATTTGTATTCTGATCTAAATTGTGTGGGATGTTCTGTACTTCCGAGTGCAGTAGAGATGGTTCTGGAGTTGGGCTGACCTGGTTCTAGGTCCAGGATCATGTCCAGGGCCTGGCGATAGTGGGGAACCTGCTCATTGAGCCCAGTCAGGTTGAACTTGTCCTGGATGTAGTCCTCATCCACCTGCCAATGGAGGAGAGGACAGAAGCGGTGACAGAAGTTAGCGACAAATGCCAGACCTATTCATGCATGAAAGTGAGTTTGTGTAGTGAGGGGTGGCTGTGAATAACAGGATTTTACTCGAGCACTACTCAACTCACTACCTGCCTATCAATACCGTGGTTAGCTGATTCAGGTGTGTAGGGCTGAAGCAAAAACCTGCACATCCAGGATAAAGGATTGGCCACCCCTGTCTTAGCTTACATTCACTTTTTGGTCTATGAGTTTGGCTATATTGCCCTGGGTGCTGTTAGATACTGACCTCACAGAAGAACTCGTTTCCCCTCAGTCCACAGAACCAGGAGATCCATGACACTTCCTCTGAACTGCTCATCTCGGGAGACTAAAGGGTAAAGACATTCAACAACAGAGGCATTCAGTCATGTGAAAACGGCGGTTGATAGTTCAGCAACACAAAAATATCATAGGTAGCGAGCTACAATAAAAAAGACAAACATAATTATATCAAAACCATAAGAGCAATTAGCTAGGTAACTAGAAAACGTTAACTGTAGGTTTACCTAGTTAGCTACCGTTACCGCGCAAATGTGTAGTTAACGTTAGTTGACATTGGAAGTGTACGAAATAAGGATATTACCCATGAAAATACCTATGTTACATCAACAATCATAATTAGTAGCGTACCCAAGTTTGCTAAATGACCAGCTGAAAATGATAGCTAGCTAAGTTACATCCTTAGCTAGCAGCTAACGTTAAAGCCAGGTGGAAATTCAATATGGCGCATCGTCCAAACTGGGCCGCATTACATTTGATCAGTTTTCAGTCGCAAGTCCTCTTAGCTATAGCATATCTCACATTAATACATGTAGTAATTCTGGTAACTTACCCCCTCTTTAATGGGTTTAACGCAAGTAAAATATAAGAAACGTAATATTTAGTGTTGTAAATAAAATGGACACCACCTCCCAGTAAACCGCTGCAGTAGGTGTTTTCGTTGTAGGCAAATTGATGACGTACAAATTCAGAGACTATGGGTACTGTAGTTTTGAAGTCCTTCAACAACAATATTAAGAGAAAGGCCGAAAAACAGAGGTTTTATTGCGTTATGATTTTAATATATTGTCCAGTATAAAATGTAGGATGAGAACAGAATCTTCTTCTCTGGTAAATCACCAGTGAGGGCAGTCCAGAGCAGATAGATACGATTTGATTTGAATATCGAATGTATTTGTCACATGCTCCGAATACAACTTACTCACAAGCCCTTAACCAACAATGCAGTTTTAAAAAAATACCTCCAAAAAAATTAAGAGATAAGAATAACAAATTCCTCATCTGCTTGTAATGACTTTTTACAGATTATATGCCTTCTGCGGACACTGGAAGAATACCGTTCCTCATATTTTTGGGTCCTTCATGAATCATGCTGTAACAAAGGTGGCCAAGGTCTGTAGGGGAGGCTTTGGTTTTATATGGCTTGCAGTACCCAGTCAAGGATTTAGGATAACACTAAGACCAATAACCTTCAAAGCTCTAAACGGGAGTGAAAATCTCCCAGCCCTTGTTAAGACTTCTATCCCACATCATCTCAATGCAACCCAGACACTTTAATTAGGCTAAAGACTTTCTAGGTGGGAAGGCCTCGATCCTCCAAACTCTTCGTTAACAACTAAGCGCTCTATCCAGCAAGCACCCATCCATAACTGAGCAGTATTTCCCAATCAAATAAATTGGAATGTCCTATCCTCCATACACCGAACATCAATCTGCAAGACCATGATGTACAGTACCAGTCAAGTTTGGACACACCTACTCATTCAAGGGTTTTTCTTTATTGTTACTATTTTCTACATTGTAGAATAATAGTGGACATCAAAACTATGAAATAACACATATGGAATCATGTCTTCAAAGCAACCACCCTTTGCCTTGATGACAACTTTGCACACGCTTGGCATTCTCTCAACCAGCTAAAAGGAGTACCCACATATGCGGAGCACTTGTTGGCTGCTTTTCCTTCACTCTGCGGTCCAACTAATCCCAAACCATCTCAATTTCATAGTTTTGACATCTTCACTATTATTCTACAATGTTGAAAATAGTAAATATAAAGAAAAACCCTTGAATGAGTAGTGTGTGTCCAAACTTTTGACTGGTACTGTACATGCATATCAGTGCAGAGAACCACCTACCATTGCCCAGGTGCTGAAATTAATATAGATTTAATTTGTGTCAACTTCTTCACATGGCAGCAATTCATAATAAACTCAGACAAAACCAGATTTTCCATTAAAACAAAAGTTTATTCTCTGTAATTTTATTATAATAAGACACTTCTCTGCTTGTACATTGCTCCCTTGAACTTAAAAAATGGCAACATTTGTTTGTGGGAATGTAAGTTGGGGTAGACAAAAACGTTGATATATACACATGTATATATATTGGTATGTTACGGTTCCATTAATAAACCATAAATTATAGAACAGCTTTAACCACTCCAGGTACCTTGGTAATGCTGTAAATATAGTACAATCTTTGAGGTTTTCAAGAATACACTATTGTTTTCTTTAAAACATGGATACATACAATATGAGCACATCAATAGTAAGAGTTAAGGAAGGATGCAGGGCTCATGAGCCTGTGTTAAGTGTATGGCTACCAATGTTTTTTTTTTTTTCACAGGCAAGGCAAGCTGCACCCATGGATGTGGTAATGCTTAGTAGAAGTCAGTGGAAAATAAAATGTACCCACTTCATTTTTTGCCTGCCTTGGTGTATGTCAAAAATGGCATTATACCCAAGTAACTGATTATGTACTTAATTTGGATAAACATATACTTGAATGTATATACATAAAATGTATAAGAAAGAACTGTAGAATTGTCTTAATATAGTTCTTAAAACTAAGTGTGGGCAAACAAGGCAAAAGTGTTTGCCATCCACATGACCTCCCCCCCAAAAAGTTATTATATAGACACCAGAAAATGCATGCACACACAAATGCACTCAAATGCCCTACTCAAAACATCCCAAAGCTAATCTTAAAATGGTGGCTGTCAGTAAACAAACAAACCCCAACTTACAAGCAGTGAAAAATGTATGCAGATAAATAAAATAAAAAGTCATAATTTTATCCATTTTTTACTTGGATGCTGCACCCCGCCCCCATCAAATTTTCAAAACAAGCTGTAAGCCATTTTGTGAATCTGTCAGTCTACATCAAAAGTTCTAAACCCATGTATTCCCTGTAACACTCTTAGAGAATAGTATTATACCTTGCAAATGTATTTGGACACTTGGGAAATCAGTGGTGTGACAACACATCACCCTGGCCCTTTTCCACCATAGTCCAAGATTCAGTTCAATTGAGCTATATAGTTGCCACCGAGGTTTTGGAAAGGTTGTCTTGAAATAATGTACACTTTGAAAATACTTCCTCTATGGAGCTCTTGCCAGCCCGACTTTTGTTACAGGGGTCTGTCTCTTCTACAGCACAGTGCAGTTGTATTTGAGTAGAGCGCCTTCCTACATTGAGTAGGACAACATGAATATAGTAGTACAATACTCTGATGGCCAAACTTACCACTCTGGAACCAGAGTACGACACCTGCTGCATAATGTAACAAATCTGTTCAATAAAAATACACCAACCAGTTCTTTATACTATAGGAGTGGACTCATTTATCAATTGAAGAAAATAAAAAAAAATCGAAAAGAAAATAGTCAAACGGTATCTTAAAATAAGAGCATATAACTTTATATTTCTTTCTCGCAACCTGACTTGCATTTTCATTGAACAAATGTTTCCCTGACCAGAAGTTTCATGTGAAAGTATCTTGAGAAAAGAAATTGCCTCCACAGAAAATGTATTTGTTTTATTTTTTATATAAAGCATTCAAGCTATTAATTCAGTGTTCTTAGGGTAAACAAACTTGATGAACAGGAGAGACTCTTTCTTCAGCAAAACATCCTTTTTTTGCAGTGTATATAAGAGGGCTCACCCAACCCTGTTCCTGGAACACTACTGTCCTGTAGAATTTCACACCAACCCTAATCTAACACACACACACACACGTTTCTCAGAATTAGCTAGTTGATAAACTGAACCAGGTTAGTTACAACTGGGCTTGGAGCGAAAAACTACAGGAGGGTAGCTCTCCAGGAATAAGGTTCGAGACCCCTGGTATAGAACGTCTGCAGCTTGTGAGAAGAGAATGCTACGTTGAGAGAACCTTATATCTAACAGGAACAAAAGAGCAACAGAAAGTAATAAGAGCAGGTCAACAGGAACAAAGTCACCGTCTAGTTCTGAACAAGCAGCAAAGACATTGATATCAGAGACAACAATCAATGTGAGGAGAGTGTGGATGGGTGAGCAGTAGTACTTCAACTGGCCTGTTGTGGCTGTCACAGTAATTAAAGAGATGTACTTGTTCGTTGGGAGATCAAAAACTCAGAGGGAGGTGGGGGGAATTGTATAAAAAGTTATTTTAAAGACCTGCTTTGCAGAATAAAAATACACACCCCTAACTTTTTAAGGGGGGAGGGGGGGGGGGGGGGTTGAAACAAAACGGACAAGAGGCAAAGAGGGGAAACAAAACACAAAGATAATTATTTTGTATAAATCTATGGTACAATTGTTCTCGTTAAAATAAGAACCTGCACCCCCCCACCCCACGTGGGAAAATATAATGCAGATAACTGCCCTACAGAATACCACCCCAGCCCAAAGCGTGGTAGAAATATACACAGGTACATAAATATACAAATCTGCCTTCTCCTGGTTAGCCAATTTATCCAACATGTTTAACATATCATACTGCATACACACAAACTACTGCGCGTGATTGTGTATGTCTGTTATATGTCATATTGTGCTTGTAAATGCAAACACGTGTGTTTTTTTAAAAATGTTTTCCCGTCAAAAGGTGTGTGTTCAAAACGAACAAGTGTGTCTGCTGATCCTAAAACGGGGTGGAATTCTGAAGGGTGGTGGTGGGTACAACTGAAAAGGGGGGAGCAGAGTGACACTTTACAATAACGGACGGTAGATAGTAGATGGATGAAGAGCAAAAGAAGCCTAACGTGAGTGTGTACATTGTCTCCATAACTATGTATTGAACAATAATGTGCTAATATGTTAAGGGACGAGAACAGAGAGGCTGAAGGAACGACAGACAAAGGGATAAATAACAGTGGGGCGGGGTGGATGCATTTGAAATGTTTCCAGATCTTCCACTTCACTTCCTGTTTTTGGGGGAAGGCCAGTTTCCACGGCGCTCGCCGCGTTGGCCCCCTCCATTTCCGGCTCCGCCTCCACTACCACTGGGCGGGCCCCGTGGGCCTCTTCCTTCTCTTCCCTCTCTTCCTCCAGCGTTGACCCTCCTGTTCTGTCGCTCCATCCCGGGACGCTGGCTGGAGAAGCTTCTCTTGTTTGCCGCCTGCTCTTTCGCCGTCATCTCACGCTCTCCGACCCCTCCTCCTCCCCCGCCTCCACCACCTCCTCTTCCGGGTGGGTGATGATGGTGATGGGAGGAATAGGACTTCCCTCCTCCTCCCTCCCTCTCCCGGAACTCGGTGAAGTCACTACTCTCGGAGGCGGTCTCCCACTCCTCATTGGCCTGATCGGAGTTCTGGTTGGAGAAGTCGGGGGATTTGGCACCCCCTGCTGGGTTGTGGTGATGCTGAGAGTGGGCCTGGCCGGAGATGCCCTGGTTGTAGTGGTGGTGGCTGTTTGCGTTAGCACTTACAAGATGGCCACCGGTACTGTTGTTGCTGTTGTTGGTAGCCGTGGTAGTATTGGTGTTAGCATTGGGGGCATCGCCGGTTGTGGGCGCCGCGTTGGGAGTGGCGTCAGTGACATCCTGAACATAACTCTGTCCGGGCGAGGAGGGTCGTCCTCCTCCGATGACCCCGATTCCTCCGTTGATGCGAGCGGCATTCTCTCGCTCCTTCAGCCGCCGGAAGCGCGGTGGCTTATCCTGTTGATGCTGGGAGCGGCCGTGGCGACGGCGTCTCGGAGGGCGCTCAAAGCCATCACGCGGGACGCGAGGGAAGCCACGCCCATCCGGCCCAGAGAGAGGGATTGGAAGGGGCCCGCTGGAGTTGGTAGTGGGGTTAGCCATGGATTGCTGGATTCCAACTCCTCCGTTCTCTGTGGAGCCCTGTGGGGCTGGAGTAGGTGCAGCGGGTATAGACTGCAGAGGGGTTGCTCCTCCCTGATTCTGAGCTTGGCTTCCGTCCGCTGCCTTCTCCTTCTTCTCCCCACTGGTTCCGCGACCCGTGTCTTTGGGTGCGGCCGACTGCATTGGGGCCTGATGCTTGCGGACCGAGGCTAAGGACTTGGAGGCCCAGCCGTGAGGGTCGGCCCGAGATCCTGACCTGTGACCTCCAGCCATTCCTCCTCCACCACCACTTTTATAGATACCTCCTCCCCCACCACCTCCTCCTCCCCCGCCACCTCCTCCCCTTCCCCTCCTGGAAGGCACACCTCTGGGGGTGAACACCCGGGCATGGGAGCCTCTGGGTGGGGCGGAGCCGCTACCGGTAACGTTATCTGTGCCGCTGCCGTTCTTGGTGCTGGACTTGCGGTCTTCTTTGTCCGACTGGGCTAGGTCACTCTCGCTGCCCGTCTCAGACCCCCTCTGCCTCCTCCTCTTTGGGACCTCCTCGTATTCAGAACCCTCGCTGCGGGTCTCGCTCTGATTACGGGCGCGGCCCGGGTTGGCCTGCGACCCCCCTCGGCCGCGCCTTCCCCCCGATGCCTCGTCGTAGCCTCCGCCGGATCGGTAGTCTCGGCTGCTCCTGCTGCCCGCTGCCCTGCCACGGCTAACGCTGCCACCCCCGGCCATGCCCGTGTAGGTGCCTCGGTAACCCCGGCCGCGCCCGTAGAACTCGCCACCTCGCCCGACTCTGCTGCCACGGGCCGAGACGCTGTGGTAGGACGCACCACCGCCCCTCTCGAAGGAACGCTCTCTGTCCCGCCTGTTAGAGGGGTGGCCGGAGTACCCTGATGAGGGGGTGGGGTTGACCCCATTTTTGGGCCCCTTACCCACTCCTCCTCGTTCGTTTGCTGCTCGATCCTTCCCTCCGTTTCTGGGTTTAGGACCGGTCTGAGCCGGCTCTTCTTTACCAGACACTGCAGCGAAGCTCTGTGGGCCGGAGGATCCTTCCTGCTTGACTGATGAATGGCCTCCATCTTGTCTTTCGTCTTTGTCTTTTCCGAAGCCGCCGCTGGTCTTTTCTCCTCCCTCGCCCTCCCCTCCTCCATCTCTCTTCAGCACAGGCCTCTTGATAGGCCCCGCCCTCTTGTTGGTGTTGCCGCCTCCCGATTGGCCACCGGCGGGTTTGTTGTGGTCAGACGCTGTTGGGTGATTGGATGAATCCTCCCCTCCGCGGGAGTTTCCACCCATTGCTCTCCTGTTGTGTGAGGAGGGGACCCCTGTGTTGCTGCTGCCAGGCCTTGGCCCCCACTGGGTCTCAGTCTTGTGTTCCCTCCCGCCTCGCTCCCTCTGGTTGGGCTTGGGGTCACGGTGGTGGTGCTGCTCCTGGCCCTGCCTCTGCTGCTGGGACTGCTGAGATGTCACAGAGGACTGAGAGTGGCTGTGGCCAGAGCCCATCTTATCCTGCTTCATTTCTCTGCTGCTTCCTGCTTCATGTCTCTGCCCGGTTCCTGTGTCGGCCTCGCGCTGAGGTGGGAGGTGATGCAGGACCGCCTTTCCACTGCCGTCCTCCCTGGATGAGGAAGAGGAGGATGAGCAGGAGGAGAGGGACGGCTGTTGGAGCAAGGGCGGGGGGTCACCCTTCTTCGGGGCTTCGCCTCCTCTCTCACCGCGGCCATTCTCGGGCTTGTGGAGATGGAAGTGGGAGGGGGCTTGATGTTGTTGATGACCATGGTGTTGAGGGTGGTGGGAGTTGTTATTCTCCAGGGGGGAGAGGTCAGTGCGCCCGTTGCGGTCGTACTGGGGGCGGGGGCCCCCCCAGATCTGGCCCTGTTGCTGGCCGCCCTTGTGGCTCTGGCCCTCATCCTGGTGGCCGAAGCCTCCACCACTCCCCCTCTGTTGCTGCTGCTGCTGGTGGGGGGCCATGCGGGAGCCCTGGTCGGGGAAGTTGCTGTAGTTGCCCCGGCCTCCCATGTAGGACTGGTGGTGGTGACTGCCTCCTCCCTGGCCCCCCACCTGAGTGCCCACAGGTGGTGGGGTCTGGTTGGAGGAGCCCGAGCCAGAGTTTGGCTGCTGGATGGGGCCTAGCCCTCCCTCTCGCAAACCACGGACTGGAGGGGTGTCACTCCTAAAATAAAGACCAGAGATTTTATAAAAGACACTTATGGAAACCGCATCCTGTACTTACAACACTGACTCATTCAAATATTTATAATCTAATGTGATTTCAACTAATACATATTTTCCTATTCAATCAGTATTGTATGATCTGACAATTAAAGGGATACTTCAGGATTTGGGCAACTTTATCTTTATCTACTTCCCTAGAGTCAGATGAACTCGTGGATACATTTTTTATTTCTCTGTCCAGTATTAATTTAGAGGTAGTTTCGCAAGCCAATGCTAACAAGCGTTAGCACAATGACTGGAAGTCTAACGCTAGTTCGCAATTGCGCTAGAGCTAGCTAGCAACTTCCTATAAAAAGTAGGCAAAGAAATGGTTTCCACACGTAAATCTGACTTTGGGGAAGTAGATTAGTAGTATCCCTTTAAATGATTGACATTTGACCCCCCCCCGTCTTACCTAGTCCCATTGCCACTGACATTGTCCTCTTCCAGAGCCTGCTTCTGTCTCAGAGGGGAACTCAGTCCCCTGCCTTCGCTGACCGCAGGGAACACCTCCGGCCCCCAGGCCAGTTTGGGGTCCATAGGGGGCGTCCCCCGGTGGGGGTGTCCCGGGTGCTGCTGCCTGTCGAAGTTCTCCGAACCAGAGCCCCCCGAATCGGAGCGCTCTCGTCCCATCATCCCTGCAACAGAGATGTGTCACGTTAGAAAAGTCACACAATTATTCAAATTTTGTCTGACAACCTGGTGCTATTTCTTATAGCATTTTAACTTTATTGCATTACCATAATCTCTACGGGCTAAATCCTACATTTAATTCTGGTTTGCACAAATCTCCCATTGACCTCAATAGAGGATTTACAATGTTTTGTTTCTTCACAAAACTAAGTTCCATGCAAATTCAGATTCAGCTCTATGACAATATGCCTACTCCTTAACCACACTACCTGCGTGTTGCATGTTGGGCGGATAGTAGTCCATGGGTCCTGGAGGGCGACCCTGCATGCCCCCCTGCATCATCCGGGGGTCCATGTAGGGCATCATCATCCAGCGGGGGTCAAAGTTCATGGGCAGGGGGCCGCGGCCCATGGAGCCCTGCGGAGGGTACTGCAGGGGCCCAGACTGCTGCTGCTTGGGACCCTGGGTCTGAGGGGTGGCACCTGGGCCCTGCTGCTGAGGTGACTGCTGAGGCGGGAGCTGCTGCTGACTCTGTTGGGCTGCTTGGCTGTGCTGCTGCTGCCACTGCTGCTGCTGCTTCATCAGCTGCTCCTGAAGACACCAAGTGGGCGAGATATTATAATAATAAATAAATAAGCCATTTAGGAGACCCTTTATCCAAAGCGGCTTAGTCACGCGGGTAGGGCTGGGAGATATATCAAGTTAATTCGATTAATTAGAATGTTTGTTTTAGCGCAAAAAATTCCAAATGCATGCATCGGGAGAATCAAATTATTTAGTTTTTCCGATTTTATGCGCGTTTATGTCCGCTTGTTCTTATCTTATCTTTTTGGTCTGGTCTCCTTCGCTTCTTTTGTGCTGAGTGCACCTTCCCACTCAAACACATACACCAAGCCCCTCCCCCTGCCACTCGCAACAACAAAGATGAAAGATCACTTCTTCCTCTCTGACAACAAGCAGTTTCAACTCACTATTTTGCATTTGCGGTTTGGTCCAACAGAATCGGTCATACTCTATGTACACTGAAACACATGGAGAAATGTTACTGTAATAGAGGAAAACGTAACCTTATGTCTCAACTCCAATAAATGACAAAGAGCAGACCCTACAAAGAGCAGGGCCTCCCGAGTGGCGCAGCGGTCTAAGGCACTGCATCACAGTGCTAGCGGCGTCACTACAGATCTTGGTTCGATAAAGGGGCTGTGTCGCAGCCAGCCGCGACCAGGAGACCCATGAAGCGGCACACAATTGGCCCAGCGTCGCCCGGATTAGGGGGGCGTTTGGCTGCCGGGATGTCCTTGTCCCATCGCGCTCTAGCGCCACGTGTCGGGCCGAGCGCATGCACAATGACACTGTAGCCAAGTGTACAATGTTTCCTCTGACACACTGGTGCGGCTGGCGTCCGGGTTAAGCGAGCATTGTGTCAAGAAGCAGTGCGGCTTGGCGGGGTCGTGTTTAGGAGGACGCATGGCTCTGAAGCTTCGAGTCCGTACGGGAGTTGCAGTGAAGGGACAAGACTAACTACCAATTGGATATCATGAAATTGGGGAGAAAAACCGGCAAAACTTTTTTTTAATACAAATTTTAATAAAATTACAAAAAATAACTGAAATATCACATATACATAAGTATTCAGACCCTTTGCTATGAGACTCGAAATTGAGCTCAGGTGCATCCTGTTTCCATTGATCATCCTTGAGATGTTTCTACAACTTGATTGGAGTCCACCTGTGGTAAATTCAATTGATTGGACATGATTTGGAAAGGCACACACCTGTCTATATAAAGTCCCACAGTTGGCAGTGCAAGTCAGAGCAAAAACCAAGCCATGAGGTCGAAGGAATTGTCGGTAGAGCTCCGAGACAGGATTGTGTCGAGGCACAGATCTGGGGAAGGGAACAAAACAATGTCTGCAGCATTGAAGGTCCCCAAGAACACAGTGGACTCCATCATTCTTAAATGGAAGAAGTTTGGAACCACCAAGACTAACTAGATTTGGCCACCCGGCCAAACTGAGCAATCGGGGGAGAAGGGCCTTGGTCAGGGAGGAGACCAAGAACCTGATGGTTACTCTGACAGAGCTCTAGAGTTCCTCTGTGGAGACTAGAGAACCTACCAGAAGAACAACAATCTCTGCAGCACTCCACCAATCAGGGATTCACAGTAGAGATGCCAGACAGAAGCCACTCCTCAGTAAGAAGAACATGACAGCCCACTTGGAGTTTGCCAAAACATTTACATTTACATTTAAGTCATTTAGCAGACGCTCTTATCCAGAGCGACTTACAAGTTGGTGCATTCACCTTATGATGTCCAGTGGAACAACCACTTTACAATAGTGCATCTAACTCTAAGGGGGGGGGGGGGTTAGAAGGATTACTTTATCCTATCCTAGGTATTCCTTAAAGAGGTGGGGTTTCAGGTGTCTCCGGAAGGTGGTGATTGATTCCGCTGACCTGGCGTCGTGGGGGAGTTTGTTCCACCATTGGGGTGCCAGAGCAGCGAACAGTTTTGACTGGGCTGAGCGGGAGCTGTACTTCCTCAGAGGTAGGGAGGCGAGCAGGCCAGAGGTGGATGAACGCAGTGCCCTTGTTTGGGTGTAGGGCCTGATCAGAGCCTGAAGGTACGGAGGTGCCGTTCCCCTCACAGCTCCGTAGGCAAGCACCATGGTCTTGTAGCGGATGCGAGCTTCAACTGGAAGCCAGTGGAGAGAGCGGAGGAGCGGGGTGACGTGAGAGAACTTGGGAAGGTTGAACACCAGACGGGCTGCGGCGTTCTGGATGAGTTGTAGGGGTTTAATCGCACAGGCAGGGAGCCCAGCCAACAGCGAGTTGCAGTAATCCAGACGGGAGATGACAAGTGCCTGGATTAGGACCTGCGCCGCTTCCTGTGTGAGGCAGGGTCGTACTCTGCGAATGTTGTAGAGCATGAACCTACAGGAACGGGTCACCCGTTCCTGTAGGCACCTAAAGGACTCAAGATTTCTCTGGTCTGATGAAACCAAGATTTAACTGAATGCCAAGTGTCACGTCTGGCGTAAACGAGGCCCCGCTCATCACCTGGCCAATACCATCCATACGGTGAAGCATGGTGGTGGCAGCATCATGCTGTGGGGATGTTTTTCTGCGGCAGGGACTGGGAGACCAGTCAGGATCGAGGCAAAGATGAACGGAGCAAAGTACAGAGAGATCCTTGATGAAAACCTGCTCCAGAGCACTCAGGACCTCAGACTGGGGTGAAGGTTCACCTTCCAACAGGACAACGACACTAAGTACACAGTTAAGAGAAAGCAGGAGTGGCTTCAGGAAAAGTCTCAATGTCCTTGAGTGGCCCAGCCAGAGCACGGAATTGAACCCAATCGAACATCTCTGGAGAGACGTGAAAATAGCTGTGCAGCGACGCTCCACATCCAATCTGACAGAGCTTGAGAGGATCTGCAGAGAATGGGAGAAACTCCCCAAATGCAGGTGTGCCAAGCTTGTAGCGTCATACCCAAAAAGACTCGAGGCTGTAATCGCTGCCAAAGGTACCTCAACAAAGTACTGAGTCTGAATACTTATGTAAATGTCATGTTTTATATATTTAAAAAAAAAATAAAAATTACACAAAAATAATGTTTTGGTCTACTCTATGAGGTAGAGAGTGTAGATTGATGATGGGGGGGAAAAACTATTACAGCCTTATTCTAAAATGGATTCAATGTAACAATGTGGAAAAAGTCAAGGGGTCTGAATACTTTCCGAATGCACTGTATATTGCTATTCATTATAATTATAAAGGAAAAAACAAACAAACGTGTTATATCAGCACTCCTACTCAGACTGAATTCGAACACAGATTATTTATAGCGTTTGTTGTATTGGGACTGCAGTCATAAAATGGAGCCACAAAAAGGTAGTGGTAAATTCCTCAAACTGGCACGTTGGGAAGGATAAGCCAATCTGAAATGCAGCGTCAGACAGAACAACTACTCTGGTCCCACATTGATTTGGTTTGTATTGATCGGGGGTTCTTTTCTGGGACAGTGAATGGAGCGGTTTGCTTGCTTTGTAGAATGGAACTTCAATTTTGGATGTGAAAGGGACAATAGACACCCCAAATACATCGATTTGACTGGGCTTCATCCCCCACGTGTATGTCTCGGCTCTTGTCTACGTCACATCAGTTTTAACAGATTTTATTTTATTAGGATTTCTTAGTCCAAATAGTCCTCATCTTCGATGAGTCCTTAAACTTTAAAATACAATTTACAAAACAGACATAATACACTGACATATTGACATGTAAAGAAAAAGCATATTTACAAAAGTAAATAAAACATTTAGTAATTTTGCTGCACTGAAATCTAGAAATAATTTCCTATGTACTCCCATATTTGTTTACTCACAATACCCTCTAATATCTTACTGAGTGAAGGGAGTAGGTAGACTGATTGGTCGACTATTGGCAGGCGTAAAGGGTTCGTTGTCTTTCGGGATTGGACACATCTTAGCATGCTTCCATACATTTGGAAATTGACCCTTTTCCAGTGACCAATTAAATATGTATTTCAGTCGAGCTGCAATCTGTGGAGCAGCATAGCGAACCAAATGTAGTCCTTAAGATCATTACCCATAAATGTACATTTGGTAATGACTTCAATAGGTTATTAGACTGACCTGTTGCTGCCTCTGAAAGCGGGGAGGCAGGGACTTCTGGTACTTGGAGAAGCCCTGTCCGGGGAGGGCACTGGCTTGGCGACCTGCTCCTCCTCCCATGCCCTCTACCTTCATTGGGTCTACCACTCCTCCACCACCACCTCCTCCGCTGCGGACGTGAGCACTACCTAGGATCTCCTCCTTCCCTTCCCCAGGCACCAGGACCTCCAGAGGGGGCTGCTGCAGCTGGGGAGTGGGGGGCTGGGGATACACCTGGGCATCTGGATGGAGGAAGGGGAGAGAATACAGCAATGATATACCACTGGTTGTTGGAAGAGGTAAGCAGATGTGAACGAGCACAAGTAACATGCTATCAAATTTGAAGGAAGGTCAACAGAGGTACTATTGTGAATTTAAGATGTTGATAAATCAACAACTTCAAAGATACACAACTGTTTGGCGAAATCCATATTAGCCGTTTGTCTATGGCCCAAACAGACTTTTCTTTAGAGATATCCATGTCAAACGGCTAAGCAAGTTGAACTATGTAGACAACACCAGATTGCCGAGTCAAAACTATGGCTGTTACGGTGACCGTATCACAACCACGAGTCATGACCACAGTCATATGCCACGTGACCGTTTAGTCACAGTAAATAGGCTTCTTCAAAACTGCCCTCTGATGTCGATGATAGTCATTAGTAGCCTACCAAATTTGCAAACCACCAGTTGCTAATGGCCTGGTACTCAGCGCTCTATTGTCCCTCTAGTCACACTGACATCAATGCAAATGCCTTTGAAAATAAAATCAAACACTTTTTGCCGGAAGAAATGGCAGCAGTTTTAAGGGCGCATAACCAATTGTGCTATTATGCTTTTTTCCCTCTTTGCGTTATTTGTAACTTAATTTGAACATAATGTTTCTGCCACCGTATCTTAAGGCAAAAAAGAGCTTCTGGATATCAGGACAGCGATCACTCACCTCGGGTTGAAGAAAACAATCTTTGTCTAACAAGCAGGACGCATAGGCTGTACTTCAGAAACCCGACAAGGCCGACATTATTGGCAAGAGAAAGAGACGCAGGTACAGAGGACACAGAGCAGGGTGCCTCGTAAGGATCCGGAAAAGGCGAGTGGGAAAGCTGCCTTTACTGTCAGTATTACTTGCCAACGTACAATCATTGGACAATAAATTAGACGAGGTATGATCACGAATATCCTACCAACGGGACATCAAAAACTGTAACATCTTATGTTTCACGGAATCGAGTCTGAATGATGACATGGATATTCAGCTAGCAGGATACACGCTGCACCAGCTAGATAGAACAGCACACTGCAGTAAGACGGGGGGGGCGGTCTGTGCATATTTGTAAATAACATCTGGTGCACGAAATCGAAGGAAGTCTCAAGATTTTGCTTGCCTGAAGTAGAGTATATTGTGATAAATTGCAGGCCACACTACTTGCCTAGAGAGTTTTCAGCTATGCTATGCTTTTCGTGGCTGTTTATTTACCACCACAGACAGATGCTGGCACTCAGTCAGCTGTATGAGGAAATAAGCAAACAGGAAACCGCTCACCCAGAGGCGGCGCTCCTAGTGGCAAGGGACTTTAATGCAGGGAAACTTAAATCAGTTTTAACCAATTTCTATCAACATGCTAAATGCTCAACCAGAGTGAAAACAAATTCTAGATCACCTGTACTCCACACACAGAGACGCATACAAAGCTCTCCCTCACCCTCCATTTGGTAAATCTTACCACAATCCTATCCTCCTGATTCCTGTGTACAAGCAAAAATTAAACCAGGAAGCACCAGTGACTCGGTCTATAAAAAAGTGGTCAGATGAAGCAGATGCTAAACTACAGGACTGTTTTGCTATCACAGACTGGAACATGTTCTGGGATTCTTCCGAAGTCATTGAGGAGTACACCACATCAATCACTGGCTTTATCAGTAAGTGTTCCACAGTGACCGTACGTACATACTCTAAACAGCAGCCATAGATTACAGGCAACATCCGCACTGAACTAAAGGTTAGAGCCGCCGCTTTCAAGGTTCGGGACTCTAACCCGGAAGCTTATAAGAAATCCTGCTATGCCCTCCGACGAACCATCAAACAGGCAAAGCGTCAATACAGGACTAAGATTGAATTGTACTACACCGGCTATGACGCTCGTCTTATGTGGCAGGGCTTGCAAATTATTACAGACTACAAAGGGAAGAACAGCCTCGTGGCTTCCTATTGAAACGAGCCTACCAGACAAGCTAAATCACTTCTATGCTCGCTTCGAGGCATGCATGAGTGCATCAGCTGTTCTGGACGACTGTGTGATCACGCTCTCCGTAGCCAATGTGAGTAAGACCTTTAAACAGGTCAACATTCACAAGGCCGCGGGGCCAGACGGATTACCAGAACATGTGCTCCGGGCATGTGCTGACCAACTGGCAGGTGTTTTCACTGACGTTTTCAACATGTCCATGATTGAGTCTGTAATACCAATATGTTTCAAGCAGACCACCATAGTCCCGGTTCCCTAGAACACTAAGGTAACCTGCCTAAATGACTACAGACCCGTAGCACTCACATCCATAGCCATGAAGTACTTTGAAAGGCTGGTAATGGCTCACATTGACACCATTATCCCAGAAACCCTAGACCCACTCCAATTTGCATACCGCCCAAACAGATCCACAGATGATGCGATCTTTATTGCACTCCACACTTCCCTTTCCCACCTGGAAAAAAGGAACACTTATGTGAGAATGCTATTCATTGACTACAGCTCAGTGTTCAACACCATAGTACCCTCAAAGCTCATCACTAAGCTAAGGATCCTGGGACTAAACACCTCCCTCTTCAACTGGATCCTGGACTTCCTGACGGGCCGCCCCCAGGTGGTGAGATTGTGGACTACAGGAAAAGGAGGACCGAGCACGCCCCCATTCTCATCGACGGGGCTGTAGTGGAGCAGGTTGAGACCTTCAAGTTCCTTGGTGTCCCCACATCACCAACAAACACCAAGACAGCCATGAAGATGGCACGACAAAGCCTATTCCCCCCTCAGGAAACTAAAAAGATTTGGCATGGGTCCCCAGATCCTCAAAGGGTTCTACAGCTGCAACATCGAGAGCATCCGGACTGGTTGCATCACTGCCTGGTACGGCAACTGCTCGGCCTCCGACAGCAAGGCATGACAAAGGGTAGTGCGTACGGCCCAGCACATCACTGGGGCTAAGCTGCCTGCCATTCAGGACCTCTATACCAGGAGGTGTCAGAGGAAGGACCTAAAAATTGTCTAAGACCCCAGCCACAGACTGTTCTCTCTACTACCGCATGGCAAACTGTACCGGAGCGCCAAGTCCAGGACCAGCAGTTTTAACCCCCAAGCCATAAGACTCCTGAACATGTAATCAAATGGCTACCCGGACTATTTGTATTGTGTCCCGCCCCCCTCTTTTACGCTGCCGATACTCTCTGTTTATCATATATGCATAGTCACTATACATTCATGCACATATTACCTCAATTAGCCCGACTAACCGGTGCCCCCGCACATTGGCTACCCGGACTATCTGCATTCTGTCCCGCCACCCACCACCCCCTCTTTTACACTACTGCTACTCTCTGTTTATCATATATGCATAATCACTTTAACCATACCTACATGTACATACTACCTCAATTAGCCCGACTAACCGGTACCTGTATATAGCCTCGCTACTGTTATTTTTCACTGTCTTTTTACTGTTGTTTTTATTTCTTTACTTATTGCTCACCTAATACCTATTTTTTACTTAAAAATTGCACTGTTGGTTAGGGCCTAGAAGTAAGCATTTCACTGTTGTATTCGGCGCACGTGAAAAATAAACTTGAGAGCCCATAAGCCCATGGTGCGCAACAATTCTATGGCAATTGCATGAGAAAACAGTCTTGATGACGTCTATTTAAAAGAGGATACCATCAGCTTTCTATAGGCTAGGCCTACTACATGTATATTATTTAGTATATGTAAAGACAAGATTACATTTAGAATAGTCCGATGGGTGACTTGTGAATGATGCCAACCGTGTGCAGTCTAAGACAAGAAACAGAGCATGACTTGTTCATATCATAGTCACATGCATCAGGTAGCCTAGACCGTAGGCCTATATGTTTTGATAAGGTTTGTATCACGACTATAATGCCCAAATAACGCTAAACATAGCCTATAGGCCTAAGCCCCCTGAAACACAGTTGGAGAGCACATAGCCTAGTGACACATGTGTTCTTATAGGCCCAGTCATTGCGCAATCGTGTGTGAATTTTTTTCTTCTTTTCTGGCTGGCCACTATTTAAAAGAAGATCCCAGCTTTTTGGTGCTGCTATATTTATTGCTCAACTCTTAAAATTAAGCACATTAATCTGCTTTACAACCGGTGAAGCCGGCAGCATGAGATTCAAGGGGAAGCAAATTTCCACCATAAAAATGCACCTTTATAATAAAGCATTCCATGCATCTGTAGATTGATTGAAGACAGCCTACTATTCGGAATGTGATGAGTAGATTGGACAGTCACAATTTAGGCAAAAAAACAAAACAAAAAATTTGATCACTGTTCGCAAAAAAAGACGTTCAATGCATGGATGAGCGCGTGTAGCGTAGAGTAGACCTAGGCTAATAGGCTATATCAGATTTCTTCTCTCTTTGCACTTAAAAATGTTGGCCTTTTATAAACACATGTAATGCTATTCTACTACACTTTATATGAATGGATACATTAGCATAATATTTTTTAACATGACAAATTACAGGGTAGCCTACTCTGCTTACACTTACAAACAGATCAATAAAAATGACGTTGTCCATAGGCTGGTGCCAATAAGACAGGCAATACTATTGTTCTCTCAATTAAGTTGATCATTTTGATAACTAAAAAGACAGATTACATCAATAACCATTTGCTTTCCAACCTATGATTTCCGCCATTGTATTTTGAAACATTGCGACATGCCTGGCTGGGCCTCTACTTTTCGAAGGCAGTCGCAACTCAACAATCATGTACTTGGCGTTTGCCACGCTGCCTTTCCTTCTGACTGTAGGCAATGAGATCTAAAACAATCCACAAATGATTTTTGAAGAAGAAGCTAATGATCCTCTGTGGCCAAATCATTAGTAGCCGATTTTGAATGAATTTATTTATTTCTGTCAGTGGTGTAAAGTGCTCAAGTAAAATTACTTTGAAGTACTACTTAAGTCGTTTTTGGGGGGTATCTGTGCTTTACTATTTATTTAACTTTAACTTCACTACGGTCCTAAAGAAAATGTACTTTATTCCATACATGTTCCCTGACACCCAAAAGTACTCATTACATTTTGAATGCTTAGCAGGACAAGAAAACGGTCCATTCACGCACTTATCAAGAGAACATCCCTGGTCATCCCTACTGCCTCTGATCTGGCAGACTCACTAAACACACATGCTTAATTTGTAATGATGTCTGAGTGCTGGAGTGTGCGCTCCTGGCTATCGGTAAATAAATAAAACAAGAAAATAATGTTGTCTGGTTTGCTTAATATCAGGAATTATAAAGTATTCATACTTTTACATTTGATACTTAAGTAGATTTTTGTAATTACATTTACTTTGATATTTAAATATTTAAAACCAAATACTTTGACTTTTACTCGAGTGGAATTTTACTATGCGACTCACTTTTACCTGAGTCATTTTCGATTAAGATACCTACGTGAAGACCAGATTGTGAATGAGAGACTGATGAAGTGTATGCAGCCTGCGCAAGAAACAGAGCAGAGCTCATGTATTTCATGAGACTTTTTTCAAATCATCATTAGTCGCATCATGTAGCCTTAGTACGTATATAAAAATCTAAAAACATGTAGTGTAACGTTTGAATCACAATTGAAGTTGCATAAATAACCCTAAATTAAGCATATAGGAGGTCCTGTTTCTTTGTTAACTTCTCTAGGATAGGGGGCAGCATTTTCACGTTTGGATGAAAAGCATACCCAAATTCAACTGCCAGCTACTCATCCCCAGAAGATAAGATATGCATGTTATTAGTAGATTTGGATAGAAAACACTCTGAAGTTTCTAAAACTGTTTGAATCATGTCTGTGAGTATAACAGAACGTATTTAGCAGGCAAAACCCCGAGGACAAACAATTCAGATTTTTTTTTGAGGTCACTCTTTTCAATGGAGTTTCATTGGGAATCCAGATTTCTAAGGGACCTTCTTGCAGTTCCTACCGCTTCCACTGGATGTCAGTCTTTAGAAATTGGTTGAGGTTATTCCTTTGTGTAATGAAGAAGTACGGCCATCTTGAACTAGGGTCACTGGAAGTGTCCTGTTTGTTAGAGGCGCGTGACCAGAAAGCTAGCTACAGTTTGTTTTAATCCAGTATTGAACACAGATCATCCCGCCTTCAATTTTATCGATTATTTACGTAAAAAAAATACCTAAAGTTGTATTACAAAAGTAGTTTAAAATGTTTTGGCAAAGTTTACAGGTAACTTGAGATATTTAGTAGTCACGTTTCACAAGTTGGAACAGGTGTTTTTCTGGATCAAACGCGCCAAATAAATTGACATTTTGGATATATATCGACGGAATTAATCGAACAAAAGGACCATTTGTGATGTTTATGGGACATATTGGAGTGTCAACAACAGAAGCTCGTCAAAGGTAAGGCATGAATTATTTTTTATTTCTGCATTTTGTGTCACGCCTGTAAGGTTGAAATATGCTTCTCTCTCTGTTTACTATGGTGCTATCCTCAGATAATAGCATCGTTTGCTTTCGCCGAAAAGCCTATTTGAATTCTGACATGTTGGCTGGATTCAAAATCAGTGTAGCTTTAATTTGGTATCTTTCATGTGTGATTTAATGAAAGTTAGATTTTTATAGTAATTTATTTGAATTATGGCGCTCTGCATTTTCTCTGGCTTTTGGCCAAGTGAGACAGTAGCGTCCCGCCTAAACTCAGATTTTTGGATATAAATATGAACTTTACTGAACAAAACATACATGTATTGTGTAACATGAAGTCCTATGAGTGTCATCTGATGAAGATCATCAAAGGTTAGTGATTAATTTTATCTCTATTTCTGCTTTTTGTTACTCCTCTCTGGCTGGAAAAATGGCTGTGTTTTTCTGTGGCTATGTACTGACCTAACAATCATTTGGTGTGCTTTCGCCGTAAATCTTTTTTGAAATCAGACATGTTCGCTGGATTCCCAACAAGTGTAGCTTTAATTTCGTGTCTTTCATGTGTGATTTCATGAAAGTTAGATTTTTATAGTAATTTATTTGAATTTGGCGCTCTGCATTTTTACTGGCTTTTGGCCAATTGGGACGTTAGCGTCCCACATATCCCAGAGAAGTTAACCGCTCAACACAGAATACTTCTTCGGAAATCATTTGGTGAAAATATCCGTTCTATTTTATTCAGCTTTGTTCAATTGTATTTTTCTTACTATACAATAATGCCACAGGAATTATAAGCAAATCTTGTCTAATAAACGATCTAGTGTAGATCAGGGCCTAACATAAGAACAATATGCTATTATGTTCTTCTGAAATAGGCTAGATTTTTTTTCTTATCATGTTTCTTTAGACCTGCCTAAAATAAATAATGGATTTATTGTGATGGTGTAGGCTATATTAAATGAATTTATTAGACTTTAAAATGTAGATGTTCCAAAAGCTCCGTATCATTGGCTTGTAGGCTATGCATGGAAGCCAGGAGATGCTAAACATGTTTAAGTTAATCAACGGTCAATTACCGCGAGGCCTGCAGGTATTTGCATGGCAATCACAGGCTGACAAAATGTAATGACCGCCACAGCCCTAGTCAAAACTCACCAGTAATGGAGTCATAGCTGCTGTTGCTATTGGCCCTCTGTCTGTCGGTGGGACTGGGCCCTGGCACTAGGTCCCTGGTCAAAGCCTGGGCAGCCAGGACAGCCAGGGGGGGCTCGTCATGGTCCACGCAGGGGGAAGGGGGCTGGCTGATGTTAGGGGAGGAGGCCGAGGCCGATAGGGAAGGGCTGGGGCTTCCGGCCGTGGCGGAGTTGCCGTCCAGACTGGGGGGCTTGGAGCCTCCGCTGCTCCCACCACCACCCTGCTGCTGGGCCTTCTCATCCAGCCTCTTCAGCTTCTCAGCACAAGCCGCGCGCCGCTCTTCCTCCATCCTTCGCTCCTCCTCCTCGCGGCGCCGGCGGGCACGTTCAACGGCGGCTGAGATCTCTGAGGAGGACTGTTTCCTGCGCTGGCGCCACGTCTCGTCCTCGTCTTCGCCAGGGGGCGGGGCTAGCAGACTAGCTGTCTGAGGCGGAGGTGTGGGTCCTCCGGGGACGGGGGAAGTAGCCTGCTGCTGTTGGAGCTGCGGGGAGGGGGCGGGCTTCCCGGGGGCCAGGGAGGTAGAGACAGTTCCGGGGGCTACCACCAGGCCGGACTGATTAGGAGAGTTGCGGCCCTGGGAGAGGAGAAAATGGAATGAGGACACACACACACGACCACAATCTTGGCTGCATTATGAAAATAAAACTTCCCTAAGATGGCATGAATAACTCAAATTAATAACGGATCCGCAAAAAAGTGTGTGAAAATGCTGTGCGGATATATACTGAGTATACAAAACATTAGGAACACCTTCCTAATATTGAGCTGCCCCCCTTGGCCCTCAGAACACTCAATTCGTTGGTGCATGGACTCTATAAGGTATTGAAAGCCTTCCACAGGGATGCTGGCCCATGTTGACGCCGATGCTTGTGTCAAGTTGGCCAGATGTCCTTTCGGAGGTGGACCATTCTTGATAAACATGGGAAACTGTTGAGCGTGAAAAACCCAGCAGCGTTGCAGTTCTTGACACAAACCGGTGTGCCTGGCAACTACTACCATACCCCGCTCAAAGGCACTTAAATATGTTTTTCCCATTCACACAGAATGGCACACACATACACAATCCATGTCTCAAGGCTTAAAAATCATTGTTTAACTCGTCGCCTCCCTTTCATCTACACAGACTGAAGTGGATTTAACAAGAGACATCAATAAACGATCATAGCTTTCACCTGGATTCACCTGTCGGTCTCATGGAAAGAGCAGGTGTTCTTAATGTTTTGTATACTCAGTGTATATACGAGGCCCTCTCTCTCCCCAGGTAGGCAGATACCTGTCGGTAGTAGGAGTAAGGCCCCTGTCCCTGGTGGAGGAGAGGCCCAGGTGGGGGGGAGGGCTGCTCCCGGGGGCCACCCAGTCCAGGCCTACGCCCCTGTAGTGTACAGGCAGTCACAGGTTACAGTTAGCCATTACGCTAATATCCACGTCCTCAAAGCAATCCTGCTTTTTACTATAAAATGGGCACTGTTCACTTGCATATTATCCCTGAGCTGCCTCTGAACGTCTACTAGACTAGCCGTACCTGGTAGGTGGCGGGGGCAATTTGGCCTCCCCAGCCGCTGTTGCACCCCTCCTCAGCCCATCCTGGCTTGCTTGAGGGGGGTGGGGAGCAGTCGTGGTTGGCATTGGAGGGAGGGGTGCAGCTCGTGTCCCTGTCCCCTCCGCTGTCAGAGGCTCGGGAGCGCTGGACCACCTGAAGGGGACCTTCTTGAGACCTCTGTTTCTCCCTGGGGAAGGAAATAAGAGACACGTGTGTCACGTCAAAAGCAATCCCACATGCAACAACTCATTTCATGAATTCTTTATTTTCTGTCTCCGTCATTTATTAATTCAGAAACCATTTATGTGGGTGTCTCGGTCTAGATGGCACAAAGGAGGATTGCGAGCAGAGAACAGTACAAAAAGTTTGAAACGGTCAAACTGTATTTCCCACACCATGTCGTTCTGTTATGTTGGGCAGCTACTGTGGGACATACCGTGGGCCGTTCTTGCTCTCGCTTCTTTCCCTCCTCTCGGGTCTCTCGTTCCTCTCCTCATCTTCTCCTTCATCGTCGCTGAACTTTAACTTGGCTGAGTAGTCGATTTCCTCATGTGCCCCTGTTTGACAGACCAAACGGTTCAGAGTAGAAGCACAATGGAACGCATTTGTACCGCTGACATCCTCAACTATTTTTAGGGGGTAGATCAGCTTTAATATTGCAGATACATTGTGGCATCTATCAATGTAATTTTCTGCATAATTTCCAATCCCCCACATATTTATTAATTTCCCCTAATACGACCACCCCTCCCCTAATTGGAGTAAACTAACGGACAATACTTAGGCTTTTACTTCCTGCTTATGCATACTATATACATTTTACGTACACAGTATATTTTACATTAGTTATTTTATTATTTTGTTTTTTCCCCCACCCTTCAGCTACCCTCAATTAGGGCTGGGCGATATGACGATATATATCGTGTGACGATAGAGCATAATATGAAACGATAGACGTTTTTCTAACGTTTATTTCGTTGTCGCAAATCACACTCTTTACGGCAATATTTTTTGTCAATTGAACGCTTTGCGGTCTAAATTTGCAACACAAACAAACATGGAAGAGAGTGAACGTGACACAGAGCATTGAGACACGGAGCTCGTACCTAAAAGAGGGGCTACTTCGGTCGCATGGACATAGTTTGGGTATGAAGTCTGTCACGGACCAGAAAACAAAATATGCTGCAGGCCGGTCCCGATAACAGGCTCAAACACCACTAACCTCATACCAACTACGCAAGAATCACGTGAAACAGTACGGAGAGTCTACGGATGAGACCCCAAAAAGTTGTTTGCAGCACTTTGGTTGTTTTCATATAATGCTGTAACGTTAATTCAAGCTTGAAGGAGTGATTTGTTTACTCGTTATATTTATTTGTGAGCCTTATTTTGCTGCTATAGTTTAAACTTAAGTGTACCATGTTTACATTTGGTATTTTATAAACCAATATTTGTTAGAGCTGTATTAATTGGTTTGCTGCTACAATTCGAACAGTTCTACTATTAAATAGTATTATATGTTTGGTTTGGATATTTTAGACCATATTATTTTGATTGCAACTATAGTTGAAGTGTTTTCTATTTACCTTTGTAGATTTTATACATTGAACATTTGCACAAAGGTTCTCAATTAAAGGAGAAATCAAATATGAGTAAGTACCTTTATTTGTTGAGTATAATTCAAAATACAATAAGAAATAGGCCTTTACATGTGGTCATTTTATATAAACTATTTATTCATTGAAAAGGTGATATATAGTGATGTATCGGGATATGAGATTTGTCATATCGCCCAGCCCTACCCTCAACCCCTCCCATCTATCCCTGAAAACCATTTAGTTTTGATTTCTAATTTCCAGATCATTTTAAATGGCTGTTTCACAAAAGTTCTGAACCTTTATTCTCATAGCTTCTCCAGAATAATTATATTATTGATCGATTGACTATTACTTTTCAAATCCCCAGCAGTGCAATTTGCAAAGTTAAATCCAGGTGAATGTTGCAATTCTTCAGCAATTGCTGAACCTGTGACCAAAAACAAGCTACATAAAGGCAGTACCAAAACAAGTGATCTAATGATTCAATCTCTTTGCAGCAAAATCTGCAGAGCAGGGATGGTTTAGTCCCACATATAGATTCAATTCTACCAATAGAATGTTGTCTAATTTAAATTGAATCATGTATCACTTCATAAACCATGGAATCGGTACATCTTAAATCACTTTGCAACCTGTATGGCACAGCTGTAAAAATGTTAGTCCTTTAATTAAAATCGTATTCTTTATCACAATTTTTTTTATTAATGCAGGGCTGACAGAAAAGTTCCTTGCCTCCATTTTTGTGGTAATACTGCAATCAGTTGGTTGTAATTTTGGATAGAGCAGACATGTCCATATATTTTTGTTAACTGCATGTGTGACATAGGACTGGTGGAGTTATACAATTTACAAAGATACCGTTTTACATTTATTTTTTTATTTTTTATCAATTAGTATATTTGAGTTTAACCGTAACATTTGTTCTGTCTTTTCTGGGGGATTAAAGCGAAATTGCAACCAGATTTCTATTTTTAGTCAAACATATCCGTTTGGGCTTCTTGAGGTCAACTTGCAGTCTACAAATGATTTGTAATTAGGTTCCGGCCCCTCCAACCATCCGCTCAAGAAAAAAATAGTCCCGTGGCTATAACTAGTTGATGAGCCCTGCTTTAGTGAGGTCCACCAATGCTTTAATATTTAATCATTTTTGCCATCCAAATTCTTATTCATTATATAAATAGGAACGTTTAATTTTATCTGGCTTTCCGTTCCAAATAAAGTGGAATATTTTTTTCTCATATCATTTTATAAACAGGTCGTTATGTGTGGGCAGGGCCATAAGTACACTGGACAGAATATAAACGCAACATGTAAATTGTTGGTCCCATGTTTCATTTACTGAAATAAAATGGCAGAAATTTTCCACACACACAAAAAGCTTCTCTCTCAATGTTGTGCCCAAAAATCCCTGTTAGTGATCATTTCTCCTTGCCAAGATAATCCATCCACCTGACAGGTGTGGCATATCAAAAAGCTGATTAAACAGCATGATCACTAAAACAGGTGCACCTTGTGGTATGGGCAGGCATAAGCTACAGACAACGAACACAAATTCAATTTATCGATGGCAATTTGAATGTACAGAGATACCGTGACAAGATCATGGAGGCCCATTGTCGTAACAATAATCCGCAACCATCACCTCATGTTTCAGCAAGATAATGCATGGCCCCATCTGGATCTGTACACAATTCCTGGAAGCTGAAAATGTCCCAGTTCTTCCATGGTATACATACTCACCAGACATGTCACCCATTGAGCATGTTTGGGATGCTCTTAATCGACATGCATGACAGTGTGTTCCAGTTCGTGCCAATATCCAGCAACTTCGCACAGCCATTGAAGAGGAGTGAGACAACATTCCACAGAACACAATCAACAGCCTGATCAACTCTATGCGAAGGAGATGTGTCTCGCTGCATGAGGTACATGGTGGTCACACCAGATACTGACTGGTTTTCTGATCCATACCCCTACCTCTTTTTAAAGGTATCTGTAACCAACAGATGCATATCTGTATTCCCAGTCATGTGGAATCCATAGATTCGGGCCTAATACATTTATTTCAATTGACTGATTTTCTTATATGAACTTTGAAATAGTTGCATGTTGCGTTTATATTTAAACTGGGATATGACCAGTTAAGAGTTGATCAGGGTGATTTTTTTCACAAATAGACAGGTATTGTCCTTCCCATCTTGCCAACTTTCTATAAAAAAGTATTGTAGTGAGATCATTACTTGCTTTATCATAGTTCTGTTGTAAGCCAGAGGATAGAATAATTATTTAGATTCTCTTTGAGGCTGAGCAGGGATCCAGATTGCGGATTTAAAACAAAACATGAATCATCAGCGTACAATGACACCCACAGTGGGTATCAGATGTATTCCCACTTGGATAAACCTGATATGTCTCCCCTCCCCTACTCACAGCACTACTGGATCCAAGAGATGCAGTCAAATGTGATGCCCACTTTGTTTCCCCATGTATTAGCAAACTGCTGCTATATTAGCATAAATTCGGGTTGAAAAAGAATGAAAAGCAGAATAGGAACCCTTGGGGCTGGCTTCCTTGTGGTGGGTGGGTGGGGGTCATGCTCAATTGGCTTCTTTTGCCAAACAGAAAAAAATAATATTCTTTGCGATTACGGTGGAGAAATAAAAAGCTGTGTCACAATGTGTAATTTTCAAACATAATGCTTTCATAAAGTGCTACCCAGTCATAATTTTCCCATCTTGTTTAAGGAATGTTCTCATATTTTATTTTATTTATTTTATTTAACCTTTATTTAACCAGGTAGGCAAATTGAGAACACGTTCTCATTTACAATTGCGACCTGGCCAAGATAAAGCAAAGCAGTTCGACACATACAACAACACATAGTTACACATGGAGTAAAACAAACATATAGTCAATAATACAGTGAAAAAAAATAAGTCTATATACAATGTGAGCAAGTGAGGTGAGATAAGGGAGGTGAAGGCAAACAAATATATGTATAAATAAATAAAAATATAAAAAGGCCATGGAGGCGAAGTGAGTACAACACAGCAAGTAAAATAAAAACTAAAAAAAACACTGGAATGGTTGGTTTGCAGTGGAAGAAAGTGCAAAGTAGAGACAGAAATAATGGGGTGCAAAGGAGCAAAATAAATTAATAAATAATACAGTAGGTAAAGAGGTAGTTGTTTGGGCTAAATTGTAGATGGGTTATGTACAGGTGCAGTAATCTATGAGCTGCTCTGACAGCTGGTGCTTAAAGCTAGTGAGGGAGATAGGTGTTTCCAGTTTCAGAGATTTTTGTAGTTCGTTCCAGTCATTGGCAGCTGAGAACTGGAAGGAGAGGCGTCCAAAGGAAGAATTGGTTTTGGGGGTGACTAGAGAGATATACCTGCTGGAGCGCGTGCTACAGGTAGGTGCTGCTATGGTGACCAGCGAGCTGAGATAAGGGGGGACTTTACCTAGCAGGGTCTTGTAGATGACCTGGAACCAGTGGGTTTGGTGACGAGTATGAAGCGAGGGCCAGCCAACGAGAGTGTACAGGTCGCAGTGGTGGGTAGTATATGGGGCTTTGGTGACAAAACGGATGGCACTGTGATAGACTGCATCCAATTTATTGAGTAGGGTTTTGGAGGCTATTTTGTAAATGACATCACCGAAGTCGAGGATTGGTAGGATGGTCAGTTTTACAAGGGTATGTTTGGCAGCATGAGTAAAGGATGCTTTGTTGCGGAATAGGAAGCCAATTCTAGATTTGACTTTGGATTGGAGATGTTTGATGTGGGTCTGGAAGGAGAGTTTACAGTCTAACCAGACACCTAGGTATTTGTAGTTGTCCACATATTCTAAGTCAGAGCCGTCCAAAGTAGTGATGTTGGACAGGCGGGCAGGAGCAGGCAGCGATCGGTTGAAGAGCATGCATTTGGTTTTACTTGTATTTAAGAGCAGTTGGAGGCCACGGAAGGAGAGTTGTATGGCATTGAAGCTCGCCTGGAGGGTTGTTAACACAGTGTCAAAAGAAGGGCCAGAAGTATACAGAATAGTGTCGTCTGCGTAGAGGTGGATCAGAGAATCACCAGCAGCAAGAGCGACATCATTGATGTAAACAGAGAAGAGAGTCGGTCCAAGAATTGAACCCTGTGGCACCCCCATAGAGACTGCCAGAGGCCCGGACAACAGACCCTCCGATTTGACACACTGAACTCGATCAGAGAAGTAGTTGGTGAACCAGGCGAGGCAATCATTAGAGAAACCAAGGCTGTCGAGTCTGCCAATGAGGATGTGGTGATTGACAGAGTCAAAAGCCTTGGCCAGGTCAATGAATACGGCTGCACAGTATTGTTTCCTATCGATGGCGGTTACGATATCGTTTATGACCTTGAGCGTGGCTGAGGTGCACCCATGACCAGCTCTGAAACCAGATTGCATAGCGGAGAAGGTGTGGTGTGATTCGAAATGGTCGGTAATCTGTTTGTTGACTTGGCTTTCGAAGACCTTAGAAAGGCAGGGTAGGATAGATATAGGTCTGTAGCAGTTAGGGTCAAGGGTGTCCCCCCCTTTGAAGAGGGGGATAACCGCAGCTGCTTTCCAATCTTTGGGGATCTCAGACGACACGAAAGAGAGGTTGAAGAGGCTAGTAATAGGGGTGGCAACAATTTCAGCAGATAGTTTTAGAAAGAAAGGGTCCAGATTATCTAGCCCGGCTGATTTGTAAGGGTCCAGATTTTGCAGCTCATTTAGAACATCAGCTGACTGTATTTGGGAGAAAGAGAAATGGGGAAGGCTTGGGCGAGTAGCAGAGGGGAGGGCAGTGCTGTTGTCCGGGGTAGGGTTAGCCAGGTGGAAAGCATGGCCAGCCGTAGAAAAATGCTTATTGAAATTCTCAATTATAGTGGATTTGTCGGTGGTGACAGTGTTTCCTATCTTCAGAGCGGTTGGAAGCTGGGAGGAGGTGTTCTTATTCTCCATGGACTTTACGGTGTCCCAGAACTTTTTTGAATTTGTGTTGCAGGAAGCAAATTTCTGCTTGAAAAAGCTAGCCTTGGCTGTTCTAACTGCCTGTGTATATTGGTTTCTGGCTTCCCTGAAAAGTTGCATATCACGGGGGCTGTTCGATGCTAATGCAGAACGCCATAGGATGTTTTTCTGTTGGTTAAGGGCAGTCAGGTCAGGAGAGAACCAAGGGCTATATCTGTTCCTGGTTCTAAATTTCTTGAATGGGGCATGCTTATTCAAGATGGTGAGGAAGGCATTTTTAAAAAATGACCAGGCATCCTCTACTGACGGGATGAGATCAATATCCTTCCAGGATACCCCGGCCAGGTCGATTAGAAAGGCCTGCTCGCTGAAGTGTTTCAGGGAGCGTTTGACAGTGATGAGTGGAGGTCGTTTGACCGCTGACCCATTACGGATGCAGGCAATGAGGCAGTGATCGCTGAGATCTTGGTTGAAAACAGCAGAGGTGTATTTGGAGGGCAAGTTTGTTAGGATGATATCTATGAGGGTACCCGTGTTTACGGAATTGGGGTGGTACCTGGTAGGTTCATTGATAATTTGTGTGAGATTGAGGGCATCAAGCTTAGATTGTAGGGTGGCTGGGGTGTTGAGCATGTTCAAATTTAGGTCGCCTAGCAGCACGAGCTCTGAAGATAGATGGGGGGCAATCAGTTCACATATAGTGTCCAGAGCACAGCTGGGGGCAGAGGGTGGTCTATAGCAGGCGGCAACGGTGAGAGACTTGTTTTTAGAGAGGTGGATTTTTAAAAGTAGAAGTTCAAATTGTTTGGGAACAGACCTGGATAGTATAACAGAACTCAGCAGGCAGTCTTTGCAGTAGATTGCAACACCGCCCCCTTTGGCCGTTCTATCTTGTCTGAAAATCTTGTAATTGGGGATGAAAATGTCTGAATATCAATTGAACAGTGTACCCACATTCTTCATGTGATGATCTTTAAACTTGCCACTGCTCCCTGAGCAGTATAATCAATAAATATAAGTGTTCATGAGTCCTGACATCTCCCCTCTCTCTCACCTGCCCAGCCCTCGTCTCCATCCTGGTGGTCCAGTTCGTCTAGCTCCTTCAGGTCATCCTGTTTCAGGATGGAGGGTCGCTTCACCATCTCTCCTCCCCCGCCACGGGGACCGCCCTGGGGACGCCCGCGACCGTCCTGACCCTGCTGGCGAAACCTGGGAGGTGCCTCACCAGGCGGAGGGTACCCATAGGGCCCCTGGGGGCCGTAGGGAGGCGGGAAGGGCAGGTAGGGAGGGTACATCTGAGAGACAGAGAGAGAGAGCGATCCTGCTTAAGAGAGTTACACAAAAGCAGTGGTGCAAAAAAGCAGAGATTGACAATAGACTGCTGCTACACTGGTGGCTAACAGGCTGAGAGCCCATCTGTGTGTACCTGTAACAGTGTGATGTTCTAACACCTTAATATACAATGGGAAACTTCGCTAACGAGACACCCACTGATGTACAGAAACACCTAATTAATATGACAGTATTGTCAAGACTTTGTTCCAAAACCAACAGAGCAAAAAAAAACAGGATGGAAACACATAGAACTTCAGTTTTTTATTTGGTACACAACACGTTATACGACAAAGTGCTTTTAAAATCATCACACACGCTTTATATTTGCAACAAGCCATTTTGATGGAAACACAGCTGCCGGTAAAGTGTGCATATATTTTGTGTGAATATTAAGAACAGGCGTTTTTGCTTGAAAATCTTTCACAAATCGATTAAAAACTAGCTACTGAGATAACACAGTGCCCTCAAAGTATTCATACCCCTTGAATTATTCCACATTTTGTTGTCTTATAGCCTGAATAAAAAAATTGATAAAATGTGTGTTTCCCCCTCCTCACTCATCAACACACAATAGTGAGATTTTTTTTGGACATTTTTGCAAATGTATTGAAAATGAAATACAGAATTATCTCATTTTACATAAGTATTCCTACCCCGGAGTCATAACATGTTAAGAGTCCCCATTGGCAACGTTTAAAGCTGTGAGTATTCTGGGTAAGTCTCTACGTGCTTGGCACACCTGGATTGTACAATATCTGCACATTATTCCTAAAAAGATTATTCATGCTCTGTGAAGTTGGTTGTTCATCTTTGCTAGGCAGCTATTTTAAAGTCTTGCCATATATTGCATGTAGATTTAAGTCAAAACTGTAACTAGGCCCTCAGGAACATTCACGGTCGTCTTGGTAAGAAACCGTGCATATTTGGCCTTGTGCTTTAGGTCATTGTCCAGATGAAAGGTGATTTTGTCTCCCAGTGTCTGTTGGAAAGCAGACAACCAGGTTTTCCTTTAGGATTGTGCTTTTGTTTAGCTCTATTCAGTTTATTTTTATCCCCCCCAAAAATCCCTACTCCTTGCCGATGACAAGCATACCTATAACATGATGCAGCCACCGCCATGCTTGTAAATATGATGAGTGGTATTTAGTGATGTTGTATTCAAGACATAAAGTTAATTTCCTTCCTCTCTGGCAACTGAGTTAGGCAGGACGCCTGTATTTTTGTAGTGACTGGGTATATTGATACACCATCTAAAGTGTAATTAATAACTTCACCATGCTCAAAGGGATATTCAATGTCTTTTTTATTTTTTTTGCCCATCTACTAATAGGTGTCTTTCTTTGCGAGGCATTGGAAAACCTCCTGGTCTTTGTGGTTGAATCTGTGTTTAAAATTCACTGCTCAACTGAGGGACCTTTCAGATAATTGTATGTGTAGGGTACAGAGATGAGGTAGTCATTACAAAATCATGTTAATCACTATTATTGCAAACAGAGTGAATCCCATGCGCTCTTATTAAGCAACATTTTACTCCTGAACTTGAGGTTTGCCTTAAATGGGTTGAATACTTATTGACTCAAGACATTTCAGCTTTTCATTTTTTATTAATCTGTTAACAAAAAAAATATGAAAATCCACGTTGACATTATGGGGTATTGTGTGTAGGTCAGTGACACAAAATCTAAATGTAATCCATTTGAAATTCAAGCTCTAATAACAAAATGAGGAAAAAGTCAAGGGGTGTGAATACTTTCTGAAAGCTACATCTATTGTGAGCACACACGCAGAGATTACACCAGGAGTAGACTTACGAATGGAGGCATGATCCCTCTGTACTGTGGGAAGCCAGGGCCCACGGGGGGCTGGGGCAGCACGGGGCTGCTGGCAGGGGGGTTCCTAGGCGGCCCATGGGACTGTGGGTTCTGCTGCTGGTGGAGAGGTGGGCCTGCCTGGCCACCAACGGCAGCCCCCTCTATGACCAGCGCCTCGCCTGGGCCACCCTCTGCGACCCCCTCCCCGGTGGGCGCCAGGGCGCGGCCCCCACCGTCCCGCCAACTCGTCATGTCTGGGGAGAGAGGGAAAAACAAGGAAAAGAGGTTAAAAAAAACGTGAGGGAATAAAAGCCACTTATACCAGCATTTGTATTCAGGAACAAATACTGGACATGCAATGAAATCTTGCCATAATCGATGTCCTAGTTACAAAACTGTTCCCAAAAATTAGTATTTCTTTCTTTCAGTTAGAGGAATCTTAGAATCAACCTGCATATCCTCCAACTGGGGTTTCTGGAAAATGTGGACATTTTAGGACAGTTACCGGAATTTTGCAACGTAGTTGTGACTAATAGTGTTTTTTTTAAATACAAAGAAATTAAAAAAGATGCACTTGCTCTGACCACTGCTTCTTCTGTACTGTTGGTAGCCCTCTACACTGTGTGGTCTATAATAACCTATACAGAGATGAGCGTTACTCACTCGGAGGGCGGAGGCTTGGTCCGGGCCCATACCACTGATCTGCAGTGCCCTGTTCTCTGCCAGCTTTGTCCTGGTCGCCAGCCGCCTGCAGGGTGGGAAATTCCTCGCGAGAGAATGGCGACGGTTGGTTTGATCCCTTTCCACCTGTATGGTGCGAGAGAGGGGTTACTCACAGTTAAATATCCAGACGTGAGTTAGTTAGGAAGCCATTGATGATGCAGTCAAGTCCGCTGAGACGTGACAGACGTAAAGTATGATACTCACCATCTCCTTGTGCTCCATGTGTAACACTGGCCTGAGCCCAGGACCTTGCCCCTGCGGCCTGGGCTGAAACCGGGGCGGGAACCGGAGGTGGAGCCTGAGACACACACAACAGCACAACAATAAGGACCATGGCGGTATGGAACCATTTTGTGTTGCAGTTCACATTGATATTGAATTGGTGTGTACCTCTGGAGCTGGCGGGGTTCTCGGGCGGGTCGGTACAGGCGTCTGTGAAACCACAGGCTGCGGCAACTCCAGCTGCGGTGCTGACAATACATCGGTACTGAGAGAAGGAGAGAGAGAAACGCCAGGTGGGTAAGTGTCAGACACGCCAGTCAGACAATTGTGCCAATTACCGAGTTAGTAGGGGCCTATTACCGATGTCCCACGGCGGTATTGCTGGCGTTTCTTGAGATAACATAGCATCTGTATATTCATATCACCATTAGAATATATTTATTCTGCAGATGAAGATGGACACAATCCTGCTAATTCAGATAAATCATCAATATGGATGATAAAATCGATTCAATTCTAGTTCTGGGCAGATGTAGACTTTAAACAAGAGGCAATAATACCCAACCACATTAAATAGTAAAGCTCAGTGAATAGAGTGCGACAGAATAATTTAGTATAGTGAAATCTATAGAGCGCCTCATGGGGAGTGTGCCAGGGGGGACTCCTCCTCACCTCTTTGGGTCTGCTGGTTCCAGCTTGCTTGCCCATCCTGTGCCGTCTTTGGGAACTAGCGAGACGTTGGGGTCGTTGCCTTTGTTCTCCGCCTTCAGACTGGGCAGGCTGGCAGGGGGTGGCATGCGCCGCGCGGAGGCAACTTTACCAAGAGACTGCAGGCCATGGCGGGGGGGAACTGACGGGGGGGCGGGAGAGAGAGAGGAGACGAGGTCATTAGCAGAAAGACCACTGAGAACCAAATGGGAGGGGAGATGAGGTCATGAAAACAACAGTGGTTATCGCCGACAAGATGTAGGCGTTCGATAAAGACTCCGCAAGAACCGCAGAGAATAGGGCTGGGTGATTAGGCCTAAAAAGCATATCTTGATTTATTTATTTTTTAAATACAAAAAAAATCTAAATAAGCTTTGTTGTAGAATGTAAAGGGTCAACTATTACTGCATTTCAAATAGTAGGCAAAAATATAACGAATGCAGGGCTTGTGAAATTATACCCAGCTAAATATAAGCCTTTAACTTGCCTAGTTAAATAAATAAAGATAAGCCTTCCACAACCATGAGACCCACTAATAATTGAATTTGTCAAGAAGCCACTCCTACGTTGTCTTGGCTGTGTGCTTAGGGACGTTGTACTGTTGGAAGGTGAACCTTTGCCCCAGTCTGAAGTCCTGAGCAGGTTTTCATCAAGGATCTCTCAGTACTTTACTCCGTTCATCATTATAACATTATTATACAGACACTTGCCTAGGTACTAGCTAATATGGCTTGTCACCATGTATTGGAGTTCTCCCTTTCACTTACACAGTAAGACAGTAGTGTTCAAAATTGATCAAAGGGCCAGTGTAAATTAATAAACGGTCCGGATCTGGCCCGCGGGCCACCAGTTGAATAGCCCTGGAGTAAGCCCAAGCAAAGCATATTTACTATAACAGAGTTTACGCGATCAATGGGGGGGGGGAAACGACATAGGCATTTTATATGAAACGGAGCCAAATCCAAGACAGGATTTACATGTGTAACTCCAGTTCTCATGAAGGATGTACACTCACTCCGTCATCTGCTCACTCACACATAATATGCACCTACATTAATACTGACTCTACACACATACAAGCTGCTATTAATCTTTCTTATTTTCTGTTGCCTAGTCACTTTACCTCTGTACATATAAAGTAGTGTGAACCCTTTCGAATTACCTGGATTTGTGAAAAAATCAGTCATAACATTTGATCTGATCCTAATCATAGACAGTCTGCTTAAACTAATAACACACTCTTTCCATGTCTTTGTTGAAAACACAGTGTAAACATTCACAGTGCAGGGTGGGAAAAGTATGTGAACCCTTGGCAGCAATAACCAAATTACTGAACAAAACTGAGGTTTTTGGACATAAAGAGGGACTTTATCGAACAAAAAAAACATTTATTGTGTAACATGGAGTCTTGTGAGTGCAACCATATGAAGATCAAAGCTAATTGATTAATTTGATCGCTATTTCTGACTTTTGTTACTCCTCTACTTGGCTGGAAAATGTTCAGATAATCGCATGGTATGCTTTCGCCGTAAAGCCTTTTTGAAATCTGACACAGCGGCTGGATTAACAAGAAGTTAAGCTTTATTTTGATCTATTACACGTATCAATATTATACATTCAAGGAAATATATTCCTGTAGTTTGAATTTGGCGCGCTACAATTTCACTGGATGTTGTCAAATCGATCCTGCTAAAGGGATTGGTGCGTGAAGTTTAAGTTCCTTGCTCAGAACATATGAAAGCTGGTGGTTCAATATTCCCAGTTCTTCAATATTCCCAGTTAAGAAGTTTAAGGTTGTAGTTATTATAGGAATTGTGACGCGTCGACTATTTCTCTCTATACCATTTGTATTTCATATACCTTTGACTATTGGATGTTCTAGTAGACACTTTATTATTAAACTGGCAAACGCAGTAAAGTTTGAATGAATGCTTACAAGCCTGCTGCTGCCTACCACCGCTCAGTCAGACTGCTCTATCAAATAATAGACTTAATTATAATAAAAACAGAAATACGAGCCTTTGGTCATTAATATGGTCAATCCGCAAATTAACATTTCGAAAGCAAGAAGTTTATTCTTTCAGTGAAATACGGAACCGTTCCATATTTTATCGAACGGGTGGCAACCCTAAGTCTAAATATTGCTGTTACATTGCACAACCTTCAATGTTAAGTCATAATTATGTTAAATGCTGGCAAATTAGTTCGCAAAGAGCCAGGCGGCCCAAACTGTTGCATGTACCCTGAGTCTGCGTGCAATGAACGCAAGAGAAGTGACAATTATCCTAGTTAATATTGCCTGCTAACATTTTTTTTTAACTAAATATGCAGGTTTAAAAAAAATAGACTTCTGTGTATTGATTTTAAGAAAGGCATTGTTGTTTATGGTTAGGTACATTCGTGCAACGATTGTGCTTTTTTCGCGAATGCGCTTTTGTTAAAACATCACCTGTTTGGCGAAATAGGCTGTGATTCGATGATAAATTAACAGGCACCGCATTGATTATATGCAACGCAGGACAGGCTAGTTAACCTAGTAATATCAACCATGTGTAGTTAACTACTGATTATGTTAAGATTGATTGTTTTTTACAAAGATAAGTTTAAAGCTAGCTAGCAACTTACCTTGGCTCCTTGCTGCACTCGCGTAACAGGTGGTGAGCCTGCCACGCAGTTTCCTCGTGGATTGCAATGTAATCAGCCATAATCGGCGTCCAAAATGCAGATTACCGATTGTTATGAAAACTTGAAATCGGCCCTAATTAATCGGCCATGCCAATTAATCGGTCGACCTCTAATTATAATTATTATATTCAGCCCAATGGCACAACAGCCACAAAAGACATGGATTTTTTTAGGGGTCATTATGGCCACACAAAGAGGATGCCGCTGGGCAATTCGATGCATTATCAAGTGCTTGTCAAATTGTGAATGAGAGACTGATGAAGTGTGTACAGCCTGCACGAAAAACAAAGCAGCGCTCATGCCTTTCATGCAACTTTTTTCAAATCTTCAGTCGCATCATGCAGCCTTAGAATGTATTACAAATCAAAACATATAGCCCAACGTTTGTATCACAACTAAAGTGAAATAAATAACTAAATTAAGCACATAGGACCTGTTTCCTTGTTAACCGCTCAACACAGAATAGCCGTACGCGTGAACTACGTCAAATTTTTGGGAGAAAATGTCCTTTATTTTATTCAGCTATGTTCAATTGTACAGAGCTCGACTGACATTTTTTACAATGAGCATATCTGCTCCTAAACTGAAAAATCTAGGAGCACACAAATACATTTAGGACCAGAATGAAAAATCGGAGGTAGTAAAGGGGCAATCCGCTGTTAAAACGATAACAAAGCATCATCGCCGCCACAGTTTCAGTAAAAAGCTGAGGGATGGGGCTTGAGAAATGTAACCAAATTCATAGAGCTATGGACGCAGGGACTGACCATCAACATATGAAAACTATAGTTTTAACCATGTTTTGAGGCTATACAGCGTTTGTTTACATTTACTTTGTTTACAAACATTGGAAAAACAATCTTATATATTTGCTTCTGATGGGGTACTAAGTCCATGGGGCATTTATAAGTAATACTCTTCAGGAATCAGTGGGTTTATATCATTAATTTCTATGTAAAAAAATGTATGTAGTAATTACAGATTGTCCCTTTAATAATAATAATAATACTAATAACTGCCACCAATTATAAAATACAGGGTTTATGAGCAGCAGAAAATATATATATATTTCAACTGGGTCTATATAAATCCTAGCTACTTTGGAGCTCAGGTCCTGAAGAAGCTCTACTTTTTCCTTTCTTTGTTTGAATACTAAAGAGGATGCGGGACAGCGAATAAATTACAATAATTATTACCTTGGTGGTTCTTTTTTTTTTTTTTAGAGGCACTTGTGCTCCCAAATTATAATTCCAGGTAGCACAACAAAATATTTAGGAGCATATGCCCCCAAAATGGTAGCACTGTAGAGCCCTGTTGTATTCTTCATACTATAAAATAATGCCACGGAATTCAAAGCAAATCTCGTCTGCAAAATTAACCAGTGTAGCCCACAGCCAGATCAGGGCCTAAGATAACAACAATTCAGTGTACGCTATTCTGTTCTTCTGAAATAGACTATATACCATGTTTCTTTAGACCAGTCTAAAATAAATAATGGATTTATTGTGATGACGTAGGCTATATTACTTTAAATATAGTTGTTTCAAAGGTCTGCATCAGTGGCTTGTAGGGTTAGGGTTAGGGTTATGCAGTCTCTCAATCCAAGATGGCAGCATGTCAAGTCGTTTGTCTGTGATTAGTAGTTTTTAACCTACTAATAACAATTCATTTATAGTGGAGCAAATCTATACTTTCCTTGTTGTGTAGTGCAAACTACTTAGTTTTGCTGGTGTAAAGATAGCGGGTCTCCCTCAACTTGGATAATCTTTTAATCGCCATTTGCACTTCTTTACTCAAAATTTACCTAGGTAACCCTCCCTTTCCTGAGTGCCTCGTCCAAGCTGCTCCTCTTCGCTCGCCACCTGGCTGTCAGCGGCAGCTCAACAATCCCCGAACCGTTCTCTCAATCGACCCCCAATCTACTCACCCACACACACACCCAGTCCCTCTCTCCCCTTACCTTTCCTTGGACTCTATTTCTTAAATCTCTCAGAGAAAATGACAATTCTAGTGGTATTGCTTTGCACACTGACTTTACTGAACTCTGGAGAAAATAAACATTGCCGCTGGGTGAGTATATCTGACAATTGGAGCCTGTTGTCTAAGATTGATGGGGTTAGGATTTTGGCTTAATCAACTGATGGCAATTGTGTTTCCTGAAACCTGGCTCCGCAAGTCTCTTCTTGATAAGGATATTTGTATAAAATGGTTACAGTGTGTATCGGACTGACCGATTTAAAAAAGGTGTGGGTGTGGCTATATATGTAAAGCCTACATTCCTTGTAAGTGTGGCAAAGTCTGAAACTATTTGTAAACAGTTGGAATTTATTGCTTTGAATCTCTGTCACCGGTATACTTTTAATTAAAAAGCCAATGTGTGTTTACTACCATTTTTATTCTTCGGAAATGTGGTGGGTACTCTTCGTTCGCAGGATTTCATTTTGCTAACTGTTCCAAATCTGAATTTGGTAAAAGGGCTTTTATGTACTGTGCACCATCGTCTTGGAACGCCTTACAAATTACTTTTAAACTGGAAGAACTTGTCCCGATTGGTGTTTTTTAAATAATTTATGAAGGATTTTGAGGCTGATTCCTTGACCTGTCAGTGTTTTTAATTTGCTGTTTTATGATTTCGTTATTGATTTCTATGGTTTTTACTAGATGACTTGTCGTTTTTCATGTTGTATCTGTCTGTAATTGTGTAATGACTTGGTGCTGCCTAGCTTGGCCAGGACTCTCTTGAAAAATACATTTCAAATCGCAATGAGCCCTTCCTGGTTATATAATGAGTTTTTTTAAATGCAAGGAAACCAGGGGATGCTAAATGTGTTGGTTAATTAAACGGCCATTTACCGTGAGACCGGCAGTTAATAGCTTGACAATCACTGGCTGACGAAATTGACCGCCACAGCCATAGTTTTGAGTTGGCAAGAAATGCATTTCACTGCACTTGTGCAAGTGACATTAAAACTTAACTTCTTGTCACTACAGGGGGTGCTGTTTCAACTTCGACATTTTGCATCTCCAAATTAAACTGCCTCGTACTCAATTCTTGCTCGTACAATATGCATATTATTATTACTATTGGATAGAAAACAATCTCTAGTTTCTAAAACCGTTTGAATTATGTCTGTGGGTGAACCAGAACTCTTTCTGCAGCGAAATCCATGACAGGACATGCGAAGCTCTGAAAAATAGTCTCTGATCTCGAATCAGTTTAAAGCTCTGTGTATGCCCTATGGATGGAAATGAACTGCACCCGCCTTCCCCTGGATGTCAGTAACCAATGAGAAGTGGAATGACGTCTCTACGTGTTTGTCAGAGTTTATAAAAGGCAATGGAGTCAGATGTCCCTTCTTTTGGACGCTCGCCAGGACGCAATAGAGGATATCAGAATGGCATGCTCAAAAGCTCTCGTTATTGACCAAAGATATGTCCGTCTGTAATTTAATTCGATATAGGTGTTAGAAACATCATAACGAAGTTATTTGAAACCGATTTATATCAGTTTATGCGAGTATATTGCTATTTTTCGGAATTTCCTTAGTATTGCGTTTGAGGATTTGGACATGTGTGTGCCGTGTAGCTATCGTTAGCTGCTAGTTCCGAAGTTGAAGAGGACGTTTTACAACAAAGCAACCATTCTTTTGGACAAAGGACACATTGCCCAAGAATCTGATGGAAGCTCGTCCAAAAGTAAGAGCTATTTATGATTTTATTCCGTATTTATGTGGAAAAATGTAAACGCATTTGTCGGCCATTGTTGCGGCACTAGTCTGGCTGTAACGCACACTGTATGTCTAGAAAGGTTAATTTTAAAAATCTAACTCAGCGGTTGCATTAATAACTAATGCATCTTTCATTAGCTGTCCAACCTGTATTTTTTTAGTCAATCTAATCGATAAATAATCGTAAACTTAGGTGCCTTTCCAAGATGGCGCCGGCCAGAATGCATGCCATAACCACGATTTGTGATGCTAAATATGCACATTTTCGAACAAACTCTATATGCATTGTGTAATATGATGTTACAGGACTGTCATCTGAAGAATTCTGAGAAGGTTAGTGAAAAAATTAATATATTTTGGTGGCGATAACGTTATCGCTCTCTTTGCCTTGCAAGAATGCTAGGGTGATGTTAGCTCATGTGGTATGCTAATATAAGGATATATTGTGTTTTCGCTGTAAAACACTTAGAAAATCTGAAATATTGTCTGGATTCACAAGATGTTGGGCTTTCATTTGCTGTACGCTGTGAATTTTTCAGAAATGTTTTAAGATGAGTAATTAGGTAATACCCGTTGCTCTCTGTAGTTATTCTAGTCGCTTTGGGTGAGTTTTGTGATAGTGGCTGCAATGGTAAACTGTGATTTATACCTGAAAAATGCAAATTTTTCTAAAAAAACATATGCTATACCATAAATATGTTATCAGACTGTCATCTTATGAAGTTGTTTCTTGGTTAGTGGCTATATATATATCTTTATTTAGTCGAATTAGTGATAGCTACTGATGGAGTAAAAAAGTGGTGGAGTAAAAAAAGTGGTGTCTTTTGCTAACGTGGTTAGCTAATAGATTTACATATTGTGTCTTCCCTGTAAAACATTTAAAAAATCAGAAATGATGGCTGGATTCACAAGATCTGTATCTTTCATCTGGTGTCTTGGACTTGTGATTTCATGAACATTTGATTATATGATATCCCTGTAGCTGTAGGCTAGGCTATGCTAGTCAGCTTTTGTGATGGGGGGGATCCCGGATCCGGGGTTGGTAGCAATGAAAGGTTAAAACTAAACGCTAAAATGTTAAGTGCTAAAACGTGGGTTGTGGATGCACTTCTAGTCAAGTCGGCCCATACATCTCATGATTGCATAATATGACCCATTTATCATAATCGATATCAACAAATCCAATCACCTACAATGGATCAGAAAATGATCCGGACACCTCACGTCAACACCTGACATTGTTCCACACGCTAACACACTACCTGGACAATGGAAACGAGAATACTCACCAACAGGCTTTTGTGCTTCAAGGCTCTTTCCTTTGTAGGTATCAAACAGGTTGAGAGACGCATACTTGGATTTGCCATCCTTCCCCTTTGCAGTTTGCCCAGAGCGCTCTGACATTGCGCTGTCCGCTCATTGAGTAAGGTGAGCCCTGAGACTGGAAGAGAGAAAGAGATGGAGACATTTGACACCATGTATGCGTCACTGAACGTGAAGGTAAACGTGGTGTTGAGTTGATGCAGGTTCTTAACAACAAAACGAGTCCCGATATCCAGTCTTTGCTTAGCAGTGTATGCATTACAAAGTTTGTAGTGTGGACAGACAGAGGGGGAGGACAGTGCTCAGAACAGGTCAATAACATTAGAGACCAATGTGTGAGCAGAGCTAGCACGTGACCAGTACACTGCCACGAACACGTCAACACAGGAAATACTGTAGAGAGAATAATGCGATCCATGGTATAGTTGCCATGGTGATGCATTATAAATTATGTTCCACTTTTTCTAGGTCTGCCTTGAGAGGGGTTGCCTCCATGGCAACAACACCAGGGTTGAGCCCATTTTACAGCTCACCAATAAAATCCACTGGGCTGACATCGGTCCAAATCATAAAGATTTGGCTACAGCTAGAGAGTTGTTCCGTGTCTGTAAACGGATCAAATATTACAAAAACAATATCTGTCTTTGTAGGCGGCGCAATCTTGTTGGAGGAAAATGTTGCCCCCTTGTCATTTTACAAAGACGGAGGCCAATTGCAAACTGCACAATGAGTTGATTATCAAATGAATTAAAGCGCAACTGGGGCCCTCTGTAGCTCAGTTGTTAGAGCATGGAGCTTGCAACGCCAGGATGGTTTGTTCGATTCCTGGGACCACCCATACGTAAAAAATGCAGGGGGTCCGCGGCCAGATCTCAAAATATATACAGTACCAGTCAAAAGTTTGGTCACACCTACCCATTCAAGGGTTTTTCTTCTAAAATGACCCAGAAAAGACATACCAACCTACCTACCGTCTCTGTGTGCGTCACCCAAAACAACAGTCCTGTTTGTGCTGGTACTGCATGGTGAGAATGTCAGCTCTGTCACATGTTGCTGGGCTAGTATCACTACAACAGGACACATCTCTCTCCACAACTGCACTGACTTGACTGGTGACCCTCCACACATTATAGTATAAATATTTATGTAAAATATAGCGACAGAAAATCTGCTTCTATTTGGGAGAAGTTTTTTGTTTGTGATGTAGTAGGGGTTTCATCACCCTTCTGCACATGTACGTTTGAGTCCGTGTGGCAAAAAGTAGAATGCTTGATACATGATTTGATTTCAGAACAATAAGGATGGATTTGTCAAGATTAGAATGAATGTACAGTACCAGTCAAAAGTTGACACACCTGCTCATTCAAAGGTTTTCTTTACTTTTACTATTTTCTACATTGTAAAATAACAGTGAAGATATCAAAACTATTAAACATTTGGAATAACGTAGTAACCAAAAAAAGTGATAAACAAATTAAAACATATTTTAGATTCTTCAAAGTAGCCACCATTTGCCTTAATGACAGCTTTGCACACTATTGGCATTCTCTCAAGCAGCTTCACCTGGAATGCTTTTCCAACAGTCTTGAAGGAGTTCCAACACAGGCGGAGCACTTGTTGGCTGCTTTTCCTTCACTCTGTGGTCCAACACATCCCAAACCATCTCAATTGGGTTGAGGTCGGGTGATTGTGGAGGCCAGGCCATCTGATGCAGCACTCCATCACTCACCGTCTTGGTCAAATAGCCCTTACACCGCCTGGAGGTGTGTTGGGTCAATGTCCTGTTGAAAAACAAATGATAGTCGCACTAAGCGCAAAACCAGATGGGATGGCATATCACTGCAGAATGCTGTGGTAGCCATGCTGGTTACGTGTGCCTTGAATTCTAAGTGAATCAGTCAGTGTCACCAGCAAAGCATCCCCCACACCTCCTCCTCCATGCTTCACGGTGGGAACCACATATGCAGAGATAATCCGGTCACCTACTCTGCGTCTCACAAAGACACAGCGGTTGGAACCAAACATCTCCAATTTGGACTCTAGACCAAAAGGACAGATTTCCACCGGTCTAGTGTCCATTACTCATGTTTCTTGTCCCAAGCAAGTTTCTTCCTCTTATTGGTGTCCTTTAGTAGTGGTGTCTTTGCAGTAATTTGACGTGAAGGCCTGATTCACGCAGTCTCCTCTGAACAGTTGATGTTGAGATGTGTCTGTTACTTGAACTCTGTGAAACATTTGTTTGGGCTGCAATTTCAGAGGCTGGTAACTCTAATGAACTTATCCTCTGCAGCAGAGGTAACTCTGGGTCTTCCTTTCCAGTGGCGGTCCTCATGAGAGCTGGTCTCTTCATACGGCTAGATAGTTTTTGCGACTGCGCTTGAAGATACTTTCAAAGTTCTTGAAATTTTCCAGATTAACTGGCCTTCATGTCTTAAAGTAATTAGAGGTCGACCAATTAATCGGAAAGGCCGATTTCATAACTTAGGGCCGATTTCATAACAATCGGAAAGCGATTTTTTTTTTACACCTTTATTTCATCTTTATTTAACTAGGCAAGGCAGTTAATTTTCAATGATTTTCAATGTTAATTTTCAAATTTTCAATGACGGCCTAGTGGGTTAACTGCCTCATTCAGGGGCAGAACGACAGATTTTTACCTTGTCATCTCGGGGGATTCAATCTTGCAACTTTACAGTTAACTAGTCCAACGCTCTAACCACCTGATTACATTGCACTCCACGAGGACCCTGCCTTTTACGCGAATGCAGTAGAAGCCAAGGTAAGTTGCTAGCTAACATTAAAATGATCTTATAAAAAACAATCAATCAATCATAATCACTAGTTAACTACACATGGTTGATGATATTACTAGTTTATCTAGCGTGTCCTGCGTTGCATATAATCGATGCGGTGCGTATCGTTGCTCCAATGTGTACCTAACCATAAACATCAATGCCTTTCGTAAAATCAATACACAGAAGTATATATTTCTAAACCTGCATATTTAGCTAAAAGAAATCCAGGTTAGCAGGCAATATTAACCAGGTGAAATAGTGTCACTTCTCTTGCATTCATTGCACGCAGAGTCAGTGTAAATGCAACAGTTTGGGCCGCCTAATTTGCCAGAATTTTACGTAATTATGACATAACATTGAAGGTTGTGCAATGTAACAGGAATATTTAGACTTATGGATGCCACCCGTTAGATAAAATACGGAACGGTTCCGTATTTCACTGAAATAATTAATGTCTTGTTTTCGAGATGATAGTTTCCGGATTCGACCATATTAATGACCTAAGGCTCGTATTTCTGTGTGTTATTATGTTATAACTAAGTCTATGATTTGATAGAGCAGTCTGACTGAGCGGTGGTAGGCAGCAGCAGGCTCGTAAGCATTCATTCAAACAGCACTTTCCTGCGTTTTGCCAGAAGCTCTTCGCTGTGCTTCAAGCCTATCAACTCCCGATATTAGGCTGGTGTAACCGATGTGAAATGGCTAGCTAGTTAGCGGGGTGCGCACTAATAGCGTTTCAAACGTCATTCGCTCTGAGACTTGGAGTAGTTATTCCCCTTGCTCTGCATGGGTAACGATGCTTCGAGGGTGGCTGTTGTCGTTGTGTTCCTGGTTCGAGCTCAGGTAGGAGCGAGGAGAGATGGAAGCTATACTGTTACACTGGCAATACTAAAGTGCCAATAAGAACATCCAATAGTCAAAGGTATCTGAAATACAAATGGTATAGAGAGAAATAGTCCTATAATTCCTATAATAACTACAACCTAAAACTTCTTACCTGGGAATATTGAAGACTCATGTTTAAAGGAACCACCAGCTTTCATATGTTCTCATGTTCTGAGCAAGGAACGTTAGCTTTCTTACATGGCACATATTGCACTTTTACTTTCTTCTCCAACATTTTGTTTTTGCATTATTTAAACCAAATTGAACAAGTTTCATTATTTATTTGAGGCTAAATTGAATTTATTGATGTATTATATTAAGTTAAAATAAGTGTTCATTCAGTATTGTTGTAATTGTCATTATTACAAAAAAAAATAAAAAATAGGCCGATTAATCGGTATCGGCTTTTTTGGCCCTCCAATAAATCGGTTTCGGCGTTGAAAAATCATAATCGGTCGACCAATAAAAGTAATGACGGAGTGTCGTTTCTCTTTGCTTATTTGAGCTGTTCTTGGCATAATATGGAAAGGGTATTTTACCAAATAGGGCTATATTCTGTATACCACCCCCACCTTATCACAACTGATTGGCTAAAACTCATTACGGAAAGTATTTTCACAGATTAACAAGGTACCCCTGTTAATTGAAATGCATTCCAGGTTACTACCGCATGAAGCTGGTTGAGAGAATGCCAAGTGTGTGCAAAGCCGTCATCAATGGAAAGGGCGGCTACTTTGAAGAAACTCAAAAATAAAATATATTTTGATTTGTTTAACACTTAGGTTACTAAATGATTCCATGTGTCATTTCATAGTTTTAATGTCTTCACTATTATTCAACAATGTAGAAAATAGTAGAAATAAAGAAAAACCCTGGAAAGAGTAGGTGTCCAGACTTATGACTGGTCCAGCCACCCTAGTCCTAAACTGTTCTCTCTGCTACCGCACGGCAAGCGGTACCGGAGTGCCAACAGCTTCTACCCCCAAGCCATGAGACTCCTGAACAGCTAATCAAATGGCTACCCAGACTATTTGCCCCCCCGCTACAACTCTGTTATAATCTATGCATAGCCACTTTAACAACCCTACCTGCATGTACACAATTATCTCAATTACCTCGACACCGGTGCCCCCGCACAATGACTCTGTACTGGTACCCCCTGTACATAGCCCCGCTTTTGTTATTCACTGCTGCTCTTTAATTATTTGTTTTTCTTCTCTTACTTTTTTCTGAATTTTTATTTTTTTAATGTATTTTCTTAAAACTGCATAGTTGGTTAAGGGCTTGTAAGTAAGCATTTCACTGTAAGGTCTACACCGGTTGTATTCGGCACATGTGACAAATAACATTTGATTTTGATTTGATTACTGTATGTTTACAGATGCAATTAATTTTGGCCAACGGAATAAGTTTAGGGGGTGTAATACATTTTAGAGTAATAATATTACATTGTATTTTTTTGCCCTGCACAAAATGGGTCTGAGAGGCTCACAGTGATATTGGTATGCACAGTACTCTGCCAATTATAAATTGTTCAACTCAATATTTCTTGAATTCCCCAAAAATTGTATTTACATAAATGCTCTGTAATTAGAAAGTAACTGTCCATTGAAAATCTCACTTTTAAATGTTCATATTCTGTTAACTCATACCCAAATAAAGTTGTTGACTGGTCTTATAAATCGTATCTGTGGCCAATGCATAAATTAGATTTAAAAAACACGTTAAAAAACCCAACTCACACTAAAAAATGCTTGTTTCCTTGAGGATTATGTCATCGATGAGCTGACCAATCAGCGGTCTACTCGCATGATTATTGACCGGTAAACGCCCACACCATTCTGTTGTTGGGGTATGCCCACACACTATTCCAACACAGAAATGGCTGCTTTTAAAAATACTTATCTACAATTTTTTGGTGGGAAAACTATTTCACTCATATTGTAATTAATTATAGGTCATATTTCATAGATTTACACTGGAGACTACTATAAGCTTTAATATGGCAAAGTTCTCACTCTGCCTCTTGGGAAAATGTGTAGAATTGCAGGATTAGTGCTGAGCGATTAGTGCCTTGAGGTCGTTTCGGTTTCAGTTAGATTATTAATAGAAAGATTTTTGATTTCAATAATATTTTTTTAACATTAAATGCACTATGCATTGTGGGTTGAATGCTGTAGCGCAGAATAAAAGTCTCATGATGGATTATCACTTATTAACCATCAGTTATTCACATTACAGACCGGACAAGTAGCCACCACTATGGAATATGGTCATCGTAGTTAATCATCACGTTTTCTGCACTAAACTATGTAGAAAATTGGCCTGTTGGAAACTACAACACTTTACTGCATTGCACAGTTCGGCATGATCTGATTTATCTCGAGAAACTGCAGCGCAAGGTGCGCATTGAGCTCACAGTAAACAAACAAATTAAATGGAATTTAAATAATTTTACTGCAGTCGGTCAATTAGTTGTTTAAAAATCGCCTCAGCGCTCTGCAGGATATTAGCTTTAAAGCTGCGACAAAACATTTTGCTGCCCCATAATTTTTTTTGTAGAATTGCAAGAAATTAGCTTGAAAACTAATATTCTCTTTCCAATGCCAAGAGGCGGACCATTAAAATGTTCCTTCCCAGGGCCCGAGACATCTCAAGTCATGGTAAAACACCTTGTATGTTATTTGTATCTCACTCAAGTTGTGTTCTAATTATGAGGTGTCCCTTATTACTTTGCCATCACAGAAAAGTTCCCCGGCCTCAAGAAGTTTGAGAACCCTTGTAATGGTGCACTGCTCACCACAAGAGCAACTGACAAGATAACTTGACCCATTTAAAAGACTGCAACAATATTATTAGAGACCGGCAGGCACCCACCATTAAATACACTACATGATAAATAAAGGATGTGTTCAATGCACATTTGTATGACGTGAAGATATGGGTTGCTTTAATGGGATAAATGTACATTTAGTCATACTATTGTCCCAAACACTGCCAAATAGCAGCACACCATGTGTGCCTCAATACCCCGATGAGATTAGAAAATTAGGTTGTGGGATGGCAAGCAAATAACATGTTGTTCAGGGATTAAGAGGGCAGATAAGCAAGCCATCAATGTAATACACCAGGAAGGGCCTTGTAACGCATAAAGGAGTTCAGGGCCAGCCACAGCATGCCATCAGAATCACAAGCACACTCAAAGGCAAGGGTCTGCACAACACAGTCCAAGTATACCGCTTCACCAAAAATAGTTGCTAGCATAAACATCACATTGACTGTAGCCATAGTTAACTCTGAACAGCAATCTAATGCGGCCTCCATATTCACGTTGGGAGGGGGACTGCGATGTTTCATAATGCATATCCCGATAAATTGCGGTGGTGAAATTAGTTTAGTTACATTCCTCGTTGAATCACATTGAATACGTCAATCAACTCAGTTTTTAATTCTTTAGTATAGATTGTATAAATCCCAATTTCTAGGAACTATGCGATTTCGCAAATTATTTTATGAAGAGAACATAACAAAATGGCGGTGCGGGTAGGCCATCTGCATTATAACAAACCGGTTAGCAATTAAGCTAGCTAACTATACGATGCCAACATTGCATGTAGCTATGACCCACGCCGTGATACACATGGGCATGGCTGTTGTGCAACAAGATTGTATAACTATACAGTAGAACCAATATATCTAAATTAGTAACCTAGCCATCTGTAATAGATCTCTACATATCGTCCTGCTATGAACCAAACCAGCCAGCTAATAGCTAGCTAACCAACACTATTGTCGCTAGCGAGTGACTGTTAGCCGATGCTAACGTTAGTTAACTAATGTTACCACATTAGCACACATCTCTTGCGGTTGCCATCGTTACATTTCAACTATAATATAGTTAGCTAGCTAGCTAATATTTTACATCAGGAAATACAAGATGTAACTACTAACCTGGTCTTGTCCCGACTTGTCTCGAGTTGTATCGCAGAATAATGTAATCACGTTAGCCCTCTACTAACTAACGTTAGCTAGTTTATTGCTCACGCTGTCGCTGGCAAGTAACGTTTACCCTAGCTTGCTAGCAGAATTACCACTTTGCTAGCTCAAACTAGAAATTAATTAACGTTATAAAATAAGAGAGGGGATACTGGAGATTGATGTGTGTAAAGCGGCTTACTTGTACTCCTTTTTCTTTTTCCACAAAACCAATGAAAAATAAAATTATTACAGGAGCGCTTAATCCGTCACTACAAGAGCCGTCAACGGCTACTAGAGACCGTAGTGCAGAGGGGGTGGAGGGCACACAAAGAGGGCGGGGTCAAATTAACATCATGAGTTCTGAATCCGCATTTTGTCCTATCAGATCTAACATTTTTGATTATGTCAACATTTGCATGGATTTAAATCACGCCCTATCCTACATTGTCAGATCGTGTTGACATTTAGCTACGTAATGTATTTTACAGCACTCTGATCAGCGAACCGTCTACTGTGTTTATCTTGTCTTACTGTCTGGTTGCTATTTATCAACACCAAAACAAAATCAAATGTGTGTTTTTCACTCACAATATAATGCAATTCAATAGTTTATGCCTTACTCCTCTTGATCAGCTCTCTTGCATGACCATAGCGTTAAAGGGGAAGTTCACTCATTTTAACGTGGCCTTAATTTCACTCTTTCTGTGCTTGTAGTTGATCCCCCAAAACTGTTTTAACATTTTAATATATTTTATTATTTTTATTTTGAGCACGATTTTTTTAATCGAATGCAGAGACATTCAGAATGTGATTCTGATGTAATATGAGATTTCTTTTGAGTGTTTTGGAGCTTTTTCTAACATGCTTTAGACACATTTTCTTAATGCATTGTAGTCAATGGCAAGTGATGACTCAAAAAGTGACAACCAATTTTCTCTGACCAAACAAAAAATAAACAAAATACAGTTTGGGCGATCAACTACAAGCACAGAAACAGTGAAAATAAGGCCACGTGAAATGGGCAAACGTCCCCTTAAAAAACGGTCAATAATATTAGTAATTCATTCATTTATTAGTAATTCATTCATTCAATTATTCATTAATATATTAGTAATTTCATTCATTAATTCATTGTAGACTATAGACAGGCAGCACTATCCTGATGCAGCACAGGGGCTGTATATCCATAACAAAACATTATAATTGTTGATTATAACGTGTGGATGAAATACTGAAACTTTCCCATTCTTCAACGCTTTGAGACAGCATCTCAATATCAGAATTTTGACCTAGATAGTTTGTGTGTATGCATTGATATGTAGGCTACTTGTGCCTTTAAATTTTATTTTATGTAGTTTTGTCCATGAGCTGTTCTTGTCTATTGATATTCTGTATTATGTCATTCTGTATTGTTTCATGTTTTGTGTGGACCCCAGGAAGAGTAGCTGCTGCTTTTGCAACAGCTAATGGGGATCCTAATAAAATACCAAATAGATGTGAAGCTTTTCGAGAATGGTTTTTAAATGTGAAACATGTATTTTGATGGAAGGTCTAAGATGTCAAGTAACAATTTCCTCTCTTTCTTTTTTAATTTAATGCATGGACAAGATCATGTGTTGCAACATTCAGGTAACCTTAATTATCAACGTCAATGTTTTTTTTGAAGTAACTTAATTACTTTTACTCTGAGTACTTTTTAATTGAGCTACTTTTGACTTTTACTTGAGTAGTTTTTTTTAAACGTCATTTTTCTTCTACTTGAATAAAATGTAATTAAAGTAACAGAACTTCTACTTGAGTAGGATATTTCAGTACTCTTTCCACTTCTGACTGAGTAGCATAAAATAAAATAATTTCATGTTCTGTGAGTTCTCTCTATTTACCATGCATGAACAGTTTCAGTATGTTAAGATGGACAGTAGACCTGTTCATGAAGATTACTAAAACGTATGCAGATGATAGAGTAGCTTTCAAGTGGGGTAATTTTAGTACTTTTTTTTTTCAGTGGTCAACGCTTAAAGTATTTATTTTATGAATTGTTTTACTCTCCTCCATTAAGTTTTTTGTTTGTTGTTGCATTAACTAGCTCTATGTAACATAAACACACAGTAATCAATGTCAATCAAGACATTGATCTTGAAAGGGAATTTGTTTGGATAGAAGACAAATCAACCCTGAGTTTGGTCATAAAAACCACTAAAGTTAATCATTAGTGTCACACCAGCTTTCGCTTTGGCTCCCCCTCCTGTCCAGCTCAGGCGTTCGGAGTCGCCGGCCTTCAAGCTGCTGCCGAACCCAAAACACCCCTGACTGCAGTGTGCAATTCGGGGCCTGGCTCAATGTGGGCGGAGTCCCACGTTTGACCCCACCCACCTTTTTTTTGCCCTTCTGAGGTTTGACAGTCGCACACTGAGTACAAACACACACATGTTTGCGCAAGGCACACGTTGTATACAGACGTATTTCATTTTTGGAGATCTTAAGAAATATTATACACTGCTCAAAAAAATAAAGGGAACACTTAAACAACACAATGTAACTCCAAGTCAATCACACTTCTGTGAAATCAAACTGTCCACTTAGGAAGCAACACTGATTGACAATAAATTTCACATGCTGTTGTGCAAATGGAATAGACAACAGGTGGAAATTATAGGCAATTAGCAAGACACCCCCAATAAAGGAGTGGTTCTGCAGGTGGTGACCACAGACCACTTCTCAGTTCCTATGCTTCCTGGCTGATGTTTTGGTCACTTTTGAATGCTGGCGGTGCATTCACTCTAGTGGTAGCATGAGACGGAGTCTACAACCCACACAAGTGGCTCAGGTAGTGCAGCTCATCCAGGATGGCACATCAATGCGAGCTGTGGCAAGAAGGTTTGCTGTGTCTGTCAGCGTAGTGTCCAGAGCATGGAGGCGCTACCAGGAGACAGGCCAGTACATCAGGAGACGTGGAGGAGGCGGTAGGAGGGCAACAACCCAGCAGCAGGACCGCTACCTCCGCCTTTGTGCAAGGAGGAGCAGGAGGAGCACTGCCAGAGCCCGGCAAAATGACCTCCAGCAGGCCACAAATGTGCATGTGTCTGCTCAAACGGTCAGAAACAGACTCCATGAGGGTGGTATGAGGGCCCGACGTCCACAGGTGGGGGTTGTGCTTACAGCCCAACACCGTGCAGGACGTTTGGCATTTGCCAGAGAACACCAAGATTGGCAAATTCGCCACTGGCGCCCTGTGCTCTTCACAGATGAAAGCAGGTTCACACTGAGCACATGTGACAGACGTGACAGAGTCTGGAGACGCCGTGGAGAACGTTCTGCTGCCTGCAACATCCTCCAGCATAACCGGTTTGGCGGTGGGTCAGTCATGGTGTGGGGTGGCATTTCTTTGGGGGGCCGCACAGCCCTCCATGTGCTCGCCAGAGGTAGCCTGACTGCCATTAGGTACCGAGATGAGATCCTCAGACCCCTTGTGAGACCATATGCTGGTGCGGTTGGCCCTGGGTTCCTAATGCAAGACAATGCTAGACCTCATGTGGCTGGAGTGTGTCAGCAGTTCCTGCAAGAGGAAGGCATTGATGCTATGGACTGGCCCGCCCGTTCCCCAGACCTGAATCCAATTGAGCACATCTGGGACATCATGTCTCGCTCCATCCACCAACGCCACGTTGCACCACAGACTGTCCAGGAGTTGGCGGATGCTTTAGTCCAGGTCTGGGAGGAGATCCCTCAGGAGACCATCCGCCACCTCATCAGGAGCATGCCCAGGCGTTGTAGGGTGGTCATACAGGTACGTGGAGGCCACACACACTACTGAGCCTCATTTTGACTTGTTTTAAGGACATTACATCAAAGTTGGATCAGCCTGTAGTGTGGTTTTCCACTTTAATTTTGAGTGTGACTCCAAATCCAGACCTCCATGGGTTGATAAATTTGATTTCCATTGATAATTTTTGTGTGATTTTGTTGTCAGCACATTCAACTATGTAAAGAAAAAAGTATTTAATAAGAATATTTCATTCATTCAGATCTAGGATGTGTTATTTTAGTGTTCCCTTTATTTTTTTGAGCAGTGTATAAAGTGGTACCAGCAGATGTGTAACACTTTTTGCTTCATGCTATATTTTGAGACAAGCTACTGATATTGTCGCAGTGAACATACTTGTTATGTAAGTCATGTACTGTTAAAATTGTGTTGATAAATGTTATAACTTTGTAATTATATTATTTAATTGAGCATATAAACACACACACAGTTGCTACCTGACCTGATTTATACTGCTATTTACTTTCCTCGTGAAAATGGAGACAGACTATACCACATAGACATACTGAAAGCTGAATGTGCTTTTACATTAAGTTATACCAGCTCCAGTAAAGAGATCAGAGACTCAGGTGACTTCTACGTCATCTTTACTAAGCAACATAACACAATTAACACTCTTCAAAAATGGCTTCACTCCTGCTCCTCAAAAGAGACAAAGACAGTAATTGTCTTGTTGTCAACTGCCTCCACGTAGAACATCTCATAAAATCTCTGTAACTGGAACATGAAGGGTTCCTTGAGAATATGTTCCTCTTCATCCAGGCCATCATACAACCGTAGTTCTTTAAGCATCGCCAATCCAAAGTTAAATCTAGTATCGGCTTCCTATTTCGCGACAAAGCATCCTTCACTCATGCTGCCAAACATACCCTCATAAAACTGACTATCCTACCGATCCTTGACTTCGGCGATGTCATTTACAAAATAGCCTCCAACACGCTACTCAGCAAATTGGATGTAGTCTATCACAGTGCCACCCGTTTTGTCACCAAAGCCCCATATACTTCCCCATATATACAGTGGGGAGAACAAGTATTTGATACACTGCCGATTTTGCAGGTTTTCCTACTTACAAAGCATGTAGAGGTCTGTCATTTTTATCATAGTTACACTTCAACTGTGAGAGACGGAATCTAAAACAAAAATCCAGAAAAACATATTGTATGATTTTTAAGTAATTAATTTGCATTTTATTGCATGACATAAGTATTTGATCACCTACCAACCAGTAAGAATTCCGGCTCTCACAGACCTGTTAGTTTTTCTTTAAGAAGCCCTCCTGTTCTCCACTCATTATCTGTATTAACTGCACCTGTTTGAACTCGTTACCTGTATAAAAGACACCTGTCCACACACTCTATCAAACAGACTCCAACCTCTCCACAATGGCCAAGACCAGAGAGCTGTGTAAGGACATCAGGGATAAAATTGTAGACCTGCACAAGGCTGGGATGGGCTACAAGACAATAGGCAAGCAGCTTGGTGAGAAGGCAACAACTGTTGGCGCAATTATTAGAAAATGGAAGAAGTTCAAGATGACGGTCAATCACCCTCGGTCTGGGGCTCCATGCAAGATCTCACCTCGTGGGGCATCAATGATCATGAGGAAGGTGAGGGATCAGCCCAGAACTACACGGCAGGACCTGGTCAATAACCTGAAGAGAGATGGGACCACAGTCTCAAAGAAAACCATTTGTAACACACTACGCCGTCATGGATTAAAATACTGCAGCGGACGCAAGGTCCCCCTGCTCAAGCCAGCGCATGTCCAGGCCCGTCTGAAGTTAGCCAATGACCATCTGGATGATCCAGAGGAGGAATGGGAGAAGGTCATGTGGTCTGATGAGACAAAAATAGAGCTTTTTGGTCAAAACTCCACTCGCAGTGTTTGGAGGAAGAAGAAGGATCAGTACAACACCAAGAACACCATCCCAACCGTGAAGCATGGAGGCGGAAACATCATTCTTTGGGGATGCTTTTCTGCAAAGGGGACAGGACGACTGCACCGTATTGAGGGGAGGATGGATGGGGCCATGTATCGCGAGATCTTGGCCAACAACCTCCTTCCCTCAGTAAGAGCATTGAAGATGGGTTGTGGCTGGGTCTTCCAGCATGACAACGACCCAAAACACACAGCCAGGGCAACTAAGGAGTGGCTCCGTAAGAAGCATCTCAAGGTCCTGGAGTGGCCTAGCCAGTCTCCAGACCTGAACCCAATAGAAAATCTTTGGAGGGAGCTAAAAGTCCGTATTGCCCAGCGACAGCCACGAAACCTGAAGGATCTGGAGAAGGTCTGTATGGAGGAGTGGGCCAAAATCCCTGCTGCAGTGTGTGCAAACCTGGTCAAGAACTACAGGAAACGTAAGATCTCTGTAATTGCAAACAAAGGTTTCTGTACCAAATATTAAGCTCTGCTTTTCTGATGTATCAAATACTTATGTCATGCAATAATATGCAAATTAATTACTTAAAAATCATACAATGTGATTTTCTGGATTTTTGTTTTAGATTCTGTCTCTCACAGTTGAAGTGTACCTATGATAAAAATTACAGACCTCTACATGCTTTGTAAGTAGGAAAATCGGCAAAATCGGCAGTGTATCAAATACTTGTTCTCCCCACTGTATATACGACCTGTATGCTCTCGTTGGCTGGCCCTCGCTTCATATTCGTCGCCAAACCCACTGGCTCCAGGTCATCTATAAGTCTTTGCTAGGTAAAGCCCCGCCTTATCTCAGATTACTGGTCACCATAGCAGCACCCACCCGTAGCACGCGCTCCAGCAGGTATATTTCACTGGTCATCCCCAAAGCCAACTCCTCCTTTTTGCTCCTTTGCACCCCAGTATCTCTACTTGCACATTCATCTTCTGTACAACTATCACTCCCTTGTTGACTTGCTAAATTGTAATTATTTCACCCCTATGGCCTATTTATTGCCTTACCTCCCTAATCTTACTACATTTGCACACACTGTATATAGACTTTTCTATTGTGTTATTGACTGTACGTTTGTTTATCCCATGTGTAACTCTGTGTTGTTTGTGTCGCACTGCTTTGCTTTATCTTGGCCAGGTCGCAGTTGTAAATGAGAACATGTTCTCAACTGGCCTATCTGGTTAAATAAAGGTGAAATATATATATTTTTTTAATAAAGTTGAAATAAATTTAAATAAATAAATAAATGAATAAGGGTTGTAATGCGGTCTTCCCTGTCCATCCCAATTACACTAGGGAGGGAAACAGTGCCTTTAAATGTTTGGCGTTCACACCACCCTGCTGCCTCTAGGGTGTCCCTTAGAAGAACATCTGCTTCCTTGAAGAAAAAGGAAGATTAAATATTAAGAATAGTGCCTCATTGGGTGATCAATACAAATTACACCACACTTTCACAATACCACCATGCAAACAAAAGCCACTATTACTAAAGGGGTTTTCAGTGATATCTATAACTACTCAACAAGTCATCACAACTGTTATATCTTGCCATGCATCAAGCCTTCAGTATTATACACAGTAGACTACATACCCAGTTCACAGCTCCCAGTTCGCCGTGCATTTTGTTTTCAGTATCGTCTAGAAAGAAAACAGATTGTGGACATTAAGTAATGGAAGGCCCTTACTGTCTACTCAGACTCAGCATATGCTAGTGGGGTTTGGAGAGCAAGAAGGTTTACGAATAGGTCTGGCTTATAGCTACATCTTTTGTCTGGCATGCCCTGTTTACCATCAACCATGATCTCTACTATTTGCTGATTGGCTCATGGTGTGAGCCATTCGTCAAAGGGGGATATGGTGGAGAAGATTTCGGCCCAATGGTTTTGCCCAAATTTGAATCAGCACGTGAAACAGTTAATTTATTATTGCACAACATGTTTATTATATAACATAGACAAGGGAACTCCACTGCAACCAGGGAAGTTCCCCACTCCAAAAGGACCTTTTGTCCACCTTGTTATGGATTTCATAGACATGATAAAGCGAAAAGAAAGAAAGAAATACTACCTGGTGATAATTGACAGGTTCACCAGGTGGGTGGAAGCATTTCCCACCACCAACTGTGATGCGCGAACAGTTGCAAAATTGCTAGTCAGGGAAATTATACCCATGTTCGGAGTGCCTGAGGTTTTGTCTGCAGACAATGGGACCCATCTCATAGGGGATGTGATTGCCCAAGTGGCCAAAATGATGGGCGTTGACCAGAAGTTTGTGTCCGTCTATCACCCGTAGAGTAACGGGATTACAGAGGGGGCTAATTAGATGATCAAAGGGGGGCTTGCAAAAACCTGCCATTCCACAAAATGAGCTAGGTGGAATGCGTGCCCCTTGTCCTCATGAAAATGCGCAGCAGCCTTAACAAAGATATTGGGTGTACACCTGTTAACAAGATGACCAATGAACACCCCAGGGGGGAGACCTATTACTGTCCAACAGATAAAAATAACTGAGACACAGTGTGACCATCTTGAGTACATGAAGGAACTAAGCTCTGTTGTAAAGTTTTCTCCACTCTCACACTAGGAAAGCAAACGAGGTTCCCCCAGGTGAAGACTCTGACGAGCTTCCCATAAACGTTAGAGACTGGGTGAAACTACGAGTCCATAAAATAAAATAAAATGGAACCAGCCAAGATGGATGGGACCCTTCCAGGTGACCATGGCAACAAAAGAGGCTGAGATCCACCGATGAGGAGGGGCCAGAGGAGAAACTGGGAAGACCACAGCCAGAGGGCCGAGACCAAAGGCCAGAAGAACCAACAGAGGGTTCAGCCACAGAACCTGAAGAGTCATTAGATGTCACCATCATACACACACACACTATGGTTGTGAAACAAGAAAATCGCAACCATGGAAACACACATGCAGGGTATTTATTGCTCTCCAAATCCTACTCGTTTCCTTTGTGGACGGGGATGTGGAGAATAATAAATGGGTGAAAGCAGTGACATACATAGGATTACAGGGGAAGGGGAACACATCTGGCACACGGGTAATGATTTTCCAGAAACCCACCTCCACAACCTCTCTGTGGGGAACCCAAGCAGTACCATTTGGAAATAATGATTTTGGATGTGGATTGTTCCACTTTATGCAAAGGAACAATACCAGGGTTCAACAAAGTAACAGTAATTATACTATTCTGACGTTGGTCACTAGGGGGAAGGAAGCTGCATGGTTAGGTGGATTATCCAATAAGACAACAGGTAATAGTTCAGATGCAGCTAAATAAATTAATGAGGGTGGGCCCATTGAGACTAAATGGCCAAGGTGGAAGAAGGTTCCTAGCGTACAACCAGGTAACATTTCCCAGCTGATTAAATGCATAGGACCTCCAAAAGTACAATGGAGGGAGTATCTGACAGGTAGTAGATGTTGTGTTGGCAGGATTAAAACCCACAATAACTCCCCCTGCTTGTATCTGCAACTCGGGGAATGTGGATGTAGGAAACCCCACTAATTGCCTGTCTTACACAGGCCTAAAAACGGATACCAGTAGTTTTGATGTGCTTGATGGGCAACAGTTGATAACCAGAGTGAACATGTCCAACATAGGAGAAGGCATGGGGACACCTCCAGATCATCTCTGGATCTGTGGGGGGTAAGGGCTACATTCCCCCCCCCCCCCTGGGATGGAAAGGGTGTTGTTATCTGGGGGAAACTGAACTGACAACAGCAATATTACCTACTTCTGTTCTGCTGAAGAGTTCTTTGCAAATTAGTTTCAGATCGAATGGCAGAGCTAAAAGAGCAGAGGCTCAAAGTCCACTTCATAAATGCCTCATTATGGAAATTCAAATGCATGCAAAGAATATCAGTGGAATAAAGTTGACTCCTTATAGATGCTTCAACCAGAGGTTTCTGTAGTGCAGTGGTTATCACATTTGCCTAATAGGCAAAAGTTCCCCGGTTCGAAACAAGAGTTCTGAGTTTCATAAGTGCCTCGTTATGGGAATTCAAATAAATGAAAAGAATAGCAGTAAAATTCAGTTTACTCCTTGTAGATTCTTCAACCAGCAGTTGCTGTAGGGTACTGGTTATCCAGTTCACCTCACATGTGAAAGGTTCCCTGTTCAAATGCTTACACATGGCCACTCCCTTGGTCTGTAGATAGAGCTGTCACTCACCCACAACAACTTCCAGTTCAATGGCGACACCTAACAACCACAGGAGTTCCTCGTCCGGTCGCCTGGCTTGAAGGTGCCGCTCGTGGCAGGTCGGCTCGCGGCGAGGACCAGTGTAACCTCGATGTTGGTGTAGAGGCTGTCCACATCCATGGTGAACAGCAGGTTGTCTGCTCCCAGCCTTGTGGCCCTTACCTTGGCCAGAAAGTCGCCTGTGTCCCTGATGTAGCTGTTGTGTCATGATGCCAGCAGCCGTAGGTAGGCATCGATGCACTCTGACAATCTGTAGGGTGCGGTGCCGCCCAAGTCGCCGGGTCCTTGTCGATCTTGGGCAGGAGGTAGGGTGGGGTAAGGTGGAAAATTACTAATTAGACATACTATGCTGTTTTTGACTTAGAGAATTGTTTGTAATATGCTAGTGTTTTTTTTACTGATACAAACTTGTCTTGTGTGACTTCATCATAAGTCTGGGCGTACAGATAAGAGCCATTTCGGGGTGACCGCAGTATATGACATCCCATTTTCACTATCTGCAGGAATTGAGCTGTGTGGAAACTTGCAGGAAACGACAATAGTGTGAGCTGTGGCAACATCAGCTGTCTTAATCTGCACAGACAAGCTAATCACCTTTTACGCACTATGTTACCCACCCCTGTTTCCACACATCTGCTAAATGCCACGTACACAGAGGTTGTTCTTCTCTATAAAAGCTGAGGCCCAACTCTGTTTGTTGGGTTTTTAACTCTGCAATATTGAGTGATTGTTAAAACCTCTTTGAGATAGGGGGCAGCATGGGGAAGTTTGGATGAAAAGCGTGCCCAGAGTAAACTGCCTGTTACTCAGGCCCAGAAGCTAGAATATGCATGTAATTAGTAGATTTGGATAGAAAACACTCTGAAGTTTCTAAAACGGTTAAAATAATATCTGTGAGTATAACAGAACTCATATGGCAGGCAAAAAACCTGAGAAAAATCCAACCAGGAAGTGGGAATTCTGAGGTTTGTAGTTTTCAAGTGAATGTCTATCGAATATCCAGTGTCTGTGGGGTCAGATTGCACTTCCTAAGGCTTCCAGTAGATGTCAACAGTCTTTAGAAGTTGTTTCAGGCTTCTATTGTGAAAGGGGAGAGAATAAGACCACTCAAAGCAGGTGGCTCAGCTGAAAGCCTTAAGTTTAGTCTCGCGCGTGGCCTTGAGTGCGAGTTCCGTTCCCTTTCCTTTCTAATGAAAACAGTATTGTCCGGTTGAAACATTATTGAATATTTATAATAAAAACACCCTAAGGATTGATTAGAAACATCGTTTGTCATGTTTCTACGAACTTTAATGGAACCTTTTTGACTTTTCGTCTGGACTTTGCCCGCGCTTTGTGCATTTGGATTACTGGACTAAACGCGCGAACAAAAAGGAGGTATTTGGACATAAAGATGAACTTTATCGAACAAAACAAACATTTATTGTCTAACATGGAGACCTGGGAGTGCCATCAGATGAAGATCATCAAAGGTAAGTGATTAATTTTAACGCCATTTCTGACTTTTGTGACACCTCTCCTTGGCTGGAAAATGGCTGTATGGTTTTCTGTGGCTAGGCGCTGACCTAACATAATCGCATGGTGTGCTTTTGCCGTAAAGCCTTTTTGAAATCGGACACAGCGGCTGGATTGACAAGACGTTTATCTTTAATCCTATGTATAACACTTGTATCTTTCATCAATGTTTATGATGAGTATTTCTGTAATTTGATGTGGCTCTCTGGAATTTGTTTGTTTGAGACAATGCATTTCTGATGCATTTCTGAACATAACGCGCCAATTTCTAATGAGGTTTTTGGACATAAAGATTCACTTTATCGAACAAAACAAATATTTATTGTGTAACATGGAGTCCTGGGAATGCCACCAGATGAAGATCATCAAAGGTTAGTGATTCATTTTAACGCTATTTCTGACTTTTGTGACACCTCTTTGACAAATCTTTACAAAAAGAATGACGTAGATAAAGTGTGTGTTGTCAAAGTGTTGGGTAAAATCAGTGCCAAAGTATCTCAGGCAGGTGTGATGTAGAGATTTTGATTATGTAAATCAAGGACACAATTTTTAACACAAGGCAATAAAAGTCAGGGTTTGGAAGGTTTAGCAAATTAGTTCTATAAAGCCTTTGTAGATATTTTGGCACCCATTTTATTAACCTCACTAGGGTAGGGGGCAGCTTTCGGAATTTTGGATGAAAAGCGTGCCCAAAGTAAACTGCCTGCTACTCAGGTCCTAGGATATGCTAGGATATGCATATAATTGGTAGATTTGGATAGAAAACACTCTAAAGATTCCAAAACTGTTAAAATGATGTCTGTGAGTATAACAGAACTGATATGGCAGGCGAAAACCTGAGGAAAATCCATCCAGGAAGTGCTATTATTTTGAAATGCCTGTTTTTCCATTGAAAGCCTATCCACCATACAAAGACTTATGACCTAGTTCACGATCCCTATGGCTTCCACTACATGTGGCCAGTCTTTAGGCATTGTTTCAGGCTTTTACTCTGAAAAATGAGGGAGAAAAACCACTTTCAATGAGAGGACAGTGGAAATTTCCAGACATGAGTCATGTGCATGACCGGGAGCGTGCCTTTCTTGTTTTTAATTTTCTATTGACGAAGCTATTGTCCGGTTGAAATATGATCGATTATTTATGACAAAAACAACCTGAGGATAGATTATAAACATCGTTTGACATGTTTCTACGAACATTTATGGTACTTTTTGGATTTTTCGTCTGTCTGTTGTGACCTCGCTTTGTTCCAATGGATTACTGAACAAAACGCACCAACAAAATTAGTTTTTTTAATATAAAGAGGGACTTTATCGAACAAAACAAACATTTATTGTGTAACATGGAGTCGTGGGAGTGCAACCATATGAAGATCATCAAAGGTAGGTGATACATTTTATCGCTATTTCTGACTTTTGTTACTCCTCTTCTTGGCTGCTAACTGTTTGTAATGATTTGTCTGCTGGGCGCTGTTCTCAGATAATCGCATGGTTTGCTTTCGCCGTAAAGTATTTTTGAAATCTGACACTGTGGTTGGATTAACAAGAAGTTAATATTTAAACCGATGTAGTATAACACTTGTATGTTTCATGAATTTCTATAATGAGTATTTCTGTTTTTGAATTTGGCGCTCTGCAATTTCACTGGATGTTGGCCAGGTGGGACGGTCCCACACCCCCTAGAGAAGTTAAATCTCCCTTTTTGTCCCAGTTTTGAATGTCCCGTTGGTAGTTTAATCTTTCCCGTAACTCAATTTTGTTGTCCAAAGATTGCACGTTTGCTAGCAGAATTGAGGGAAGTGGGGGTTTATTCAATCGCCTTCGAATTTGCAGCCCGCTCTCCAGCCTCTTTTTCTCTACCTTCTCTTCACGCAGATCACGGGGCTCAAGGCCTGTTCCTGAGGGAGCCATATATCCTCCGCCTTGGGCTCGCCAGAGTGCTGAGAGAAGAAAAAGGATTCTGCTAGTCTGCGGTGAGTAATCTCAGACCTGATGTCTAGAAGTTATTTTCGGACATAAGAGACGGTAGCGGTAACATTATGTACAAAATGAGTAAAAAAATGATTGACAAACAATGCAGGTAAACGAACAAAAAAAACACAATCGGTTGTTGGAACGTAAAACGTCTGCCTTCTGCTCCGGCGCCATTTTATCATCCCCTGTACAGTATATGTGTGATGTATGCCTGTGGTGGGAGGAAATGAGCATGGCCTTCAGCTAGCAAATACAGTCCGCTAAGGGGCGGGAGGGAGCAGGCCTCCGAGGGCAGATGAGGCGGTAGCTGGAGAGGGCAGCCATTGATCCCGACTACACAGTGGATGAGGAGGAACTAAATGTGTTTGAACGGAGTGACTGTATTGGAGCGATTGTAAGAACCCGGGTCCAGTATGCCATGGAAGTTGAAAGGGGTACTGCCTTTTTCTTGGGCCTGGAGATGGAGAGGCAGGCCCGATGCTACATCGAGGCTGTACAGGACGAGAGTGGTGTGCATGTGTGGGACTATGTACAGGTCTTGCAGGTGCTGGAAGAGTTGGATCAGGAGACGGTGGACCAGGTCCTGGAGGGAGTAGGTGCCAGGTTGTCGGCAGTGGACGTGGCTTTCTGCGACAATGACATCCCGGAGGAGGAGGTAGGAGCGGCCATCGCTGGCCTCGATGCCTAGAAGAGTTCTGGCGTGGACAGCGTGACGTGGGAGTTCCTGGCAGAGGTCAACAATGAACTGGGAAGGCAGCTACGACCAAATCAAGTCCTGCATCCTTGCAGCCTATATGCTCCCATGTGGCTCAGTTGGTAGAGCATGGCACTTGAAATGCCAGGGTTGTGGGTTCGATTCCCATGGGGGACCAGTACAAATGAAATGTGTGCACTAACTACTGTAAGTTGCTATGGATAAGAGTGTTGGCAAAATTATTGAAATGTGAACACTGAGGGGCCTTGGGATGAGGTATGTGGATTGTGGGGGAAATGCAATTGTGGATTTATCGCTTATACCTGTACAGAACATGTATGCGCTGTTGGTGGTGAAGGCCCCGGCCTCTGTAAAGATGTGGAATACGGTGTTCGCTGATATGGATGTGTCACTGGTGTGGATGAATCTAATGGTCAAGGGATATGGTATGCGAGGATCTAGATTTTAAGATGCGGCACAACCGGTTGTTCACTAATGTGGGATACACCAGATCACTCATGCGGTGAGCATGGACTGCGATGTGTGCAAACAGGCACCGGAGGTCTTCATCCACCTGTTCTCGCAGTGTGTCTGCCTGCGGGAGTTCTTTGCGCACTGGTAGTTAAGCAATGGGTGGCAGACACATTCGCAGGGTGGATATGGCAGAGTATCTTCCTGTTTGGGGAGGTGGGGAAGCTGCTGGGGGTATTTTTGGCCTGTCATTGGGTAAGTTGATTTTCCAACAAAAATGAACTGTGTTTGAACTGATTTTCTAACAAAAATGAACTGTATTTAAAGTATTTGATAAAACTTTTTTTTTTTAAACGAGCAAAGGCAAAAACGAGCAAAGGCAATATGAACAATGGTTCTTGGACTAGACAGACGCGAAATTACGAAAATACTTTAAGTGGCTGTGGAAATTTTGGGTCAGGAGAAAATTACTATGATGGAGTTATTGAGAGGGATTAAGGAAGTGTGGACTGGTGTGCGGCAACCGGTTCAAAGCGGACAAACGATATGAAGTGACCTTGTCAAGTCCACAAGGAAAAGAGACGCTGATGGATGGCTTTAAAATTTGGGGGCTGTTGCGTCATGGCGAAGGACCTATCACTTGACGAGAGGGTTGTCTCTTTCTTAAACCTTCCGGTGTACATCACAGACGAGGCCATCCGGGATCGGCTTCGAGCGTGGGGTGTGTCTGCGATGTCACCGGTGAAGCAGCACTTTTGGCCTGGGACAGATGGCACAGATGGCGCTCACTGCCGTATTCGACCACATTCAAGACGTTGGAAGGGACCGAGTATTTCCGTGTGATACATGACCGTCAGGTCAAGGTCTGCAGGTTGTGTATTCAGCCAGGACACATGCTGTGTGAGTGCCCTGATTTTTGTCTGCCATAAGTGTGGTGAGCAGGGAAATTTGCTGGACCGCAGGAAGAGTATGGGGATCCTTAATAAATGGGGATTCTTAATAAATACCAATAAACACAAAAATGATGCAAGAGTGTACTGGGAGATGCGAACGTGGCTGTGCTGGCTGCGGGAGGAATGTTGTGCTCCCGGAGGGAAGAGATGGAGTATATCCACTCTGTACAGAGGGATAATAGAAGGAACCTGCTAGCCAAGAAGAAGAAAAAAGGAAAAAACAATGGACTGGATTTAGCTCTTCCTCTGTGTCCAATATGGTGTGAGTTGTCTCTACCAACAATGGACTATGTAGCACAGGAAAGCTAGAGCTGATGTTGGAAGCCTTCTCTGCGGATATATTATGTCTACAAGAGACACTGGACTGAGCCTTGCATGGACAATGTAAGTCAGCGCTGGAATGGACACATTTATCTGAGTAATGGTACTGTGCGTAAATGTGGAGTAGCTGTTTTGGTCAAAGACGTCTACGTTTGTTATATACCGATAATGTGAGTTGACTGGTGGGAGTGGGTTTCACTTTTCAAGATGTGGAGTATTCATTGTACAATGTGTATTCTCCTAATACTGAAATTGAGCGAAGGGTTTTGTTTGTGTAAGGAACTGTCTGCTTGTTGGGGATTTTAATGTGTGGATGGATTTGCTCGGACTCCTCTTGTGGCGTGCTGTTAAGGCTCTTGCGGGATGAGAATTTGGTGGATATGTGGAGGGAGAGCAATCCTGATAAGCGGGTGTTCTCTCGCAGACAGGTGGTGATGGGTGAGCTCAGGCAGTCACACATATTTGTGTCTCGCTCATAGAGGGGTTGCGCACCTGGTTGGGGGAGCAGAGTATTCCCTCATGATGCTCTGCTCTTCCAGCTGGGGGCGTTCCCGGGTGAGGTGGGTTGTGGTGTTTTAATGCCAGTCTGCTGAAGGACGAGGGGTTTCGAGTAGTAGTGAAAGACTGTGTGATGCCATGTCAGATCCTCTGTTTGAGTCTGTGTGGTGGGAAGGTTTAAAAGGGGAGTTCAAGTGGCTGGCAATGTCTTTTGCTCGACCGGCTAGTGTGTTGAGGAGGAAGGAGAGGACCCTTAATGACTACCTGCTATTTGAGTTAGAAAAGGTAGAGAATATTCCAGGCTGATGCTGCTGCAGAATACCTGAGGGTGTGGGAGGAGTTGAGGGTCTTAGAGGCACAGGTGTATGGGGGCAGTGGTGAAGAGTAGATTGCAGTATGTAGTGGAGGGGGAGAGGAGCACTGAAAAATGAGTGGGGGGAGAGGGTGACAGATCTGGAGGGTATTTTGAATACAGTGCAGTCTTTTAGGGTTTATTTACTTCGGGCAGGGTGGATGAGGTGTGTATGGGGAGTGTGCTTGACGCAGTGGAAGATACGGTGTTGACTGATGTGGTGATGTGCAACGCTGACATTACGTTGGCAGAGGTTAATAATATTTTGGGCTAGGCATCCCACTAGCGGGACAACTTCCGGTGAAACTGGAGGGTGCGCAATTCAAATAAATAATCAAAAAATGAATAATAATAAACATTTAGGTACATACAAGTGTCTTATATTGGTTGAAAGCTTAAATTCTTGTTAATCTAACTGCACTGTCCGATTTAGAGTAGCCATTATAGCGAAAGCATGCCATGCGATTGTTTGAGGACGGCGCCCAAAATCAAAATATTTTCCCACTGGCACAGGTTTCATAAATTCACAAATACTGTTTAAATATTAACTTTTTGAAAATCTTCCTCTGATTTGTCATCCAAAGGGTCCCAGATATAACATGTAGTGTCGTTTTGTTAGATAAAATCCTTCTTTATATCCCAAAAAGTCAGTTTAGTTGGCGCCATCGATTTGAGTAATCAACTCGTTCAACCAGCAGAGAAAGGAATCCGAAAATCTACCCCTAAACTTTGTATAAAACAAGTCAAAATATGTTTCTATTGACTCCTCAGACACCCTAAAATGTAATCAAACTATAACATTTCATATTGAAAGAAGTATGTTCAATAGGAAACTGATTTTAGCAGGTGAATCCTGTCTTCATTGCACGAATTTCCAAGACTGTGTCCCTGTACTAAAACTGTTCTTTCTCATTCGTTTTGGAAGTTACAAGCCTGAAACCTTGAACATAGACTGCTGACACCCTGTGGAAGCCATATGAATTGCATCCTGGGAGCTCATTATTTCCCTATACGTTCCATTGTAAGAGCATGGGCTCTCAAAAACAAATAATTTCCGGTTGGTTTTTCTTTGGATTTTCTCCTACCATACCTATTGTGTTTTAGTCTCCTACATTATTTTAACGTTTCTACAAACTTCAAAGTGTTTTCTTTCCAATGGTACCAAATATATGCATATCCTGGCTTCAGGGCCTTAGCAACAGGCAGTTTACTTTGGGAACGTCAGTCAGGCGGAAATTGAGAAAAAAGGACCCTAGCCCTAATTTACCAAGGTTGTGCACGGTCTGCTTTGCTGTACAGCATCTTAGTTGAGCATTTGGCTGCAAACGGTTCTTTGTCAAGCGTGATAAAGGTGTGCATGGAGTGGACCTGCCGAGGGGTGGCGTCAGTGTGCTGCACCATTACTCCGATGATACTACCTGTACCGTGCGGGATGTAGGGACTGTCTGATGTGTTTTGATGTGTGTGGGAGGGCTTCTGGGTCTAAGTTGAATGATGAAATTCTGAAAAATCTGAAAAATGTGTGGCTGATACGCTTGTTTCTACCTGTAACATTCTTTTTAAGACAGTCACGGAATATGTGAGAATTTTGGGAGTGAATATTGGGGTGATTAATCAAATTTTGTCCACTTTGAATTTCTGAAAACAAAGGAAATTAAAACCAAGGGGGAAAGTGGTGGGGTGAATGCTCTGTTGATGTCAAAATATGTGTATACTTTAGGGGTTCTGGACATGACTGTATGGGCTCTGAAGGATATTAACAACATAGTGTCTGGCTTCCTGTGGGGTGGAAAGGGAGTTAAGATTTCTCATGATGTGATGATAGTAGATTATGATAGGGGTGGGTTGAGATTAGTAGATCTGGAGGTCAAGTTGAGAGTGCAAAGATTTTTGTATGGGGTGGAGAGTCATGGGTTGAAGGAGTTTCAGGCACTGGTTGCATAGGAGTGGGGGTTGCGGAGACTACGGGTTGTTAATGTGTCCAAAGTCTAGCATGTATGCAATGGCCTATTTGACCTAGATAGTTTGTGTGTATGCAACGATATGTAGGCTATGTGTGCCTTTCATTTTTTTATGTAGTTCTGTCCTTGATCTGTATTATGTCATTCTGTTTCATGTTTTGTGTGGACCCCAGGAAGAGTAGCTGCTGCTTTTGCAACAGCTAATTGGGATCCTAATAAAATACTACCAAATGGCACCTGAGTTTGATCGGGGGCCTGGGGGGAGTTTTTACCGCAGGTTACCTATGAGTGTGACTCTGTTGGGGTGATTTTGAATCTACCGTTTTTGTCTGAACTTAGTGCTGAAATCTGAGGCTAAGGTGCTTATGAGGGTGGGTATGATAAGAGTGAGGTTCCTGCCCGATCAGACGATCCTGGATGCTTTCTGGGGTGTAGATGAGGATGCCAGGAGAGGGACGGTGTTTCGAATGTTTGAGAGGATAAGGGAGTGTTTGTCAGGGGAGTGGGTGAGGCTGCTGGACTATGCCACGAGTAATGGTGGTTTAGAGACCTTGCCTGAGCTGCAGGTGGTGCTTGGGGAGTCTGCGCGGGCCTTATCCACTACCTGGGCGAGGGCCATCTACTGGGTTCTTCTTACCAGGAAGGTCAAGGAGCCTGTGTCTGAGAAAGTGTGGAGACAAGTGTTTCCAGGCTTAGATGTGGAGCAGTTGTGGGAGAATATGGTAGTGTTCTGATTTTTATGCTTATCCACAATTGGGTTTTTACCAAGGTGGTGTTTCACCAGGTATACAAGTTGGTATCTTGTGTGTGTGTGTGTGATGCATATGGAGTATTGGATAAGAATCTAATGCACATGATGTTTGACAGTGTGGCTGTAGCTGGGTTCTATGTGAGGAGGGACTTGTTAGAGAGGTACTGGGGAGTAGAAATTATAGGTAGGTTTGATTGGAGGTGTAATATAATGGCCATTTTAAAATGGAATGGCTATTGTCGTGCCTCGACTATATCGGTTTACATGAACTTTAAATAGTCTATCCAACTCTAGCCTGAATACACCTGATCTCGGAAACTAAGCAGGGTAGGGCCTGGTTAGTACTTAGATGGGAGATTGCCTGGGAATACCAGGGGTTGTCAGCTTTTTGCCCAGTAGAATGTACTGTTTTAAACACTCTTTTAATTATAACATGAATAATATAAAGACTATTTTAAAATGGAATGGCTATTCAAGTCCCTCAACTTTTATGCGCTACACGAACTTTAAATAGTCTATCCAAGGTACCCCCAGTGGTACGTGCAATGCTGTTGGGGGTACGCCAAATAAAAAATGGATATATTTGTAATTTTAGTTTTTTTTTAAATCACATTTTCAAACAGTATTTTCCAACGGGGCTATACATTTGGGTGAGTTTTTCCTCCTCGTAGCCTCATTTCACTGCCAAAAATAAAACCATCTTGTGTTCAATCACATTAAATCCAATCATATTGACCGCTACTCTCTCGCGGGAATTTCACTAACGGTCCGTATGTAGCCAAATGTAGCTGCTGCTCATTATGTTTGCTCTAAAATTGTAAATGGTTAAAAAAGTAAGGCCAGCGCCCATAGAGACACATACCATCTCTACTGGTAGTACTGCTACTACCAGCAGTACTACACCTGCCCCTGTCGACGACACACGTTGTTCTGCTTCCACGATCACATCCAATGCTAGCATCAGTAATTCTACGTTTGTTGACAGTTGAATCTGATGCAGCCGAAGAGCTACTACCCCCTTACCCGGGAAAGCACCGAACAGACAGGGACGTTGGACCATCGAAGAGGCGCAAATATGATGAGAAATACATTGATTTGGCGTTCACTTATATTGGGAGTAGTGCCTTTCCTCAGCCACAGTGTGTTATATGTGCAAAAGTACTCTCACAACTCGATGAAACCGTCACTCTTGCGCAGACATTTTGAAACAAAACATGCCAATTTGAAAAATAAGCCACGGGAGTTTTTTAAGCAAGAATTAAGACGACTTTCGAGTAGTAAGACATGTATAAAAGCAAAAGATACCATTAATAAGAAGGGGCTAGAAGCATCTTATATGATGAGCCACCGAGTGGCTAGGACAGGCAAGCCCCATATTATTTTGGAGGACTTCATTCTTCCTGCTTTCCCAGATGGCTGGGAAAATGCTGGGGGAAAAGGCCCAAAAAACTACACCGAAAATTCTTTCATCAAACCACACTGTTTCACGACGCATCAGTGACATGGCAGGAAATGTTTTGAAACAATCACTGTTTCGCATACAAGCCAGTGAATTCTATGTGTTACAGCTGGATGAGTCAACAGACGTGGCGGGCCTGGCACAGCTCCTGGTATATGTCCGTTACTTCGGGGGGGGGTCAATTAGGGAAGACATCCTCTTCTGCAAACCACTGGAAACCATGGCAAAAGGAGAGGATATTTTTTAAGTACTGGACAGCTTTGTGACATCAAATGGACTTTGGTGGTCAAGATGTGTTGGTATCTTTACTGATGGTGCATAAGCCATGACAGGGAGACATAGTGGAGTGGTAACGCGCGTGCAAGCAGTTGCTCCCGACACCACTTGGGTACACTGCAGCATCCACCGAGAGGCTCTTGCTGCCAAGGGAATGCCTGACAGCTTGAAAGACTCTTTGGACACTACAGTGAAATTGTTAACTTTATTAAAGCATGGCCCCTAAACGCTTGTGTATTTTCTGCACTATGCAATGATATGGGCAGCGACCATGTAAAGCCTTAACAACATACAGAAGTGCGCTGGTTATCAAGGGGCAAAGTATTGACACATTTTTTTGAATTGAGAGACAAGCTTAAAGTTTACTTTACTGACCATCAGTTTCGCCTGTCTGACCGCTTGCATGATGAGTTTTTCACGCCTGAATGATCTGAATCTCGGATTACAGGGACTCTCCGCAACTATATTCAATGTGCGGGAAAAAATTGAGGCTATGATTAAGAGGTTGGAGCTCTTCTCTGTCGGCATTAACAAGGACAACACACAGGTCTTTCCATCATTGCATGATTTTTTGTGTACAAATGAACTCAAACTTACGGACAATGTCAAACGTGATATAGGGAAGCACCGGAGTGAGTTGGGTGCGCAATTACGAAGGTACTTTCCCGAAACGGAGGACACAAACAACTGGATTCGTTATCCCTTTCATTCCCTGCCTCCAGTCCACTTACCGATATCTGAACAAGAGAGCCTCATCAAAATTGCAACAAGAGGTTCTGTGAAAATAGAATTTAATCAGAAGCTACTGCCAGATTTCTGGATTGGGCTGCGCTCAGAGTATCCTTCCTTGGCAAATCGCGCTGTTAAGACACTGATGCCCTTTGCAACCACGTACCTATGTGAGAGTGGATTCTCGGCCCTCACTAGCATGAAAACTAAATACAGGCACAGACTGTGTGTGGAAAAAGACACTCTCTCCAATACAACCCACATTTGCAGAGTTATGTGCATCCTTCCAAGCGCACCCTTCTTATTCACAATTTTTGATGAACAAATAAGGTTATATTTTAGTTTATTTATTTAACTAGGCAATATGTAAGTTAACATCTTAAATGTAATATGGCTAAATAAAGAGCAAAATTGATTATTATATTATTAATTGTGCCCTGGTCCTATAAGAGCTCTTTGTCACTTCCCACGAGCAGGGTTGTGACAAACTCCCACTCACTCTTATGTTTAATAAATCGTATAGTGTGTGTGGCAGGCTTGCAATGATGGTAAAAAACATTTGAGAGTGCGCTGACCCTGGTGCCAGGGGGTACGCAGCTGGATGTTGAATGTTTGAAGGGGTAGGGAACTATAAGTTTGGCAATCGCTGGTCTATCCAACTCTCGTTCCCTGGCTTACTGCCATACCAGCCTGAATACACCCTCTAGTGGACAGAAGAGTGCGAAAGGTGTCAGTGATTGCAAAGTGGAGTGTTTACTATGTAATTAAGTGAATCACTCACCACGTTTATTCCGAAAATGTCTCTTCATTCTGGTAGCCTCCACCATTTCTCGTTCATTGGTTTAGTTATTATTTCCATTCTCCGGTGAACTTTATTGCGCCTCAATTAGGCTATCGCTATGGTTAAAATGTAACTAATGACTGCTATCTCCAATATTTTATTAGCTAGATGGCTTGTGCACAATTGTTACCGGTACTGTATATACCAGCCTACTTGTACTACAGAAACATACATTGATGTTGTTGAGTTCAATTTAATATATGCTTTGACTTATTTCAGGTAACCTCAAGATGCTTGACTCACTACAGCTGATTTTGAAGAACTTTCCAGTCATTTGTGCTTCACATTCCGACTTTTGAATGGGTCTTTATTGGACATATATAGTGTCTAATAAAAAAGAGCAATGTATGTGAAGCATCCATCTGTTTTAAGGTAATTTTGTGTGTGTGTGTGTGCGCGAGCGCAGGTGTGTGTGGTGTAGATCATCTTGATGTCCACTAGGGGTCAGCACAGGTTCAATATTGTTTCACATGAAAACGTTGTGAAACTGGTGTAACAAGTCCAGTGGTGTAAATTACTTAACTAAATATTATTTAAAGTACTCCACTACATTCCATGTGTGTGTGTATATATATATATACACAATTTTTCTGGAGTTTTCATTTCAAACATACCATGGTTTACAATAAATCATTTCATACAGTGTATATAAACTCAGCAAAAAAAGAAACGTCCTCTCACTGTCAACTGCGTTTATTTTTAGTAAACTTAACATGTGTAAATATTTGTATGAACATAACAAGATTCAACAACTGAGACAAACTGAACAAGTTCCACAGACATGTGACTAACAGAAATTGAATAATGTGTCCCTGAACAAAGGGGGGGGGGGGGGGGTTAATTCTCATAGCTCATCTTAACCTCAAGGTCTATCAACCTCAGCCCACCCCTGTCATCTGCTATAAACACATCACGAGCTATCCTGTGGCATGTCTTGTGGTGTATGCATGGGTGTCCGAGCTGTGTGCCAGTAGTCCAACGGACCTCTCACAAATACAAGTAGTGAAGAGGTAATTCTTTCCTCCACTTTGTGCGTGGAGAGATTGACATGCATACTATAAATGTTTGATCTTTGTGTACATCCATGGGCCAGCCGTGCTGCCCTGTTCTGAGCCCTCTTTGTGGCACTTGACCACACGACTGAACAGTAGTCCAGGTGCAACAAAACTAGGGCCTGTAGGACCTGCCTTGTTAGTGCTGTTATGGCAGAGCAGCACTTTATGGACATACTTCTCCCCATCTAAGCTACTGTGTATGTTTTGACCATGACAGTTTACAATCCAGGCAGTTTAGTCACCTCAACTTCCCCATTATTCGTTAGGAGACTTAATTGAGGTTTAGGGTTAAGTGAATGATTTGTCCCAAATACAATGCTTAGTGTTGAGTCATCCGCATACATACAGTTGTTCAATCTTTACAAGTTGCATCATACTGCAGCAGAATGGCATGTATTTAACCTTTATTCAACTAGGCAAGTCAGTTAAGAACAAATTCTTATTTACAATGACGGCCTACCCCAGCCAACCCCTGGATATGAACCAGGTACTGTAGTGATGCCTCTTGAACTGAGATGCAGTGCATTAAACTGCTGCGCCACTCGGGAGCCCCCGTGTCTTTAAATACAGTCAAGCATTTTAGTTATAAAACAAAGTAACAAAAGGGGCCTTGAATAATTAAACAAAGAATAAACCGCAACATTTTGTATTTATTAAATTGATAAATGGTTAAAAAAGTAAGGCCAGCGCCCATAGAGACACATACCAGCTCTACTGGTAGTACTGCTACTACCAGCAGTACTACACCTGCACCTGTCGACGACACACGCTGTTCTGCTTCCACGATCACATCCAATGCTAGTATCAGTAATTCTACATTTGTTGACAGTTGAATCTGATGCAGCCGAAGAGCTACTACCCCCTTACCCGGGAAAGCACCGAACAGACAGGGACGTTGGACAATCAAAGAGGCGCAAATATGATGAGAAATACATTGATTTGGGGTTCACCTATATTGGGAGTAGTGCCTTTCCTCAGCCAGTGTGTTATATGTGCAAAAGTACAATCTCACAATTCGACGAAACCTTCACTCTTGCGCAGACATTTAGAAACAAAACATGGAAAACTAGTAGGCTTAAATTGAAAATATGGCAAACAGGAAAGGCAATATCGTCTGCTATTATCCTCAGTAATTTTCAATCCAAGTTGTCAGGTGGCTTGTCATTGTTTAAAGACAATACGTTTTTCACCTCTTCCACACTCACTTTACGGAATTCAAAATTACAATGCTTGCCTTTCATAATTTGGTCAGATATACTTGGATGTGTAGTGTCAGTGTTTCTTGCTGGCATGCCTAAGTTTTCTAATCGTTAAAGTAGTTGGCAATATCAGTTGGTTTTGTGATGAGCTGTCTGAGAGCTGAGTTTGCCTTTTTCCCGCCAAAATGTAATTTACGGTGCTCCAAAGCTTTTTACTGTCATTCTTTGTCACTTATATTTGTTCCATAGTGTAGTTTCATTATTCATTTTAGTCACATGATTTCTCAATTTGCAATAGGTTTGCCAATCGGATGTGCAGCCAGACGTATTTGCCATTCCTTGTGCCTCATCCCTCAACCACACAATTGATCAATTCCTCAATCCATGGGAATTTAACAGTTTATACATTCATTTTATTAATGGGTGCATGCTTATTAGTAACTGGAATAAGCAATTTCATAAATGTGTCAAATGCAGCGTCTGGTTGCTCTTCATTAAACACCACAGACCAGCAAATATTCTTTACATCACAACAAAACATATTGTATGACCTCTTACACACAATATTTGTCACGATCCTGTGGAGGAGAGACGGACCAAAACGCAGCATGTGGAAAATAAGCCATCTTCTTTTATTATAACGACGAAGATGAACATGAAACGAAACACTTATACAAACTATACAAAAACAAATGACCGTGAAGCTACAAACGCAAGTGCACACACAAACTACTTACGTTCAACATAGACAATTCCCCACAAACAGCTAAAGCCTATGGTTGCCTTAAATATGGCTCCCAATCAGTGACAACAATAACCAGCTGTCTCTAATTGAGACCCAATTCAGGCAACCATAGACTTTCCTAGATAACTACACTCAACCATAGACACAGCTAGACTACTATACTAAACATAAACCCAACTACTCTAATAAACCCCCTAAACCTTACAACCACCCTAGACACTACAAAAAACACATACATTCCCCATGTCACACCCTGACCTAACTAAAATAATTAAGAAAACAAAGAATACTAAGGCCAGGGCGTGACATAACCCCCCCCTTAAGGTGAGAACTCCGGGCGCACCAGCACATAGTCTAGGGGAGGGTCTGGGTGGGCGTCCGTCCACGGCGGCGGCTCCGGCACTGGTCGTGGTCCCCACCCCACCATAGTCACTACCCGCTTTCTTAACCCCACTGGAATAAGGGGCAGCACCGGACTAAGAGGCAGCACCGGACTAAGGGGCAGCACCGGACTAAGGGGCAGCACCGGACTAAGGGGCAGCACCGGACTAAGGGACAGCACCAGGATAAGGGACAGCACCAGGATAAGGGACAGCACCAGGATAAGGGACAGCTCCGGACTGAGGTACGGCAGCTCCGGACTGAAGGGCAGCACCGGACTGAAGGGCAGCACCGGACTGAAGGGCAGCACCGGACTGAAGGGCAGCACCGGACTAAGGGGCAGCACCGGACTAAGGGGCAGCACCAGGATAAGGGACAGCACCAGGATAAGGGGCAGCACCAGGATAAGGGGCAGCCCCAGGATAAGGGGCAGCCCCAGGATAAGGGGCAGCTCCGGACTGAGGTACGGCAGCTCCGGACTGAAGGGCAGCACCGGACTGAAGGGCAGCACCGGACTGAATGGCGGATCCTGGCTGGCTGGCGGATCCTGGCTGGCTGACGGATCCTGGCTGGCTGACGGATCTGGCTGCTCCTGGCTGGCTGACGGATCTGGCTGCTCCTGGCTGGCTGACGGATCTGGCTGCTCCTGGCTGGCTGACGGATCTGGCTGCTCCTGGCTGGCTGACGGATCTGGCTGCTCCTGGCTGGCTGACGGATCTGGCTGCTCCTGGCTGGCTGACGGATCTGGCTGCTCCTGGCTGGCTGACGGATCTGGCTGCTCCTGGCTGGCTGACGTATCTGGCTGCTCCTGGCTGGCTGACGGATCTGGCTGCTCCTGGCTGGCTGACGGATCTGGCTGCTCCTGGCTGGCTGACGGATCTGGCTGCTCATGGCTGGCTGACGGATCTGGCTGCTCATGGCTGGCTGACGGATCTGGCTGCTCATGGCTGGCTGACGGATCTGGCTGCTCATGGCTGGCTGACGGATCTGGCTGCTCATGGCTGGCTGACGGATCTGGCTGCTCATGGCTGGCTGACGGCTCTGGCTGCTCATGGCTGGCTGACGGCTCTGGCTGCTCATGGCTGGCTGACGGCTCTGGCAGATCCTGTCTGGTTGGCGGCTCTGGCAGATCCTGTCTGGTTGGCGGCTCTGGCAGATCCGGTCTGGTTGGCGGCTCTGGCAGATCCGGTCTGGTTGGCGGCTCTGGCAGATCCGGTCTGGTTGGCGGCTCTGGCAGATCCTGTCTGGTTGGCGGCTCTGGCAGATCCTGTCTGGTTGGCGGCTCTGGCAGATCCTGTCTGGTTGGCGGCTCTGGCAGATCCTGTCTGGTTGGCGGCTCTGGCAGATCCTGTCTGGTTGGCGGCTCTGGCAGATCCTGTCTGGTTGGCGGCTCTGGCAGATCCTGTCTGGTTGGCGGCTCTGGCAGATCCTGTCTGGTTGGCGGCTCTGGCAGATCCTGTCTGACGAATGGCTCTAGCGGCTCCTGACTGACGGGCGGCTCTGACGGCTCGGGACAGACAGGCGGCTCTAATGGCTCGGGACAGAAGGATGGCTCAGACGGCGCTGGGCAGACGGACGGCTCAGACGGCGCTGGGGAGACGGACGGCTCAGATGGCGCTGGGGAGACGGACGGCTCAGATGGCGCTGGGGAGACGGACGGCTCAGATGGCGCTGGGGAGACGGACGGCTCAGATGGCGCTGGGGAGACGGACGGCTCAGATGGCGCTGGGGAGACGGACGGCTCAGATGGCGCTGGGGAGACGGATGGCTCAGATGGCGCTGGGGAGACGGATGGCTCAGATGGCGCTGGGGAGACGGATGGCTCAGATGGCGCTGGGGAGACGGATGGCTCAGATGGCGCTGGGGAGACGGATGGCTCTGGCCGGATGAGGCGCACTGTAGGCCTGGTGCGTGGTGCCGGAACTGGAGGCACCGGGCTAAGGACACGCACCTTCAGGCTAGTGCGGGGAGAAGGAACAGGGCATACAGGACCCTGGAGACGCACATTAGGCCTAGTGCGTGGTGCCGGAACTGGTGGTACCGGGCTGGGGACACGCATCTCAGGGCTAGTGCGGGGAGAAGGAACAGGACGCACAGGACTCTGGGAACACACAGGAAACTTGGTGCGTGGTACCGGACTGGAGACACGCACCATAGGGCTAGTACGTGGAGGAGGAACAGGGCACACTGGACTCTCGAGGCGCACTATAGGCCTGGTGCATGGTACCGGTACTGGTGGTACCAGGCTGAGGGCACGCACCTCAGGAAGAGTGCGGGAAGAAGGAACAGTGCGTACAGGGCTCAGGAGACGCACAGGAGGCTTCCCAACCTTACCTGGTTGTATGCTCCCCCATATCAACATCTCTCTCTCTTCGCTCTCCTCCAATAACACCAACAACTCCTCAAATGTCTCATAATCTCCCATCCTTTCACTTTCCTCCAATCTGTCCAATAACTCCTCCACATTCTCCGACTCATACCTTCGTTTAGCCAACTGCTCCTGATGGTAAGCACGGGGAACTGGCTCAATTCTCCCACTTGACCCAGCCACACTCCCCGTGTGCCCTCCCCCAATAAATTTTTGGGGTAGCCTCTCGGGCTTCCAGCCACTCTGCCTTGATTTACGCTGCTTGGTCCCATGTTGGTGGGGAATTCTGTCACGATCGTGTGGAGGAGAGACGGACCAAAACGCAGCATGTGGAAAATAAGCCATCTTCTTTTATTATAACGACGAAGATGAACATGAAACGAAACACTTATACAAACTATACAAAAACAACAAACGACCGTGAAGCTACAAACGCAAGTGCACACACAAACTACTTACGTTCAACATAGACAATTCCCCACAAACAGCTAAAGCCTATGGTTGCCTTAAATATGGCTCCCAATCAGAGACAACAATAACCAGCTGTCTCTAATTGAGACCCAATTCAGGCAACCATAGACTTTCCTAGATATCTACACTCAACCATAGACACAGCTAGACTACTATACTAAACATAAACCCAACTACTCTAATAAACCCCCTAAACCTTACAACCACCCTAGACACTACAAAAAACACATACATTCCCCATGTCACACCCTGACCTAACTAAAATAATTAAGAAAACAAAGAATACTAAGGCCAGGGCGTGACAATATTAGGCCAGGCCTTTGGAACTTTGCTTTTCCTAGATATGGCTACTACATTGTGATCACTAAATCCGATGGATCTGGATACAGCTAATTTCTGCAGAATTAGTAAAGATGTGATCAATACATGTTGATGATTTCATTCCTATGCTGTTTGTAACTACCCTGATAGGTTGACTAATAACCTGAACCAGGTTACAGGCACTGGCTACAGTTTGAAGCTTTTCCTTGAGGGCAGCTTGATGAAAGCCAGTCAATATTTAAAATCACCCAGAAAATATACGTCTGTTGATATCACATACATTACCAAGCATTTCACACGTTATCCAGCCACTGACTGTTAGCACTTGGTCTATAGCAGTTTCCCACAAGAATGGGCTTTAGGTGAGGCAGATGAACCTGTAGCCATATTACATTATGAACCCGAAGCCATATTATAAACAGTATTTAACATGTGATCCTCTCTCTACAGGAATGTGGTTTTAAATAAAATCAGCAACACCTCCACTATTGGCATTTCTGTCTTTTTAAGTGTTATAACCTTGTATTGCTACCACTGTATCAAAAGGTATTATCTAAGTGAGTTTCAGAGATAGTCAGAATATGAAAGTAATCTGTTACTAGCAAATTAATGATTTCATTAACCTTGTTTCTGTAGATAACGTGGGCTATTTTGAGCTGCACAGAGTGGACTTCCTCCTAGGGCACACCGCCTCAGTGCTAACAGTATAAATCTGGTTCATAGGCACATGATTACTCCATACAATAGCAGTAGGATCAACAGAGTCATTCAGGGCAGTTAGAGGGACATAAATTAGGTTACTAACATTGTGTCTACCAATGCCCCTGGTGTAATGTACATTGTCTGAAGCATGACAACGCTTAACCTCCTGACAACTCTTCATCACAGTAGTAGTGATGAGCTGGGCATGGCTCATAGATAAGTCATGGTCAGCCTTATAATGCTGTGAAAGGATCCAGGAATCCAAATGATTTATTTGGGTGGATCCCATCCTCCTTTTAAAATGTGTTTTGTTTCCAAAAGGTATCGAAATTGTCAACAAATGTTACAAATATTGAGCTGCAATTTTCACGTAGCCAGATGTGAAGAGAAAGAATCCTGCTTAAGTGTTCAATGCCACGATTCAGAGGGCACAGGGCCAGATGCGATGGGTCTTTTGTTAGTGTCTAGCAGAGAGTCAATCAGCTCTTTAAAATCCAGTTTCAACTGTTCAGAGCTGCCCTTCATAATGTCATTAAATCCCACATGGACTACAGTAGAATCGATCTCCATGTCCTGAAGTAGTACATTCGGGAGCAGCATAGTAACGTCACTTACGTGAGCTCCAGGATAGGATGTTGTTTTTGCACCGGGAACGGTCACATTTCTTACTATGGAGCTGCCCAAAATCACGGCTGGTGAGAAAGAAGAGAAAATGCGCCCACTCCAACGCTTCACAGGATTTGGAGAACTTTCAGTTTTAATTTGAGGGTATTTACATCCAAATTGGGTGAACGGTGTAGGAATTACAGCACTTACGTGGTCCCCCCAATTTTAGGGGCTCAAAAGTAATTGGACAAACAAACAATCATAAATTAAATTGTGAGTTTTAATACTTGGTTGCAAATCCTTTGCTGTCAATGACTGCCTGAAGTCTGGAACCAATAGACATCACCAGATGCTGGGTTTCTTCCCTGGTGACGCTCTGCCAGGCCTTTACAGCAGCTGCCTTCAGTTCCTGCTGGTTCTTGGGGCGTGTTGCCTTCAGCAAGTGAAATGCATGCTCAATTGGATTCAGGTGATTGACTTGGCCATTGCAGACCATTTCACTTCTTTGCCTTAACCAAGTATTGGGTTGCTTTCGCAGTATGCTTCGGGTCATTGTCCATCTGCACTGCGAAGCGCTGTCCAATGAGTTTTGAAGCATTTGGCTGAATCTGAGCAGATAATATAGCCCTTAACACTTCAGAATTCATCCTGCTGCTTTTGTCCGCAGTCACATTAATACATACAAGGGAACCAGTTCCCACACCATAACACTACCTCCACCATGAAGTGGTATGCTTCAGATCATGAGCAGTTCCTTCCTTTTGTCATACTCTTCTCTTCCCATCATTCTGGTACAAGTTTGTCTCATCTGTCCATAGGATGTTGTTCCAGAACTGTACGGGCTTTTGTTTAGCAAACTAATCTGGTCTTCCTGTTTTTGAGGCTTACCAATGGTTTACGTCTTGTGGTAAACCGTCTGTATTTACTCTGGTGAAGTCTTCTCTTGAATGTTGACTTTGACACAGATATGCCTACCTCCTGGAGGGTGTTCTTGATCTGGCCAACTGTTGTGAAGGGGTTTTTCTTCACCAGGGAAAGAATTCTTATGTCATCCACCACAGTTGTTTTCTGTGGTCTTCCGGGCCTTTTGGTGTTCCTGAACTCACCCGTGCGTTCATTCTTTTTAAGACTGTACCAAATAGTTGACTTGGCCACACCTAATGTTTTTGCTATCTCTGGTGGGTTTGTTTTGATTTCAGCCTAATGATGGATTGCTTCACTGGCAGTAACTAATAAGGGAATAACACAGACCTGGCCATGGAAGAGCTGAGCAGCCTATTGTCCAATTACTTTTGGTCCCTTAAAAACCACATAAAAAGTGCTGTAATTCCTACACCGTTCACCCGATTTGGATGTAAATACCCTCAAATTGCATGTTCAGCTCATATTCATTATTTAATTTCAACTCCAATATGCTGTGGTAGACAGCTAAAATAATATTAACTTGGTCAATGTCCAAATATCGGCAAAAAATATATACGGGGACTGGAAATGATGCAGTATTAAAGCTGATCTACCCCCTAAAAATATATATTCACACCTACATTCTTGAACTGCTTGAACAATATGAGCGTCTTTAAATCCTCAAGGTCCTCGACCTCTTGAGACCCACACAACTGATCAAAATACATGCTTGTTCTCTTGCGAACTCAACATGGCTTTGTGATTGTTTCGTAATTTTCATAATTGTCTGGATGCCTCTAGGACCAACTCGTAAGCTTGAAGGATAGCAGCCATATAAGTGTCAATCTGAACTCATCAAAAGAAAAAGCAGCATACGCTTTGAGCCTTTCCCACAAGAACATTTTGAAGAAGCAGTGACTAAATATCTTAGCAATTTTAGGAATGTGGCAATCCGCTCAGTAAAATATACATCCACCTCCTTTACGTTGAAAGGCGGTACAAGTCGGCTGTTCCAAAAAAGTTCAAACTCTACTCTTGTTGTTTGGCTGCACGCCCATCGTCTATCCCTGTGCTCCAACTAATTTCTGTTGGAGCACATTCTCTTTCTTTATACTCAAGCTCTAATTTCTGTTCCCATTTCACCTTTTGTTCTACTTATCTCTGTTGCACAACTATGGGGCGTACTCTACCACCCGTAGGACCCTTTTGCAGTACCAATCAACTCTGACTACTGCTTTTGGGTCGCCAATTGCCACCTTGAAGTCCCAGTGCTTTGAAATTATGAGCAGATTCGCCTTTGTAAATATATCTAGCATTTCTCACGTAGGGTTTTCCACTAATGCATCAAACTTAGGCCTTGACCTCATTTTAATTTTATTAGCGTGTTTAAGAACATTTCTAAATCATTCCACCAATCTTAACCCCTCAAGGTGGTAATCAGTGACAGAAACTCTACACAACAGAGCATTTTGAACTCTCAAATATCTGGGCAGAGCTTCAGAGTAGGTGACTATAGCGACTATAATACTCATGTGGAAACAATAGCCCAGACGAGCCCCCATTTTGTTATGTTCCCCAGCAAGAAAACCAAAAATGTCACTCCAACAGAAGCATGAACAAACAGAGCCACTGACCAAGAACCAAAACGAAACAGGGATTTTAGGAGGTGTTCTGAAAGACACTCATGGTGGTGTTCACTGAAAGTTGACTACCAACACAACTGGAACATTTAAGAGACCTACCTTATAAGCACCCACAAAATTTGCCAGAGAAGAGGCAAACAAAAGAAAAATCCCCACTTAAAGACAGGAAGTAAACAAATTGTGGACCAAAACTAAATCAGACAAAGGAAAGTTTTTCTAGAAATCAAATAGGGAGCGCAAACTAAAGGTGTTGACCATCCACATCCCTCAAAACAACTGGATCACTGGGCCAGCCACTCTTAAAACTCCTTAGGGCTAGGGGGCAGTTTCCTGAATTTCCGCCTGACTGACGTGCCCAAAGTAAACTGCCTGTTACTCAGGCCCAGACGCTAGGATATGCATATAATTGGTAGAATTTGATAGAAAACACGTTCAAGTTTCTAAAACGGTTAAAATACTGTCTGTGAGTATAACATTATTGATATGGCAGACGAAAACCCGAGGAAAATCCATCCAGAAAGTTTTTTTTTGGAGGTCACAGGCCTTTCCAATGCAAGTCTATGGGTCTGTATATAAATATTCCTCCCAGATTGCAGTACATATGGCTTCCACTAGATGTCAACAGTCTTTATACAGGGTTTCTGGCTTGTTTCTAGAAAAACTAACAAGTAATAGTAGTCTTTCCAAAGGGAGCTCAACAGGAAAAGTAGTCTTTTGAGGGGCGTAAATGAGGGCGCGCTCTTCGTTATTTTCCTTTCCTATTGAACACCGTTCTTTCCGTATGAAATATTAACGTTTATTTACATAGTAGGGTACCTGAGGATTGTATAGAAACGTTGTTTGACTTTTTGGATGAAGTTTACCGGTAGCTTTTTGGATTCCTTTGTCTGCATGTTGAAGGAGTGGATTACTGACATCAATGGCGCCAATTTAACATACTTTTTGGGGATATAAAGAAGGATTTTATTGAACAAAACGACCATTCATGTTGTAGCTGGGACCCTTGGGATTGCAAACCGAGGAAGATCTTCAAAGGTAAGTGATTTATTTCATCGCTATTTGTGATTTTATGAAGCCTGTGCTGGTTGAAAAAATATGTTGATGTGGGGCGCTGTCCTCAGATAATCGCATGGTATGCTTTCGCCTTAAAGCCTTTTTGAAATCTGACAACGCAGTTGGATTAACAAGAAGTAAAGATGTTAAATGTATGTTCATGAATGTTTAATATTACGATTTTGAAATTTGAATTTGGCGCTCTCCAATTACACCGGATGTTGTTAAAATTGACAGCTGTGCCATATAGATTGCAAAATAGTTGGGAAGAGATTTTCGATGTACCGATTCCATGGCACATGGTTTATGAATTAGACACTCAAAACGACGCCAGATTCAAAACGTAAACATTTTCAATTTAAATTATACAAAATTCTTGCAACCAATATAATGTTATATATATGGGGGATACAATCTTCCCAGCTCTGCAGATTTTTCTGTGAGGATGCAGAGTCATTAGATAAAGTTTTGGTACTGTACATATATAGCTAGTTTTTGGTCACAGGTCCAGCCACGGCTGAAGAATTGCAACATTTACTTAATAATTATTTTAGCAAACATTTATCTTTAATTTACAATCTGTAGAAACTATGAGAATAGAAAGGTTCAGTACTTTTGTGAAGCATCACAGCACAGTTGAAAAATATATGGCAAATAGAAATCCAAAATGGATTGTGTTAAGAGATAGATGGGAGGGGTGGAATGGAGCTGAAGGGTGGGACTAAAAACAACAAGATAGCAAATGTAAAACATACACAATGGGGTCGGTAATAAAGTTGCATCATACTGCAGAACACCTTGCTGCTGCAGCATCCTGTGGGACGTTATCTAATTATCAGCCATTTTTTCTGTTAATGCAAGTTAATGCTAGTTTGACCAACAGAGGGCATCTTTGAGAAGCATTTGATAGTCTTCCAAATTGGCATGACCAGATAATTTAAAACCATTTTTGTAATAACATAGCATATGGGATTGATTTTAAGAAATTTGGCTTTATTAATTTGATTAATATTATGGTGTTTCTATTCCTAGAATAACAAAACCCTCAGGGTTTCCGTTAGGATAGAATGGAAAATATGGCGCTGTACAACGTCAGTCGGGAGTAGGCTACACCATAAGAGGATTGGAGGATTCTAAATTGTTTGTCTTTGTTAGACAACTTTGTTCCAATATTTCTGTAAATCAGTGAAATTTATTCCCATAGGATTCGTTATGGATCCATAACTAAATCAACATCTGGAAATTCTCCAGGTCACTTGTCTACGTTAGATTATGAGGACATTATCTATATGCATGCAGCAACATCTACACTTAAACCACTAGATGCTGTTGTACATTGTTCCCTTAGGTTTATTACTGGTGATGGCTATAGAACTCACTATTGTGTTTTGTATGCAAAAACACAATGCAAGCAGCATTTTCTTGGGTTGATCTACAAAGCACTCATGCAGAAACTTCCTATGATCATCATTAATTCAATTTAGACTTACAAATTACCAAACCCGGTCTCAGGGTTGTATTTATTATGGATCCCCATTAGCACTCTTCCTGGGGTCCAGCAACAGAAGACAGTTACATACAGTTAAAAATACTACATGACATTCCATTTCATAATACCTTACTCAACACATTCAGTGTGTTCCCTTGGAGCATTGTGCCAGTAACTGAAAGGTTGCTGGATTGAATCCCCGAGCTGACAAGGTACAAATCTGTCGTTTTGCCCCTGAGCAAGGCACTGTTCCCTGGGGGCTGAAGATGTGGATGTCGATTATGGCAGCCCCCACGCCTCTCGGATCCAGAAGGGTTGGGTTAAATGCAGAAGACACATTTCAGTTGAAGGCATTCAGTTGTATAACTGACTAGGTATCCTACTTTCCCTAATCATGGGTCTCTTTGCTGTTCCATAAGGGGTATTTTCATGTTTTATTAAATCTGATTCTACTGCTTTCATCAGTTAACTGATGTGGAATAGATTTCCGTGTGCGCCTCCCATAGTCTGTTCTGGACTTGGGGATTGTGAAGAGACCTCTGGTGGCATGTCTTGTAGGGTATGCATGGCTGTCTGAGCTGTGTGCTAGTAGTTTAAACAGACACCTAGGTGCATTCAGCATGTCAACACTTCTTACGAAAAACAAGTAATGAAGTCAATCTCTCCTCCATTTTGAGCCACGAGAGATTTACATGCACAGTATTAATGTTAGCTCTCCGTGTACATTTAGCCTCTACCACTTCTCTCTCCCGGATCCGGGATCCTCCTCATCAAAAAAGCTGACTAGCATAGCCTAGCCTAACGGGACAGGGATATCATATAATATAATTTTCATGAAATCACAAGTCCAATACAGCAAATGAAAGATAAACAGCTTGTGAATCCAGCCATCATTTCCGATTTTTAAAATGTTTTACAGTGAAAACACAATATGTATTTCTATTAGCTAACCACAATAGCCAAACACACAACCGCATATTTTCACCATGTTTCTACCGCATAGGTAGCTTTCACAAAACCGACAAAATAGAGATAAAATTAGTCACTAACCAAGAAACAACTTCTTCAGATGACAGTCTTATAACATGTTATACAATACATTTATGTTTTGTTCAAAAATGTGCATATTTGAGGTATAAATCATAGTTTTACATTGCAGCTACCATCAAAAATATCACCAAAGCAGCCAGAATAATTACAGAGAGCAACGTGAAATACCTAAATACTCATCATAAAACATTTATGAAAAATACATGGTGTACAGCAAATGAAAGATAAACATCGTGTGAATCCAGCCAATATTTCCGATTTTTTAAAGTGTTTTACAGCGAAAACACAATATAGAATTATATTAGCTTACCACAATAGCCAAACACACAAACGCATTTATTCACCGCAAAAGGTAGCTTTCGCAAAAACCAGCAGAAGATATAAAATTAATCACTAACCTTGAACAAATTCATCAGATGACAGTCTTATAACATCATGTTATACAATACACTTATGTTTTGTTCGAAAATGTGCATATTTAGAGCTACAAATCCTGATTATACATTGTGAATACGTAGCATCGATTCACCAGAATCTCCAGAGATATTTTGGACACTCACCTAATCTGACCAAAGAACTCATCATAAACTTTACATAAAAATACTTGTTGTATGGCAAATGAAAGATACACTGGTTCTTAATGCAACCGCGGTGTTAGATTTTTAAAAATAACTTTACCATAACATACAGCTTGTGTTATTGTGAGACAGCGCTCACCAAAACGGCGGAGAATAGGACTCAACATTTTACACAGAAATACGAAATAACATCATAAATGTTTTCTTACTTTTGTTGAGCTTCCATCAGAATGTTGTACAAGGAGTCCTTGGTCCAGAATAAATCGTTGTTTGGTTTTAGAATGTCCATTTCTTCTGTCGAATTAGCAACCTTGGCTAGCCATGTGGCGCGAACATGCCCATCAACTTTTGGCCCAAAGAACGGAAAATTCCAAAAGTCCCAATAAACATTGAATAAACTGATAAAACTCGGTTGAAAAAACCTACTTTATGTTATTATCACATGTATCAAATAAAATCAGAGCCGGAGATATTCGCCGTGTATACGTAACGCTTTTCAGAAGCCAATGTCGAGCTCCGCGGCGCGCCTTGGTAGACAAAGAAAATTCCTGACCTGCCACTCCAAAAGCTCTTGTTCGGCCTCAGATCAAGCTAGACACCCCATTCCACCTTCCACTGCCTGTTGACATCTAGTGGAAGGCGTATGAAGTGCATGCATATCGATAAATATAAGGCAATTGAATAGACAGGCCCTGAAACAGAGCCTCGTTTTCAGATTTTTCACTTCCTGCATGGAAGTTTGCTGCAAAATGAGTTCTGCTTTACTCACAGACATAATTCAAACAGTTTTAGAAACTTCTGAGTGTTTTCTATCCAATAGTAATAATACTATGCATATTGTATGATCTAGAAAAGAGTACGAGGCCGTTTCATTTGGGCACGATTTTTTCCAAAGTGAAAACAGCGCCGCCCTATTGACAAGAAGTTGGGCCAGCCATGCTGAGCTGTTCTGTGACAATTGTAGTTTTCCCGAGGTCCCTCTTAACTCTCCGGCAACTGAGTTAGGAAGGACACCTGTATCTTTGTAGTGACTGGGTGTATTGATACACCATCCAAAGCCTAATTAATAACGTCACCATGCTCAAAGGGATAGTCACCGTCTGCTTTTAATAGTAAAAAAAAGAAAAAAAAAAAAACACATCTACCAATCGGTGCCCTTCTTTGCGAGGCACTGAAAAAGCGCCCTGGTCTTTGTGGTTGAATCTGTGCTTGAAACTCACTACTCCATGCAACTCATGTGATTTGTTAAGCACATTGTTACCCTTGAACTTATTTAGGCTTCCCGTAACAAAGAGGTTGAATACTTATTGACTAAAGACATTTCAGATTTTCATTTTGTATTCATTTGTAAAATGTTCTACAAACACAATGCCACTGACATTATGGGGTAGTGTGTGTAGATCAGTGACACAATCTCTAATCCATTTTACATTCAGGCTGTAACAAAATGTTGAAAAAGTAAAGGGTTGGGAATACTTTCAGAAGGCGCTGTATGCGTTTGCTTCAAGTTGTGTATTTACAGTCTTATGTATTGCGTTGTCATCAAGTCCAATTCTACTGCTAGTCCGTTATAGCCTAGTTCGTTAAATAGTCTGCCCCATATTTGCTAAATATGTTGAACATGTTTGCAGTCCACATAATTCTAATTGCGTTGCTTCGATATGGAAATACATTGTTAAACATAGGCTATAGCATTCACACTGATATAGGTGCTAGGCCAACTGTAAATTGTAGATCCTCAAAAGAAATCAGCAGTTGATATGGAGGACTGAATAGTTTGGAGGAGTATGTCTTTGAAAATGGGGATGGATAACCTACTTGAACAAGTGAAATGCAGCTATGTGAATTGTGAAGAATGAAAAAGCACGAGGGAAAAAAACTCCAAGATATTTCAAAGCAATCTCAGTAGACCATTTAAAACTCCCTTTATTCATAGGCTACTTGGCTAAAGGCCAGCATAAAAATACACACCTATGAGATTCTGCTATTAAGGAGAGGGTAGGGTGTGCTTGGTTTTTAATCAAGTTCAATGAAATGCGGGGAGGAAACAGAGTGCTTTTTTATGTTTCTAAATATGAGATCTCTCCTTCCATGAGAACTGTGCGTCATGACTGGATAGGCTGTGCTCCCGCTCTCAAAATCCATGCCATTACCAACTGCGTTTACCGTTAAGACCTGCTTTTTGTGGGTCTTAAAACTTCCCATTAGCACTGCATGAAATTGTCACCATTTTACTCGTTTTAAGGACACACTTCAAATATTGCCACTGGTCCCACAGGTAAATTGCCAAACCTGGTGTTAGGTCTGTAAAATGCCAGTGCGCCTGTTTTTCCATGACGAAATTGCAAACTAACCTGCGTTTGACACTTGCGCCTCCTTAGCTCCAGGCAAAAAAAAGGGACCAGGATGTTAAAGGAAATTTATTGAACATTTTATTCACATACCTACAGGAGAGTAGCTCTGCAGGAACAGGGTTGGAAAGCACCGCTTTATCCCAAATGTAAATTCTATTATTCCAATGTTTACAAACAAGAATTTCCATAGCCCTATGCTTCAGCTGTACACCAAAACAAGTACTGGGGCTGCCATTTTGCTGAAAGATGAATCCCACTGTAGATTTAAATCTTTGAACAGATGTGGGGCTCTAAATTGAAGGAGGACATGACTTCTGAGAGAATAGAAGCCTCTACCTTGCAACTGTGCTCTGCTTGACCATTTTCTGGCGTGCACTCCTGGAACCTGAGGCATCAACCACAGAGAAACCCCCAGCAGAGTTGGGGAATCCATGAGCTGCCACATATTTGCGGTAGGCTTCGCGAATAATGCGAAAGGCTCGTGTGTTGGCATAGGGGATGTCTGTAACTGGGTCTCTGTATAATGCAGCCTTGTGGGTGACAGGACAGACTTCCTGGGTGGGGGGCTGGGAGCCGGTCCGCACAGCCTGGGGGAAGGCAGCGTCAAAGGCCTCCTCGTCGCTAAAGGTGATGTAAGTGCGGGAGCAAAGACCTCCCAAGGGTTGCTGGGAAGGCACTGGACTTGGTGCCACAGGAGCAACGAGCAGCGGTGTGTCCTGGTCTAACCTTTAAATAAACAAATACAAACACTTTAGTTAGTGGTACATAGACTCCCTGGCTAAATAAAGGTTAAATATGTAATGAAACAGACTACCGACAGAGGGCAATAATAGCTTTATTGAAAACAATGCTGTACTCTACTCCAGGTCTACACTGTGGCCATTGCCAAGTAGCCTAGACTAGTGGCTACTTGGGCTTAAACAACGAGACAAAAACGATACAGAAAATGCATCCAATATTACTTTCACATTCAAATAGTACTTGATTTCAGCAAGACGGCTGCTGCATCCTGTCTGCGTGTTTTTATTTGACCTTTATTTAACTAGGCAAGTCAGTTAAGAACAAATTCTTATTATATATATATATATATTAAAACCAACAACGTAGTTAAGAAAAATAAGTTAAAGTATTTACTAAAATAAACTGAAGTAAAAAATTAATAGAATAAAAAATGTAAATTAAGAAAAATAACTAGGGATGCACGATATAAATCGGTGAACATATCGGAATCGGTCAATATTAGCTAAAAATGCCACCATCGGTATTGGCCGATGTCTAGTTTGACACTGATGGTAAAAACTGATGTCAAAGCTACTGTGCATACCTATATAACATAGGTACATCACGCCACGTAAAATGTTGAACTACACGTGCAACACAGCATTCCTAACCTAGCCCACAATGTCTGCTGTGTTGATCGAGCAGTCAACAAGTCGAGCAGTCATTTGAAAGAGTAAGAACATTTCAGCGAGACAACTCAAAGGCGAAATCCATTAACGCCAAGATAATGGAATTCATTGCCTTTGACAATCAACCACTCTCTGTCATGGGTGATGTTGGCTTTCGCCGACTGGTTGAGGACTGGTACACACTACCAAGTGCGCTATTTGTCAGATGTTGTCCTACCAGAGTTACACAGTAATAGCATCACTGCTATTAGTTTCACAACATATACTATTGAATGCCATTTGGGTCTTTGCGTATCAAAAAAGATACAGTAGCACTGTCAAAGCTGTACAAAAAAGTCTGCAAACAAGTAAACACCGGCCACGAACGATGTGTTCACAATAAAGCGTTGGTAATAAAGCATAATTTGTTCAACCGCAACTTCTGGGGTAGCTAGCTTTAGCTTGCTACCTAGCTAGCACCAATACAACCAGGCTGAAAACAACAACCAATAGAAGCTGCAGTCAGTCATTTTCATTATTCTTAGCAATGATTTAGGAATTCTTGTGATTAAGTATTAGCTAGGTTGCCACTTGTTCGCCTATTGAAATTGAACTTCATGAAAACTAAATAGCTTGCTAGCCACTTCACCCTGTTGCCCAAAGCTCACGTTATAAGCAGCCAGCTAGCTTCATCTGGCTAGTGACGCTCGATCGGACCGGGTTATGTGTTGTGAAGTTAGCCACAATAGTGGAATTCGCGGTTTGCCTTCAAAATAAAAGTATGTCATTGACATTGATGCAAATTAATACAAATAGAATTATGCCATACTTTTATTTTGAAGGCTAACCGCAAAGTCCACTATTGTGGCTAAACCTTATTGCGGCTAGCTTCACATAGATGGGTCTGATCACCATTAATCAAATAAGAACCGTAGATGATGAAACCTAGATTGTCAGTTTGCATCCATGAGCTAGCTAGCCTTTTTTTATGACCAGCACTGTAGGTGCGTGAGACAACTTCACCAGGATCATAGCATATGTATTGATGAATTGATGTGATAGTGTAATAACCATGTAAAAAAATTATGAACATGTTCAATTGTGTGAGGTGCAGTCATATTCAGGTCCTGATTTGTCAAATAGTGTTATTTGACACGTTAAAGTGTTATTTGACATGTATCTTTCTTGACACCCAAACGGCATTCTATAGAAATCTTGGTTGAGAATGAAACGTCTGAACAAATTAACAACGAAACAGCACAGCAAGTAAGTGAAAGAAAAAGGTTTTGATTATGTTTTACTGGTAATGGGGACATATGGACTACAGGAAAAGGAGGACCGAGCACGCCCCCATTCTCATCGACGGGGCTGTAGTGGAGCAGGTTGAGAGCTTCAAGTTCCTTGGTGTCCACATCAACAACAAACTAGAATGGTCCAAACACACCAAGACAGTCGTGAAGAGGGCACGACAAAGCCTATTCCCCCTCAGGAAACTAAAAAGATTTGGCATGGGTCCTGAGATCCTCAAAAGGTTCTACAGCTGCAACATCGAGAGCATCCTGACTGGTTGCATCACTGCCTGGTATGGCAATTGCTCGGCCTCTGACCGCAAGGCACTACAGAGGGTAATGCGTACGGCCCAGTACATAACTGGGGCTAAGCTGCCTGCCATCCAGGACCTCTACACCAGGCGGTGTCAGAGGAAGGCCCTAAAAATAGTCAGACCCCAGCAGCCCCAGTCATAGACTCTTCTCTCTACTACCGCATGACAAACGGTGCCGGAGTGCCAAGTCTAGGACAAAAAGGCATTTAACAGTTTTTACAGGTAATCAAATGGCTACCTGGACTATTTGCATTGTGTGCTCTCCCCCAAACCCTCTTTTTACGCTGCTGCTACTCTTCGTTTATCATATATGCATAGTCACTAACTATACATTAATGTACATACTACCTCAATTGGGCCGACCAACCAGTGCTCCCGCACATTGGCTAACCGGGCTATCTGCATTGTGTCCCGCCACCCACCACCCCCTTATTTACGCTACTGCTACTCTGTTCTTCATATATGCAGTCACTTTAACCATATCTACATGTACATACTACCTCAATCCGCCTGACTAACCTGTGTCTGTATGTAGCCTCGCTACTTTTATAGCCTCGCTACTGTATATAGCCTGTCATTTTACTGTTGTTTTATTTCTTTACTTACCCATTGCTCACCTAACACCTTTTTTGCACTTTTGGTCAGAGCCTGTAAGATAGCATTTCACTTGTTGTGAAAATGGCGCACGTGACAAATAAACTTTGATTTGAGGGTACTATGGTGTTGAACACTGAGCTGTAGTCAACGAATAGCAGTCTCACGTAGGTGTTCCTTTTGTCCAGGTGGGAAAGGGCAGTGTGGAGTGCAATAGAGATTGCATCATCTGTGGATCTGTTGGGGCGGTACGCGAATTGGAGTCGGTCTCGGGTTTCTGGGATGATGGCGTTGATGCGAGCCATGACCAGCCTTTCAAAGCACTTCATGGCTACAGACGTGAGTGCTACAGGCCGATAGTCATTTCGGCAGGCTACCGTAGTGTTCTTGGGCACAGGGACTATGGTGGTCTGCTTCAAACATGTTACTGGAACATTTTCACCAGGTTGTGTTTTTATTTGTCGGCTTTAGGCATATGCATTTTATTTAGTTGAAGACTGCTGCATTGGCTATCTCGGAGTTCCATGAGCAGATTTCTTTAGCCGCCAATGGATCACAGTGTAGGCTATCAATGTGTCCATATGGCAAAGGCTGGTGCTCTCGCCTTAGTTGAATTAGAATTTTCAGATTTGTATCATTTTCAATTCTGATTTTTATGATTAACCACATGACAATGACCGCCTGTCTTTAGGACAACACCTTTGAAAAAAAAAAACATGCCGGTCTAATGGAAATCAAATGCCTGTCCAACCGATTCATTTTGCCGCCGGCCCTGCATTTATCCAGAAACTAGAAGGCTTTTAACGATCTGTTTCCAATAGCATTGCTACATTCTTGTAAAAAATTATAATCTGAAACTCAAATGCATATATTCAGCAAAACAACATGTTCCCAACCCCTAAAAATGTGTCTCCTTACCCTTCTACATCCACGTTCTCCTCTTTTAAGATGGAGTGGGGCACCAGGGGCATGAGGACAGAGTGGTAGCGGATGGTGGGGCCCTCAAATCGCCGCTTCTTATGGACCTGTTTTTTCTTGTCAGCCTCAAGACGCTCGTAGTTCTCTTTAAAATAAGAACATACAGAAATGGTCCAATTAACACAACCCTGGCCAAGCTCTGGACATATTTTCTCACATTGTTCAGTATGCAGTGCCATGTGTCATATCTTTTAGCGCTAGGTATTTTTTCTGTCAATTATTCTGGATGGGCAAGAGACCCATTCACGGCTTTGTGCGTGGACAAATCTCCGCTCCGTCTCATTCTGAGACATCCATTTTTCCCTTCCCTGCTTTTGTCCTTAAACCTCCATTTTAAATATATTTTTAGAGAGTTTATTTCCCACCAACGTCATTAATATCAAACCATGTAATAGGGATTAATAGGAACCCATTGTAATCCATTCAGGTAACATGAGCTGTTAACTTGTATATTCAAGTTCCACTATATGTCTGTAATTACTATTCAGGTAGTTTAAACACCTACAATTATGGTGTGCACTCCCTTGTATTTTTGCACAATTTCTTGTTACTGTTTCACTGTGCCTATGTGGACGGTGATGTTATGAATCAGTAAACTTAATTGAACTTGAACCACGTCGTCGTTATTGGGAATTAACGGGTCAACTCTTGACCATTTAGATTCCCCCTTTAGTCTTACCTAGGGATCGGAGGTTGAGCTCAGCAGTTATTTTGGCCTCAGCCAGCAACTCTTCCTGGGTCAGGGGCCGGTCGTGGTGGGCTCCCCTCCGCCGTCGTGGGGCATCCTGTCTTTCTTGCAGTCGCAGGTTGGTCTTCCGCGTATGCTCGCTGGTCGACTGGCGCACAGACTTCCGAGCTGGGGAAGTTGCCAGTCAGTGACAAGGCTTACAGGGATGTTCCACTCAAAATACAATTTAACATTATTAAATTAGTCAATTACCCAATACGTGTCTGCATTAGATTTGACAATATTGGCAAAATCACAGAGTCAAAAAAAAGGTAGAGGACGCACCTCCTATCTTTGCCATTAATCGCTTCTGTGACAGCATGTGTAAGCTTGTGGGTCGGTATCTCCCTTTTAACGTAGTCAAATGGCTTATTCTTTTGGGGTTTGAGTGGGCATTAAGCCAACGTTAATGATTTACTGCCCACAGCAGTGCTGGACTGTTGCTCAGGCGTATAATTAATTGGTAGTTCCCTCCTGGATGGAATTCTGTGATCCCCATAACCCAGTTGCAAGTTCCACCAAGTTATGTTCCATTCTATGAGTCATTTGTACCGAGTGTGCCCTGTACCTTTTCATACTATGTGTTCTTACATATTTGACTATTTTCACAAAATGTAATGTTGGCACATTTTTCAGAAAGGGATACTTTTGTAATACGAGTTGGACTGGACTGTTTGTAAGGCGTTGGGCCATATGGTAATACTGCCAACAATTAAAAACTGTTTTTTAGACATTTTTGCTAATGTGTAATTAAAAAAAATATGGAAATATCACATTTACATAAGTATTCAGACCCTTTTACTTAGTACTTTGTTGAAGCACCTTTGGCAGCGATTACAGCCTTGAGTCTTCTTGGGTAGGACGCTACAAGTTTGGCACATCTGTATTTGGGGAGTTTCTGCCATTCTTCTCTGCAAATCCTCTCCGGCTCTGTCAGGTTGGATGGGGAGCGTCGTTGCACAGCTATTTTCAGGTCTCTCCAGAGATATTCAATCAGGTTCAAGTCCGGGCTCTGGCTGGGCCATTCAAGGACATTGAGGCTTGTCCCGAAGCCACTCCTGCGTTGTCGTGACTGTGTGCTTAGGGTTGCTGTCCTGATGGAAGGTGAACCGTCACCCCAGTCAGGTCCTGAGCGCTCTGGAGCAAGTATTCATCAAGAATCTATCAGTACTTTGTCCCGTTCATCTTTCCCCACGATCCTAACTAGTCTCCCAGTCGCTGAAAAACATCCCCACAGCATGATGCTACCACTACCATGCTTCACCATAGGGATGGTGCCAGGTTTCCTCCAGACGTGACGCTTGGCATTCAGGTCAACAAGTTCAATTGTGGTTTCATCAGACCAGAGAATATTGTTTCTCATGGTCAGAGTCCTTTATGTGCCTTTTGGCAAACTCCAAGCGGGCTGTCATGTGCCTTTTACTGAGGAGTGGCTTCTGTCTGGCCACTCTACAATAAAGGCCTGATTGGTGGAGTGCTGCAGAGATGGTTGTCCTTCTGGAAGGTTCTCCCATCTCCACAGAGGAACTCTGGAGATCTGTCAGTGACCATCAGGTTCTTGGTCACCTCCCTGACCAAGGCCGTTCTCCCATGATTGCTCACTTTTGCCGGGCGGCCAGCTCTAGGAAGAGTGTTGGCGGTTCCAAACTTCTTTCAATTTCTTCAACATCATGGCTTGGATTATGCTCTGACATGCACTGTAAACTGTGGGACCTTATATAGACAGGTGTGTGCCTTTCCAAATCATGTCCAATCAATTGGATTAACCACAGGTGGACTCCAATCAAGTCGTAGAAACATCAAGGTTGATCAATGGAAAAAAGATGCACCGGAGCTCAATTTCGAGTCTCATAGCAAAGGGACTGAATTTTTATTTGAATACATTTGCAAAAATTAGGAAAAAAACTGTTTTTGCTTTGTGATTATGGTGTATTGTGTGTAGATTGATGAAGAAAATATTAAATTTAATCAATTTTATAATAAGGCTTTAATGTAATAAAATTTGGAAAAAGTCAAGGGGTCTGAATACTTTCCGAATGCACTGAGAAAGATATATACACACACACTACCGTTCAAAAGTTTGGGGTCACTTAGAAATGTCCTTGTTTTTGAAAGAAAAGTTTATTATTATTTTTAAATCCATTAAAATAACATCAAATTGATCAGAAATACAGTGTAGACGTGGTTAATGTTATACATGACTATTGTTGCTGGTAACTACTTAATTATTTACTTAAAAATCATACAATGTGATTTTCTGGATTTTTGTTTTAGATTCCGTCTCTCACAGTTGAAGTGTCAATCACCACCTTCCGGAGACACCTGAAACCCCACCTCTTTAAGGAATACCTAGGATAGGATAAAGTAATCCTTCTAACCCCCCCCCCCCCCTTAAAAGAGTTAGATGCACTATTGTAAAGTGGTTGTTCCACTGGATATCATAAGGTGAATGCACCAATTTGTAAGTCGCTCTGGATAAGAGCGTCTGCTAAATGACTTAAATGTAATGTAAATGTAAAAGTGTACCTATGATAAAAATGACAGACCTCTACATGCTTTGTAAGTAGGAAAACCTGCAAAATCGGCAGTGTATCAAATACTTGTTCTCCCCACTGTATATATAAAACGATACCATATATAAATATCTCTGAGACATCGGTTGTGTAGATCCAGCTATGGTGCAGGTGGTGACACCAGAATTTGACTCCAGTTATGAGGAAGGCTGTGCGTGTGTGTATCAGCACTAGGAGTTGACGACTACTTTAGCTCACTAAGTAACTTCTGACAGTAAAAACTAAATTGTGATTGTTGCTGGTATTTGAGAAATGACACATCGCTACTGTGTCCCAAAATGTTTGCTCAAAATGATTCATAATTTGGTCTCAAAATTACATTCCTACCACGTCATCAGAAACAGGCTTTCCAACAAGAGAGATAGCCTAGACGTAGCTATTTTAATTGACTCTTTCCACCATGCATATCTGCAACGCCCATGTTTGTTTACAGAGAATTCCGTTTAAACGTGAGATATTCAATGAAATGTGCAATTTTCCTTGGGCGTATGGGCATTTTAAAGGACACATCTCAGATAATGCCACCCTCCCACCTCAGTGTAAGCTTGCTAATGTTATATTGATAAAATTGCCAATCCTTACGTTATGGTAGGAAAATACCACAGCCAATACTGTAAACCCACTTGCGTTTGGGCAGTAAGTTGTTTTGCTGAAAATAGAGCCCGTATAGATAGAGGCCTCTTACTCTCTCCAAAGTCCTGAAACTCCAGCGGCACCCTCCTCTCCATTTTGACTTTCTCCGTCTTCTTCAGCTCCTCCGAGGGCCTCTTTGGTTTAGGCTTGGTCACCTTCAGAGGTTCCTTGGAATAAAACAACCAACATGTGCGTGGGAAATTTGCATACGGTATGAAAAAAACATGCAAAACCCACATGATTTATTAAAGTTCATACTTTGATAAATTTTCATAAATGGCATTATCTAAAACGATTAGGGCCGTCTCCGACAAAGAAAAAAACTTGGTCGACCAAGAGTCTGTTCTTTTGGACCAAATAGTAAAACGTGTATTTTTCCATATACAGTGCATTTGGAAAATATTCAGTCCCTTTCACCTTTTCCACATTTTGTTACGTTACAGCCTTATTCTAAAATTGATTAAATAAAACATTTTCCTCATCAATCTACTTCCCTATAATGACAACGTGAAAACAGGTTTTTAGAATTCTTTCTAAACTAGCGCTCAGGACCTCAGACTGGGGCGAAGGTTACCTTCCAATAGGACGACCCTAAGCAAACAGCGAAGACAACGAAGGTGTGGCTTCGGGACAAATCTCAATGTCCTTGAGTGGCCCAGCCAGAGCCCGGACTTGAACCCGATCGAACATCTCTGGAGAGACCTGAAAATAGTTGTGCAGCGACAACCTGACAGAGCTTGAGAGGATCTGCAAATAAGAAATGGGAGAAACTCCCCAAATACAGGTGCGCCAAGCTTGTAGCGCCATACTCAAGAAGACTCGAGGCTGTAATCGCTGCCAAAGGTGCTTCAACAAATTACTGAGTAAAGGGTCTGAATACTTCTGTAAATGTGATACTTTTTAAAATGTATTAATACATTTGCTAAAATAAAAACCTGTTTTCGCCATGTCATTGTGTGTAGATTGATGAGGAAAACATTTAATACATTTTAGAATAAGGCTCTAACATAACAAAATGTGTAAAAAGTGAAGAGGTCTGAATACCTCCCGAATGCTCTGTATGTAATATAACCATATATCATTTCAATGTCTTAGACTGATGGACTGTGACATCCCCACAGCCTCCACAATGGATCAGTCCACACAGTCAGGCGCGCATCAGACAGGTGTCTTGTACACAATGATATTTAGTTTTTCTTTTGCTACTGCTCAACTAAAATAATTCTCGGTCGACCAATAGCCTATCGACCAAACAATCGACCAGTCGACTAAGTGAGGTCGGCTCTAAAAACGATACCAAAATCAAATGATGCACATCAATGTCGCATGGTAGGGGGTCCAATATGGGTTAACTTTGAGCACCTTCTGCTCTTGAATGGATGGTCATACGCGAGTTGTGCCAAGACGATGTTCTATCAATGTGTTTGCCACGGTCTGTTAGGCATACACGTGGCCCTGATTATAACCATTTCTCTCATGGGTAAATGTGCATGGGAATTTTTGTTAAAATCAAAAAGGGTGATTAATTCAATATGGAATGACCCGGTATTAACTTTTAGTTGGAGTCTAGTGGTTGATCGCCTATGTTCGCGGTCCCCCAGGGGTGCACATTGTGGTTGTTGGGTAGAAGTAGTGAGGATGCAAGTGCATTAAGTTACCTTATAAGCTTTGGTGACAACTCGACTCTTCCTGCGAGGCGCATCATCCTCCTGGTCACTATCGGGCTCGTCACCCTCATCTATGTCAAAGTCACTGTCGACCTCGTCCTCTGTGTCCGAGTGCTCCCCTCTGTACTCATCATCTCCTGATTCCTTGAGGGAGAGTCCAAATCAAACATACATATTAATAATGGTCGATAGCGAATGGCCAAATAAATGTTTTATTTACATGGACCAAATAAACCCATAAAGCAATAGTCTACTTTATAAAAATTGCCGGTGTATACTCTGCTAATGCAGATACAAAAACAGAGATATCCAAAGGGCAAGCTACAATACGGCAAAGTTAGCAAACAAGTAACTGCATTGAAGCCGCCATCTTTATGCACGCCAGCTAGTAGAAAAAAGCTCAAGAGAGAAATATATCACTCACTCAATGCTAGTAGCCCCTACAACACCGTCCCCACAGAACACTGACTTGAATGGGAATGTCTGTTCTAATAATACTTTGTGTGGTGTGAAAATGTGAGCCAGCGATGTACCTACTCATAAGACTACACAGTGAAGAGTCCAAGATACAGGCCAATTTGATTTTAAAACTGATCCATTATTTTTTATTTTTTTAATAATTGGGCGAACTCAATATACTTTAAAATGGTGGGGGGGACACAAACTCAATATAATTTAAAACGACTAAAACCAAATCGAAACAATAATGGACCTATATTCATATATTTTCTTGACTGTCCAGGCTGCTAACAATCATTACACAGTCAGGGAGCATCACAAATGTAAAAAAAATTATGGATAGAGGACTTTTTTTTGTTGCACATATTGACAGCAAGGACATCAAACACATTTTCAGTGCGACCTTCCGGACATCGTTGAAGACCGAATGCAGCCCCCAGCGCAAAATTAGTTTGACACCCCTGCATTCGGCCTAAGTGCTTTAAATCATTCTGTAGTCTAAGGAAAGTCAATTTTGAAGTTTGCTGTATACTCACATCTGTCCTTTGTAGCTAAATGTTGCTGTAATTGGTTGCTGTAATCCATACGTTACGATAAATGAATAATGAGGTCTCCACCAAAATTCGCATCAGATCTGTATACGGCTGCCTTGCATCACAACCAAACATGAAGCGCCATCTCAACAATTAAACACATTTGATTGGACAAAAGATCTGGTTTGGAACTCAATTAGCCTAATTCTCTGATATGCGTTTTAGCAAAGGTCACCTGTAATGCATTTATCATCAAAAAGTATGGATTCCTGCAATCAATAACATCACAAACACAGGCATATGTAAGCTTCACAAATTAAGGTTTCAAAAAAGAAGCTAGTGATAAAACAAGTAAAATCCGCCAATCTCTTTATTTCTCTACTTCAGCGTTTCCCATATTAGGGTTCACAAACACAAAGTTTCCCGATTTGAAAATGGGGTCACCGCTTAGTTTAAAGAACCACATCTACGCGAGTAAGCTTCGATATCCGCGGTGGGGACAAAGAGCGGTTTCTGTTTCGCTCCTACAAATTTGGCTCGAACTTTTGACCGTTTGAAGCTATTAGCTATTCCTAACAGCTAAAACTCCAAGGAACACAAACAAGGACGCACACAAACTGTGCAGGACTCGACGGGGGGGGGGGTGTGTGTTAGTTGGCTAACGTTGATAAAACCAGAAATAATTGGTGATATAAAAGGAAACGTCGCCACAGCCCTACCTATTAGGACACTTTGTTGGTCATAGAATTTTGGATGATGTAATTGGCCAGCAAAATGACCCCGGTCACCGTAATAACCTTTCGAATAGCATTTTTATCCCCCCTGACGGCATCTGTTATAGAAATAGAATGGGCTTCCCCATTCACGTCAATGATGGTGTGATGGAAAATGTTTGTGCTTTTCTAATAACCAATTTCTGTGTTCATGCAAGTGACTGATTGCAGATATTGAACGAATCCTCACTATCAGTACGCCCAGACCCTTGATTTGAGAATGAAAGATATCTCAGTTTCAACGTCTCCGCTTAGAGAGAAGAAGCTTCATGAGGTACTGGTCGGTCACATGAATGAAGCAAACGTTAATGATGAATTAATTATGAATGACGAATAAGCTAAATCATGCAAATATAACTTGTCTGCAGTATATAAGAGAACAAGACTGGCCTGGGAGAGCTCCTGATCGACATGTGTACTTGGTGCATTACGTTGGTTGGAACCTCTCCAGCGCACTGATAATATAGAATTATTGAGGTACCCATAGCAGCAAAACAGGAAGTAAAATGTGCTAAGATTTGATTCACATTACAAAAAATATGAGCTAAATCAGTTATCATTTGAATGAACATTCTATAGTACCATGGAAATTATTGCATCACAATACCAGTCAGCCATTGAGTGTGTAACCATGAGTTTAGCAGACAAATTGCCAGGGTTAGATGTTCCTGGCCTGTGTGCTGCTGCATTGTGGTCATTCAGTCAGCTGTTCGTTCGACAAAAATAAATACAAATAATCACACACACGGCAGTTTATAAAGGTACACCACCCTGTTCATGAAAATAGATACCTCCTACAGACAGTGAGTCACATGGGCGTGGCTTGCTATATACACAGCAGGCAGACAGGCATCCAGGCATTCAGTTACTGTTAGAATTAACGTTAGAATTGGCAAAAAGAGTGACCTAAGCGACTTTGAGCGTGATATGATTGTCGGTGCCAGGCGCGCCGGATCCAGAATCTCAGAAACGGCTGCCCTCCTGGGCTTTTCTTGCACGACAGTGTCTAGGGTTTACCAAGAATGGTGCGACAAACAAAAAACATCCAGTCAGTGGCAGTCTTGTGGGCGAAAACAGATTGTCGAAGGAGGATGGCAAGAATCGTGCAAGCCAACAGGTGGGCCACAAAAGGCATCTCGGAACGCACTACTCGTCGATCCTTGTCACGGATGGGCTATTGCAGCAGATGACCACACCAGGTTCCACACCTATCAACAACAAAAAAGAAGAAACGGCTCCATTGGGCACGCGATCACCATCACTGGACAATTGAGAAGACAAACATTGCCTGGTTTGATGAATCCCGGTTCCTGTTGCGTCATAGTGATGGGAGTCAGAATTTGGCATAAGCAGAATGAGCCCATTCTGCCTGTTCTCAACGTTACAGGCTGGTGGCAGCGGTGTACCATCATGTCAGCATGAACCAACATCCCTGTAGAATGTTTCCGACTTGTAGAATCCATGCCCAAAGAATTAAGGCTGTTCTGGAGGCACAGACTACAAGACGGGTGTACCTAAAAAAATCTGTCCGTTGACTTCATAGATTCTACAAGTGTCTGGAACTCTAATGGAGGGATGAGACACCATTCTTCCACAACAAATTCCATAATTCCAAATTATGGAAGACTGGTTGAGACTGTTGTTTTGCGGGTACTATTTAATGAAGCTGCCAGTTGAGGACTTGTGAGGCGTCTGTTTCTCAAACTAGACACTAATATACTTGTCCACTTGCTCAGTTGTGCACCGGGGCCTCACACTCTTTCTATTCTGGTTAGAGCCAGTTTGCGCTGTTCTGTGAAGGGAGTAGTACACAGCGCTGTACGAGATCTTCAGTTTCTTAGCAATTTCTCACATGGAATAGCCTTCATTTCTCAGAACAAGAATAGACTGACAAGTTTCAGAAGAGTATTCGTTTCTGGCCATTTTGAGCCTGTAATCGAACCCACAAATGCTGATGCTCCAGATACTCAACTAGTCTAAAGAAGGCCAGTTTTATTGCTTCTTAAATCAGAACAACAGTTTTCAGCTGTGCTAACATAATTGCAAAAGGGTTTTCTAATTATCAATTAACCTTTTAAAATGATAAACTTGGATTAGCTAACACAACGTGCCATTGGAACACAGGAGTGATGGTTGCTGATAATGGGCCTCTGTACGCCTATGTAGATATTCAATTAATTTTTTATAAATCAGCTGTTTCCAGCTACAATAGTCATTTACAACAATGTCTACACTGTATTGCTGATCAATTTGATGTTATTTTAAGTGGACAAAAATGTGCTTTTATTTAAAAAAAAGGACATTTCTAAGTGACCCCAAACTTTTGAACGGTAGTGTATATACATTCTAAAATATATATTTTTCTAAACTAATGAACAACACTGTCTGTAAAATGTATGTAGAAGCCTATCCATTTTACAATAGTTATATTTTGTTTGTTTTTAGTCCTGCCCTTTACTCTACCCTCAACCTCTCATCTATGTCTGATGTCCATACAGTTTGATTTCTATTTACCATATATTTTTATCTGTGCTGTTTCACAAAATTTCTGAACCTATATACATTTTACGGAAACAGTACATTTTACATTGCTTATCTCATGCCTTTCATGTAACTTTTTTCAAATCATGCAGCCGTAGAATGAATAAAAAATCTAAACATATAGCCCAACTAAAGTTACATAAATAACTAAATTAAGCATATAAGAGTACATATTTGTTAAGCGTTCAACACAATTATTTGGAGAAAATATCCTTTCTATTTTAATCAGCTTTGTTCAATTGTATTCGCCATTCTATAACATAATGCCACGGAATTCTAAGCAAATCTTGTCTGCTAAATGAGTGTAGCACACAGCCATATGGCATCGCTAGATCAGGACCTAAAATAAGGACAACTCAGAGTATGCTATTCTGTTCTTCACGAGACATATGTGGCAGGGACTATGGACAACCCCGGAATACAAAAGGAAAACCAGCCACGTCATGCACACCGGAATCTTGCTTTCCGGATAAGCTGAACACCTTCGCCTGCTTTGAGGATAACAGTGGGACTGCGGGCTCTTGTTCTCTGTGGCCGACGTGAGTAAGACATTTAAACTCGTTAACCCTCGCAAGGCTGCCGGCCCAGATGGCATCCCTAGCTGCGTCCTCAAAGCATGCGCAGACAAAACGAGAATTTTTTTCTCCAGAAAATCACATTGTAGGATTTTTAATGAATTTATTTGCAAATTATGGTGGAAAATAAGTATTTGGTCACCTACAAACAAGCAAGATGTCTGGCTCTCACAGACCTTCTTTAAGAGGCTCCTCTGTCCTCCACTCGTTACCTGTATTAATGGCACCTGTTTGAACTTGTTATCAGTATAAAAGACACCTGTCCACAACCTCAAACAGTCACACTCCAAACTCCACTATGGCCAAGACCAAAGAGCTGTCAAAGGACACCAGAAACAAAATTGTAGACCTGCACCAGAATGGGAAGACTGAATCTGCAATAGGTAAGCAGCTTGGTTTGAAGAAATCAACTGTGGGAGCAATTATTAGGAAATGGAAGACATACAAGACCACTGATAATCTCCCTCGATCTGGGGCTCCACGCAAGATCTCACCCCGTGGGGTCAAAATGATCACAAGAACGGTGAGCAAAAATCCCAGAACCACACAGAGGGACCTAGTGAATGACCTGCAGAGAGCTGGGACCAAAGTAACAAAGCCTACCATCAGTAACACACTAACACACTGTATTGTGAGATTTTGAGTGAAAACCTCCTTCCATCAGCAAGGGCATTGAAGATGAAACGTGGCTGGGTCTGTCAGCATGACAATGATCCCAAACACACCGCCCGGGCAACGAAGGAGTGGCTTCGTAAGAAGCATTTCAAGGTCCTGGAGTGGCCTAGCCAGTCTCCAGATCTCAACCCCATAGAAAATCTTTGGAGGGAGTTGAAAGTCCGTGTTGCCCAGCAACAGCCCCAAAACATCACTGCTCTAGAGGAGATCTGCATGGAGGAATGGGCCAAAATAACAGCAACAGTGTGTGAAAACCTTGTGAAGACTTACAGAAAACGTTTGACCTCTGTCATTGCCAACAAAGGGTATAACAAAGTACTGAGATAAGTATTTGGTCAATAACAAAAGTTTATTTTCCACCATAATTTGCAAATAAATTCATTAAAAATCCTACAATGTGATTTTCTGGATTTTTTTTTCTCATTTTGCCTGTCATAGTTGAAGTGTACCTATGATGAAAATGACAGGCCTCTCTCATCTTTTTAAGTGGGAGAACTTGCACAATTGGTGGCTGACTAAATACTTTTTTGCCCCACTGTATATAATATAAATATATATTCCGAATTCCATTCCTTTACCTAGATTTGTGTGTATTGGGTATATGTTGTGAAATGGTTAGATATTACGGCACTGTCGGAGGTAGAAACACAAGCATTTCGCTATACCCGCAATAACATTTAATTTATTTATCGAATCAGTTATTGTTTTCTTGCACAAACCGCGGGCAACACTTGTCAAACTCACACATTTATCTCAAAAACACAGGGATGCCGATTAGCACGGGACTAGCATTATCAGAGGACCTTGGAGTTCGCAAAAAAACAGAAGGTTATTCTGGCTGGAATTGTTACTCTCCTGACATGTAAAAATTACTGACATGGTAGATTCGGAAAGGACAAACATTATAGATGTGGCGTTTTGTGCTCGTGCACATAATTACATTACCTGACCTCCCCCAGTAAAACGAATTAATAGATTGTTTTAATGTGAAATGAATACGGTTGATTTTTAAGGTTAGGCAGAAGTGTAGTGAATAGTCCCACTTTTTAGGATGTCAATATAAATGTATGTATTCATGGTTGTTTGTAATTTTGTCTTGCCTTTGAATCATTATATGTGTTGTTTTTTCCATCGAGGACCACGTTGGAAATAAGTATTTTAATTAATACTTTCAAGTAGGGATGCACGATATATCGGTGAACATATCGGAATCGGACGATATTAGCAAAAATGCCAACATTGGTATCGGCCCGATGTCTAGTTTAACGCCGATGTGCAAAACATGTCAATGCTGACGTGCATACCTATATAACGTAATGACGCCACATAAAATGTTGCACTACACGTGCAACACAGCATTCCTAACCTATCCCACAATGTCTGCTGTATGGATTGAGCAGTCATTTCAAAGAGTAAGAAAATTTCAGCGATACAACTCAAAGGCGAAATCCATTAACACCAAGATAATGGAATTCATTGCCCTTGACAATCAACCGTTTCTCTCGTGGGTGATGTTGGCTTTCGCGACTAGTCGACCACCGGTACACACTAACATTACCAAGTACGCTATTTTTCAGATGTTGCCCTACCGGAGGTACACAGTACTAGCGTCACTGCCATTAGCTTCACGACATACTATGGAACACCGTTTGGGTCTTTGCATGTCAAAAAAGATACTATTTGACGCATTAGCTTTTAATTTGGCACGTCAAACACAGTTCCATTATAGAATGCTGTGTGTTCTGAATTTGCACATGCAAGCCAAGCACCACCACTACTATCAGTAGCACTGTAAAATCTGTACAAAAAAGTCTGCAAACAAGCAAATACCGGCCACGAAAGATGTGTATACAATACCGCGTTGGTAATGAAGCATTATTTGTTTGACCACAACTTCTGGGGTAGCTAGCTAGCTTTAGCTTGGTACCTAGCTAGCACCAATACAACCTAGCCTGAAAACAATGACCAGTAGAAACTGCAGTCATTTTCACTATTCTTAGCAATGACTTAGGAATCCTTGTGAGTAAGAATTAGCTAGGTAGCCACTTGTTGTTCGCTTATTGAAATTGAACTTCAGAGCTAACGTTATAAGCAGCCAGCTAGCTTCATCTGTCTAGTGACGCTAGACCAGACCGGGCTATGTACTGTGAAGCTTGCCACAATAAGGATTAGGCACAATAGCGGAATTTGCGGTTTGCCTTCAAAATAAAAGTACCTCTTTGAAAGTGATGCAGAAGGTTACAATTGGTGGAATCATGCCATATTTAGACTATTTAGAATGTTATAAACAAGGTTGGAATGTGAAGCAATGAAATGGGGTATCAGTTTACTCTGTGACACCCACAGAACACAATTGTTTAGAGTTTACGCAAATATTAGCGTTGTAGCTCTTATCGAGGGACTGTGACTGTGTGAAATCCCCTCCCCAGTCAGCCTATTGTGTGTATTGACAATCATATTGCACTGTACAAGCTTTACCTAAGGATTGGGGATCAATGAAATGGGGTATCAGTCTGCTCAATACTAAATATATTTTTTCCCAACGTCCTCCTCAGAGTTAGACTCCAAAACATCCACACAGTATAGTTTTTACACTGGAATAATGTTCAATACACATAGGTTGACAAAAAAATGTGGATCAATTCACAGTTGTTTCAGAGTCCCGCAATAAGAGCTATGACGCTAACGTCCTCTGTGTCACTGAGTAGACTGATACCCCATGTCATTGATAAGGCTGTACAGTGAAATAAGTATGCCCCCAACGCAATTCTAAAGTTTAATACATCCAGTGTGATTTCAACAGATTTGTGAAATTAACAAATGATTGTCTTTTGCTGATTTTACATAACATTCCAACAGTCTACTTTAATTCTGAAGGCTAACCGCAAAGTCCACTATTGTGGCTAGCTTCACATAGATGGGTCCGACCACCATTAATCAAATAAGAACTGTGTTATAAATGAGGGTTATTTTAGATGACACTTTAGATATGACCAGGTGAATCCAAGTGAAAGCTATGATCCATTATTGATATCACTTGGTAAATCCACTTCAAACGGTGTAAATGAAGGGGAGGAGACTGAATTGTTAAGCCTTGAGACAAGGACTGTGTATGTGCCATTCAGAGCAACATAGCACCCTGCATTCCACTGCTGGCTTGCCTCTGAAGCTAAGCAGGGTTGGTCTTGGTCAGTCCCTGGATGGGAGACCAGGTGCTGCTGTAAGTGGTACTGGAGGGCCAGGAGGAGGCACTCTTTCCTCTGGTCTAACAAAATATATAGCCCAATTCCCCAGGGCAGTGATTGGGTACATTTCCCTGTGTAGAGTGCTGTCTTTCAGATGGAATGGTAGACAGGTGTCCTGACTTTCTGTGTTCACTAAACAGGGCATAAAATTAACGCACGCCACCCACCAAATGCAGGTCAATTTAGGTACTGGTGGGTAAGAATGTCTATTTCACCAGGTGGTCTACAGTGGGAGCATTACATTTGCAAATAAAAATACTCCATAAGTCAAGTATGGGCACATGTTAGGAAAATGCTGCAGTATATAATTTTTGCTATTTTGTTTCATAGCCGCTAATTGCACAAAGAAATTACATATCCTACTTAGCGCAGCAACACTGCCTGGCATGGGAGCTGTGTGCAATGAGTAAAGGGCTGATAGATTCATTTTGAGGAACTTGGCACAGGGCTAAAAGTTGGTCTAATTTACTCAAAAGTCTACAAAGTGAGACTGTCCACGTGTTTCTTAGCTATTTCCATTGTTGTTTCAACTTTAGTTTGAGTCAACATAGAGATCCTAGACAGATGCCAAATCTCTCTCTCATACAAGATTTGTACAATCAGAAATGTACAAATAATTTCATCTTAATTTAAGATGATAGTAAATGAAAAAAAACGCAGGTTTAAATAATTACATATTCCTCACTAAATTGAATCACTTAGAGATGAAAGAAATGATCCTATGCACAATTTAACAAGGGGGTCAGAGCAGCAGCAGGCTGAACGTTTGACGTCCCTACTCTATTATCTGTCCCTTGATATTAAAACACTGCAGCTAAAGTAGAAACCACTGAATTTAGAGAGCTGACCATCACAGGATTTGGAAGAGATCTGGGTACTGTTCGCTAACTACATTTTTACAGTACACTTCGTTTCCCAACCACTACTGCGACGCTAAATTAGCTACTTACGTCGTTGAATCCGCCGTATGTTGTTTTGTAGAATTCATCTTCTTCAACATCTAATAACTTAGACATGCGGTTCCCCGCCGTTTTACGGGGCTCTTTACTAAATGCTAAACTCATGTTGAACTAACACAGCTAGATTAATAGGGAACGTGCTAGCTGGTTGAAAGCTAACAATCAAGTTATAGTTAACGTTAGCTATCACAAAAGACTTTGCATGCAGCTAATGACGTCGATATGGTGCGACATGCTTTTTCTTCTTCAGGTTTGACCGCACTACAGAACCTTCTTCGGTGAGGTTTAATGGCGGTTGGCATCAAATATGTTGCATTACCGCCACCTACTAGACTGGAGTACAACTCCATTATACTTTGCTTGAAAAAAAAAAAAAAGTATAAATAAACAAATTCCATTCCATCTAACACTACCCTACAAATAAATAAAATAACCAGCTTACTCCACTATTTAAATCTATTTAGTCCTACCTCATGCCAACAACCTGAAAGGATGGGACATCACCACTTAATACACCCTGTAACTCTTCTGATGTCAAGTCTCGCACACCCAAATACCTCTCTGCAGCTCCCAACACAACCTCAATTTCTGCAATTTTACATTCCATCCCTGCAGTACAGTTGATAACCATTCCTACAAATGCTGAAAAATCCAAACTTACTGAAACATATATCACCTTTTGGCCTATCCTTCTGTACTGGTACAGATCTACTACTCACACCACTCCTCTCCAGATCCCTCCCCCATCTTCCTCAGAAAATTACTTCTGCACAACCCTAACCCTGGAAACCTCAACCTGCCTCTCTCGTACGGGACATTTCTGATCCCCAACCCCATGGGCTGGCAACTACTTCCCCGTATGCTACACAATCCTTTGTCTCATGCCCTTCTGCACACTTCTCCCCTCCTACACACTGCTGCCACATGCCCATAAGCTTGACACCTGTAACAACGTAATGTATTCGGTACAAAATCTCATACAGGATAACTTATATATCCTAACATCACTTTTCCGGGCGAAGACTCAACATCAAAACTCAAAAGAACAGACAATGACTTTTGTTTCACCACTCACGCCACCCTGTCTGCGTTGCACCGAACGACGAGCATCACAAACACTGGGAATCTTCTCCTTCAGTTGGTCAACTTTAACATTTACTGCTACCCTAGTAATCACTCCTTTCAATGGCACCCTTTTTTTGAGAGTGAAACAATTCAGATTTCTTGCCCCCATTCGTTTAACGCAGAGCGCCTTCTCCCTCTGACCAGCTGAAACACAAACAATTATCACAAGACCACTTCTGGTTACCCTCACCGATTCCACAGTACCCAATTCTGTTTTCACCCAATCTGAAACCACAAATAGATCAGCCAAAAGGCAAGGGTCCACTTTTTCCAAAAACTTCCCTCCTGTCAGACTCATCTTTATCCTAACCCTCGGTGCAAGCCTCGGTCTCTGAGAACTTCACCATTCCTACCACCTCCGATACTTCACCTTCAATCACTTAAATTTCTCCTCCTGTCTTCAGCTCACTCTGCTTATACTTTCTACCATTGTTCTTAATAAACCATCTCCCTTTTTCCCGCCATTTTTAACCAACTCAAGGTCACCACATTGGCGGGTGGTCAACTTGCAAGGCTCTACAGTGCGAGCATTACATTTGAGAATAAAAATAGTCCTAAATCAAGTATGAGCACGTGCGAGTTTTGGTTAGAAAACTGCTGCAGTAGCTGTTTAAGTATTTCTGCTGTTTTGTTTCATAGCTGCTAATTACACAAAGAAATACATATCTCACCTAGCGCAGCAACACTGCCTGACATGGGAGCTGTGTGCAATGAGCCAAGTGCTTGACAGATTCATTTTGAGGCGCTTGGCACAAGCCTAAAATTTGGTCTAATTTACTCGAAAGTCTACAAAGTGAGACTGTCCTCGTGTTTCTTGGCTATTTACATTGTTTTGTTTGAACTTTATAAGTTGAAGCAGCACACTCAAATTAGACATCCTAGTCAGATCCCAAATCTCTCTCTCTCACACTTCACTGTAAAAGCTACACCTGCTGTATTCGGCACGTGACAAATAGCATTTCATTTGATACATACCACAGGACTCCAGTGGCCCCATTACCACGGTAAACTTCCACCCTTAAAGGAGCTGCTGAATATTTAGATTAAAAGACTCTGGTCACACACTTTTATGAAATTGAGCAATACACCACATTACTTCTTACTAATACATTTCTTGTTTAAAAACATTATAAAGCACGGTCATCTGTTTCTTTAATATCATTTGGGCTCCCGAGTGGCGCAGAGGTCTAAAGCACTGCATCTCAGTGCTTGAGGCACCACTACAGACACCCTGGTTCAAATCCAGGCTGTATCACAACTGGCTGTGATTGGGAGTCCCATAGGGCGGCGCACAATTGGCCCAGCGTCGTCCGGGTTTGGCCGGTGTAGGCCGTCATTGTAAATAAGAATTTCTTCTTAACTGACTTGCCTAGTTAAATAAAGAAAAATAAAGTTTAACTTTTTTTTTATTTTTTTATGGCAAAACAAGTATTAGATGTTTTTTATCTACCTGCCATAGTGGCTGGTGGACAAAACAGTTCATTTTAAGCCCTTTCACTAAAGATCCCATGGCAATTATCGTAAGAGCACGGGTGTTAACCCTGGTGTCCTGGCTAAATTCTCAATCCGGCCCTCATACCATCACGGCCACCTAACTACCACCAGCTTCCAATTGTCTCATTCCTCTCCCCTGTATTTCCCAGGTCGTTGCTGTAAATGAGAATGTGTTGTCAGTCAATTTACCTGGTAAAATAAGGGTAAAATAAAATGTTAAGTGCCTTGGTTTGAACGGGTATGTAGTAGGTTCCAGGTGCACTGGTTTGGGTCAAGAACTGCAACTGCTCAATAGTTTCCCATGTGTATCAAGAAATGGTCCACCAACCAACTTGACACTACTGTGGAAAGAGAGCATGAGTCAATATGGGCCAGAATCCCTCCTGTGGAACGCTTTCCACACATTGTAGTCTATGCTCCAATGAATTGAGGCTGTTCTGATAGCAAAATGGGGGGTGCAACTCAATCTTAGGAAAGTGTCCATAAACCACTTAGACGTAAAAAAAAGAAAGATCTTAAGCACAATTTAACCAGGGGGTCTTATCCAGACGCAGGCTAAACGTTTGACGTCCTTACTCTATTCTCTGTCCCTTGAAATGAAAACACTGCAGCTGAATTAGAAACCCCCTGAATTTAGAGGGCGGGCCATCTCTTCCAAATCCTGTGATCTGGGTACTGTGTAATGTTCGCTAGCTACATTATTACTTTAAACTTCGTTTCCCGATCACTACTGCGACGCAATAGCTAGCTATCTGCCAAGACAGCTAGCCAAATTAGCTACTTACGTCGTTGAATCCACCGTATGTGGTCTTGTAGAATTCATCTTCCTCTTCAGCATCTAACAATTTAGACATGCGGTTCCCCGCCGTTTTACGGGGCTCTTTGCTAAATGCTAAACTCATGTTGATCTAGCTCAGCTAGATTAATAGGGAACGTGCTAGCTAGCTGAAAAATAGAACTTGTTTGTTGTTAGCTACCACAAAAGACTATGCAGCAGCTAATGACGTCGATATCAAAGATGTTCTATTAAAATATAGCACATCCTGTCGTTTCCAATGGGAGGCAAGTGAGCCGAGTAGGTGGGATCAAGTGTCGATATGGGTTTTTCAAAGTCGCGTTTATTGGTCTAGCAGATGTCAGTCAGATGGATTAGTGACGTCAATAAAATACATCGTCATCATATTCAAACTAAATTCAAAATGAGATGCGGAGGGTGATTTGAAAAACGGAGAATGACCTCTCGTAGCTAGGCTGCGCTTGTTCCTAGGCGAATGACTGAGTTCACAGAGAAAGGACGATACGGGACGCCTCCGCGGAAATGGAGTCCCTAGAGAAAGCAAGAACAAGATGGTTGGAAGGAGTAGTGCAGTATTATCATAAGGAGATGATTACTTGGAAAATGGAGAAGAGAGAGAGTGGAGGTCTAAGAGAGAGGGAAGAAGAGGTTGATCTTGAGTCAGATAAAAATGGTGGAAAAAAGGAGATGGTTTGTTAAAGAATGGAAGAAAATGTAAGCAGAGGGAGCTGAGGACAGGAGGATAAATGGAAGTGAATGAGGGTGAAGTTATTGGAGACTGAGGTATGCACACCGAGGATCAGGAAAAAGATGAGTCTGACAGTAGGAGTGAAGTTTATGGAAAAAGTGGACTCATGCTGTTGTATAGCACACTGTATTACTTATACAACTAATATAAGGACAGGACATGAGACTGGAGTAGAAATTAACTTGGGCAGTGAGTAATGCATTTCACAGGAAGAACATTCCAAGCATTTCAACGTTAGGTAAGCAAGGGGGTTACAGGTGCCCTAAAAAGGGACAAAACTAGAATATCAATACACAACACTTGCCTTTTGGCTGATCCATTTGTGGTTTCACGGTGGGTGAAAAAATTGTTGGGTGTTACACGCACACCTCTAGGAAGAGGGAATGCAACACCCTGCTACAACTCAATTCCCCGTGGAGTGAAAGAGGTATGGGATTGTAGGTGTGAGTAAGGATGACAGAGGCAGAGAATTTACCATTTACTGGAAATGTATTCCTTCACACGGTAAATTTGGGGAAAAGGGGCTGAACGGAACCAAAGCAAAGAAAGTAAATGTCAAAGCCCCCTCTCCTACCAAACCACTACTTACCTAACTTAGCACCACCTGGTGCACTAACCAAAATACAGGGGGTGGTCCGCCCATGTCTTACCTAGTGTGTATAGACAGTAAATACTACGGGTTATGTATGCCCGCAGGCCTCTTGCCTAAGCACTCCCTAGGTGCCTTCCCCTTCCCCCTGGGAACAAATGAAACAGAATTTTACAAACAATTTCACACAAACAACACAGGACATCTCTCTCTCTCTCTCTCTCTCTCTCTCTCTCTCTCTCTCTCTCTCTCTCTCTCTCTCTCTCTCTCTCTCTCTCTCTCTCTCTCTCTCTCTCTCTCTCTCTCTCTCTCTCTCTCTCTCTCTCTCTCTCTCTCTCTCTCTCTCTCTCTCTCTCTCTCTCTCTCTCTCTCTCTCTCTCTCTCTCTCTCTCTCTCTCTCTCTCTCTCTCTTCTCTCTCTCTCTCTCTCTCTCTCTCTCTCTCTCTCTCTCTCTCTCTCTCTCTCTCTCTCTCTCTCTCTCTCTCTCTCTCTCTCTCTCTCTCTCTCTCTCTCTCTCTCTCTCTCTCAACAGTACATACCAAATCTCTATCTGAGAAACCACCAACATATGATTATAACCCTCAGCTCTTTCTAAGAAACAACCAAAACAGGCTATCACCCTCAGCTCTTTCCCAACAAAGGAACACTGGCTTATATAAAGCTGTAATGGGATACAGCTGTATCCTCTGACGAGGGCGGAGTCAGCTCCAATTAGCAATGGCCAACCAATCAGCTGCTTGGGGGAATTTCAGGAAGCCATCCTGAAACACACATACCAACAAAACCACAACACAGAAACTGGGGAACGTAACATTGGGTAATGTGGAATCGTGAGGGTAACCAGAAGTGGTCTAGTGATAATTGTTTGTGTTGGTCAGAGGGAGTATGCGCTCTGCGTAAAACGAATGTGAGCAAAAAAAGCTATTTGTTTTGTTCTCAAGAAAAGGGCACAAATGAAAGGAGTGATAACTGGGGTGGCAGTAAATTTAAAAGTTGACCAGCTAAGGGGAAAGATTCCTAGTGTATGTGATGCTTGTCGTTTGATGCGATGCAGACAGGGTGGCGAGAGTGAAGAAACATAAGACGCATTGTCCGTTCTTTTGATTTTTGAAGATGACTCTTTGCCCAACAAAGTACAGGATATATAAGTTATCCTGTATGAGCGTGTGTGTCGAATACATTACGATGTTACAGGTGTCAAGCTTATGAGCATGTGGCAGCAGTGTGTAGTAGGGAGTGTCCAAGGAGTGAGAAGGACATGAGACAAAATAACGTATATTGGGGAAAGTAGTGGAATGTGTTAACTGTAGGGGTGCCCATGGAGCTGGGGATCAGACATCTCCCGTGCGAGAGAGGTTGGTTGAGGTGTCTTTCTTCACTGCCTCCATGCTGAGGCAGTGAAGAAAGTAGAGGAAGATGGGTTAAGAGGGAGGAGTGGTGAGACTAGTAGAGATAAACCAGTACAGAGGGATAGGACAAAGAGTGATATGTTTCAGTAAGATTGGATTTTTAGCATTTATTTATGGTTATCATCTGTACTGCAGGGATGGAACGGAAGTGCGAGACTTGACGTCAGAAGAGTTACAGGGTGTGTTAAGTGGTGATGTCCCATCCTTTCAGGATGATGGCATGAGGTAGGAATAAATAGATTTAAAGCTTGGAGAACTTTCCAGTTCATCAGCCCCATCATCACCTACATGCGTGGGGGATCCCAGGTATGTGTCTTTGTAACTACCTAATCCTAATCTACATTGTCAGTCATTTGATCTTGATGGAAATGTGTCACAGCAATTGCTGAAGTGGTTTTGTTGATGTTGTCTTGTTGTTTATCTCAACAGCAGGTGGTGGTGAGGATGCACCACGTGAGTAGGGTGAGAGGCCTGGAGACTCAACTGGTGTGGGCCATCTCCAAGGAGACAGCCAGGCTTAGTCCAGAGGGCATCCCCTACTGTGCCACCAAAGTGCAGTCCATCACTTGGATCCAGGTAAGATGTAAATACTACTGAAATAGTATTCGATTAGCCTTTTCTTCACTTATTCCATTTGGCCTTAACATGTATTTTCTCTCTGTCAGCGTGTGGCTGGCAGGGTGACCCACTATGCGTCTCACCTCCGCCACGAGACGACTGTGGACATGACGCTTGGCTGCTACCAGGTAAATAAACGATTTCCTATGTATATAGACTAGACATTACTGGGCATGTTTGCATTAGATTTGCTGTGTTTTCTAATAACGTGTGTGTGGTAAACAGGTGTGTTGTGTGTGTTTTGAGCAGCAGACTGATGTCTCAGTGGTGTACGCCACTCTCCACATGGGGCTGGACGGGCTTCTCTCCTCTTCAGCGTGGTCGGAGGCTGCCTCCTTCTCTACGCCCACCACTCAGCAGTTCACTGACCCAGAGCCTGAGGGCTACAATTGCTATGAGGTCAGACGTTACACACACATACTATTGACTAGGAGCATTAAGATCCTTCCATTGACCGATTGTTTATGTCATTGCATTGGTCACTGATTTTGAATGCTTGTTTTGTTGTCGTAGGGCTGGGAGGAGGACCTGCTGCCTGAGGAGAGGGAGGTTCCTCTGCTAAAGTGAGTTCCTCTAAATGTCTGTGTAGTCTGGGCTTGTGAGATGCTGAAGGATAGTGGTCATAATGCTGTTATCCCCCATTGACTCTAATGGTTGACATGCTCCATTCCCTCCCTTTCACAGCCTCTACCTTACCACCAAGAGAGTGGAGGACATCGCCCTGAGGCTCGTCTCCCTGCGCCAGGCCTTCACTGTGAGTGGACCCACTTTTATTTTTCTCTTTGTGACTTCTTGTTCTGTCTCCTAGAGGAAGGTGTCTCACCCTAACTCTTCCCTCTTCCCTAGACCCTGCTTGGTTCCACCCTGAGCAGGAACCATCTGTTTGTGGCGGGAAAGGTCCTCCTGGGCGCACTGGTTCAGGCCAACCACATGGTAACTCACTAACTCATTCTCTTTCAAGGGAAAGAGAGCGTCCCTGAGGGGAAATGTGTTCTGTTCACTAAGATGCTCTTTTCTTTCTCATAGGACGAGGCCAAGTTCATCCGTACCTATAACGACTTTGTGGACTACCTGAGTGACCCCTCCAAGCGGAATGACATTGAGAGGGAGCTGGCTGAGGCAAAGGTGAGTTCATTAACTCTTTCAAGTCTCACTGAGTTCTTCCACATGCGTGTCTTTTATACATCACAGTAGCTGATCTATATGAAATCATTCCTATTTTCTCCAAACGTGTTTTCTTGTCCTAGATCCATCATGTGAACATGATCGATGTCCTCTTTGAGCTGGTGCTGTTTGGGTTAATGACAGCTCAGAAGTCCCTGATGGTGGTAAGTAGCATCTCACTGGTACATGTTTTGATATCTCTCTATTAGCAGTTTCACTTAAATTCCTCTTTTCTATTCTCTCCTCTTTTCTCCTCCTTTGTTTCCTTTAGCACCCTGGTGGGTTCGTGGAGCGTCTGTACGCTCTCCTGTACTCTTTCCTGCCCACTGCTGCCAACATGGAGCCAGAGGCAGACAGATACCTGCTGCTGCTCAATGTAAGAGTCAAGAGGTTACTTCCTGTTTACTTCCATATTCTTAGTGTACTTCCTTTTTACTTCCTTATTCATGGTTAACCAGGTTCCAATGCCATTTTAGTGGGAGTATTTGTAATTGTCTCTCTCCTCTTGATAAGCTAGTAACTCAGAGCCATTTTCTATGTGTTGTGTGGTGTTCTCTTCAGGGCGGGCTGATGGCTCTGCTAGATGACATGTTTGGCCAGCAGCTGGCCTGGTACTTTAACCCAGAGTCTCTGGTCACTGAGCTCTCCAGCCTCCTGGAGTACCACTTGGAGAACCTCATGGCCAGCATGTAGTCCTACTGCAGGGACCATACTCCTTTCTCCTTCTCTCTCTCTTTTGAAGGAATTGAGGACTTGAAGTGCTTTGTTGAACCCTGATTAGTTAACACCCATTAATTTAATGTATTCTCTTGTTTTCTCTCCCCACAGGATTCTTGTGACACTTTGCCACCCAACAGGGATCTAGACACCAATGCACTACATTACTTTGCACTGAATTTGACATTTTTAAATAAAAAAAGTTGCAGTTCAAAAACATTTTTGTTTCCGTCTTTTCATCTATTTGATTTTATGACCATTTCCTCTTCCTAGAGGTATAATGCTAATATTATATTATTACATGAACAATGATGCTTTATTATCTGCATATGGAAATAAAAAACAACGTTTAGTTGATTTACAGATACTACAGGCCCACACTTTATATGGTTTTGTACTGTGGTTTGTGATACTGTACTATTTAAAAACATGTAGGACTACATACACTGAGTGCACAAAACATTAGGAACATCTTCCTAATATTGAGTTCCACACCCTTTTCCCCTCAGAACAGCCTCAATTCGTCGGGGCATGGACTCTACAAGCTGCCCTATGCGTTCCACAAGGATGCTGGCCCATGTTGTGTCAAGTTGGCTGGACGTCCTTTGGGTGGTGAACCATTGTTGATACACATGGGAAACTGTTGAGCATGAAAAAAACAGCAGTGTTGCAGTTCTTGACACACTTAACCCGGTGCGCCTGGCACCTACTACCATACCCTGTTCAAAGGGAGTTCAATCTTTTGTCTTGCCGAATCACCCTCTGGTCAGTCTATTGACACACACAATCCATGTCTCAATTCTCTCAAGGTTTTAAAATCTTTCTTTAACTCCCCTTCATCTACACTGATTGAAGTGGAATCAACAAGTGACATCAATAAGGGATCATAGCTTTCACATGGTCAGTCTATGTCATGGAAAGAGCAGGTGTCCTCAATGTTTTGTATTATCAGTGTGTGTAGTAACCTGGTACAGTATAAAGTATACCACTAGAGGGGATAATTGCTTCAGTCTTGAATGTTACTTCTCACTATCCCTACTCTACATTAACAGTCTGCCATTGTAGACTCCGGTAACTTGGGTATTTTAGTTTTTTATATTTGCCATTAATGTCTGAACCATTTACCATCTTTCCCACTGAAACCAGTAATGCTAGCGTTCATGTGAGAGAGAGTGTAGTAGTGCATACTGACCACTAGTTGGATCATAGTGTGGGTGGGGGAGTTCATGCAGGAACACAGAGGGTAGAGGCATTCTCCATCACAGTAGAAGGCAGAGTAACCCATAGGAGCCAATACCCAGTCCTAATGGAGAGAAACACCATAGAAATCGAATGACAAGATTAGATGAATGACTAGAATAGACTCTTTCTTAGAGAAATACATGATAAAGAATGCAAAGAACATACTCTACAATGCACATCCTACACAAATGCATTGCTTCCCTAAAAATACTAACTGTGTGTTACAGCAAATAAGGTGGTACAATGTTAGCTCATGATTATCTATTCAGTACAATGAGTAGTTAAGAGATAGAATCTCACCTTCCAGCCTTGTTCACTGAATCTCACATATAATTCATGTCTCTTACAAGCCTGACGCCCACTGTTGACATGGCTGTGATCTGAAAGGGACCAAAAAATATGTTATGAACCAGGAAAGACTAATGTACACTTTGGATGCATTGGATTTCAAATGAAATGTGAACGCAACTTAAGTAATTTTGTAATTGGGATGAACTATCCCTTTAAACTGTGTATAAAACAAGTTTAACTACAATACGAAAAACCAGTGTTGTCCCCTGACCTTGTATGTATACTGGGCAAGGGCAGGTCGTATTTGGGCTTCTTCTTATGGGGGTTGGGTTTCAGGGCGCCTGGGCGGCGACAGGGGGCCTGGCTGGCCCTGAAGAAGTTGGTTAGATGAGTACTTGAAGGGTTATATCTATATTTTGGAATGTTAGATGTTGATTTCGGGAGGTTTCCATCATGGAAAAGGGACCAGACCACTTCTTTTGTTAGTTAACCTAAACGAATCACGACCCTCTATGGAATAACAACAGTGACAACAGTTAACTGCTATTTAAGTAATAGTTTGACTGTCAAATCCATGTATTGGTGTGTGGCCATTGACTTTTATGGAGAGACTGCCCCAAATTTTCTGTGCCATTTCCTGGGCATTTCATTAACTCCGGGTTCTAAGTTCTGCGCATGGAAAAATCAATGGTACAAAACCTAAGATATTGATCTTGAAAGAGGTGCGTAACGGGCTGCAGGGAAGTCAGGCGCAGGAGAGCAGAACTGGGTAATAACTGGAGCAGTTTAATGAGGAAAAAACTAACGGCACCCAGAACAACAAAATATGGGTTGAAATAACCCGTCGCAAACCAGTCTGAAGTGCACATACACTTTACAACAAACAATTCCACACACAGACATGGGGGGAACAGAGGGTTATATACCCGTCAGGGAATGTAAACCAGGTGTGTGGTAAAACAAGACAAAACAAATGGAAAATGAAAGGTGGATCGGCGATTGCTAGAAGACCGGTGACGTCGACCGCCGAACGCCGCCCGAACAAGGAGAGGAACCGACTTCGGCGGAAGTCGTGACAGTACCCCCCCCACCTTGACGCGGGGCTCCAGCAGCGCGCCGACACCGGCCTCGGGGACGACCCGGAGGGCGCTGGCTTTCTGGCAAAGCACGGCGCGCTGAAGGTGAACATGGGAGGCGTCCCATGTCTCCTCCGCACGCCGGAACCAGTCGTCCACCGCAGGAGCCCCGGTCTGACTCTGATGCCAAGGAGCCAGAACCGGCTGATACCCCAGTACGCACTGGAAGGGGGAGAGGTTAGTGGAGGACTGGCGAAGCGAGTTCTGGGCCATCTCTGCCCAGGGCATGAACTCCCCCGGCCGTTCCTGGCAACAAGACCGCAGAAACCTACCCACATCCTGCCCCAACTCTCTCCACCTGCCCGTTACTCTCGGGTGGAAAACCTGTGGTAAGGCTGATCGAGACCCCCAGAAGCTCCATGAACGCTCTCCAGACTTTATCCTCAGGTACCCCGCAGTGCTGGAAGACGTTAGTGAACAAGGCCTCCGCAGTCTGTAGGGCCGTAGGGAGACCGGGCAGAGGAAGCAGACGGCAGGACTTGGAGAAACGGTCCACAACGACCAGGATCGTGGGGGGGAGATCTGTGAGAAAATCTATCGACAGGTGAGACCATGGCAGTTGTGGAACGGGTAAGGGGTGTAACTTACCTCTGGGCAGGTGCCTAGGAGCCTTACACTGGGCGCACACCGAGCAGGAGGAAACATAAACCCTCACGTCCTTAGCCAAGGTGGGCCACCAGTACTTCCCAATCAAACAGCGCACTGTCTGACCGATACCTGGATGACCAGACGAGGGTGACGTGTGAGCCCAATAGATCAGTCGGTCACGGACAGTAGACGGAACGTACAGATGCCCAGCAGGACACTGGAGAGGAGCGGGCCCTGCCCATAACGCCTGCTCAATGTCCGCGTCCAGCTCCCATACTACCAGCGCCACCAGGCAGGAGGCCGGGAGTATGGGGGTGGGATCCATGGGCCGCTCCTCTGTGTCATACAGCCAGACAGTGCGTCTGCCTTGACATTCTGGGAACCTGGTCTGTAAGAAAGGGTGAAAATATAACGGGTAAAAAACATGGCCCACCTTGCCTGGCGAGGATTCAGTCTCCTCGCTGCCCGGATGTACTCCAGATTGCGGTGGTCAGTCCAGATGAGAAAAGGGTGTTTTGCCCCCTCAAGCCAATGTCTCCATGCCTTCAACGCCTTGATGACAGCCAACAGCTCCCGGTCCGCCATGTCATAGTTTCGCTCCGCCGGGCTGAGCTTCCTCGAGAAGAAGGCACAGGGGCGGAGCTTCGGTGGCGTACCCGAGCGCTGAGAGAGCACAGCTCCTATCCCAGCCTTGGTCCACCTCCACTGTGAACGCCAAAGAGGGATCCGGATGGGCCAGCATGGGATCCGAGGTAAACAGAGCCCTTAGGTGACCAAAAGCCCTGTCCGCCTCAGCCGACCACTGCAGACGTACCGGGCCCCCCTTCAGCAGTGAGGTAATGGGAGCCGCTACCTGACCAAAACCCCGGATAAACCTCCGGTAGTAATTGGCAAACTCTAGAAACCGCTGCACTTCCTTTACCATGGTGGGAGTTGGCCAATTACGCACGGCTGAAATGCGGTCACTTTCCATCTCCACCCCTGAGGTGGAAATGGAAGGAGACAGACTGCTGGAAGAACAGGCATTTCTCAGCCTTGACGTACAGGTCATGCTCCAACAGTCGACCATCAATATACACCACTATATTGATGGACACATGCTCGGCGCGTGCAGCGTAGTATATCAGAATGTCATCAATATACACCACTACACCTGCCTGTGCAGGTCCCTGAAAATCTTGTCTACAAAGGCTTGGAAGACTGATGGAGCATTCATCAACCCGTACGGCATGACGAGGTACTCATAATGCCCTGAGGTAGTACTGAACGCCGTCTTCCACTCGTCTCCCTCCCAGAAACGCACCAGGTTGTAAGCGCTCCTGAGATCTAGTTTGGTGAAGAAGCGCGCCCCGTGCATTGACTCAATCGCTGTGGCTATGAGAGGTAGCGGGTAACTGTACTTCACAGTGATCTGGTTTAGGGCTCGATAGTCAATACACGGGCGCATACCTCCCTCCTTCTTCTTCACAAAAAAGAAACTTGAGGAGGCGGGTGAAGTGGAGGACCGAATGTACCCCTGAAGCAGATATTCAGAGACAAATGTTTCCATAGCCGCTGTCTCCGCCTGTGACAGGGGATACACGTGACCCCTGGGAAGTGCAGCGTCTACCAGGAGATTTATCGCACAACCCTCCCGACGATGGGGTGGTAATTGAGTCGCCTTCTCAGAGCCAAATCGGAATATTCGGGGGGAATGCGCACGGTGGAAACCTGGTCTGGACTTTCCACCGTAGTAGCACCAACAGAAACCCCTAGACACCCCCCCGAGTACTCTCGCGACCACCCCGTGAGAGCCCTCCGTTGCCATGAAACAGTGGGGTCATGACAGGCTAACCAGGGTAGGCCTAGCACCACGGGAAACGCAGGAGAGTCAATGAGGAAGCGACTGAGCGGGAATGGTGGCCTCCCTAATCAACCCTGACCCTAATGGTCGACTGTCGAAGGCGTGAACTGGGAAGGGCATAGCCACTGGAACAATGGGGATCCCTTAACTATGGGCGAATGATCTGTCTATAAAATTGCCAGCCACGCCTGAATCGACGAGCGCTTTATGCTGGGAATGCGGGGAAAACTCAGGAAAAGTAACATACAAAAACATGTGTGCAACAGAGGGCTCTGGGTGAGAATGATGCCGGCCCACCTGGGGTGATGCCAGAGTGCCCTGCCTGCTGCCTCGACCCCCAGAGGAACCAACCCGGCACCGACCGGCAGTGTGAGCTCTGCGGCCACAGATGGTGCACGTGAAGGAACCTCCTCCGGTCTCCCTGAGCGCAGCACCTCCCAGCTCCATGGGCATCGGAGCGCTGGTGCTGGGAGATGGAACCGACAGACTTCGCTCTGGACGTCTGTGGGTAGCCAGCAGGTTATCCAGCCGAATGGACAGGTCCACCAGCTGGTCGAAGGTGAGGGTGGTGTCCCGCTGTTTTAAAAAAACTAAAAATGGCATATCAGTTTGGATACTAGGCTGCAACTGGGACAACATTTCGTTTTTGCAGTGGGGTGTTGTAAGAGGCTTAATACACTTGTATTCCAGCCACTAGGGGGTACTCTGGTGAAGCCCATGGGAAATAAAGAAATATAGTTTAAGTGAATTGGGAAGAGTAAGAATGAAAAACTAAAGAAAGACTGTAAACGGCTGTTACCTGTGTTAACATGATTAAAAGTGAAGTAAACCGTACTTTTCGCGTTGTAGTTTATATGATAAGCTCATTGGAAGGGTAACATATACATATAGAACATATAGAAGGGTACATAAATGGGCATAAACACGTGACACAGAAAATAAAAATATTGACATTTAGGAATTCAAAATGCATCTAAATATATTTCGTGCTGTCTATGGAATACATACAAAAATAAAACTTTAAAAACAATATATATGTATAAAATATACTTGTCTGTACAGTAAGTAAATGTAGGAAATCCAAAATGCACAAAAATATGTTTTTGTAATGTAATGTCTAAAATAAAGTATATGTGTATAATATACACTTGTCTGTAAAGCAATGCAGAAGCAATAAGCATTGTAAATGATGATAGAACACATCAAATGAATGTGAACATGAGGACACAAAGGAGAGATATAATTAAAAGATCACCTTTTAATACATTTTTAATGCTGAAGTTTTTTAATGCTGAAAAAATAGATGTATGGCAAATCCACTCTGGGCAAATGGCCTGTTGGACAAAAATAAAAAATAGTTAACATCCTTGCTACTTCAGGCATTTGCTATGTTAAAGTAAAATCTCAGTTAATGATGAATGGATACAATTTAGAAGGATTTTCCAGAGTCATACCTCAGTAGGGTAGAGTGTCAGGTGGCACAACCATTGGTGCCATGAGGTCAAAGTGTGAAGGAGGGAGCAAGCCAGAGAGCTGTCTAGGAAGCAGTCCAGGCCCATGGCTTGGAGGCTTTGAGTTGGTCCCATCATTGTAATGTATTGTAGGGTATCTGCTGCCCCATAGACCTGCTGGTAGTGGGAAAGGTGTTGGCAGGAGACCACCAGGGACATCTATGATCGGCTGACACAGTCTTGGTTAAACCACATGAATTCTAAAGCAATATTCACCTGCTTTCATAGAGTAAGGATTCACTCCTTTGGGGACACTGCCAGTGTTCCCCTGATATCCATATGTCCCCATCGGTGGAGGTGGTGGTACACACTTGTTCTGTAAAACACATCAACACATTTTCCAAATTGTTAGTAATATTATCACAGTTGAAATACAATGGTTGTTCACTGTTTTTAATTTCATTGAATTTAAGTGTGTACCTCAGCCTTGGGCTCAGTTTTGTTAACCCATCTGTGCAGAGTTGGATCCCAGACAATCTGATGAAGAAGATATTAGCAATGTGAAGCAAGCCAAAAATGTTTTTTTTTTTTTTTAAATCCACTCAATTGTCTCTACATAGAATATAGTGTTAATAACCAGTTCCTTACAGATCTGTCTTTGTCCTCAGGTAGATGAACCTCCTTCTTATTAACTCTTCCACTCCCAAAGACCCAGCTGAGCCAGCCTCCACTGTTATTGTGAACAGCAGGGGTCTCGGGCTCAGCCACCGGCCGGCTGCCAGTCTGGCACTGAGGGTTGGCCTCGGAGTGTTCCGGCTTGGTGATGGACATCATAGCAGGATGCTCAACATATCTAAGTCGGACATCTGTAATAAGTGGAAGAAGTCAGGCCACTCTGCTCATGTCACCACACAGAACAATTACTAGATGACAGGTAGGAACGTCTCGCTCTGATACTCTGTTACAACCCAATCTTAACCTACACGCAGTCACAGGGATTACTGGGAGGTTACTCCAGGACTCTGCCATCGCATTGTTTTGGTTGCAAAATCAACAATTCCCTGCATATTATGTGAGGGCTTGCAAATTTGACCAATCACCAAACTATTTCTGCATAAAATAGTCACATCATCACAATATTATCGCATAGAACTGACCCATTACCACAGTACAATAAGAGGGCTCGCAGTTTCAACCAATCACCGCACATTTACTGCATAATATGGTTCAATCAAGCCACACGTCAACACAGTTTTTTCCCTTGTCAGCGCATTTTTGCAACAAATTGGACAAAACAATTGCATATTGCTACGCAAAATGTCATAATTGTCGCTGCAAAATCTAGCATATTTATCAGCTAATATCAAAAAAATCCATGCGAAATCCTGGAGAGATTCACCGGAGTATGAAAATGTATACGCTCACTACTGTAAGTCGCTCTGGATAAGAGCGTCTGCTAAATGACTAAAATGTAGAAGTAAAATGGACCTAAACCTGTTTTATGTAGAAAATGCATGAAAGTATTACAGCTATACACTCACATGAGCCATACATTTGATCTATCACAACTAATTCTCAAGCTATCACAATGGTAATTTCTTTACTAATTAGGTAAGGTTAAGTGACCTCTTCTCTTGGAATAGAAATCCACAGGTGGAGTACACGCTCCACCATCCCATTTCCACAGTGGTGCCACCATGGGGATGATGGGAGGTGGTTGTGGATGATTGTTTCCATTCTTCACAGGGACACTGGCTGTGAGGAGGATCTCCTCCCTCTCTGCAGGGACACTAGCCTTTGGGACGATCCACTCCCTGTGCGCAGTGACGCTGGCCGTTGGGAAGATTCCCTCCCTCTGCGCAGTGACACTGTCCATCAGGAGGATCAACTCCCTCTGTGTAGGGATGAGGCCTGATGCTCGGAGGATCTTCTCCTTTTGCACGGTGACAGTAGCTGCTGGAAGAATCCCCTTCCTCTGTGCAGGGACACTGGCTGTGAGGAGGATGTCCTCCCTCTCTTCAGGGATGAGGCCTGATGCTCGGAGGATCTCCTCCCTCTGTGCAAAGACACTGGCTGTTTGGAGGATCCCCTCCCTTTGTGCAGGGACACTGGCTGTGAGGAGGATGTCCTCCCTCTCTTCAGGGATGAGGCCTGATGCTCGGAGGATCTCCTCCCTCTGCGCAGTGATGCTAGCTGCTGGGAGAATCCCCTCCCTCTGTGCAGGGACACTGGCTGTTTGGAGGATCCCCTCCCTCTGTGTAGAGGTGAGGCCTGATGCTCGGAGGATCTCCTCCCTCTCAGCAGGGACACTAGCCTTTGGGACAATCCCCTCCCTGTTAGCAGGGACGCTGGCCATTGGGACAATTCCCTTCCTCTGCGCAGTGACACTGGCCATCAGGAGGATCAACTCCTTTTGTGCAGGGATGAGGCCTGATGCTCTGAGGATCTTCTTCTTCTGCGCAACGATAGAAGATGCTGGACGAATCCCCTCCCTCTGTGACGGGATGAGGCCTGATGCTCGGAGGATCCTCTCCCTCTGTGACGGGATGAGGCCTGATGCTCGGAGGATCTCTTCCCTCTGTGCAGTGATGCTAGCTGCTGAGAGAATCCCCTCCCTCTCTTCAGGGATGAGGCCTGATGCTCTGAGGATCTCCTCCCTCTGCGCAGTGATGCTAGCTGCTGGGGGAATCCCCTCCCTCTGTGCAGGGACACTGGCTGTTTGGAGGATCCCCTCCCTCTGTGACGGGATGAGGCTTGATGCTCTGAGGATCTCCTCCCTCTCAGCAGGGACACTAGCCTTTGGGACGATTCCCTTCCTCTGCGCAGTGACACTGGCCATCAGGAGGATCAACTCCTTTTGTGCAACGATGAGGCCTGATGCTCTGAGGATCTTCTTCTTCTGCGCAGTGATAGAAGCTGCAGAGAGAAATCCCTCCTTCGGTGACGGGATGAGGCCTGATGCTCGGAGGATCCCCCCCCTCTGTGCAGGGATGAGGCCTGATGTTCGGAGGATCTCCTCCCTCTGTGCAGTGATGCTAGCTGCTGAGAGAATCCCCTCCCTCTGTGCAGGGACACTGGCTGTTTGGAGGATCCCCTCTCTCTGTGACGGGATGAGGCCTGATTCTCGGAGGATCTCCTCCCTCTGCACAGCAACTTTGGCTGCTGTGATGATCTGCAGGTATAATATAGAGCATATAGTCATTCCCTAAAAAATCAACCACTTGGAATCTATAACATCATTGACACATACACTGAGTGTTTTAAACATTAAGAACACCTTCTCTTTCCGTGACATAGACTAATCAGGTGAAATCTATAATCCCTTATTGATGTTAATTGTTAAATCTTCTTCTCAGTGTAGATGAAGGGGAGGAGACAGGTTAAAGATAGATTTTTAGACAATTGAGACATGGATTGTGTATGTATGTCATTCAGAGGGCGAATGGGCAAGACCAAAGATTTAAGTCCCTTTGAACAGAGTATGGTAGTAGGTGCCAGAAGCACCGGTTTGTGTCAAGAACTGCAATGCTGTTGGGTTTTTCACGATCAACAGTTATCAAGAATGGTCCACCACCAAGGGAGGGGGCAACTCAATAGGAAGGTCTTCTTAATGTTTTGTTCACTCAGTGTAGATCAATCCCTAGCATATACTTTCATTTGTATGTGTACTGATACTGTAAATACACAAATTATATTAATGTTATCTACAATATATTATAATACTGTAAGCCTCCCTGCTGCAGGATCTTTTCCTCCTACAATTTTGAGCTGATTTTCTTCACTTTAGCAATATTTTGTATCTTTGTTAAATTTCACAGTTATTGTGTTTGGAATGGCACTGTTACTACAGCATTTCATGTAAGTATGTAGGGCAATTACCCATAATGCTCACTGACTGAACATTCAAAATTACCATGGCAATTATTGACGCATTCACATGCCATCGGAAACTCAGAGTTAAAATGAATGTAAGTTATTAGCGTAGAGCTTCCTACTGGTTGATTCTGATACTTCACAAGTGGGAAACTTTAAATCATCATTCCATAACGAGTTAGCGAGTCAGAAATGTCAGAATTTCCTAGTTCCGACTTGAAGGGCCTTCTATGATGTAGGGCAGGTCAGTAACCAAATTATTTTACTGTGCCCAGTCACACACAGACTTTTACGGTCACACAAGTTGCCACCGGTCGATTCAAAATGAGTAGCCTAACAATTATTTACATGGCCGCAGGTACATTTGCAACCAAATTATCTTTCTGTGATAAATCAATAATAGTTGCACACATAGGGTAACAGTCAGCAATTGACAGTGAGCAATGAGCAAGATAAGCATAGACGGGAAGTTGACAATAGCTTATTATTAGTGTAAATAAATTGTATTTCTATGGTTGCAGTCCTCAAAGATTGAATTGCATTGAATTGAATTAATCAGATCCAATGATTTACTGCCCGTAGGGTGGGGTACCGCTAGTCATCATTATTATAATCCCCATCTCAATCATTATCACCATACCATCATAGACTTATTCTTCTCTATCTGAGACTCATCTGACACTACCTTAGACATGGCAGTCTGCAACTCAATACACTGCCCCTGCATGGTGTTCAGCGTCCCCTGCATGTGGTTAATCGACTGCTTAACATCGTTCAGCAGGATCTGAATCTCAAGCCTGCAAGAAATCAGGCGGTTCAACATACTGAGATGACGAGAGGCTTCAGACCATGCCCATTGGACCATCTTTAGTATTCTTTCTCACTTAACACCAATCTTATTAGGAATGTAACTTTGTGCAGAAGATGTTACTATAGTGTTATTTAGAAGAAAAAAAGTGTACTTTGTCAGGCGCCAAAAGGATGATGGGATGTCTCCCTGCTCCAGTGAGCTCTGCTGGCAGGTCTTGCTCACTGTTGGAGGAACGAGAGCCAAATTAGAGGAAAAATATCTATAGTTGTTCGGCAATGAAACATTCATGGCATAATGGGGATTGTCCTTCCCTGTGAAAAGAATAACAACAGCTGGGGTTTACTTTCTTACTTTTAGATAATGTAATACAATCTTTTAACCCATCAGAAGTGTAGTGCTTACCTCCATGAAAATATTGGTCCATGTTATTAATGGCTGCATTGTCCCAATGTTGACCACTAGTTCCAACTTGTGATGAGAAGGTCTTGATGAAACGATAAAGTCAACATTTTGTTAGACATTTCAAAGATAGCATTAACAAGTGTACATGAGACAGTGCAGTGTGTACATGAGACAGTGTGTATGTAAAAAAATCTGGTGTGTGAGTACTCACATGAAAGGTATCCATGATTCTAGATTAAGCCAATCATGTACGTGATTACCATCCTATGGGTCAGCAATGAAATGATTGCTACACAGCTTTCAGGCGACTTTATGTCTTGGGCCTGGATGAATCATTGAAATACAAGTAATATTGTGAATTTGTGATGCATAATTGCCATTGTAATTTGGAATATTCCATCAAAGTTATTTGTTTTGACAATCAAAACAACTAACTCTTACGATTAATCACTTGACTTGAGTAACTAGAGTTGACGGAAATAGCAACTTTACATTCTGACCTAGACACTGACTTGTGCAATGCCTAATGCATAATCTATGCATGTTATTGGCTCATCATAGTATGTAGCAGAGGGTCTCATAGTGCAAAAACAGCATTGGCCATTGGACTGCTGTGTCAAAACAACTCACTTTTACGATTAATCACTTGACTGGAGTAACTTGAGTTCGGACCTAAAACATTAAAAGTAGGGTATAGCTTGACGCATTTCTTTACCTTGGACAAGCATATCCAAAAGGCCTATCCAGTCGTGCGTGAAGATACCTTTAGGCAGATAAAAGCGTGGTACGGGTTGAGACACGCTCGTTAATGTGAATCTGTAACACTGATATAAAAGCACGTTTTCGTTTATAATTTACACTGTAGAATGACCTGCAAGCCAATCAGCATCTAGTTTTAAACAATACCGTGGATTCCATGGAACGTCACAAACATATTAGGCCACCTGCGTCACAGATTACAGTCACTGAACATGGGTTCAATAGCTATATTGGCTATATGTACAGTATATGCACATCGTATTGAATTGAGATTACATTTACTGCACCACTGTAATTATGTAGCCCAATCCTACCAGGATCACATGTGAAATGTCAGAATCAAGGCACATGAAACCATAATGAAATTGCCTGCAGACACAATATCCATGTAATTTCAATTAAATTATGTTGAACCAACGTGGAATAAACATTGAATTGATGTATGTGCCCAGTGGGAAGTGATCAATTCGAAATGATTGAATACATACACTATTACAAAGAAAGAGATACAAAAATTGCTTCGAAAAAGTCTCATTTCCCTGGGCCACGGAACTGTAAAATGTATGTACGCATTAGTGTACGTCGTTTTGGATGAAAGCGTCTGCTTTCAAATCTCTGACTCTCACACATATTTACAATCTCGCGATGTTTATTTCTGGCGCTTTCACGTTTGCGGGATTTTGTGAAGTAAATGATGCGCAGGAGAGCTCCATGAAATCAGTGACATGGTCAAGATGGGGACATGAGAGGGTGTAACATTTCTAGCTGAGGAACAATTTGAGGGTTTTCTCAAAGTTTATAGTTTTACACTGCAGTTGCAATTTGTTGTTTTTTTTTCACAAAAAAATATATCAAACCATACAATAAGTAATTTTGTAATTAATCAAACCATTGACATATATTTTTGACGATTTCCAACGAACAAGCTAACTATCGAAAAGTTTCAGCGTGTGTAGTTAAGTTAGCCTGCTAACGTCTTCATAGCTAGTAGCATGTAATCAGGACATGACCAAACTTGCTGAGATGATGGATGTTGAAACTTCCAAGGAGAAAAGAGGCATTGTTGAAACTCACTCATATGCTTGCAGTGTAAAAAAGGGGGGTGAATGCGATTCATACCCGAATACCCCAACCAAGGAGCAACTTCCAAAGAAGCTGAGAAGTGAACCATCAATGAGCCAGCTACAGGACAACATCGTCCGCATCCTCACGGCTGAAATCAAAGAGTGCGCAGATGACATAATGGATTTGGTGTAAAAGAACACTATCAGTATAGTTAACCAGAAGAAATCGATTGATTTCAGTGCTGAGGAAGTAAAAACTCTGAAGCAGCAGAACGCAACATTGAACATTCAGGTTGCAAAGCAGGAGAAGAAACTCACTGAAATGGAGTCAAAGGTAAACGAGAATGACCTGTATATTCGGAGATGGAGTCTACGAATTTATGGAATAGCAGACAAATCTGACGAGAACATCAAAGCAAGAGTGCAGGGCAATAGTCCCGGAGGAGGAGTGAAATGTTGTTGCAGGTTATCTGGATGTAGTGCACCGCCTGGGTAGGCTGAGAGATGGGGAAAACAACCAGCCACCACGACCAGTGATCATGAGATTCATCTCCAGGACAGCGAGGGGTATGACATGGAAAAGGGCTAAGAAAAATGACTATTTAAAGAAGAACAACCTGAGGATCTGACAGCATTTGACAAAGAAGCTCGGAATCGTCTGTGGCCGATAATTGAGAGAGCAAGGAATGAAGGAAGGAAGGGAGAAGTGCATACTTTGCGGGAGCTAAGGCTTTTGGTAATGGAAGGGAAATTCACGCTGACGCCTAGTTTGTTGACTGCTCGACTTATCAAGTGAGTTGTGCAGGACTGAGTTTTATTTGCTAATTTGATAAAACTTTATATTTCTTGAGGAATGAGCATTGTTTGTGTGAGCCAAACTTTTAAGTAACTGTGTTTTATTTAGAGACATTGAGAGGAAAATAAGTAAAATGATGTCTAAATTTCCATTGGCCAAAGTAATATTAGGTGGAGATTTTAATACAGTATTACATGATCATCTAGATAGATGGCATCCTAAGGATAGCACAGTCTCCTCTGAACAGTTGATGTTGAGATGTGTCAGTTACTTGAACTCTGTGAAGCATTTATTTGGGCAGCAATATCTGAGGCTGGTAACTCTAATGAACTTATCCTCTGCAGCAGAGGTAACTCTGGGTCTTCCATTGCTGTGGTTGTCCTCATGAGAGCCAGTTTCATCATAGCGCTTGTCATAAAGTAATGATGAACTGTTGTTTCTCTTTGCTTATTTGAGCTGTTCTTGCCATAATATGGACTTGGTATTTTACCAAATAGGGCTGTCTTCTGTATACCCCCCACCTTGTCACAACACAATTGATTGTGTCAAATGCATTAAAGGAAAGAAATTCCACTTTTAAGAAGGCACACCTGTTAATTGAAATGCATTCCATGTGACTTTCTCATGAAGCTGGTTGAGAGAATGCCAAGAGTGTGCAAAGCTGTCATCAAGGCAAAGGGTGGCTACTTTGAAGAATCTAAAATATATTTGGATTTGTTTAACACTTTTTTGGCTACTACATGATTCCATATGTGTTATTTCATCGTTTTGATGTCTTCACTATTTTTCTTCAATGTAGAAAATAGTAAAAATAAAGAAAAACCCTTGAATGAGTAGGTGTTCTAAAACTTTTGACCGGTAGTGTGGACCCTCCAGGGCTTTTTTTCTGTGGGCTGTGGCCCCCCTTGTCTGAAATTGGTCAACATGTCCTCCAAAAGACTTTATAGCCCACTGTGGCAAAGACTATACTTTCAGGAGTTAAACAACACAAGAAAAAAAAATCACCTTGTTTGTCTCATTCTTCCAACCTAGCTAGTGACTTTATAAAACACAATATTTGGTAATTGTATTTAATATTATACCAACGATATAGGAAAGCAAAATAGCCCAAAAACATAAAATGATTAATTCATTCAAGGTTTACAAATATGCCCAATCAATAGAACATTGTCAGAAAACAATAGTCTAAACCCAATGTCTCTACCATATATGGTTGAAAAGTGACCTACGATTTACTCTGAGAATTTAACCTCACAACACCAAATATGGAACACATACAACCAAGTGCGGTGCAGTCTAAACTAGTAATGGTCACAGCAAATGATCGTTATTATTTCATCAACACTGTCAAGTACAAGTATATGAATATAATATTGTAGAGAACAAGCTAAAGATTAATTCTATGTCATTTCTAATGACATCAGGCAAAGAAAACGACGTTTGGACATGAATTTCATAGCTCCCTCTTGAATTGACCCCTTTTCCTCTACATTGGACAGCAAGTAAGTGAATATATAAAAATAATATATGTCATTCATCAGACGCTTTTATCCAAAGCGACTTACAATAAAACCTGCTGTTGTTTATGTATGGGTGGTGACGGGAATCGAACCCACTACCCTGGCATTGCAAGCATCATGCTCTATCATGGTCATGGGTGCACCTCAGCCACGCTCAAGGTCCTAAACGATATCTTAACCGCCATCGATAAGAAACAATACTGTGCAGCCGTATTCATTGACCTGGCCAAGGCTTTCGAGTCTGTCAATCAACACATCCTTATCGACAGACTCAACAGCCTTGGTTCTCAAATGATTGCCTCGCCTGGTTCACCAACTACTTCTCCGATAGAGTTCAGTGTGTAAAATCGGCTTCCTGTAGTCCGGGCCTCTGGCAGTCTAGGGGGTGCCACAGGGTTCAATTCTTGGGCCGACTCTCTCTGTATACATCAATGATGTCGCTCTTGCTGCTGGTGAGTCTCTGATCCACCTCTACGCAGATGACACCATTCTGTATACTTCTGGCCCTTCTTTGTACACTGTGTTAACTACCCTCCAGACGAGCTTCAATGCCATACAACTCTCCTTCCGTGGCCTCCAACTGCTCTTAAATACAAGTAAAACTAAATGCATGCTCTTCAACTGATCGCTGCCTGCACCTGCCCGCCCGTCCAGCATCACTACTCTGGACGGTTCTGACTTAGAATATGTGGACAACTACAAATACCTAGGTGTCTGGTTAGACTGTAAACTCTCTTTCGCGACTCACATCAAACATCTCCAATCCAAAGTTAGGCTTCCTATTTCGCAACAAAGCATCCTTCACTCATGCTGCCAAACATACCTTCGTAAAACTGACCATCCTACCGATCCTCGACTTAGGCGATGTCATTTACAAAATAGCCTCCAACACCCTACTCAACAAATTTAATGCAGTCTATCACAGTGCCATCCATTTTGTCACCAAAGCCCCATATACCACCCACCACTGCGACCTGTACGCTCTCGTTGGCTGGCCCTCGCTTCATACTCGTCGACAAACCCACTGGCTCCAGGTCATCTACAAGACCCTGCTAGGTAAAGTCCCGCCTTATCTCAGCTCGCTGGTCACCATAGCAGCACTCACCCGTAGCACGTGCTCCAGCAGGTATATCTCACTGGTCACCCCCAAAGCCAATTCCTCCTTTGGCCGCCTCTCCTTCCAGTTCTCTGCTGCCAATGACTGGAACGAACTACAAAAATCTCTGAAACTGAGACACTTATCTCCCTCACTAGCTTTAAGCACCAGCTGTCAGAGCGTCTCACAGATCACTGCACCTGTACATAGCCCAAACAACTACCTCATCCCCTACTGAATTTATTTTATTTATCTTGCTCCTTTGCACCCCAGTATTTCTACTTTGCACATTCATCTACTGCAAATCTACCATTCCAATGTTTTTAATTGCTATATTGTATTAAATGTATTTACCACCATGGCCTATTTATTGCCCTACCTCCCTTATGTCACCTAATTTGCTCACATTGTATATAGACTTGTTTTTCTACTGTATTATTGACTGTATGTTTGTTTACTCCATGTGTAACTCTGTGTTGTTGTATGTGTCGAACTGCTTTGCTTTATCTTGGCCAGGTCGCAGTTGTAAATGATAACTTGTTCTCAACTTGCCTATCTGGTTAAATAAAGGTTAATTAGTGGAGTAGAGTGGTGTTAATTTTATTTAATTTTGAAATTAGTGAGTGTATTGTTAGATGGTAGGGTATTTATTTAGTAATTGTTTTACATTTTTCAAGCAAAGTATAAGAGAGTTGTGATTGATTTGGAGAAGATGGACTTCAACACTTGATTTGATGTAGCTAACTTTAAAGTAAGTATTCGTTGTTGAGACTTTTATAACGCCACCAAGATAGAAAAGTTACAAATATATAGATTCATGTTATACATTAGGTATTAATACATTTTGTAGTGGGCGTTAACTGTTTGGCTAGCTATTTTCTGTTAAAACATGCCGAGGAGCAGTAAGGGTAAGTTAGCTAAGTTAAATTAGCTGGGCTCTGCACATGCGAGAAACTAGCTGACGACTAGTTAACAGTTGTCATTTTGCGAATCAATACTGGAGACTATTGGTAAAATATAATTGAGTGAGATTATTAATGGCTAACCTGTTACTTTTCTCTTAATAGTTTACATGTTATAATTTCACATGGGAAAGAAGAGAGATAGTAGCTAGCTTGATATATATACACTATTATATATTCCTCCGCTACTGTAGCGCAATAAATCTAGGCTGGACACATGACATTTTAAACAACGCTTTTTTCTGATAAAAACGAGTTCATTGCATCCGCCGTGGAGCCCAGTTTCATAATATTACCATCTGTTCCAACTGCTTGCCGTAGTTTGAAGAAATCGCAAAAAAACAGGCCTTATTTTACGGCATTTTTCACCCTGCCAGCTCTTATTAGTTCTATTGAGCACAGTGGCACCAATTCACCATCCGAACGTTCTATTCCCAGGCCATTATTCTACGTCACAATTGCTTCGCTATTGTTGGCATTGAGACATGCCCACGTTAAACTCATAGGCTTACCTCAAGTAATTTATTATTAACACCAGCAGTGCTACTTGGTGAACACACTCACTGTTCACCTGGGTACATGTTATTGTGACCCACAGTGCTAATGATGGCTGGCGCATAGCCATCGAACATTAAACATTTTCTGGTCATAGTTTACACATTTTCTGTAAGAAAATATGGTTAACTTAAACAGAACGGTAATTTGATATGCATCCAAATCTGTTTGTTAGTTGGCATCGAATGGAGCGAATGCTGCGCAGGTTCACAGAGTTGCAAACCAAATGGATAGGTCTAGCTCATTGATTTGTAGATCTGACGCAGTTGCTACCTCAGATTATGAGCCTAGCAAGTGTCACAAATGAGTTATGTAGTACCCATAAACCCATACTGTTTTTATGCTTTAAAAACCCTAACCATTGGTATAACCTATTTTAGCCCTAACAATAGGTATAAACTATTTTAGCCTTAACCCTAAACCCTAATTCTTGGGTAGGGTAGCCTAGAACACTTAACAATTTTTTGTCGTAATATTATGTTAGTAAATACCATTATAGTACTAAATAGCATTTTTATGTTTTTTAATCAAAACCTATGCAAGCATTTTGCTATTTTTTTGTTGTTATTGCAAGGCAGAACACTTGTTAAACAAGCCACATTTTATTTTTCAAATGTGGTTTGAACTGGGTGTGACTTAGTAACCTATATGTGAAAGTCCAGCAATTGGCTTGGATAGGTGGGGCAGGTTTGAGACTGATCTCAGGAATTAATAAGAAAAATACTCTATTTCTCAGCTGCTCCACCAATGTCTTTATGTGAATTAATAACTTTTATTGCTAAATATAATCAATAGATGGCAGCATAAGACCACAAAGCATCAAGTACAGGCTATAGCAGCAGTATGACTGACATAACATAGCATGCAACCATAGACTATGTTGATTTAAAAAAAATGGTCACTCATTACTTTACAGGTAGCCTAGTGGTTAGAGCGTTGGGCCAGTAACTGAAAGGTTGCTTGATCGAATCCCCGAGCTGTTCCTAGGCTGTCATTGTTAATAAGAATTTGTTCTTAACTGACTTGCCTAGTTAAATAAAGCTGAAAATAAAATCTCGTATTAAGCCTGTTTTGCTTTTGGGAGAGCGAAAAAAGGTGGTGTATCCAGGGAGATACACCACTGTGGTCTTATGTTGCCATCTATTGGAATTATTTAGCAACTGCAGTAGTATTGAATAAATTGTATATCCTTACTAAAGTAGTAATTACTCAGAATTGCAAAATATACAATTTTCTAGTTCATTTTATCACTTATAACCATTTAAACCATAACAAACAATGAAACTGACAAACTCCATACATTTAAGTGAATTATTTTAAATAAACTATTGATTTAGATGGGTGACATTATCTGCGAAAGTAACACACCCTTAACATATAAATACAGACACTAAAAATGTGCTTTTTTTATAGTAAATCTGGTAGCTCCCAAAAAAGCCTTTGCTTTGCTGAGCAGTTTGTTTTCGTGAGTGTGCTGCCTGCCTGCCATCAGAGGAGTCTGTCTGCCAACCTGCCTGCAATGTCAGAGGAGTAGATCTGTGAATAATGAAAAGTTAATAAATGATTGCCACGCTTTCACATAGAGGCCTAGTTTACATTTGAGTAATTTAGCAGACGCTCTTATCCAGAGCGACTAAGGTTAAGTGTCTTGCTCAAGGGTACATAGATTTTTCACCTAGTCCGTTCGGGGATTCGAACTAGACACCTTTTGGTTACTGCCCAACGCTCTTAACCGCTAGATTACAAACCACAAAATGTTAAACACAAAGGCAAATGCTAGTAGATAAATGGTAAACTGGTTAAATTAAGACTGTTCTTAGAACTTTCAGACTGCCATTTTTGGGGGGAAATAGGGGTATGTATTTCTATTTCGCCAAATATCTCGCAATGTGTATATTTAGATTTTTTTCAAGTAGGACACCATTTTATTCAGGATAATCTATTCTTTCTAATTATGTAAGGCTGGGCAGTGTATCTCACTGTCATCGATCTCTAGCCCTGAAATACTTTTTGCCCTTGGAACGCTGAGCTCCCCCCATTGTTTTCCTATGGAGAGGCATGCCGGTATATTTCGCCAAATATCTCGCAATGTGTATATTTAGGTTTTTTCAAGTAGAACACCATTTTAAAATAAGGATAATTTCTTATTTCTAATTATGTACACTACCGTTCAAATGTTTGGGGTTACTTAGAAATGTCCTTGTTTTTTAAAGGAAAGCATATTTCTTTACCATTGAAAGAACATCAAATTGATCAGAAATACAGTGTAGACATTGTTAATGTTGTAAATGACTATTGTAGCTGGAAACAGCAGATTCTTTACAGAATATCTACATAGGCATACAGAGGCCCATTATCAGCAACCATCATTCCTGTGTTCAAATGGCACGTTTTGTTAGCTAATCCAAGTTTTAAAATGATAAAGGCTAATTGATCATTAGAAAACCCTTTTGCAATTATGTTAGCACAGCTGAAAACTGTTGTTCTGATTAAAGAAGCAATAAAACTGGCCTTCTTTAGACTAGTTGAGTATCTGGAGCATCAGCATTTGTGGGTTCGATTACAGGCTCAAAATGGCCAGAAACAAAGAACTTTCTTCTGAAACGTGTCAGTCTATTCTTGTTCTGAGAAATGAAGGCTATTCCATGCGAGAAATTGCCAAGGAACTGAAGATCTCATACAACGCTGTGTACTACTCCCTTCACAGAACAGCGCAAACTGGCTCTAACCAGAATAGAAAGAGGAGTGGGAGGCCCCGGTGCACAACTGAGCAAGTGGACAAGTACATTAGAGTGTCTAGTTTGAGAAACAGACGCCTCACAAGTCCTCAACTGGCAGCTTCATTAAATAGTACCCGCAAAACAACAGTCTCAACGTCAACAGTGAAGAGGCGACTCCGGGATGCTTTATTCTGACCCTTGGTGCAAGCCTCGGGCTCCGAGAACTTCACCACAGACCTCAGATACTTCGCCCTCATTCACTTCCATTTCTCCTCCTGTCTTCAGCTCACTCTGCTTACACTTTCCAGCATTCTTCTTTAACAAACCATGTCCCTTTTTACTGCCATTTTGAACCGACTCAAGGTCACCATCTTCCTCCCTCTCTCTGACCTCCTCTGCCCCTCTTTTTCCCTCCATTCCTCCTCCGTATTTCAAGTATACGTCTCCTTATGGTAATACTGCACTTCTCCTGACATATATCTTGTTCTTTCTTTCTCAAGGGACGTCATTTAACCGGCTGTCACAATCTCTGTACAATCAGCATGAACCCCTCGAGATGTAGCGCTCAACAGTGCATCCCACTTATAATGCAGCTGCTTCGTCTTGATGTTTTTCTTTATCAAAAGCTACCGTGGCATTTTTCAATTTCAAACAAGTGCGCTCTCCGCCTTCTCCGACGTGCTCCTTCAACGTCCCTCCTAACTTCCGGTCATAGCTGTATTCACTCGATCATTACTGCACTACAGAACCTTCTTCTGTGGGTTTTATGGCGGTTTTGGGTTGAAAAAAATAAGGTAAAAATCAAATCCATACGTGATAGGGAAACTAACTTAATCCACCCAAATAAAAATAGTACATTGACAAAAACAAAACTCCCACTTCTTTCTTTCAAATCTCCATATCTCCCTCCTCAGACTCGAGACTCTAGGGCCTAGTTCAGTTTAAGGAACCGATCCGCCTCATTCACAATAATATCTATTTTCCTGGACCTTCTCTCCACCTTGGCAGTGCCATTAATCACCATAGCTATAAAGGCCACAAAGTCTTAACCTTTACAATATCAAAGTCGTGCTGGTGAAAGGCAACCCCTTGCAGCCTGCAGTGACGGCCTATCCACCACCATGGACTCTTCATGAGCACCATTCAAACCCTCAACCCTTTTAACAGCTGCTGCATATGAAATGCTCTGGACAACCCTGACTTGGCCACCTCATTCTCTTTCACTCGTTAGGCATTCCGAAGATGTGGCTTCATGGTTCCCACCACAATCGCAACATGTCACATTTTCATCACTTTTAAAACCCATGAAATTATATTTTCCACAACTTGGACATCTGTTTCTCCCTTCTGCAAACACTTGAAAGATGACCAAAAGCTTTACAGTGATCACTCGGGACCGCTATTTCTTGTCCCGGAATCCTGCTTAACTGACAGGTTAAAGTCTGCTTGAAAGAGCCGCTAAGCTGCTAACAGTTAGTTGTATGGTTGAGAGGGATGAGGTATGGCAAATAAGTCTGGCAGCCCAACTGATTGGCAAACGTACTGCAAATTTAAGAAATCATGTGACTAAGCTAAATAAAAAGAAACTATACTATGAAACAAATAAATAAATAATACAAAATAATGATAGTAAAAAGCTTTGGAGCACCTTCAATTAAATATTGTGGAAAAAAGCCAACTCGGCTCCATCATTCCTTGAATCAGATCGCTCATTTATCTTAAAACCCACTGATATTGTCAACTACTTTAATGACTTTTTCATTGACAAGATAAACAAACTTAGGGATGACATTCCAGCAACAAACTCTTAACACTACACATCCAAGTATATCTGACCAGATTATTGAAGACAAGAATTGTACTTTTGAATTCTGTAAAGTCAGTGTAGAAGAGGTGAACAAATTGTCTATCAACAATGACAAGCCACCGAGGTCTGGCAATCTGGATGGAAAATTACTGAGGATAATAGCGGACGATATTGCCACTCCTATTTGCCACATCTTCAATTTAAGCCTACTAGAAAGTGTGTGCCCTCAGGCCTGGAGGGAAGCTAAAGTCCTTCCGCTACCTAAGAATAGTAAAGCCCCCTTTACTGGCTCAAACAGCTGACCAATCAGTCTGTTACCAACCCTTAGTAAACTTCTGGAAAAAAATTGTTTGACCAGATACAATGCTATTTCACAGTAAACAAATTGACAGACTTTCAGCATGCATATTGGGAAGAACACTCAACAAGCACTTACACAAATGACTGATGATTGGCTGAGAGAATTCATGATAAAATGATTGTGGGGGCTGTCTTGTTTGAATTCAGTGCAGCTTTTGACATTATCGATCATAGTCTGCTGCTGGAAAAACTTGTGTTACCGCTTTACACCCCCTGCTATAATGTGGATAAAGAGTTACTTGTCTAACAGAACACATAGGGTGTTCTTTAATGGAAGCCTCTCAAACATAATTCAGGTAGAAGCAGGAATTACCCAGGGTAGCTGTTTAGGCCCCTTGATTTAAAAAAAGCTTTACTAACGACATGCCACTGGCTTTGAGTGAGGCCAGTGTGTCTATGTATGAGGATGACTCAACACTATACACGTCAGCTACTACAGCGACAGAAAGGACTAACACTTAACAAAGAGCTGCAGTTAGTTTCAAAATGGCTAGCAAGGAATAAGTTGGTCCTAAATATTTCCAAAACTAAAAGCTTTGTATATGGGACAAATCATTCACTAAACCCTGAACCTCAACTACATATTGTGATGAATAATGTGGGAATTGAGCAAGTTGAGGTGACTAAACTGCTTGGAATAACCCTGGATTGTAAACTGTCATGGTCAAAACATATTGATACAACAGTACCTAAGATGGGGATAAGTCTGTCCATAATAAAGCGATGCTCTGCCTTCTTAACAACACTATAAACAAGGCAGGTTCCTACAGGCCCTAGTTGTGTCGCACCTTGACTACTGTGCAGTCGTGTTGTCAGGGGCCACAAAAAGGACTTAGAAAAATTGAACAGGGCAGCACGGCTGGCCCTTGGATGTACACAGAGAGCTAATATTAATAATACGCATGTCAATCTGAAAGTGGAGTAGAGATTGACGTCGTCACTACTTTTATTTGAGAGGTATTGACATGTTGGGGATTTATACTACTATCTGTACTTATTGGTGGGACAGATGGTGCTTCGTCCTTTCCTACACTTAAATTACCCTTGCCTTAAATTACCCTTGCCACACGATTGTGTCTGAAGCTGGGCTTGCAACATGGCTATCGTCACCATAAGGCGATAGTTCTCCTACAGTTGAAGTTGGAAGTTTACATACACTTAGGTTGGAGTCATTAAAACTTGTTTTTCAACCACTCCAAAAATGTCTCGTTAACAAACTGTAGTTTTGGCAAGTCGGTTCGGACATCTACTTTGTGCATGACACAAGTGATTTTTCAAACAATTGTTTACAGACAGATTATTTAACTTATAATTCACTGTATCACAATTCCAGTGGGTCAGAAGATACACTAAGTTGACTGTGCCTTTAAACAGCTTGGAAAATTATAGAAAATGATGTCATGGCTTTAGAAGCTTCTGATAGGCTAATTGACATAATTTGAGATAATTGGAGGTGTACCTGTGGATGTATTTCAAGGCCTACCTTAAAACTCAGTGCCTCTTTGCTTGACATCATGGGAAAATCAAAAGAAATCAGCCAACCCACCTCATAAAAATACCGCTCAGGAAGGAGACACGTTCTGTCTCCTGGAGATGAACGTACTTTGGTGCGAAAAGTGCAAATCAATCGCAGAACAACAGCAAAGGACCCTGTGAAGATGCTGGAGGAAACATGTACAAAAGTATCTATATCCACGGTAAAACAAGTCCTATATCAACATAATCTGAAAGGCCGACCAGCAAGGAAGAAGCCACTGCTCCAAAACCGCGATTAAAAAGCCAGACTACGGTTTGCAACTGCACATGGGGACAAAGATCGTACTTTTTGGAGAAATGTCCTCTGGTCTGATGAAACAAAAATAGAACTGTTTGGCCATAATGACCATCGTTATGTTTGGAGGAAAAAGGGGCAGGCTTGCAAGCCGAAGAACACCATTCCAACCGTGAAGCACAGGGGTGGCAGCATCATGTTGTGGGGGTGCTTTGCTGCAGGAGGGACTGGTGCACTTCACAAAATAGATGGCATCATGACGAAGGAAAATTATGTGGATATACTGAAGCAACATCTCAAGACATCAGTCAGGAAGTTAAAGCTTGGTCGCAAATGGGTCTTCCAAATGGACAATGACCCCAAGCATACTTCCAAAGCTGTGGCAAAATGGTTTAAGGATAACAAAGTCAAGGTATTTGAGTGGCCATCACAAAGCCCTGACCTCAATCCTATAGAAAATGTGTGGTCAGAACTGAAAAAGCATGTGCGAGCAAGGAGGCCTACAAACCTGACCCAGTTACACCAGCTCTGTCAGGAGGAATGGGCCAAAATTCACCCAACTTGTTGTGGGAAGCTTGTGGAAAGCTACCCGAAACGTTTGACCCAAGTTAAACAATTTAAAGGCAATACTACCAAATACTAATTGAGTGTATGTAAACTTCTGACCCACTGGGAATGTGATGAAAGAAATAAAAGCTGCAATAAATCATTCTCTCTACTATTATTCTGACATTTCACATTCTTAAAATGAGGTGGTGATCCTAACTGACCTAAGACAGGGAATGTTTACTAGGATTAAATGTCAGGAATTGTGAAAAACTGAGTTTACATGTATTTGGCTAAGGTGTATGTAAACTTCTGACTTCAACTGTACTTCTTGCACTTCGCTGAGCAGAGCTGTTGTCAAGGAAGTTGTCAAGGAAGCGAGTTTGTGTTTATACTGGACCTCCCGTACGGCGCTTCTGCACGCCAACATAGGCTCTGCAATTGCGTTACACCATCCATACGGTGCCTCCGATCACATTTTCGGATCAAGCATAAATTGGCTTTAAGACAGATAGGCCTAACATCATCACAACAGCATGTTTCCAATGAAATACGCATCAAACTAGTTCTGCTATTGAACAATTCACGTTGAACAGGCCCAAATAAACGTGTTCTTCAGTGATGTACTTTGTTGTTTATATTGCTTATGAAAGTGGACATGGCATGGAAAGTCCTGCCACTAGAGAGCAGTAGATATCTTCTCACAGTTTGCATGCATCATGACCATCAAAACGCTAATTTACAGAATACTCCAATGCCAGGTATTACCATGGCAGCTGCCCAAGCCTGTTGTCTTACAATATAAGGGTTGTACCAGAAGGTGAATTACGCTATGACATTTGGGAAGGTCTCAGTATTGAGCATGTGCATGATTTTTTTTTAAGGGCCTAATAATAAACTGTAAAACATAATTACCTTTTAATGTGGCATGAACTCAAACAGTCATGACATTTTCATCTGATTGTCCGAGAAATAACTTGTTCTTCCACTCCAAAATAATTCCAGCATCCATACTGCATGTATACTCATGCCATTGTATGAATGGAAATAGACAGATGTTACAAAACACCAAGTGTGCCTAATGACATTCAGCGATTGCCATTGATTAGGCCTGCATTATATTGATGCGTCTTGCTGACATGGTCAACTTACTAGACTAGTCTACAATGTGTATTACCATGAACTACAAATAGGCCTACCGGTAGCCAGTGATGTAGTGGTAAAAATAATAGGTGGGTAAACTGATTGCTGGTCACGGTGAAAAAGTAACTCTCCCTGGACTTTCAATGCATTTTTTTGAGCAGAGTTTACCCTCCAGCGTTTACCCTCCACTTGGCCTACACCACTGCCGGTAGCCTACCCTCTCAGCCAAGGCAATGTTAAACACTTGAACATACACAGAATAGACTACATTTAATATAATACATGTTTTGCACCCTAGTTCATGAATTGTCCATAATTCATGAGTTAATGCTTGGAGTCTTCACAGATCATATGATATAAAATACTACCTTTCTTTCCTGACATTAATTAGTGTTATGTAGCATTTAACAATTCAATTAGAACATTGAACTTAAACCCTGTACGAATCAGGGATCTTGGAGATCTCTGAAAATGCACCGTAAGTGTAACTATACCTACGTAACGTTTCATTATGTTTCGCCGTGAAAACAGATCTCACACAAATCCAACATTATGTAGGCATATGCTAATTCAAAATCGAATGCTTCTAACCAAAATAGTTAACTATAGGCCTGCTGTCATTAACATATACTGTATACACTGAACAAAAATATAAACGCAACATGTAAAGTGTACCAGAAATGTTCCAAACGCACAAAAAGCTTATTTCTCTCATATTCCGTGCACAAATTTGTTTACATCCCTATTTGTGAGCATTTATCCTTTGCCAAGATAATCCATCCACCTGACAGGTGTGACATCAAGAAGCTGATTAAACAGCATGATCATTACACAGGTGCACCTTGTCCTGGGGACAAAAAAGGCCACTAAAATGTGCAGTTTTGTCACACAACACTGCCACTGATGTCTCAAGTTGAGGCATGCTGACTGCATGCTGACTGCAATTGGCATGCTGACTGCAGGAATGTCCACCAGAGCTTTTGCCAGAGACACCCTGACCAACTTTATGCAAAGTAGATGAGTCGCACTGCATAAGGCAAATGGTGGTCACACCAGATACTGACTGGTTTTCTGATTCACGCCCCTACCTTTTTTGTAAGGTGTCTGTGACCAACAGATGCATATCTGTATTCCCAGTAATGTGAAATCCATAAATTAGGGCCTAATGAATTTATTTGAATTGACTGATTTTGTTTAGTATACTTGTTGGATGGATTGGATGCGCATTTTTTATTTAACCTGTATTTAACTAGGCCAGCCAGTTAAGAACAAATTCTTACAATGACAGCCTAGGAACAGTGGGTTAACTGCCTTGTTCAGGGACGGAATGACAGATTTTTACCTTGTCAGATCGGGGATTCGATCAAGCAACCTTTCGGTTACTGGCCCAACGCTGTAACCACTAGGCTACCTGCCGCATTTGTGTCTAGCTGCCGGCTAGTTGTCAAGTGATATTGTCGACCATCATCAGGTGATTCAGTAAAGAAAACAAATATTGACAGCAATACAGGTACGAACATTTGTCCTGATTTTTTTATTTTTTTATTTCACCTTTATTTAACCAGATAGGCAAGTTGAGATCAAGTTCTCATTTACAATTGCGACCTGGCCAAGATAAAGCAAAGCAGTTCGATACATACAACAACACAGAGTTACACATGGAGTAAAACAAACATACAGTCAATAATACAGTAGAAAAATAAGTCTATATACAATGTGAGCAAATGAGGTGAGATAAGGGAGGTAAAGACAATAAGTAGGCCATGGTGGCGAAGTAAATACAATATAGCAAGTAAAACACTGGAATGGTAGATTTGCAGTGGAAGAATGTGCAAAGTAGAGATAGAAATAATGGGGTGCAAAGGAGCAAAATAAATAAATGAATACAGTAGGGGGAGAGGTAGTTGTTTGGGCTAAATTATAGATGGGCTATGTACAGGTGCAGTAATCTGTGAGCTGCTCTGACAGCTGGTGCTTAAAGCTAGTGAGGGAGATAAGTGTTTGCAGTTTCAGAGATTTTTGTAGTTCATTCCAGTCATTGGCAGCAGAGAACTGGAAGGAGAGGCGGCCAAAGGAAGAATTGGTTTTGGGGGTGACCAGAGATATACCTGCTGGAGCGCGTGCTACAGGTGGGTGCTGCTATGGTGACCAGCGAGCTGAGATAAGGGGGGACTTTACCTAGCAGGGTCTTGTAGATGACCTGGAGCCAGTGGGTTTGGCGACGAGTATGAAGCGAGGGCCAGCCAACGAGAGCGTACAGGTCGCAGTGGTGGGTAGTATATGGGGCTTTGGGGACAAAACGGATGGCACTGTGATAGACTGCATCCAATTTATTGAGTAGGGTGTTGGAGGCTATTTTGTAAATGACATCGCCGAAGTCGAGCATCGGTAGGATGGTCAGTTTTACAAGGGTATGTTTGGTAGGATGAGTGAAGGATGCTTTGTTTGCAAAATAGGAAGCCAATTAGATTTAACTTTAGATTGGAGATGTTTGATGTGAGTCTGGAAGGAGAGTTTACAGTCTAACCAGACACCTAGGTATTTGTAGTTGTCCACATATTCTAAGTCAGAACTGTCCAGAGTAGTGATGTTGGACGGGCGGGCAGGTGCAGGCAGCGATCGGTTGAAGAGCATGCATTTAGTTTTACTTGTATTTAAGAGCAGTTGGAGGCCACGGAAGGAGAGTTGTATGGCATTGAAGCTTGTCTGGAGGGTTGTGTCCAAAGAAGGGCCAGAAGTATACAGAATGGTGTCGTCTGCGTAGAGGTGGATCAGAGACTCACCAGCAGCAAGAGCGACATCATTAATGTATACAGAGAAGAGAGTCGGTCCAAGAATTGAACCCTGTGGCACCCCCATAGAGACGGCCAGAGGCCTGGACAACAGGGCCTCCGATTTGACACACTGAACTCTATCAGAGAAGTAGTTGGTGAACCAGGCGAGGCAATCATTTAAGAAACCAAGGCTATCGAGTCTGCCGATGAGGATGTGGTGATTGACAGAGTCGAAAGCCTTGGCCAGGTAAATGAATACGGCTGCACAGTATTGTTTCTTATCGATGGCGGTTAGGATATCGTTTAGGACCTTGAGCGTGGCTGAGGTGCACCCATGACCAGCTCTGAAACCAGATTGCATAGCGGAGAAGGTATGGTGGGATTCAAAATGGTCGGTAATCTGTTTGTTGACTTTGCTTTCGAAGACCTTAGAAAGGCAGGGTAGGATAGATATAGGTCTGTAGCAGTTTGGGTCAAGAGTGTCCCCCCCGTTGAAGAGGGGGATGACCGCAGCTGCTTTCCAATCTTTGGGAATCTCAGACGACACGAAAGAGAGGTTGAACATGCTAGTAATAGGGGTTGCAACAATTTCGGCAGATAATTTTAGAAAGAAAGGGTCCAGATTGTCTAGCCCGGCTGATTTGTAGGGGTCCAGATTTTGCAGCTCTTTCAGAACATCAGCTGACTGGATTTGGGAGAAGGAGAAATGGGGAAGGCTTGGGCGAGTTGCTGTGGGGGGTGCAGTGCTGTTGACCGGGGTAGGGGTAGCCGGGTGGAAAGCATGGCCAGCCGTAGAAAAATGCTTATTGAAATTCTCAATTATAGTGGATTATATTATAGTTTCCTGTCCTCAGTGCAGTGGGCAGCTGGGAGGAGGTGTTCTTATTCTCCATGGACTTTACAGTGTCCCAGAACATTTTGAGTTTGTGTTGCAGGAAGCAAATTTCTGCTTGAAAAAGCTAGCCTTGGCTTTTCTAACTGCCTGTGTATATTGGTTTCTAGCTTCCCTGAAAAGTTGCATATCACGGGGGCTGTTCGATGCAAATGCAGAACGCCATAGGATGTTTTTGTGTTGGTTAAGGGCAGTCAGGTCTGGAGAGAACCAAGGGTTATATCTGTTCCTGGTTCTACATTTTTTGAATGGCGCGTGCTTATTTAAGATGGTGAGGAAGGCATAAAAAAAAGAAACAGGCATCCTCTACTGACGGGATGAGATCAATATCCTTCCAGGATACCCCGACCAGATCGATTAGAAAGGCCTGCTTGCTGAAGTGTTTCAGGGAGCGTTTGACAGTGATGAGTGGCGGTCGTTTGACCGCTGACCCATTATGGATGCAGGCAATGAGGCAGTGATCGCTGAGATCTTGGTTGAAAACCGCAGAGGTGTATTTAGAGGGTAAGTTGGTTAGGATGACATCTATGAGGGTGTTTACGGCTTTGGGGTGGTACCTGGTAGGTTCATTGATAATTTGTGTGAGATTGAGGGCATCAAGCTGTCTGAAAATGTTGTAGTTAGGAATGGAGATTTCAGAATTTTTGGTGGTCTTCCTAAGCCAGGATTCAGACACGGCTAGAACATCCGGGTTGGCAGAGTGTGCTAAAGCAGTGAATAAAACAAACTTAGGGAGGAGGCTTCTAATATTAACATGCATGAAACCAAGGCTATTACGGTTCCAGAAGTCATCAAAAGAGAGTGCCTGGGGAATAGGAGTGGAGCTAGGCACTGCAGGGCCTGGATTCACCTCTACATCACCAGAGGAACAGAGGAGGAGTAGGATAAGGGTACGGCTAAAAGCTATGAGGATTGGTCGTCTAGAACGTCCGGAACAGAGAGTAAAAGGAGGTTTCTGGGGGCGATAAAATAGCTTCAAGGTATAATGTACAGACAAAGGTATGGTAGGATGTGAATACAGTGGAGGTAAACCTAGGTATTGAGTGATGATGAGAGAGATATTGTCTCTAGAAACATCATTGAAACCAGGTGATGTCATCGCATGTGTGGGTGGTGGAACTGAAAGGTTGGATAAGGTATAATGAGCAGGGCTAGAGGCTCTACATTGAAATAAGTCAATAAACACTAACCAGAACAGCAATGGACAAGGCATATTGACATTAAGGAGAGGCATGCTTAGTCGAGTGATCATAAGGGTCCAGTGAGTAGTGAGGTTGGTTGGGGTAACGGAGATTCAGACAGCTAGCCGAGCCATCGGTAGCAAGCTATAGCATAGGATGGAGGCCTGTTTTTAGCCACCTCGTGCGTTTCCGACGGTAGATTAGTGGGGTTCCGTGTGGTAGAGGGGATCAATCCAATTGGCAAAATAGATATAGTTATAGTGACCCAAGAAAAATTGTCCGATAGACCTATTCAGATAGCAGCCGATAAGACAGCTAACGATTAGCGGGCCGCAGATGGGCGTTCAGGTAACGTCGCGGCGGAGGGGCCAGTTGGATAACTCCCTCGGGCAGATAACGTTCGGTAGTCCAGTCGTGAAGGCCCGGTGGGGCTCCGCATCGGCAGTAAAACGGGTCCGGATAGGTGATTGTAGCCCAGGAGTGGCTGATGGAACTCTTCAGCTGACTAGCTCCGGAATAATTGGTGTTTGCTCCGGGACCGATGTAAGCCAATAGTCACACGGATAGCAGCTAGCTAGCTGCGAGATCCAGGTGTAAATGTCCAGAGCTTGCGGTTGAAATCCGGGGATATGGAGAGAAAAATAGGTCCGGTATGTTCTGGTCTGAGTCGCGTTGTACAAAACTGGCGATAGCTTTTCGAGCTAAAGGATAGCTGATGACCACAAACCTTGGTTAGCTGAATACTAACGTTAGCCAGTAAACTGGCTAGCTTGCTAGCTTCTGGTTAGCTTCTATTGTGGATTTCAGATTTGAGGTAAATAATACTTTTTTTATTTTTTATTGGTGAGGCGGGTTGCAGGAGAGTGTTTTGAAGTTGAGTTTTTGGAAAAGAAAATATATAAAAGATATGCGAAGAAAGATGTAAATATATATATACACGGGACACGACAAGACGAGGACAAAGGACGTCCGACTGCTATGCCATCTTGGATGGAGAGGAATTTACTATTGACTTTGAGCATGACAAATTTCACCTCATATCCCAACAAAGAAACACAAACAAGTTAGCAGGTTGAATGCTTTATTCTGATTTTCTACATGCAGAAAACAGTTATGTTTATATACTTGTTTTTCAATGTATCACTTTAACAAAAAAATTGCACAAGACAATTTGACATGCATCTTCTCAATTAATCACTACTGAAAATGAAATAAATATACACAGTGGCACAAGTATTCTCAGTACCAAAACACTGAGGTTACCAAAACAGTAACAAAACAATAAATACAACAAACATCTGTGGATGTTATACAACGTTTTCGTCTTCAGAAAGAGGTTCTCTGCAATTTACTTTTCATAAATAAACTGCTCTTGCTAAGATCACGCATGAGAACACATCAGTACCTTTCAATAGGAAAGGAGTTACACAGCCTCCCGTTGAACTGAAACAAACATACCATCACACGGTAAGCCACAGACACTCAGAGCCCTCACCCTCACATCCCCTACACCGAAGGAGAAGAAACAACTGACATCAAATAAAGCTGACAGCTATTTTTAAATCTCGTCTAACTTTTCACAGGCTCTAGTTTGTTAATTTTCCGTACTCTATACTTGGTCTCTCTCGTACCATTATTCTTGAACATAAAAAGACAGCTTATTTATTCTGCTTCGTCCCAAATTAGTGTAAGAAGAAGAGGTGCTGTGGCTGCGTTGTTATACGCCTCAGTCCCACTCTGCTTGCCTCGAGTTAGGCCTAACTCACACTCACAGGTGCACGGGCAATTGAACTTTTTCTCGGCAAGACAAAGTCAAGATTCAGTAGTTCTACTCCCCAGTTCCCAGGCTGAGTTGGAACTCCCAAGGGAAAGGTCTGGAACTGGAACTTGGAGGGGAAGAGGGGGAGGAGGGCAGAGATTGTACCATCTGATGAATACACCAAGAAGACTGCAATACAGTACGAACCACAGACTTTTCAAAAACGGGGCATAAAAATGACATTTAACCCCCGCCCTCTTCCAGAGAAAATAAATGGCAAAGTTTGACAGGGACAGTCCATTTTTGACAGTCAGTTGAGTCATACTGTAACGTCATTTAGGTTAGAGCTATTAGCAGAGCAGAAGTAACTCGTCATCGCTGTTGGTCTCCGTCTTGCCTGTGGCCTCCAGACAGGCGTCTGGGATCTGTGCGGTGTGAACCATGCTACAGTGTTCACAGGGCCCGTTCCGGCCCAGGGACACCCGGCCTGACCTGAGAGAGGCTGGGGATGATAGGCGGGGGGCAGCCTGATCTAGACCTACCTCCAGGCTGAGGAGCCTGGAGGTCTCGCTGGTGGAGTCAGTGTCCGAGGCAGCATCCGACACAGGGATAAGCAGCTCCACGTCGTCTTCGTCCTCCCTGGTCCCTGCTCCATGCTCTAGGTGCCTCAGAGGGCTGAGGTTCTGGGTTCCCCCACCCGAGGAGCCTCCGGAGCGGCCTAGGGAGAAACGTACCCAGCGCAGGCTGCGGGTGACGCGGCTCAGGGCACTGCTCAGCTGGCTCCTCCCGGTCGCAGTACACTGAGGCTCTGCTGCCTCACCCCCTGGGGTCTCTATGGTGTGTGTCTCCACCACTGCCGGGCTGGCCCTAGCCCGGTGGCTGTCCCTACGGCTGGGCAGAGGGGCGGGAGTGGTGGAGTTTGTCGACACCGAGACGATGGCCTCCACTGCAGTTGCCGGAGGGGTCTTTACGGGGAGGGGGGCTACAAGCCCCCCCACGGCCCCAGGGACATCCCGACGCTCGCTCTCTGTATCTGTGTCGTCCGAGTCGAGGGGCAGCAGCCCCCGGTGGGGTCCAGCCCTGTCGGGTTCGTGGGCCGAGCAGCCACCGTTACCGCTGCTGGTGCTGTTGTCCTCGCCGTCAGCAGACACCAGGGCCAGTGAGCCGGAGCGCCGTGAGCGTGTGAAGTTGAAGAGGCGTTGCCAGATGTTGCTGTGGCGACCGGAGGTGGGCAGGTGGATGGAGGTGAAACCCAGCTGGGAGCGAACAGCCAACCTCAGGTTCTCCAACACAGACGCCTGGACAACACACAGGGAGAACAGCAAGTCTGTTAGTATCATCAATCAAATAATAAAGCCCTTTTTAAATCAACAGTTTACACAGTCCTTTACAGTAAGTAACCCAATCTATTATAAATGACAATAAACATCAAACTCCTGAGATGTGAATCTGAAGGTCATTGGGAAATGTGTCTCCCAACAGAAACCAGGAAAGACTAGAGTTTATCCCACATAGTTGTAAGCCGGCGGCAAACGGGACTGTTTGTTTGGACTTCCATGACAAAGGCTTTATGAGGAGAGAAAAGTTGGTGCTGAAGAAACTTGTTGGAGGAGTGGCTATACAGAGAAGCAGGCAGGACCGCTTGATTGGTGGCTGAGGCTCCGGACCTGTCCGTGTTTGGCTGACTAACTGTGACTCTCCTGGCTGCTACCGCGATCCTCCCTCCACTCAGAGACAAACGATGCTTCCTCCCTCCACTCCAGTTACAAACTGCTTTAAATCAATTATTTCATTTCACCCGAATATCTTTTTTTCCCCTTTTTGTCTGTACACTGTAAGCTCAAATAAATCTTACTATATATAAACGGCCATATACTGTAAACAGCCATAATGTTCTCCATACAGCAGTTACTGTTTAACTAAACAATCCCAGTCAACTTCCACTTAATGAATCAGAGTTAAACCGCTTCAACTTTTGTTACTGAAGCCGGGTTGTTAGATATTACACAGTTGATTCTTGGTGTCTCCAATCCTATGACAAAGATAGGCATTCACGTCCGGACTTGAAATGTGCACTCTTAACACAGACTGAAGCTTGAGTCGTGTATGGACAAGAGGATCACATCTTCCGAGGAGAACAAGAGAGGGCAGTTTGATCTAGATGTAGACTTGCCTGGTTGCCGGAGCAGACGGGGAAGTCCTCCACGGGGGGTATGAGGCCCTGGGCGATCAGCTGGCCATACGACGGAGGAGCCTCCCTCCTCAGGAGCTCAGCCTCAACCCTGGACAGCTGGGTCTCAAATGACCTGGGGAAACAGTTAGAGGGATTCAAAGGAATGGAAGCAACAAACACAACCAGATCAGTTAGATGTACAAAAAAAAAATGCATTTCAAAGTTCATTCAGTGTCCTTTGATGGAGATCAAAGACAGAAATCAGAGAGCTAACTAGCTATTTGAATCCAAAGAAAGCATTTATAAAAGCCTAAAGACTAGTCTGGATTACCAATCATCTGTCGTAGTAGGTGTGAAACATACTCAAGCTGTCATAGCAAACCACACAGACAGAAATAAAGTCTTATGACTTATGTGGGCACTGTATAACTGTTTAACAACTGTGTAATAACAAGGGGTCTGAGTTTATTACCTGCGCTCAAACATCCGGAGGGAGTAGAGCTTGCAGGTGCAGCCCAGAGCGATGACCAGCAGCAGGCCACAGATGAGACTTCCTATAACCGCCGCCGTGATGACCCGTGTGGGCACGATGACCGGACAACTCTCCTCGTCGCTTCCGTCGCCGCAGTCGTCCTGCGCGTCACACACCCAGCTCTCGAACACACAGCGGTTGTTCTTACAGTGGAAGTTGCCCGGCTGGCAGAAGAAGCAGTTCTTCTCGTCCGAGCCGTTGGGGCAGCGGTTCTGGTAGTTGCAGCGGTCCGAGCGCGGGTAGCAGGCGCCGTTTCTGGAGCAGGGAAACTCATCCTCCTGGCAGGTGCTGCAGTTGACCTCGTCGCGGCCATTGGGGCAGTGCCAGTAACCGTCGCAGCGCTGCTGCTCCGTGTAGCAGCCCCAGTTGCCCCCACACGGGATCTCCCAGGGCAGACAGAAACCGTCCACCTGGCAGGAGATGAGGTAGATCAGGTAGATTCATTGATTAGTTGATTCGAGGGCATCCGTAATGATTCCAAAACAAAGAAATAAAGACTTTTCAAGGGAGAGTTTAAAGGGAAATATCCGAAGCACTTCTAGGTCAGTGTGATGTGTTTTACACATATTTGGCCTCAAAGAAAGTGGGTCTGGGTTTCGTGCGTCTAACGATACACGATACACCCAATGACAAAAATACGGACGAGATCAGAAAATTGAAGTAAGTCCTGCTTTGTGGCATTTCGCAAAGCCTCTGATATACCAATCGCACTATATATTTGTGTGCGTGTAGATATTGTTGTACTTCTTCGATAGAGCCATTGGATGTCTTTCAGCGGATTCATTCCTATATATACACGATGACACATCAGAAATACTACAGCTCTGTGTGGGGCAGTGCTTCCTGCTCTGGTCCGTCGTGCATTCGGTATGAATGCTGGATCTTGTGGTACACTATGAGCAGAAGAATAGACAGGAAGTCGAAACTTCCTAATTCTGCCAGTGAAATGAAAACGAGCTTGTTGATTTGTTATATTTATGAAAAAACGTAACGTTGTTACTATTCTATATACAGTGGCAGAGATAAAGCTAAATGTCCCTTTAAATAAACAAGATTGTTGGTTTTGATTTTTTTTTTTATTGCTTTTCTCCCACGCAATAAATAAGAAGCTAGTATGCAACGATGTGGGTACCTCTTACTATATTTTGCTATATTATATTTTGAAAACTATTAATTGAATCAATCGGCCCTAGCAACCAAACCAATAGCAACTAATCAATTTGGAGAAACTTGGGTTGAACTCATGCGCTTACCTGGTAGGTGACATTGAAGCCCCTTGCCGCATTGATCTTGTCAGCGTAGAAGTGAACACGCAGCTGGCCCGAGGACGAGACCACGGCCATGGGGGCACGGGAGTCGAAGGCTGTGAGGACGCGGAGTAGACGGCGAGGGTTCTCTTCCAAGCCGTCGTACACCTTGACGTAGTCCCCATAGCCCGTCCCGTCCAGCTTGAAGTCCATGAAACGCAGGATCACCTGGAAACAATCCATTAAAGATTGTTTAATGAATGATTTTTAAATACATAGTCTGCGTCTGGTGAGCCTTTGTCAAAAATAGTTTACCATATAGCGTGTCATTTCAGACAAACCCATAGTTGTCTCAGCCATGTGAATACCGTACAACAATACACACATACAAAAAATCATTGAGGATTTTTTGTATTTATAAAATCAACAGTCCTAGCTACATCCAACCTTGCGGTGGTCGCCCGTGTCGATAAGCCAGGTGCAGTTGCTGCCTGGTGGGTAGAAGTCAGGGTAGTTGGGCGAGCTGAAGGTGCCGTAGAAGTTCCGCAGCCACTCGCCGCAGGTGGGCACGTCACAGTCGATCTCGTCACCAAGGTCCTGGCAGTCGATGCTGCCGTCACATTTGAGCGACTCGTGCAGGCAGGTGTAGACGCGGGTGTAGCGGGACAGGCAGGGAAACTGAATGATAATTGTATTAATTCATAATATTAATACAATTATTTTATTTTACAAATTTAAAATACATAGTTTCCTCGGCCATGGGAGTACAACAAAAATCGTAGAGGATTGAAAACAAAGTCTACAAACGTATTTTCAATTGTGGTCCTTGTTTTTATCAAGTGGGCAACAAAATGGACAGCTTGCGCAAGATTGGCTGTACATTAGACACCCCAAAAGCACTTTATATTCAATTAAAAATATTCGTAAAAACGTAAAAACGTATTCACACCCCTTGACTTTTTCCACATTTTGTTGTGTTACAGCCTTAATTTAAAACCGCCTAAATTTAGATTTTGTGTCACTGGTCTAAACACACACAATACCCCATAAGAATTATGTGAAAAACATTTTCTACAAACTAATTTAAAATGAAAAGCTGAAAATGCTTGAGTCAATTCGTTTTCAACTCTTCTGTTATAGCAAGCCCTAATACGTTCAGGAGTACAAACTTGCTTAACAAATTACGAGAGTTACGAGAGTGGCAGCGATGGGACAAGACTACCAATTAGATATCACGAAAATTGGGGAGAAAAAGGGCAAAAAAATAATAATTAATGACTGGAAAATGGCTGTCTAGCAATGACCAATAACCAATTTCACAGAGCTTGAAGAATTTGAAAAAATCATAATATGCAAAAAGTATACAATCCAGGTGTGCAAAGCTCTTAGAGACTTACCCAGAAAGAGTCACAGCTGTAATCGCTGCCGAAGATGATTCTAACATGTATTAACTCAGGGGTACCAGTCAAATGTTTGGACACACCTACTCATTCCAGGGTTTTTCTTTATTTTTACTATTTTCTACATTGTAGAATAATAGTGAAGACATTAGAACTATAAAATAACACATATGGAATCATGTAGTAACCAAAAAAAGTGTTCAATCAAAATAGATTTTAGATTGGAGATTCTTCAAAGTAGCCACCCTTTCCCTTGATGACAGCTTTGCACTGTCTTGGCATTCTCTTCATGAGGTAGTCCCCTGGATTGCATTTCAATTAACAGGTGTGGCTTGTTAAAAGTTAATTTGTGGAATTTCTTTCCTTCTTAATGCGTTTCAGCCAATCAGTTATGTTATGACAAGGTAGTGGTGGTATACAGAAGATAGCCCTATTTAGTGAAATACCAAGTCCATATTATGGCAAGAACAGCTCAAATAAGCAAAGAGAAACGATCCCCCATCATTACTTTAAGACATGAAGGTCAGTCAATCCGGAGTTTCTTCAAGTGCAGTCGCAAAAACCATCAAGTGCTATGATGAAACTGGCTCTCATGAGGACCGCCACAGGAAAGGAAGACCCAGATTTACCTCTGCTGCAGAGGATACGTTTATTAGAGTTACCAGCCTCAAAAATTGCAGCTCAAATATATGCTTCAGAGTTCAAGTAACAGACACATCTCAACATCAACTATTCAGACACTGCGTGAATCAGGCCATCATGGACAAATTGCTACAAAGAAACCACTACTACAGAACACCAATAATAAGAAGAGACTTGCTTGAGCCAAGAAACACGAGCAACGGACATTAGACCGGTGTAAATCTGTCCTTTGGACTGATGAGTCCAAATTTGAGAGTTTTGGTTCCAACCGCAGTGTCTTTCTGAGACGCAGAGTAGGTGAACGAATGATCTCCGCATGTGTGGTTCCCACCGTGAAGCTTGGAGGAGGAGGTGTGATGGTGCTTGCTGGTGACACTGTCTGTGATTTATTTAGAATCCAAGGCACACTTAAAAAGCATGGCAACCACAGCATTCTGCAGTGATACGCCATCCCATCTGGTTTGCGCTTAGTGGGACTATAATTTCAACAGGACAATGACCAAAAACACACCTCCAGGCTGTGTAATGGCTATTTGACCAAGGAGAGTGATGGAGTGCTGCATCAGATGACCTGGCCTCCAAAATCACCCGACCTCAACCTAATTGAGATGGTTTGGGATTAGTTGGACCGCAGAGTGAAGGAAAAGCAGCCAACAAGTGCTCAGCATATGTGGGAACTCCTTCAAGACTGTTGGAAAAGTATTGCTCATGAAGCTGGTTGAGAGAATGCCAAGAGTGTGCAAAGCTTTCATCAAGGCAAAAGGTGACCACTGAAGAATCTAAAATATATTTTGATTTGTTTAACACTCTGTTGGTTACTACATGATCCCATATGTGTTATTTCACAGTTGATGTCATCACTATTATTCTACAATGTAGCAAATAATAAATAGAAAGAAAAACCCTTGAATGAGTCCAAACTTTTGACTGGTACTGTATGTAAATGAGATACCTGGTTGAAGGCACAGGGCTGGAAGGAGAATGCTGCCGAGGGGTTGGGCTGTACACACAGCTCCTCGTCAGAGTTGTCACCACACTCGTCCATGGTGTTGCACTTCCACGACTCCGGGATGCACTTTCCGTTGGAACAGTGGAACTGGTCCAAGTCGCAGCTGATCATCTCCGATTTTCCTGAAATTAGGAATATTAGGAAACACTAGGACTGTGGCGGTCTAGGAAAGTTCGTCAGCCGGTGATTGTCAAGCAAATATCTGTCGGTCTCACGGTAATTGACCGTTAATTAACATAAACACATTTTGCATCTCCTGGCTTCCACACATCCCTGCCACTGATGCAGACCTTTGGAACATGTACATTTTAAAAAGTCGAATAAATCCATGTAATATGGCCTACATCTTCACAATAAATCCATTATATATTTTAAAACAGGTCTAAAGAAGCATGATATGAAGAAAATGTTGTCCTTATGTTAGGTCCTGATCTGGCTATGCCAAATGGCTGTGGGCTACACTAGTTCATTTAGCAGACAAGATTTGCTTAGAATTCCATGGCATTATTTTATAGTATGAAGAATACAATTGAACAAAGCTGAATAAAATAGAAAGGACATTTTCTCCAAACAATTTGAGGGAGTGCGCACGTGCGGCTATTCTGTGTTGAGCGAATTAAAAAAGAAATACCTATTCCTATATTCTTACTTTAGAGTTATTAGTGTAACTTTAGTTCTACAAACGTTGGGATATATGTTTTGATTTTTAATACATTGTAAGGCTGCATGATGAGACTAATGATGACTTGAAAAAAGTAGCTTGAAATGAGCTCTGCTTTGAAATACCACCATTTAATGCACTGTGTGACCATTTAAAAATGTTTTACCATTAGTGACAATCAAGCAAAAATTGTAGGACCATTTAGTTAAATTATGTACAATGATAGTGCCTATTGATCAAGCTGTGCACCATCAACATTAGATCTGCAGAATCAATTTCTTCATACGTTAATTTATAGACGTACACAGTCCGTGAGCCTCTGATCCTTTGTCTTTTTACACGTTTGAAAATCCAATGCTTGGAGACAACAGAGAGAAAAGCATAGAAAGAGGACAAAAAAACTAAAAGCTGCTTTCTCTCTTTTCTCTTGGGGGTAGGAACATCCTCACCACCAGTAGACATCTGTCCACATGTCATCTCTGATCTGACCGTACAGTAGCCCTCGCTACAGACATAAATAGCATGATTCTGCGAGCGGTGCTACCTGTTATATAAGACAGCCTGAAGCCCTTGCCGGTCATGATGTCGTCCGAGTGGAACTTGATCCACACGTGGTCCTGGGAGGAAATGTAAGGGGCTGGGATGGATGAGCCACATGCCCGGTATCCATCCAGGTTCTTGTAGCTGCTAATGGAGATCCAGTCCAGGCCGCAACGGTGAGAGCTCTGGATCTCAAAGTCCTGGAAACTGGGGGGAGAAATGGCAAAGGGTTAAAAGAGGTTTCCCGACAGTAAAAACCATTCATGTACTGTGCATTTCACAATTTAGTAAGTTAAAGATCGAATCCGCATTTTGGGAAACAGCACCACTGTTCGCCCCAGCATCTTTGTTATTGTTTTGTTGATGAAACAACGGAGAGGAGTGTCTAGCAGCGTGGTAAAATAAAATGTGCAGTACATATTCTGCTGTTCTATTGCGCGTGCATTGATGTTCGAGTGTTTACGTTGTTTGCAGTAACTTGTTGAAATATCCCAAAAGGACGTGGCAGTTTCACTAATTAAGGACTCTAGCTTTATAGACACTCTTATCCAGAGCGAATAACAATAAGTGCATTCAACTGAAGTAGGTAAGAAAACCACATATCTAGTCGAAGTCTGTAAACTGGATGTCACCGATATGAGCGACTTTCATAGGGTACATGCTAGAAAAAAGCAAACAGTTGAAAGAAGTTTCCCAACAATAAAGATGATCAATGTATTTCCCTGATATGACTAGTTGACTTTCCTCCAGGGTTAGAATACATTGGATGAGACATAACCAATAACTGAACTGCTTTTATTTTTTAAATAAAGAGAGTAAAACCACTTATATTACTAATGTGTAGAACCATGACTTGCGTATAAGCACTACTAACCTATTACTAACACATTCACTAATTTAGTGAATTTATCAAGTGTTGTTTGCATGCAAGCCCTGTTGCCCATTAATGGTCATTGATAGATTGCATTTTCTGTTTGTTCTTAACCACTAAACAGGGTCTATTGATGTGCTGGTAACCATGGACACAGCACTGCCATAAAGAAAAGGCAAGTTGCTGTCAGCACTCTGGTCGGTGCTCATCCAGAGGCGGCGTTCCTAGTGGCCAGGGACTTTAACGCAGGGAAACTTAAATCCGTTTTACCTCATTTCTACCAGCATGTAACATGTGCAACCAGAGGGGGAAAAGAATCTAGACAACCTTTACTTCACACACACACAAAGGTGCGTACAAAGAACTCCCTCGCCCTCCATTTGGCAAATCTGACCATAACGCTATCGTCCTGGTTCCTGCTTACAAGCGAAACTAAAGCAGGAAGGACCAGTGACTCGCTCAATACGGAAGTAGTCAGATGACGCAGATACTAAGCTACAGGACTGTTTTACTACAGGACTGTTTTACTACAGGACTGTTTTGCTAGCACAGACTGGAATATGTTCCAAGACTCTTCCGATAGCATTGAGGAGCACACCACAACAGTCACTGGCTTCATCAATAAGTGCATCGATGACGTTGTCCCCACAGTGACCGTACGTACAGTTGAAGTCAGAAGTTTACATACAATTAAATTGGAGTCATTAAAAATTGTTTTTCAACCACTCCACAAAATTCTTGTTAACAAACAATAGTTTTGGCTAGTCGGTTCGTGCATGACAAAATACATTTTTCCAACAATTGTTTACAATTGTTTATTTCACTTATCATTCACTGTATCACAATTCCAGTGGGTCAGAAGTTTACATACACTAAGTTGACTGTGCCTTTAAACAGCTTGGAAAATTCCAGAAAATTATGTCATGGCTTTAGATGCTTCTGATTGAAATAATTGGAGTCAATTGGCTAATTGACATCATTTGAGTCAATTGGAGGTGCACCTGTGGATACATTTCAAGGCCTACCTTCAAACTCAGTGCCTCTTTACTTGACATCATGGGAAAATCATATGAAATCAGCCAAGACCTCAGAAAAAAAAATTGTAGACCTCCACAATTCTGATTTATCCTTGGGAGCAATTTCCAAACGCCTGAAGGTACCGCGTTCATCTGTACAAACAATAGTATGCAAGTATAAACACCATGGGACCACGCAGCCGTCACACCGCTCAGGAAGGAGACGCGTTCTGTCTCCTAGAGATGAACGTACTTTGCGAAAAGTGCAAATCAATCTCAGAAAAACTGTCCCTGGCCTCTAGGTGCGTCGCTTCTGGATGAGCATTGTCTTGTTTGCTTATGGCCTTATACAGTTCTTGAGTGTGGTCTTAGTGCCAGCCTCGTTTTTTGTGGTAAATAGACGGCTACGAAAAATAAAGATGAAAACTCTCTTGGTAGATAGTGTGGTCTACAGCTTATCATGAGGTACTCTACCTTAGGCGAGCAATACCTCAAGATTACCTTAAAATTAGACATTGCGCACCAGCTGTTATTGACAAAGACACACACCCCCTCCCCTTGTCTTACCGGACGTAGCTGTTCTGTCCTGCCGATGCGCGTAAAACCCAGCCAACTGTATATTATCTGTGTCGTCGATTAGCCACGACTCGGTGACACATAAGATACTACAGTTTTTAATGTCCCGTTGGTAGGACAGTCTCGAAATGAGCTCATCCAGTTTATTATCCAGTGATTGCACGTTGGCTAATAGAACGGATGGTACGGGCGGGTTGAGGGGGTCGACTAAAGTGTTTTGCCTTGCTTAGGGCCCCCAGTTACCCAACCCCCATATGGGCCCCCTACCTCCTCTCTTCCCCATCTGCTGATTAACACTTATTGAGTGCAGGCTTCTGTAGTTGGCGGTTGCAGTAAAAAAAAAATCTCTGCATTTTCCCCCACCTCAACTGCCCCCTACGGGCTTGGGGCAGGAGGAATCGGCCCCTGCATTAATCAGGCCCTCTTATCGCGTGGGCAGCGTACACATCCAGCTAGGCTGAGGAGGGTACAGACTGAGCGAGGGAGATACTGAGGGAGGAGAGGAGGAAGAGGGAGAGATGGATCGAAGTGCTGAGGAAGAGAAGCGGTATAGATTGTGTAGAGGAGATGGTGTAGAGCTTGCTGTACCTGATGGTGATGATTTCCCCAGGGTTAGCCCTGATGTTCCAGCTGCAGTTGATCCTGGAGGGGTACTGGAAGGGCCAGCCAGGGCTGGTGATCACTCCACTGGACGCCCTGATCTGCTCTGCCACATCTCCACAGGCTGGACACACACACACACACACACACACACACACACACACACACACACACAGAGAGAGACAACCCACGCAGACACACAAATGAGCATTTAAAGTGATAATTTCAGGCCGGAATTTTTGAAAGTAGTGCTCACGGGTCACGGTAGCCAAAACGGGTCACCAAAGATTGTGTTCCGCCTTACATACAGTTGAAGTCGGAAGTTTACATACACTTAGGTTGGAGTCATTAAAACTAATTTTTCCAACAATTGTTTACAGACAGATTATTTCACTTATCATTCACTGTTTCACAATTCCAGTGGGTCAGAAGTTTACATACACTAAGTTGACTGTGCCTTTAAACAGCTTGGAAAATTCCAGAAAATGATGTCATGGCTTTAGAAGCTTCTGATAGGCTAATTGACATAATTTGAGTCAATTGGAGGTGTACCTGTGGATGTATTTCAAGGCCTGCCTTCAAACTCAGTGCCTCTTTGCTTGACATCATGGGGAAATCAAAAGAAATCAGCCAAGACCTCAGAATTATTTTTTGAGACCTCCACAAGTCTAGTTCATCCTTGGGAGCAATTTCCAAACGCCTGAAGATACCACATTCATCTGTACAAACAATAGTACCATGGGACCACGCAGCCGTCATACTGCTCAGGAAGGAGACGCGTTCTGTCTCCTAGAAATGAACGTACTTTGGTGCGAAAAGTGCAAATCAATCCCAGAAAAACAGCAAAGGATCTTGTGAAGATGCTGGAGGAAATAGGTACAAAAGTATCTATATCCACAGTAAAACAAGTCCTATATCGACATAACCTGAAAGGCCGCTCAGCAAGGAAGAAGCTACTGCTCCAAAACCGCCATTAAAAAAAGCCAGACTTCGGTTTGCAACTGCACATGGGGACAAAGATGGTACTTTTTGGAGAAATGTCCTCTGGTCTGATGAAGCAAAAATAGAACTGTTTGGCCATAATGACCATCGTTATGTTTGGAGGAAAAAGGGGGAGCTTGCAAGCCGAAGAACACCATCCCAACCGTGAAGCACGGGGGTGGCAGCATCATGTTATGGGGTGCTTTACTTCAGGAGGGACTGGTGCACTTCACAAAATAGATGGCATAATGAGGATGGAAAATTATGTGGATATATTGAAGCAACATCTCAAGACATCAGACAGGAAGTTAAAGCTTGGTCACAAATGGGTCTTCCAAACAGACAATGACCCCAAGCATACTTCCAAAGTTGTGGCAAAATGGCTTAAGGACAACAAAGTCAAGGTATTGGAGCGGCCATCACAAGCCCTGACCTCAATCCCATAGAAAATTTGTGGGCAGAACTGAAAAAGCGTGTGCGAGCAAGGAGGCGTACAAACCTGACTCAGTTACACCAGCTCTGTCAGGAGGAATGGGCCAAAATTCACCCAACATATTGTGGGAAGCTTGTGGAAGGCTACCCGAAATGTTTGACCCAAGTTAAACAATTTAAAGGCAATGCTACCAAATACTAATTGAGTGTATGTAAACTTCTGACCCACTGGGAATGTGATGAAAGAAATAAAAGCTGCAATAAATCATTTCTCTACTATTATTCTGACATTTCACATTCTTAAAATAAAGTGCTGATCCTAACTGACCTAAGAAAGGGAATTTTTACTTGAATTAAATGTCAGGAATTGTGAAAAACTGAGTTTAAATGTATTTGGCTAAGGTGTATGTAAACTTCCGACTTCAACTGTGTGTGTATCACGTCATTGTTCTCGAACCCTGCACTGTGCACAAAGAGAGTAAATAAAAGATGTGCTTGGATCCACCATGCAACCTCATTGGACAATACTGGGCTGACCTGATCCCGCCTACCATTTTTACCTTGCAACCTAATTGGGCATGATTCCACCTGCCAATAAACATTGTCCATCATGCTAGGTTGTTGTTAGCTACTGATTTTCTATCACCCTTTGTTGCATGGTCGGAAAAGACTATGGCAAAATATAATAAAATCTGAGGACCTTCAGAAAGTATTCACACCCCTTGACTTTTTCCAAATTTTGTTGTGCTAAAAAGTGGGGGGAAAAATGTATTTCATTTTCATTTTTGGTCAACAATCTACAGAAAAAAACTATACATCTTGATTAGATAAGTAAGGTTAGAAACACCTAAGATATTTGCACACCTGGATTGTACAATATTTGCCCATTATACATTTTTTTTAATTCTTCAAGCTCTGTCAGGTTGGTTGTTGATAATTGCTAGACAGCCATTTTCAAGTCTTGACATATTTTCTACACTGAATGTACAAAACATTAGGAACACCTGCTCTTTCCATGATTTAAGCCCTATTCGCATGGGACTAATTCTACTATAGAATGTCAGTTATGTAATTATTACCCCAGCATGTCCATTTTTTCAGTGGACGATTCGGACGGAATTAGTTCTACCAAACTGCCGCTGCAATTCTTTTTTTTCCTCATTCAAAATTGGCTCTTCCTGGCGTGAAGATATTTCAAATATCTAAGGATAACCTAATATTAGCCTACAGTTCAGAGAAAGTCAAAATAATAATGCATATCATTAAGAAGCATGAACTGTAACCTATCCAGACATTTAATTACCTGACGTGTACGGCAATTTAGCAATTCATTGGCAGAATATCATCCACTTCATCTTTTAAAACTGAAGTATCGCACTAGGAAAGTTGATATATGACAAAACAGTTCATCTGAAGGCTATATGCATAGTACTTTGTTTTAAGCATCAAATTGTCCAGATGTTCTTACCCAAACTGGGTGCAGCACCTGTTCAACTCTGTAATATCCCTCAAAACAGGGGCGTGAAGATTCGCACAGGATAATTATGATCTGAAGACAGTAGGTTTTTAGTGCTGGGATAATAACCTTCCTGCCAAGTAAAAATGACTAACATGGCAGATTTGAATGGGACTAAATCAAATCAAATCAAATGGGACTAAAATGACAGATGTTCTCTTCACAGTCCATACTGTTCCATAAGGTGTATTTTTATAAATCTGATTCTAACGCTTGCATCTGTTTCCTGATGTGGAATTGGGTGTCTGAGCTGTGTGCTAGTAGTTTAAACAGACACCTCGATGCATTCAGCATGTCAACACATCTTACAAAAACAAGTAGTGATGTCAATTTCTCCTCCACTTTGAGCCACGAGAGATTGACATGCATATTATTAATTGTAGCTCTCTGTGTAGATTCAAGGCCTAGCTGTGCTGCCCTGTTCTGAGCCAATTGTAAAAAGTCAAGAGCTTTTTACTGTTATTCATCTTTGTTTCATAGTATAATTTCTTCTTCTTATTTAGTTTAGTCACGATTTCTCAATTTGCAGTACATTTGCCAATCAGTTGTGCAGCCAGACTTATTTGCCTCAGCTCTCTCAACCATACAAATATTATATTCTTCATCAATCCACTGGGATTTAACCGTTTTTACAGTCATTTTATTAAATGGGTGCATGCTTATTAGTAACTGGAATAAGCAATTTCATAAATGTGTCAAGTGCAGCGTGTGGTAGCTCCTCATTACACACCACACCACAAATATTGTTTATATCAACATAGGAATCACTACAAAACTTCTTGTATGACCTCGTGTGACTTTGGTTTTCCTAGATATTATTACTACATTGTGATCACTACATCCGATGGATTTGGATACTGCTGTCAAGCAAATGTCTGTAGCATTAGTGAAGATGTGTTCAATATATGTTGATGATTTCATTCCTGTGCTGTTTGTAACTACCCTGGTATGTTGACTGATAACCTGAACCAGGTTGCAGGCACTGGTTACAGTTTGAAGCTTTTTCTTGAGTGGGCAGCTTGATGAAAGCCAGTCAATATTACAATCACACAGAAAACATACCTCTCTGTTGATATTACATACATTTATCAAGCACTTCACATGTTATCCAGATACTGACTGTTAGCACTTGGGGGTCTATAGCAGATTCCCACAATAATGGGCTTTAGGTGAGGCAGATGAACCTGTAGCCATATTACTTCCAACATAATTTAACATGAGATCCTCTGAGCTTTACAGGAATGTAGTTCTAAATATAAACAGCAACCACCACCACCATTGGGATTTCTGTCTTTTCTGTTGATGCTATAACCATGTGGCTCAGTTGGTGGAGCTTGGCGCTTGATTCCCACGGGGGACCAGTACCAGAAAATGCATGAACTCACTACTGTAAGTGGCTCTGGATAAGGGCATCTGCTAAATGACTAAAATGTCAAATGTATATATTGCTACCACTGTATCAAAAGGTATGATCTATAATCCATCCTCCTTATAAAACGTGTTTTGTTTACCAAAAAGGTATTGAAAATGTCAACGAAAGATACACCCATTGAGCTGCAATAATCACATAGCCAGTTGTGAAGCGAAATAATTCTGCTAAAGCGTTCAATGACACGATTCAGAGAGGGCACAGGGCCAGATATGATGGGTATTTTATTAGTGTCTAGCAGAGAATCAGTCAGCTCTTTAAAATCCAGTTTCAACTGTTCAGAGCTGACTTCATAATGTCATTAAAACCCACATGGACTACGATAGAATTGATTTCCATGTCCTGACGTAGTACATTCGGGAGCAGCTTAGTAATGTAATTTACTCGAGCTCCGGGATAGGACATTGTTTTTGCACCAGGAACATTTCTTATCATGGAGCTGCCAAAATCACGGCTGGCGAGAAGGATGAGGAAATTCACCCACTCCAACGCTTCACATGATTCGGAGAACCCTTTAAGGATGGGCGAGAGGCAGGATAACTTGAGTCAGTTGCTCCCGGTGCCTGGTGCAGGCCCGATCGATCCAGAGCAGGGACGGAAGGTTGCTGATGCCGACTTCGAAATCGTAGGGGAATGAGTAGGCACGGCGGCCGAGAGACACAGGTACCACCAGTGACTAAGGTGCAGGAGATCAGGCTCCAGGGCGGCGAAACTATTAGTTGTTTGTATCTGCTCCGGGCCCGTCGTACAGAGTGTGCTAGCCTCCCTACACTGGCTTCCTGTTAAGGCAAGGGCAAGGGCTGATTTCAAGGTTTTACTGCTAACCTACAAAGCATTACATGGGCTTGCTCCTACCTATCTTTCCGATTTGGTCCTGCCGTACATACCTACACGTACGCTACGGTCACAAGACGCAGGCCTCCTAATTGTCCCTAGAATTTCTAAGCAAACAGCTGGAGGCAGGGCTTTCTCCTATAGATCTCAATTTTTATGGAATGGTCTGCCTACCCATGTGAGAGACGCAGACTCGGTCTCAACTTTTAAGTCTTTACTGAAGACTCATCTCTTCAGTGGGTCATATGATTGAGTGTAGTCTGGCCCAGGAGTGTGAAGGTGAACGGAAAGGCTCTGGAGCAACGAACCGCCCTTGCTGCCTCTGCCTGGCCGGTTCCCCTCTCTCCACTGGGATTCTCTGCCTCTAACCCTATTACAGGGGCTGAGTCACTGGCTTACTGGTGCTCTTTCATGCCGTCCCTAGGAGGGGTGCGTCTCTTGAGTGGGTTGAGTCACTGACGTGATCTTCCTGTCTGGGTTGGCGCCCCCCCTTGGGTTGTGCCGTGGTGGAGATCTTTGTGGGCTACACTCGGCCTTGTCTCAGGATGGTAAATTGGTGGTTGAAGATATCCCTCTAGTGGTGTGGGGGCTGTGCTTTGGCAAAGTGGGTGGGGTTATATCCTTCCTGTTTGGCCCTGTCCGGGGGTATCATCGGATGGGGCCCCAGACCCCTCCTGTCTCAGCCTCCAGTATTTATGCTGCAGTAGTTTGTGTCGGGGGGCTAGGGTCAGTTTGTTATATCTGGAGTACTTCTCCTGTCTTATCCGGTGTCCTGTGTGAATTTAAGTATGCTCTCTCTAATTCTCTCTTTCTTTCTCTCTCTCGGAGGACCTGAGCCCTAGGGCCATGCCTCAGGACTACCTGGCATGATGACTCCTTGCTGTCCCCAGTCCACCTGGTCGTACTGCTGCTCCAGTTTCAACTGTTCTGCCTGCGGCTATGGAACCCTGACCTGTTCACCGGATGTGCTACCTGTCCCAGACCTGCTGTTTTCAACTCTCTAGAGACCGCAGGAGTGGTAGAGATACTCTTAATGATCGGCTATGAAAAGCCAACTGACATTTACTCCTGAGGTGCTGACTTGCTGCACCCTCGACAACTACTGATTATTTATTATTCAACTGTGATTATTATTATTCGACCATGCTGGTCATTTATGAACATTTGAACATCTTGGCCATGTTCTGTTATAATCTCCACCCGGCACAGCCAGAAGAGGACTGGCCACCCCTCATAGCCTGGTTCCTCTCTAGGTTTCTTCCTAGTTTTTGGCCTTTCTAGGGAGTTTTTCCGAGCCACCGTGCTTCTACACCTGCATTGCTTGCTGTTTGGGGTTTTAGGCTGGGTTTCTGTACAGCACTTTGAGATATCAGCTGATGTAAGAAGGGCTATATAAATACATTTGATTTGATTAGCCTGCTTTGCGGCAGGCCGCTGTCTTTAGCTTCCATGGCTCGTAACATGCGACCATCATTGGATTTGCATGCTCCTCTTGCTGTGCTCCTTCGACTCCACTATCAGATGGGGGAGGAGAGGAAGAAGATGGCTCCCGTGGAGAGCGAACTCTGGGCAACACCGGCCAGTCGGACAACAAACAGCAAGGCAGAGATGCATCCAACAAATGCGAACATCGTCCAGCCACCGGCGTAGAAAAGGTAAACATTCCAATCTGCGTTTCCCCCAGTTTCTTACGTAGGTTTGGAATTTCTTTGATCAAGGAAACCACTTCAATCCTATAATCCTCGGCAAGCAAACAATTGCCACATTGTAACTCCGAGTGATTTGTATTTACTATGGATCCCCATTAGCTGATGTAAAGGCAGAAGCTACTCTCCTGGGGTCCGGCAGAATTAAGGCAGTTATACACATTTAAAAACATTACAGCATTCACAACACACTAAGTGTGTGCCCTCAGGCGCATACTCCACAACCACATATCTACAACACAAAATCCATGTGTACGTGTGTGTATAGTGCGTGTGTTATCATATGTGTGTTACTTCACATTCCCCGCTGTTCCATAAGGTGTATTTTTACCTGCTTTTTAAATCTGATTCTACTGCTTTCATCAGTTACCTGATGTGGAATAGAGTGCCATGTAGTCATGGCTCTATGTAGTACTGTGCGCCTCCCATAGTCTGTTCTGGACTTGGGGGCCGTGAAGAGACCTCTGGTGGCATGTCTTGTGGGGTATGCATGGGTGTCCGAGCTGTGAGCTAGTATTTTAAAACAGACAGCTCTGTACCTTCAGCTTGTCAACACCTCTTACGAAGATTGACATGCATGTCATTATTGTTAGCTCTCCGTGTACTTTTAAGGGCCAGCCGTGCTGCCCTGTTCTGAGCCAACTACAACTTTCCCAAGTCCCTCTTTGTGGCACCTGACCACACTACTGAACAGTAGTTCAGGTGCAACAAAACCAGGGCCTGTAGGACCTGCCTTGTTGATAGTGCTGTTAACAAGGTTGAGCAACGCTTTATTATGGACAGACTTCTTCCCATCTTAGCTACTGTTGTATCAACTTGATGCACCGGTACCGCTTGCCGTATGGAAGTAGAGAGCCTTTGAACAGGGTATGGTAGTAGGTGCCAGGCGCACCGGTTTGAGTGTGTCAAGAACTGCAACATTGCTGGATTTTTCACGCTCAACAGTTTTCCATGTGTATCAAGAATGGTCCACCACCCAAAGGATATCAAGCCAACTTGACACAACTTTGGGAAGCATTGGAGTCAACATGGGCCAGCATCCCTGTGGAACGCTTTCGACACCTTGTAGAGTCCATTGCTTCGACTAAATGAGACTGTTCTGAGAGCAAAAAGGGGGTGCAGATGTTGTGTATATTTGGTGTATATGTGTATATTTGGCCATGTGTTTTAGGTTATTGTACTGCTGAAAGGTGCATTCATCTCCCAGTGTCTGTTGGAAAGACAACCAGGTATTCCTTGAGGATTATGCCTGTGCTTTGCTGTATTCCGTGTCTTTCTATGCTAAAAAAAACTCCCTAGTCCTTGCCGATGACAAGCATACCCATAACATGATGCAGCCACCACTATGCTCGATGATATGAAGTGATACTTAGTGATGTGTTGTGTTGGATTTGCCCCAAATATTTCAGGACAGAAAGTAATTTCTTTTGCAGTATTACTTCAGTGCCTTTTTGCAAACATGATGCATGTTTTGGAATATTTTGTATTCTGTACAGGCTTCCTTTTCACCCTGTCATTTAGGTTGGTATGTGTCGTAACTACAATGTTGTTGATCCATCCTTAGTTCTCTCATATCACAACCATTTTTTTGATTATACTTTATTTAAATTTAACCTTTATTTAACTAGTCAAGTCAGTTAAGAACAAATTCTTATATAAAATGGCGGCCTACCCCGGCCAAACCCGGGCGACGCTGGGCCAATTGTGCGCCGCCCTATGGGACTCCCAATCACGGCCGGATGTGATGCAGCCTGGATTCGAACCAGGGACTGCAGTGACGCACTGCTTTAGACCGCTGCGCCACTCGGGAGCCTGAACTCTGTAAGTGTTGAAATCACCATTGGCCTCATGGTGAAAAAGAAGGACGCATGCTTCTTTGTAGTGACTGGGTGTATTGATACATCATCCAAAGCCTATTTCATAACTTCACCATGCACAAAAGGATAATCAGCGTTTGCTTTTTGTTGTTGTTACACATCTACCAATCGGTGTCCTTCTTTGCGAGGTATTGAAAAACCTCACTACTCGATTGAGGGACCTTATAGATAATTGTATGTGTGGGGTAAAGCGATGGGTAGCAATTCAAAAATCATATTAACTTATGATTTATTATTGAACACAGAATGAGTTTGCAACTTCTGTGATTTGTTAAGCACAGTTTTAATCCTGAACTTACTTAGGCTTGCCATAACAAATAAGGTTGAATACTTATGGACTCAAGACATTTCAGCTTTTCATTTTTTTTATTAATTTCTAGAAACAAAATTCGACGTTACGGGCTATTGTGTGACACAAAATCTCAATTTAATACATTTTAAATTCAGGCTGTAACAACAAAATGTGGAAAAAGTAAAGGGGTGTGAATACTTTCGAAAGGCACTGTATGAGCTAAAATAAATTATTTATTCAAAAAATGTATTACCCTCGCTTTTCATTAGGCTAGATGCTTCAACTGCCAGAGAGCTTCTGACAGGGCAAAAAAATGTAATCACCATCAAAATAATTTCCCTTTTCCAAATAGATATTGATGCGTGCAGCTATGGAAATACAATTTATGATCACTGTTACATTTTTTTGTTGGGTAATATAATTTTGTTGGGCTACAAAAAAAGTACTAACTTTAAATTACTAATAGTTTTATCATCATTTAAAAAAGTTATTGCAAGAGATGTTTCCAAGCCAGGGCAAAACTTCCTCGAGCTAGTAAGTGAATGTAATTTTGTACAATGGAAATGTTATACTTATGTCTGCATCAAATAGCCTACTCCTTTGCAAGTCATGTAGCCAATAGATTATAGATTAGCCATACTGTGGACTACCATCACTGGAATACCCGTTGTGAGTTTGTCAAGACAAAAATGTCACAATGGAATCAGGAAAGTAGGCCACAATGTTCTTATTTATAGTGAGTGAAAAAACTGTTTGCTTCTGAGGGCCTATACAGTACAAGTCAAAAGTTTGGACACACCTACTCAAGGGTTTTTCTTTATTTTTACTATTTTCTACTTTATATAATAATAGTGAATACATCAAAACTATGAAATAACACATATGGAATCATAAAGTAACCCAACATTTTTTCAACAAATCAAAATATATTTTAGATTCTTCAAAGTAGCCACCCTTTGCCTTGAGAGCTTTGCACACTCTTGGCATTCTCTCAACCAGCTTCACGAGGCATGCTTTTCCAAATCTTGAAGGAATTCCCACATATGCTGAGCACTTGACTTGTTGGCAGCTTTTCCTTCAATCTGCAGTCCAACTCTGGTTGTTCTGTTCTGTTCATGCAAAAAGGCTATTCTGAAATTCTGCTGTGGGCAACAATTGTAGTGTTTGGTTCTTCGCAGACAAAAACAAAGGCTGAGTTGTAAGCCTACTGCCTACAAGCTCAGAGATAATCATAAATCTAGGCTAAATCAACTTACCATTAGAAATCCCCGATACGTAAACGTTCTCGTTGTGCTGGGAGCAAACTGCATTTCCTAGAAAAGATAAAAACAAAAAAAATTGATATTTTCTAATGAATGATTGTGTGATCACGAGATGGTGAGCTTTGGACTCATGGATGGAGCTTTGGACTCATCTTTCGTGTAAACGGGCTTATTCATAACTGTGGCCCTTCTGAGGCAAGTCCACTGGTTCTAGGGCAAATGCAAATGTTGACCTATTGAATCAATGAAACCCAAGACTGACTTTAGACATAGGCTACAAACAACACGTCGATTAACAGGCAACTGAAATGACATCTGTAGTCTTGCAGCAGGAGAATTTGAGAAGCTTTGAGACAGTGTGTAGGCTAATGTGTATGGGAACAACTGGCAGTTAGAGAGGACGATTACACTTGCCCAAAGTGTCACGCGTAAACATTGGTCACCAACTGAGTGGAAAATAGTGGAAAGTGGAAAACTAACTAGGCGTAACATTCTTGCAGGTTATGAGTATCATAGAAAATTAAGAAAAGAATATATGACTGAAAGAATGAATTCTACATGCCTATAGAAATATATATATCTTGACAGGCTAGGCTAATGGAAGACTTGAAGTACTTGGCTGCCTGGCCCTAGGCTTATGCCTTGTTATTAGCCAAGCTGTGAGCTGAGTGCATTTAGGCAACGTCGGGTGTGTGGTGTTGTGAGTGAGCAATAGAACAGAGCATCAATAATCTTCAGACAAACCCTCCAACATGTCTCAACAAAGGAAACAATGTTGTTAAACGACTAGTTTTGACTACAGAACCACTGCTCCTTCCCTGGGGTAGCCTTGAAACTGACTAAACGCAAACAAGACAAGGACTGAATCATTTGACTAGACAAACTACTTAGAAGTATTAACCTATGACATGCTATTCTGAAAACTTCATCGCTCATGTCTCAATCAACTAAGGCAAGCCACTAGGCCTACATGCCCATTATGGATGGTAATGGGGGGGAAAAACACCCCAGTAGGCATATTGCATTCATTTGTTGGTTGGGTAGTTCCACCTCAAAAAGCACAAGAAAGAGGGTTGACACCCACCATCTCAGATTGTTATGAAATCGCTTCTGTTGTTAGAAACCGTTAAGATTAGCATTCCTGCCAAATCAATTTGTTGAAATATAATTTTGGCTCCGAGAAATTGAGCTAATTGATTGCACCCAATTTGGCCATTTTATAGGATTCATATACGAGTACCTAACATCTGATTTGAATGGTCAAAAGCCACCCACGGTCAACTCATTTCATTAAAGTTCAATTCGTAACTAAATTGTTTTTTATTTCTATTGGAAGGACTTAATCATTTGCAATTATGTCTACTTATAAGGTAAAAGGTTTATGTTTCTGTCTCCATATGATATGGTAAATATATCCAAAGCAAAAAACATCTACATTTAAATGGTATTAATATTAATTTGCATATATTTCCGTTAATTCCCATACATTCCCGTTAATTCCCATATATTCCCAAAGAAAGTTTCCACCTCTGAATATTCCCCTAAATGTGCAACCCTAGTAATGGTCATGCTGTTTAATCAGCTTCTTGATATGCCACATCTGTCAGATGTGCACACAAATGCACACCAACAGGGATGTAGATAAAAAATAAATGACTTGGCCTTTGTTATTTTATTGTAGCTTATTGATGGTATACTGAACACAAATATAAAACGCAACATGTTAAGTGTTGGTCCCATGTTTCATGAGCTGAAATAAAAGATCCCATAAATTTGCTATATGCACAAAATGCTTTCTTTCAGATTTTGTGCACAAATTTGTTTACATATCTGTTTGTGAGCATTTCTCCGTTGGCAAAATAATCCGTTCACCTGACAGGTGTGGCATATCAAGAAGCTGATTAAACAGCATGATCCATACACAGGTGCACGTTGTGCTGAGGACAATAAAAGGCCACTAAAATGTGCAGTTTTGTCACACAACACAATGCCACAGATGTCTCAAGTTGAGGGAGCGTGCAATTGGCAAGCTGACTACAGGAAAGTCCACAAGAGCTGTTGCCAGAGAATGTAATGTTCATTTATTTACCGTAAGCCGCATCCAACGTCGTTTTAGAGAATTTGGCAGTACGTCCAACTGGCCTCACAACTGCAGACCACGTGTATGGCGTTGTGTGGGTGAGCGGTTTGCTGATGCCAACGTTGTGAACAGAGAGCCCCGTGGTGGCTATTTGGTTATGGTATGGGCAGGCATAAGCTACGGACAACGAACACGAGATCCTTAGGCCCATTGTCGTGCCATTTATCCACTGCCATCAACTCTTGTTTCAGTATGATAATGTACGGCCCCATGTCGTACACTATTTCTGGAAGCTGAACATTTCCCAGTTCTATTATGGCCTGCATACTCTGCAAACGTCACCCACTGAGCGTGTTTGGGATGCTCTGGATTTATGTGTACGACAGTTGTGTTCCAGTTCCCGACAATATCCAGCAACTTCACAGAGCCATTGAAGAGGAGTGGGTCAACATTCCACAGGCCACAATCAACAGCCTGATCAACTTTATGTGAAGGAGATGTGTCGCGCTGCATTAGGCAAATGGTGGTCACACCAGATACTGTTTTTTGTTTTTAAATCATGACCCTACTTTAAAAAAATATATATATATATCTGTGACCAAAAGATGCATATCTGTATTCTCAGTTATGTGAAATACATAGATTAGGGCCTAATTTATTTATTTCAATTGACTGATTTCCTTATATGAACGGTAACTCAGTAAAATCTTTTAAATTGTTTCATGTTGCGTTTATATTTTGTTCAGGACATTTTTGGCTATTGAACTTCAGTAAAGTGAAGTGGATCAACACCCGGTAACATATTTACAGTAAAATAATGACATCATGGGTCCTTGATCTGTACTATACAGAAATGCATAATTATGAGGGCCTTTCTATAAACTAGGGTACCAGTGAGGATTTCCTACACTGGACAACTTGTTGCAGCTGTTGACAAGTCAATGACAATGTGCCATTTTTCCCCCCATGTCATTACATGAAGATATAAAGGGGATCATAGCTATATTCAATAAAATTTAAGAGTAGATTTAAAACCTGTTTAACCCTTTATCATGGTTGTCTTGACGGATTGTCCAAAATCGTCTCTGGCAAATGCCAAACGTCCTGCATGGTGTTGGGCTGTAAGCACAACCCCCACCTGTGGACGTCGGGCCCTCATACCACCCTCATGGAGTCTGTTTCTGACCGTTTGAGCAGACACATGCACATTTGTGGCCTGCTGGAGGTCATTTTGCAGGGCTCTGGCAGTGCTCCACCTGCTCCTCCTTGCACAAAGGCGGAGGTAGCGGTCCTGCTGCTGGGTTGTTGCCCTCCTACGGTCTCCTCCACGTCTCCTGATGTACTGGCCTGTCTCCTGGTAGCGCCTCCATGCTCTGGACACTACGCTGACAGACACAGCAAACCTTCTTGCCACAGCTCGCATTGATGTGCCATCCTGGATGAGCTGCACTACCTGAGCCACTTGTGTGGGTTGTAGACTCCGTCTCATGCTACCACTAGAGTGAAAGCACCGCCAGCATTCAAAAGTGACCAAAACATCAGCCAGGAAGCATAAGAACTGAGAAGTGGTCTGTGGTCACCACCTGCAGAACCACTCCTTTATTGGGGGTGTCTTGCTAATTGCCTATAATTTCCACCTTTTGTCTATTCCATTTGCACAACAGCATGTGAAATTTATTGTCAATGAGTGTTGCTTCCTAAGTGGACAGTTTGATTTCACAGAAGTGTGATTGACTTGGAGTTACATTGTGTTGTTTAAGTGTTCCCTTTATTTTTTTGAGCAGTGTATTAAAAGTCAACAGCGATCTTTTTTTTAATACCTTTATTTTACTAGGCAAGTGGGTTAACTGCCTGTTCAGAGGTAGAACGACAGATTTGTACCTTGTCAGCTCGGGATTTGAACTTGCAACCTTTCAGTTACTAGACCAACGCTCTAACCACTAGGCTACCCTGCCACCCCATCATGGGCATTCAACTAAGGTTTTTCATCACACAAAATAAATGAATGGCAAAAATTTGGCAGAAAATAGCTTAATTTTCATCAGTTGACAATAGAAGTATAATGCTATTTGGCTAGCAGCCACACAAATAAATTAGCTTACAATGAAAAAGCAAGGTATTTTTTGCAAAACAAAGCATGTACATCACATTTCTAATGTTTATCATAGAATGATTGTAACCATCTACATTTTCTAATGTTTTGCTTGAAGTTAATCTTGCATTTTACCGGATAAAAGTACACCGAGAAAATTAGCACATCAGAGTGCTGTCTGCTGATAGAATGCCCGTTCGTGAATACGTGAATTTGCTTAGTCTGACGACGAGGGCACAGATTTCTCATCCGAGCGGAAAAGTGCAACTGAAGCACAACATTTTTCTGAAGCCGAGCAGATATTACAATAAGAAACATTTGAGATTTGTGCTTAAAAATAGTGTTTTATCTTTATTTTTTGCATTCATTTTAAATACGCAGAATTCTGTGTTAATGCGACCCCTGGTACAGTAGAGTACAGTAAAGAGTACAGTTCAGTACAGTATATTACTCATTTGTGCTCTACTGTACCATACTCTACTGCAACTGTGGTTTGGGATTACTATGATTTCCCCATTGTGGCAAATTCAATTGCAGTCATTTTGTTGCAGATTTTTCAGTCACTGTTACCGATTCATAAACAAAATTGTTAGCAGTAAAAACACTAACTAAACGGTAGGTCTACCTATAGTTATTACTTCTGTGAACTTTCATAATTCTCCCTCATGCGGGAGAGAAATAAGAAAATATCATAAAGATATGTGGGTAATTGGAAAGTGATGGTGGGGGGGGGGGGGGGGGAAATCGGCAGTTACAAACTGCGATATAATTTTGGACAATATTATATCAATACCAAGACTCAAAGTATCGATTTGTAAAAATAAAAAAATAAAAATGACAGGTAGCGTTAGCTAGCACTAGTTGGCTGTACCTGCGCCGAAATTCAGGTATTTTTCATTCTATAACTTGTTCTACAGCTTTTTAAAAATAGTGTGCCAACATGTTTTCAGCACTTTTATTTCCATGACTGATCAAAACAAATTTTCTCGTGTCTCTGCAGCAGACATATACAGTGAATTCGTAAAGTATTCAGACCCCTTGACTTTTCCACATTTTGTTACGTTACAGCCTTATTCTAAAATGTATTATTTTTAATGTTATTTTTTCCATCAATCTACACAAAATACCCATAATAACAAAGCAAAAACTGGTTTAGATATTTTTGCAAATCTATTAACTATAAAAAGCTGAAATATCACATTTACATAAGTATTCATACCCTTTACTCAGTACTTTGTTTAAACACCTTTGGCAGCAATTACAGCCTTGAGTCTTCTTGGATATGACGCTACAAGCTTGGCACACCTGTATTTGGGGAGTTTCTCCCATTTGTCTCTGCAGATTCTCTGTCAGGTTGGATGGGGAGCATCGCTGCACAGCTATTTTCAGGTCTCTCCAGAGATGTTCGATCGGGTTCAAGTCCAGGCTCTGGTTGAGCCACTCAAGGACATTCAGAGACTTGTCCCGAAGCCACACCTGCGTTGTCTTGGCTGTGTTCTTAGGGTTGTTCTGTTGGAAGGTGAACCTTTGCTCCAGTCTGAGGTCCTGAGCGCTCTGGAGCAGGTTCATCAAGGATCTCTCTGTACTTTGCTACGTTCATCTTTGCCTCGATCCTGACTAGTCTCCCAGTCCCTGCCGCTGAAAGACATCTCCACAGCATGATGCTGCCTCCACCATGCTTCACCGTAGGGATGGTGCCAGGTTTCCTCCAGACGTGACGATTAGCATTCATGTCAAAGAGTTCAATCTTGTTTCTCATGGTCTGAGTCCTTTAGGTGCCTTTCGGCAAACTCCAAGCGGGCTGTCATGTGCCTTTTACTGAGGAGTGGCTTCCCTCTGGCCACTCTACCATAAAGGCCTGATTGGTGGAGTGCTGCAGAGATAGTTGTCCTTCTGGAAGGTTCTCCCATCTCCACAGAGGAATGCTGGAGCTCTGTCAGAGTGACTATCTGGTTCTTGGTCACCTCCCTGACCAAGGCCCTTCTCCACCGATTGCTCAGTTTGGCCAGGCAGCCAGCTCTAGGGAGAGTCTTGGTGGTTCCAAACTTCTTCCATTCAAGAATGATGGAAGCCACTGTGTTCTTGGGGACCTTCAATGCTGCAGACATGTTTTGGTACCCTTCCCCAGATTTGTGCATCGATACAATTCTGTCTCTGAGCTCTACGGACAATTCCTTCGACCCCATGGCTTGGTTTTTGCTCTGACATGCACTGTCAACTGTGGGACCGTATATAGACAGGTGTGTGTGACTTTCCAAATCATGTCCAATGAATTGAATTTACCACAGGGGGACTCCAATCAAGTTGTAGAAACATCTCAAGGATGATCAATGGAAACATGATGCACCTGAGCTCAATTTCAATTCTCATAACAAATGGTCTGAATACTTATGCAAATATGACATTTCTGTTATTAATTTTAATACATTTCCAAAAATGTCTAAAAACCTGTTTTTGCTTTGTCATTATGTGGTATTCTGTGAAGATTGGTGACAGGAAAAAATATTTTATCCATTTTAGAATAAGGCTGTAAAGTAACAAATTGTGGAAAAAGTCAAGGGGTCTGAATACTTTCCCGAATGCACTGTAGTGAGCAATATGATTGGAACATCAAATCACAAGAAAATCCCAGTATCGAATCGCAATACATATAGCATTGTGAGAATCTCCCCAAAATATAGACTCTTAGCTTTCATTTGACACCAAATGTTATATGCTCCTATAAACTTCATGTTACATTTTAGTCATTTAGCAGACGAGACTTAGAGCATACATTTTCATACTGGTCCACCATGGGAATCGAACCCACAACCCTGGCTTATCTAGCGACATGCTCTACCAACTGAGCTACACAGGACTACGTCGGTGCGCATGGGTCCTTTTAGATGGAAATGGCCATATCCTGCTGTGTGCTTGAGTTGCTGTGGTATAGATTGTATGAGAGTTGTAACAAATATGTAGTTATTAAATACTTACCAGTGAATATGAAGAGGACCATGTGTAGAGATATCCATGAAGAAGATGAAATCCCATTTGAGCTCAAAGTGTAGTAGGCCATTATAGCTAATGAACTAGGCCAAATTATATTTGTTGCTACTTTGTTACTTGTTACAATGTTCCCAAAAATGTAACTAAGCAAGCTCTCTTTGGTGTCCCAAAAACATTTAGGAAGTGACAAATACAAAAGCAACCAATGAGATTGCTACGGATTTAATGTTATTTTAACTAACGTTTGCCAATTCCTTTCTGGCCAGACAACTGACAGTGATCGACAATCAATTATACAGCCAATACAGATCTCATACAGTTATCTTGCTAGCTAGATGACAATGAAGAAACAATACTATAGCCGTCTTGACAAAATACTGCAATCAAACCGTTAAAAACAACAGTGCGTTGTAACTGGCTGGCTAGTTAGTTAGCTAGTATAACAACAAAATAGCGACATTGAATTTTAGCTAACCAAACTGCTAGCTAACGATTACTCTAATGTAAGCTATCTATTCCTAGCCAATATTAATCCATCGTCACATTACATGTGTAGATATATGTGACACCCCATCTCCTAGTATGATATTAACCTTTGTGTTATGCATTGTTCCAGAACAGAGGAAAATGCAAAGGCATTGCTAGCAATATAGTCAACTCCACCGTTAACTAGCTAACGTTAGCTACTAGAACTCCCCTTTGTGTTAGCTAGCTAGCTAACGTTAGTGATCAACGCAAACGTTAGCTATCGTTAACAAAGATAGCTAGCTGGGTTAGCGCAATGACGTTTCAATACCAACATTGAAATCGCACATAAATGTCACTGAATGTAAACTAGAAAAATAAATACAATATAACCGAAAGATAACTGAACTAAAAAACAAAAGAGCGTTGCAATCCCTCTTCTCTCGTTTTACGCCTCCACAACCTCCCAACTGCTAGCTACAAGCTAGCCTGCTAACGTAAGCTAGCTTCCAAAGCAATGGCAGAACGGAACGAAAATATTCCTGAGGTATCCTTGAAATGTCACTTCACTGTCTTCTTCTAGTGGTGTCTAAAATGTTTATTTAGAGTTTCATCATCATTGAAAATGTTATAAAGCATAAGCCCCCTAAAACTCCGGGCCCTAACCTGTATGTAACAGTACACCCCGTTGTAGCCACTACTAGCTATGAATCGGCTGAATGTTGTTACAGCCGGGGTATCAGTATCATCAGTATCATTATCATCATCATCATCCCCTTCTGCTTCGTCTTTTTGTGCGTTTCCGGCAGACTAGACGCTGTATTGCGTATTGCTGCCTTTCTCAGGTCGGAGTGCGAATTACACGTTTAAATATCTAAAAAAACGTCACCCGTAGGTGCAGGCCGGTGGAATAGGGAAACGACAACGAGACAAACAGTGCGCTCGCAAACGAGCATTACAACTCCGCCTGAAAAACGACCATCAATCACCTTTCATGCTGACAATAACACTCCGTATAACTTGGAAGTATTGGAATTAGGCCAAGATTGTATCTAAGGAAATCGCAATGCATGGCGAACTTGGTCAAATGTCTTTGGAGGGGTTGGCAGAATGTATTTTTTTAAGTGACATTTGCTGTATCTGAAAGACAAAAACAATTGCACATTGTTGTGGACCATGTTGGGCAAGGTTGCCCAATTTCGCCTTACCTCTTCCTGCTTGCAACCCAACTTCTTACAAGTTTTGTTAAATCCAGTGATATAAAAGGGATCTCTATTGCGGACAGAGATATTATCATAAGTCAACTTGCAGATGACAACCCTCTTTTTGAAAGATGCTGACCAGATTCCTAGAGCAGTCGATGTGATAGATATATTTTCCAAAGCATCTGGTCTTTGCCTAAACCTTAATAAGTGTGAATTGTTTGCTGTTAAAGACTGTGTGATACCCTCTATAAGCAATATTCCAGTCAAGGAAAAAGTAACATACCTTGGGATTACCATATCTAAGGATCAACAGGAAAGATGCTCATTACATTTTATACCTATTATTGAAAAAAACAAAATGAAGTTGAACCATTGGTTGCAGAGGGATTTATCCTCGAAAGGCTGAGTATTGCTTTCTAAAGCTGAATGTATCTCCAGACTTACTTATGCAGCCCAGTCTCTATATTTTGACAACAAAATAGGTAAAGCAACCAGGTGCTTTTCAACTTCATCTGAAAAAATCGTACACATTATATTAGGAAATCTGTCATTATGAACTCATATGAATATGGTGGACAACATTTTTTAGATTTTCCTTCTTTGAATACTATTTTTAAGATAAATTGGGCTAAACTTTTTTTTAAAGAATCCTACTTCAATTTGGAATTTCATCCCTCATTATATCTTCTCCCGTTTTGGTGGCCTCAATTTTGTTACTTTGTAACTATAACATTGATAAGATTCCTACAAAATGATCTGCTTTTCACAGACACGTATTCTTAGCGTGGTCGTTAATATATAAACATAATTTTTCCCCGCATAGGTATTTCATTTGGAACAATAAGGACATTTTGTATAGAAACAAGTCTTTATTTTTTAAGAACTGGTTCAATAATAATAATAACTTTCCCAAGTTCTCTCACGTTACCCCGCCCCTCCGCTCTCTCCACTGGCTTCCAGTTGAAGGTCGCATCCGCTACAAGACCATGGTGCTTGCCTACGGAGCTGTGAGGGGAACGGCACCTCCGTACCTTCAGGCTCTGATCAGGCCCTACACCCAAACAAGGGCACTGCGTTCATCCACCTCTGGCCTGCTCGCCTCCCTACCTCTGAGGAAGTACAGTTCCCGCTCAGCCCAGTCAAAACTGTTCGCTGCTCTGGCACCCCAATGGTGGAACAAACTCCCTCACGACGCCAGGTCAGCGGAGTCAATCACCACCTTCCGGAGACACCTGAAACCCCACCTCTTTAAGGAATACCTAGGATAGGATAAAGTAATCCTTCTAACCCCCCCCCCCTTAAAAGAGTTAGATGCACTATTGTAAAGTGGTTGTTCCACTGGATATCATAAGGTGAATGCACCAATTTGTAAGTCGCTCTGGATAAGAGCGTCTGCTAAATGACTTAAATGTAAAATGTAAATGTAATAATCATATCCTACTGGTGAGTCAACTTTTTAATGTAGAAGGATTGTTACTCAATTTTTATCTCGTTACAATATCCCTGTAACACCTAGAGAGTTCGCCATAGTCTTTGATGCTATTCCATCTGGAACTCTCATGTTATTTAGAGGTGTAGCCAGACCTCAACTTCTTGACCTACCCTCGCTTAATCCAGTTGACTCTCTAATAGGGAAAATATGTTTCTCCTTGCTCCCTCAGAACAATAGGTCTATATGTGCTTTATTTCAAAGGGATATTGTATCCATTCCTTATGTCACAAGTTACTGGAATACATTGGTCACTAATATCTGTTGGAAAAAAGTATGGTTATTACCACACAAATACTTGCTTGTTAACAAGGTCAAAGAGGTCTCTTTTAGAATGATCCATAAGTATTACCCTGCGAATCAATACCCGAAGAAACACAAAAACTTTTTGTGTTGAGCATCCAGAAACAGTTTCACATTTATTTTGGCATTGTCTACATGTAAAAAAAATATGGAAAGATATTCAAAGTTTTATAATTGTTAATATTCTTGATGACTTTTGTTTTTTATGGGAGAATGTGCTGCTCGGTTTCCTTAACCATAGTAAAGATAAAGAAAAACTATTTTACCTTATAAATCGAATTGTGCTAATGGCAAAATTTCATATTTATAAATGTACATTCACGAATTTAAAAAACACGCTTCTGTGTTTTCTATAAGGAATTCGAGCAGTACATTAAGACCATTATACAGTACATTCTTCCAATAAGAAAGCTGTTAAAACAATCAATATGTGTGCATCTTTTAAGGTCTTCGTATAATCTGTCATTTGTTGTACCGCCTAGCATATGTTATCATTGTCTGTTTGTATACTTCTTGTATGTATACTGATTTTTCTCCCCCCCAAAATAAAATACAAATACATTGTTTTGGACGTGTAAATAGATGTTTTATATTTGTGTTTTATTTTTACTTTTTCCGAACATAAATATTGTAATGAAATAGGAAGGGAGCAGGTCTCGAACCCTCGACTTTCTAGCCCGAAGTCCAGCGCACTATCGACTGTGCCGCAAAAGCATGCTCTTGCGGAAGAGTCGATATCCACGTTTATAAACCCAGGGTCGGTACAATATGCTGCACTGCCTGTGAATTCTGAAACATTGTCCACTCGGAACGAAAAGAAAACTGACTTACAGTAGGACTACTTACACTGGTAGCCTACCCACATACACTGTTTATTCGCTTTAAAAAAAATAAAACATTGAAATTATAATATCTAAAAAGCACAATGATAGATACGCATGGTAATTTGTTGTATGGCTGCTACAGGAATATTAATAAAAAATGTCTAGAAAAGGTGAGGAATTTATTCTGCAATGTTTATAATAGTGTACGTATTATGTTTATATATGAAATAATGTCTACTCGAGAAATTTGACATTACAGTATTCAGCCGCAGTAGCCTACAAACGTCAATAGAAAAGGTAAACCGTCTGTTCTACCAGTAAACTGCGCTTTGGATCGGCTCAAACAGAGCAAAATATTTGAAATATCTAAATCAAATCTTATTTGTCACATACAGTTGAAGTCGGAAGTTTACATACACCTTAGCCAAATACATTTAAACTCAGTTTTTCCACAATTCCTGACATTTAATCCTAGTAAAAATTCCCTGTTTTAGGTCAATTAGGATCACCACTTTATTTTAAGAATGTGAAATGTCAGAATAATAGTAGAGAGAATTACTTATTTCAGCCTTTATTTCTTTCATCACATTCCCAGTGGGTCAGAAGTTTACATACACTCAATTAGTTTTTGGTAGCATTGCCTTTAAATTGTTTAACTTGGGTCACATGTTTTGGGTAGCCTTCCACAAGCTTCCCACAATACGTTGGGTGAACTTTGGCCCATTCCTCCTGACAGAGCTGGTGTAACTGAGTCAGGTTTGACGGCCTCCGTGCTCGCACACGCTTTTTCAGTTCTGCACATGTAGCATTGTGATGTTGTTCCCCTAGATTATGCACCAAGTGCGTTTACACCAATTGTACAGTCAGCTCCTGGGAGTAGAGTGTTTGCTAGTCCTGAGTTTACAAGCACTGGGAGGGGTAGGCTGTTTACTCCACCTGACCAGGGTATCCCACCTCTGTCTTTTGGTGTACCATCATCCCCAGTCCTCAGTAATAATGGGACACCTCCGAGTCAGCTTAGTGGCCTTATTAAGCAGATTGGTTCAGCGAGTTTACTGCAGCCTGAGGCTTCAAGTCTTTCTCCTGCCTATCCCCCTGACCAACCCCAGTAGTTCCCCTGCCTGAGCAATGTGGGTCAACTTTTATTGATGCGTCCAAGCTGAATCTGGTTGTGAAGTCAGATGTTAGTGCTCCACCTTTCTTTAGGGGTGATGGCTCAGATAAGTACTCTGTCCTGGAGTGGGAGGAGCTAATGGGAGTCTATCTAGAGAAAAGGGGTTACATTGGGTCTGAGCATGTTGGGGAGGTGATGTCTAGGCTCATGGGGAGGGCACGGGATGTGACCAAAGTCTGGATGCGTAGCAACCCTGTTGTCACAGATGTTAAGGCAGTATTCACTGTTCTCAAGCAACACTTTGGGGATACTGTCTGCTCAGGTATGCCATTAGCTGATTTCTATTCAATGAGACCATATGCTAATGAGGGTCCACTAGATTTCTGGATTAGGCTTAATTAACAAAGCTGCAGAGGTGAACAGTACCTTGTGAGCGAAGGTAGAACCTTGCCCAATCAGTGCTCAGAGTTGGCAGTCATGTTTGTACGCAACTGCCCTGATAAAGAGGGCAGTGTTCAAATGCAAACCCCTTCGTGACTGGACAGCCAGTGAGGTACAGGATCGTTTGGATGAACTGTTAAGGGAGCGTAAAGCATGTAGAACACAACTTTCACAGCAGGTGGCTGCCATCTTTGACTCCGCCCAGGAGGAAGTGGATCCTGTGAGCAGACCTAATGTGTCATCTTTTTCTCGATGTGGCCGTGAACCAGAACAGGCCCCATCTGTATCTGAGGGTGGGACATTAGAGAAAGTTTTGAGTGTGTTAAAGAAGGCTCTTGTCAGCAATACTAGAAAGCTAGAAAACTAGAAAGCCTCTATTCTGAGGAGAGCAATGTGGGGCAGTCTAAATTTTCCTCCACTGATGATGATATCCAATCTGTTTATTCTTATTTTTGTGAGTCAGTACCCAAGAACAACACAGTAATTTTTCAGAACACAATGGAAATTACTTAGAATGACAGTTTGTTTTACACCACTGTGCTAGTACAGGATAAAGTTGAGCTGAAGGGGATGTTAGATAGTGGGTCCATGGCTACTACTCTGCGCGCAGATATTGTACCTCGGTTGAGGGAGGCAGGAGTGGTAGAGGGGAACTTTCTACCTCCTTCAGACATCATCCTCGTGGGTTGTGGTACGCAAACTAGCCCAGTGGGCATGTGTGACTTAAAAATACAGCTTTATGGCTTCAGTTATGTCGTCCCAGTGCTTATTGTAGATGGGCAGGTTGATGAACTCATTGTGGGCACTAACGTGTTGAAGTCTCTGATTAGGCAGTTCAAATCAAATGACAGCTACTGGCGGGTGGTGGGTATGCCAGTGTAACGGATGTGAAATGGCTAGCTAGTTAGCGGGTACGCGCTAATAGCGTTTCAATCAGTTACGTCACTTGCTCTGAAACCTAGAAGTAGTGTTTCCCCTTGCTCTGCATGGGCAGGTTGATGAACTCATTGTGGGCACTAACGTGTTGAAGTCTCTGATTAGGCAGTTCAAATCAAATGACAGCTACTGGCGGGTGGTGGGTATGCCAGTGTAACGGATGTGAAATGGCTTTTGTGGAGCGATGGGTAACGATGCTTCGTGGGCGACCGTTGTTGATGTGTGCAGAGGGTCCCTGGTTCGGGGCGAGGGGACGCCATAAAGTTAAACTGTTACATTGATGCTGTTGACCCTGATCACTGGTTGCTGCGGAAAAGGAGGAGGTTGAAAGGGGGGTGAGTGTAACGGAAGGGAAATGGCTAGCTAGTTAGCGGTTACGCGCTAATAGCGTTTCAATCAGTTACGTCACTTGCTCTGAAACCTAGAAGTAGTGTTTCCCCTTGCTCTGCAAGGGCCGCGGCTTTTGTGGAGCGATGGGTAACGATGCTTCGTGGGCGTCAGTTGTTGATGTGTGCAGAAGGTCCCTGGTTCGCGCCCGTGTCGGGGCGAGGGGACGGTCTAAAGTTATACTGTTACACCAGGTCCTTCTGGCCAGTGTGATGACAGCCAGTTGCTGCGTCTCCTATCAAATCTGGAGAGATGGAGAGGAGACTCCATCCCAGATAAAGTGGGCACCATTAAGTTGAAGAGAGCAGTAACGCTCCAACCCATGAGTGAGCATCAGGTGTGGGGCCGCCTACCCCCAAAACTCTCTGTGGGCCGTACTGTTGTTGTCGAGCCCAGCACGTCTCATTGTGTGAATCGACACATACTAGTAGGGAGAGTAGTTACGCCTCTGTGGGGGGATGGATGGCTCCCTGTGAAGATTGTGAATCCAACAACTTCGCCAGTTACCCTGAGATGAAATGCTAAAGTGGCGGATGTGTACCCTTGCATTGCATTGGAGGATTTTGATGACGTCAAGCAGCAAGCAGCTTACCGGAACATGGCAAAAGTACAATGTGACAGCTCACATGGCAGTCTGACAGCTAAGAATTCAGTTGGTGGCAGTGTAGTTAATGGCAACAGTACACTGAGCAATCTTGGATTTCAAGTCCTGTCTGTTGAGGAGTGTACAGTTTCACAGTTCTGGAAAGACAAACTTGTCAGTTTAATTGAGAAGTATGACACAGTGTTCTCTAGACATAGCCTGGATTGTGGCAAGGCAAAAGAGTTCTGCCATCGCATACGGCTGACTGATGACCGCCCATTTCAATTACCTTATCGTAGGCTTTCTCCAGCTCATTACCAAAAACTCAGGGAAACACTGGATGATATGGAGGAAAAGGAAATCGTCAGAAAATCCAGCAGCGAGTATGCCTCACCATTGGTGCTTGTATGGAAAAAGAATGGGGACTTGCGTCTGTGTACTGACTTTAGGTGGTTAAATGCCCTCACAGTAAAGGATGCTCATCCCCTGCCTCATCAGGCTGATGTACTGTCTGCGCTGGGAGGTAATGCCTTCTTCAGCACAATGGATTTGACGTCAGGGTACTACAATGTGCTACTGCATGAAGAGGATAAGAAATACACTGCCTTTTCCTCTCCTTTAGGTCTGCACGAGTACAATCGTTTACCTCAAGGCCTTTGCAACAGCCCAGCTACTTTTAGGGGAATGATGCTGACCATCTTTGGTGACCAAAACTTTCTAAGTCTCCTTTGCTATTTGGATGATCTGATGGTTTTTGATAAGATGGAGGAAGAGAGTCTGCAGAGACTTGAGATGGGTTTTCAGCGTTTGCAGGAGCACAATCTTAAACGGTCTCCGTCTATGTGCAACTTTTTGAGGAGGTCTGTTAAGTTTTTGGGCCACATCATTTCTCAGGAGGGTGTAGCCACTGACCCTGCTAAGGTTCAAACCATTTTAAATGTGACAGAGTGAGATGATGGAAGCTGATGGTGTCACTCCGCCTCCTAGCAAAATCCGTTCTTTCTTTGGTATGGTAGTATAGTATCAACACTACATTGAGAATTGTTCCATGGTTGCTAGGCCATTGTTTCAGCTGACTACAGGTCAGAAGAAGCCTAGGAGAGGCAAGGGCCGAAAGAGGCCTGGTTCCTCTCGCAGGCTCACTCCTGCAGACTGGACTGCCGAATGTCAACTCGCTTTTGAAGCTTTGAAAGCAGCACTAGTTGACCAGGCACTGCTGGCTCATCCAGATTTTTCTCAGCCATTTTTACTTTCTGTTGATGCAATTACTAGTGGTTTGGGAGCTGTACTATCCCAAGTGCGAGATGGGAAGGCCATAGCCAGGCCAATAGCTTTTGCTAGTAAATCTCTTAATCATGCACAATCCAAGTATCCTGCTCACCGGCTGGAATTTCTAGCCATGAAATGGGCCATTCATGATAAATTCAGCCATTGGCTGCGAGGGCATACGTTTACTGTGTGGACCGACAACAATCCACTCAAATATATTCTTACAAAGCCGAGACTTGATGCATGCGAGCAGAGATGGGTTGCAAAGCTGGCACCCTTTGATTTTGATATCCATATATCCACCAGGGCCCAAGAATGTCGTTGCTGATGCTTTGAGCAGAGAGCCATTTGTCCGCTCCAAAGTTCTGCACCGACTGACAAGAATTCCATATGATGTCCTGCTGGAGGAAGCAAGAGGTCTTCGAGTGGATGATGTTCAAGACATGTTCCGCCTCTCCTGTGAGCAGCCTGAGGCTGGCTGGCTGTAGAACGTCTATGGCTCCTGGGAGTGAGTTGAGTAGAGCTGTAGACTTTGTCAGTGGGTTGGTTTCCTGTGAAGAGGTGTCTGCTGTCCTCCAGGCCCATCGCCGATGGGATGATGGTGCCACAGTGAGGGCCGTTTCACATGTGCAGCACCTTGAGAAGTTGATGTCCATGGGTCAGAGCCCTTTACCTGTCCTTACACACAAGGAGCTGTATGATAACCAGTCACTGGATCCTATCATCAGCAGAGTCATGTTCTTTGTAGATAGAGGCCAGCGCCCATCTAGGAGAGAGCGAGTCCTTGAAGCTAAAGAAACAGTTTATACTCTAAGACAGTGGGGAAAACTCACCACGCGGTTAGGGATTCTGTATCGTGTCTCAAAAAACCCAGTGAGTAGTGAGTAATATTCCAGTATGTCGTACCCGTGTCTTTGAGAGGCCTTGTGTTGAAGGGAGTTCATGATGATGCTGGTCATCAAGGTCAGCAGTGCACATTGTGGCTTACAAGACATGGGTTTTACTGGGAATCTATGGAAAAGGATGTCAAGGAATACATGGCCCACTGTAAGAGAGGTGTGTTGAGTAAAGCACCTGAGCCTGAAACAAGAGCTCCACTTGTCTCCATTGTGACAATGGCACGTTTAGAACTCGTGTGTATTGATTTCTGGACTGCAGAAGATTCGAACAACAAGTCTATTGATGTGTTAGTAGTGACTGATCACTTTACTAAGCCTGTGCGTATCAATGTCCAACCCTGTCTGCTAAGACTGTTGCTCGTGTTCTCTGGAATAATTTCTTCTGCATTTATGGGTTTGCTGATTGTATCCATTCTGACAGGGGTGCTAACTTTGAGAGTTCACTTATTGCAGAATTACTTCAGTTATCTGGTGTTGAAAAGTCCCACACCACACCTTATCATCCCATGGGTAACGGTCAAGCAGAACGTCTGAATTGCACACTGGGTGGGATGATTAGAGCTCTGCCAGCTAGGTCCAAGGCTAAATGGTCTCAGATGTTTAACACATTGATATTCTCCTATAACTGAACTGTTCACGAGACTACTGGGTTTCCGCCCTTCTTCTTGATGTTTGAACGCACCCCTAGGTTGCTGGTAGATGTTATGTTTGAAAGTGTGCTGTTGGATGGGGACACAGTAGATGTGGATGAGTGAGGATCTGAGGGAGGCCATGACATTGGCCCAGCAGCATGCCAGTAAGCAACAAAAGAGACAAGCTGAGGTCTACAACAGACGGTCTAAGGGTCACTCAGTGCAGAAGGGAGACATAGTTCTACTTGCTAACAAGGGGGAGAGGGGCAAGAAGAAACTGACTGATCGCTGGGAGAGTGTGGTGTACATAGTGGTTGCGAAGAACAGCTCACTGAAAACATATCGTATCCAACACCCTACCACTGGACGCATCAAAACTGTGCATAGGAACCTGGTTATGCCAGTCAACTTTCTGCCTTTGCCTTCTTGGGAGGAAGCTGAGGGTCAAGGATCTCTATCGAGTGGTGACGTGATCTCTGCGATGTCTGCAGAGTCCAGCCAAATGGATGGGAGTGATGCCAGGACTGTCCACTGGGTAGCAGGCCTTCCTGAGTCTTCTGGGAGGATACTCCAAGAGGATGGTGAAGTCCCAGCTAATAGAAGTGAAGTGGAACAACCGTATGAAGTCCCCTTAAGTGAGGTGTGCTCAGCAGAAGTGGACCAGAGATATCCCCGAAGCCTACAAGAGTTCTGATAGCGAAACTCCATTCAGTGTGGATGATGCTGTGACAGAGGATGTTACCTTGGTTGAAGATGCTTCGTCAGTGTGGTCTGTGACAATCGACCAGGATTCTGGTCAGTCGTCTGACACTAGTGTTGAGTCTGTAACTGAAAGTGTGCTGGCTCCGGATATGCCGATCTGTAGTACTCCCCATCCTGAGGTTAGACCTCTGAGCACGGTTAGTGCTGTCCGTGACATTCCTGCTAGGTCTTTGGGTGAGGGTGTTCTGACTAGACAAGGTAGACTTATTAAGCCAGTGAATAGGCTAATCCAAACTATGTCTACACAGGAAATGAAACAGTTCTTGGTTTCTCAGTGACGGTAGGATATTGCCTACCTTTTCATTTTTTTGATATACTGTATGTAGTAATCTAAGCGTGTCTTAGAATGATTTGTGGGTTTGTTTAATATATTTGGCAATTCATGTAACTTTGTGTGTAGTCCATTTGCATAAAATGTATATGTCATTTTTTTGTATACAGAATAAGGGATTAGCTACCCCTTATTTTTCCTAATCCTTCGTGGATAGGTTTTCAGCTGATGGACCATTTCTGGGTCTAGAATTAAGGGACTACACTAGGTTACTCTGTCGCACTGTGGGTGTGATTGTTTTTTTTCTTTCTTTGCTTTGTTACTGTCACGATCGTCGTATGAGTGAGACCAAGGCGCAGCGTGGTATGCGTACATTCTCTTTTAATGAATGAAACACTTAACAAAAACAACAAAAACAACAAAACCAACAAACAAAAAATAAAGCTATACAAAATAGTGCAGACAGGCAACTAAACATAGTCAAGATCCCAGAACTAACATTTACATTTAAGTCATTTAACAGACGCTCTTATCCAGAGCGACTTACAAATTGGAAAGTTCATACATATTCATCCTGGTCCCCCCGTGGGGAATGAACCCACAACCCTGGCGTTGCAAGCGCCATGCTCTACCAACTGAGCCACACGGGACCACAATGGTGAAATGGCTACTTAAATATGATCCCCAATCAGAGACAACAATAAACAGCTGTCTCTGATTGGGAACCATATCAGGCCAACATAGACATACAAAAACCTAGATGACCCACCCTAGTCACTATCACGCCCCAATCAACACAGAGAAAAAACAGCTTACTATGGTTAGGGCGTGACAGTTACCTTCGAGGTAATGTGTTTTGTTTTGTGCCTATAATCTAGTGTAAAACAGTGGGGGTGAATGTAGCAGTGTGATGTTGTTCCCCTAGATTATGCACCAAGTTGTACACAAGGACCAATTCAAATAGGCCAGGTCAAGAGGGGATGTTAATAATTTGATAATAATAATAATAATTCAGTGTATTTTTTAAATTTACTTACAGCTGCATAGCTAATGTTATTTTTTGGGGTACAAACACATTTTCATATCTATATCGTACATACACGTGATTGTAAAAGTTTTCTATATTTTGGTTTAGTCCATCGCAGGTTATCTGTATTTCCGTACCCCCTTATTGTTCTCTTTTGCCTGATCTTCAGCTAGAGAGGGGTATGTTGTCCTTGGCTCCGCAATTGTTCAATATAAAACTGTGGTAATGTTACACAATGTGCTGTTATGCAACCATAAGTTTGTTACAATGTGGACAATATAATGATTTATATTAACAAGTTTTACCGAGCTCGCTAACTAGGGTACCTATTGTAACTTGTGAGTACTTGGGACAGTGTTTGAGTGAGTGTCCATGTGCTCGCGCAGGTGCCTGAGAGCTGTGACTGCTCCAAGGGCTAAAATATTGTGTGTTGTCTCTTCGTGTGTTCCTTGTAAGTAAGCATTTCACTGTAAAGTCTACACTTGTTGTATTCGGCACATGTGGCAAATAAAGTTTGATTTGATCCCCCTCCCGGATGCGAATGAGATTGTAGGCACTCCGCAGGGCCAGTTTGGTGAAGAACCGGACCCGGCGGAGCTGCTCGATGGCTGTCGGCATTGATTCCACGTTAATCGATACAAGGGCTTAATCCTCCCTCCTTCTTGGCCACGAAGAAGAAACCAGCCAACGCAGGGGACGTGGACCTGCGGATGAAACCCTGTTGGAGGGCATCTTGAATGTAGTCTATCTACCCTCTGTCGGTTGGCCTGGGTCTCAGCCACCGACAGAGGGTAGATGCGTCTGCGCAGAGGTGTAGCACCGGAAAACAGGTCAATGGCACAGTCCCAGGGGTGATGAGGAGAGAGACCGGTAAGACGGGTCTTGGAGAAAACCTCCCTTAGATCCTGATATTCCTCCGGGATATTGGGCTGGAGGGCAACCACAGGACTCTCAACCGACGTGGAACCACAGGGGACAGGGAAGCATGTCCTCCGGCATTCAGGTGACCAGTCAGTAATTCTCATCCTCGACCATGAGATGGTAGGGTTATGGCGCTGAAGCCAAGGTAGGCCGAGGATGATTTTGTGAACTGGTGTAATGGTGATGAAGAAGGGGATGTTTTCCTGGTGATTAGGCTCCACAGTGAGGGTGAGTGGTTGGGTGATGTGTGTGATGGTTCCGGATCCTAGAGGCCGACAGCCAAGACCTTGAACTGGAAAAGGAGAACGGGTAGGTAGTAATAACTCTCCTGCAGAGTGTGATTGAGAAACATTTTGACTTGAGTTTTGTAAGGTTGGGTACTCTTCCAACACCACTAATCTCGCCCTCATTCCTAACCGCCAGCAGTGGGACCCGAGTGATGGTAACAGGAAAGTGTCAGAAGGTTGCTGCTTATCAACCGTTGGGACCCAAAGTTTACACTGTAACAAGGGTGTTCACAAAGGGGTGCGGTGTAGATTGGACTTGGGATGAGAGATGTGTACCTAACCAGAGCATAGGGAAGCATTATGCACAGATACTGACAGTAGCAGAACATAGGATGTCATTGGAGATGTTGGTGGCTAGAAAATCGGGTAGGATTTGGGAGACATGTAGGGAGTATCTGAAAGATTCAGTCCTAAATCTATCAGTGAACCACAAAGGCAATAGGAGATCAGGAGCAGGAGACAGAGTCAATGCAATAGCTATTCTCACGGCAGTCGCTGTAGGGACAGCAACTGAAGAAGCAGTAGGATGCTATAGTAACAGCATGGAACTGGCTACGGCGCAAATGAGGGGTATATTGAAGTATGCATCATGGTGTTAGTGGTAGCAGGGGTTACCTTCGTACCATTGCTGGGATATCACCTTCTGAGGGCATTGATGTTGAAACGTATGTACAATGATGATTTACCTCAAGATGAGGTAAAGTTGATTAAGGCCACCGCACGTGTATATCGGGGGGCCATGGAGGATGAAGGAGATAGGGGCCGAAGTGATTATGTGGCGTGGGAACACCTATTTGTAACCTGTGGCCGAACGGGGGAAGAGTGGGTGAAAGCATGAGTTTTTTTAGGGCCTTCATTTTTCTGTGGACCCCAGCATAACAGCATCCCGAAGGCATAGTCAGGCTAAGAGAGAATGTTTTCAAACTGCGGTTTTTCTTTGTATATATAATTATGTTTTGTGTTTCTTTTTGCTTTTCAAGTTCTGTGCTATCACTCTCTTAGGAACCCGAAGGAGGAAATGGAGAAAGTCAAAAGCTCCAGTTGAAATGTCATTATCAGTTGTATGACGAGAGGGGGGAACACGAGTGTGCATAGTGTGATTATAGATCAGAGGCCATAAGTCTCGGAGGTGTAAATATACAAATCAACTGTGAATGTTAATCAGGTTTTTATTCATTTCTCAGTCATTTCCAAGTTTAGGTAATTTTGAACAGTATGGAGTTACTGTTAAAAAGGGGGGACTGTTGGATTCTAGCTTGGAATATAGTTATTCATGTTACCATACTGCTTTACATGTACAATTAATATATATATATTGGGGTCAATGGAGGGTGGATAAGGGAGAGTGCAGAAAGTTGACTTTCTGTCAGAACATGTTATTGTCAAATATCATGTATCCTATGGAGAGAGGCAAAGAGTAACAGTCTGGTTTCAGTCACTGATAAGGTTAGATTGCCAGTGGATTACGGAGGAGTGAGAAATGTGGGCCGAGGTCAGGTCAGATGATGTGAGAAGGAACAGTCATCACTTAAGTTCCTGCCTAGCAACAGAGATGCATTGGCTGTCTAGAGGTGCAATGAGGAGACTCCACCTAGAAGGAGGGTATAAATAAAGGTGCTTGTGTAAACATGTCTTTGTCTTCTGGAGCTGTTTGACCTAGTGGGTGAATAAACTTGGTTTGAGCTTTGGCTAGTTGTCCATGAGTTTTACTCTGTTTGTTCAGAACCTAACAATCCCCATTAGCTGCTGCCAAGGCAGGAGCTACTCTTCCCGGGGTCAAGCTAAATTAAGGCAGTTATAATTTTTTTTAAACATTACAAAAGATTCACAACAGATTTCTCCACACATTAAGTGTGTACCCTCAGGCCACTACTCTATTACCACATATCTACAACACAAAATCCATGTGCACGTTTGTGTATAGTGCACATGTTATCATGTGTGTGTATGCATGTGTCTATGGCTGTGTTTGTGTCTCTTCACAGTCCCAGCTGTTCCATAAGATGCACTTTTATCTGTTTTTTAAATCTAATTTTATTGCATGCATCAGTTACTTGATGTGGAATGGAGTTTCATGTAGTCATGGCTCTATGTAGTACTGTGCGCCTCCCATAGTCTGTTCTGGACTTGGGGGCCGTGAAGAGACCTCTGGTGGCATGTCTTGTGGGGTATGCATGGGTGTCCAAGCTGTGCACCAGCAGTTCAAACAGACAGCTTGGTGCATTCAACATGTCAATACCTCTCACAAATACAAGTAGTGATGAAGTCAATCTCTCCTCCACTTTGAGCCAGGAGTGATGTGAGCGTTGCATTATTCGAATCCGGTATCAGGATAAATAAAAAGCAAGGTCTGCTAACTTTCTTTAATTATGTTTAATTACCGCAAGCAATGAATGGCAAATGCAATTTTCGTATATACGGGTTCGCTGTATCACCGCGCAGGGTTGAACAGAGAACTGGCAGGAAGTACGTAAACAGCTGTTCTTATACCGTGATGACGTAGTTCCAACGCGTCTGTTGGCCTATCACAGTAGAGGCTGAGCGCGGTGTAAACTTTGCCCAGCCTATCGCCGTTACTCAGACTGGTCCCCTTCTTTCAGATGTCCGCATCTGGTCGTTGCGTAGATTAGATCCGTCTTGTGCCGCTACACTCAAACAGTTCCTTATATGGTATTGTCCAGTGTCCTAACCTCCCTGATTGGCCTGGAGATATGCACCCCTCCACTCTCCAGATTGACCACAGCTTTTATGGCCTGTGTTGGTCAGTCCTTACACACATCTGTATTGTTTGTGTGTGTGTGTAACAAAACAATATTCATCTTCAAACAATATGCTAGCAGGCTATAGTGCATAAACATAAATCCTAACAGTGATTGACATGCATATTATTAATAATAGATATCTGTGTACTTCCAAGGGCCAGCCATGCTGCCCTGTTCCTTGCTAATTGCAATTTTCCAAAGTTCCTCTTTGTGGCACCTGACCACACGACTGAACAGTAGTCCAGGTGTGACAAAACCAGGGCCTGTAGGACCTGCCTTGTTGATAGTTTTGCTAAGGCAGAGCAGCACTTTATTACGGACAGACTTCTCCCCATCTTAGCTACTGTTGTATCAATATGTTTTGACCATGACAGTTTACAATCCAGTGTTACTCCAAGCAGTTTAGTCACCGCTACTTTCTCAATTTCCACATTATTCACTACAAGATTTAGTTGAGGTTTAGGGTTTAGGGAATGATTTGTCCTAAGTACAATGCTTTTAGTTTTTGAAATATTTAGGACTAACTTATTCCTTGCCACCCATTCCGAAACTAACTGCAGCTCTTTGTTAAGTGTTTCAGTTATTTCAGTCGCTATAGTATCTGACGTGTATAGTATTGAGTCATCCGCTTTAGTCAAAGCCAGTGGCATGTCGTTAGTAAAGGGGCCTAGACAGTTGCCCTGGGGAATTCCTGATTCTTCCAGGATTATGTTGGAGAGGCTTCCATTAAAGATCACCCTCTGTGTTCTGTTAGACAGCCATAACACATATGTTTTTCCAGCATCAAATCGATAATGTCAAACGCCGCAATGAAGTGTAACAAAACAGCCCCCAAAATCATTTTTGTAAGTGCTGTGTCTGTTGTCAATTTGTTTACTGTAAAATAGCATTGTATCTGGTCAAACACAATTTGTTCTTGAAGTTTACTAAGGGTTGGTAATAGGCTGATTGGTCGGCTATTTGAGCCAGTAAAGGGGGCTTTACTATTCTTAGGTAGCGGAATGACTTTTGCTTCACTCCAGGCCTGAGGGAACACACTTTCTACTAGGCCTAAATTGAAGATATAGCAAATAGGAGTGGCAATATCGTCCGCTATCATCCTCAGTAATTTTCATTTAAAGTTGTTAGACTCCGGTGGCTTGTCATTGTTGATAGACAACAATATATTTTTCACCTCTTCCAAACACACTTCAAGGAATTCAAATGTACAATGTTGTTTGTAACTACCCCGGTAGCTTGACTGACAACCTAAACCAGGTTGCAGGCACTGGTCACAGTTCGAAGCTTTCTCTTGAGTGGGCAGATTCAATATTTAAATCACCCAGAAAATATACCTCTCTGTTGATATCACATACATTATCAAGCATTTCACATATGTTATCCAGATACGGACTGTTAGCACTCGGGGGTCTATAGCAGATTCCCACCAGAATGGGCTTTAGGTGAGGCAGATGAACCTGTAGCCATATTACTTATTTAACATGAGATCCTCTCTAAGCTTTACAGGAATGTGGTTATGAATATAAACAGCAACACCTCCACCACAATAGCTGTGAGATCAGCAGAGGCATTCAGGGCAGTAAGAGGGACATACAATATGTTACTTACATTGTATCTGCCAATGCCCCTGGGAAAATATACATTTGCTGAAGCATTATGACAACTCAGCAACACAACGGTTGGGATTAACTGAGCTGGGCTTGGGTCATTGATAGGTCATTGTCTCAACGTAGCCTTATAATGCTGTGAAAGGATCCAGGAACCCCAATGATTTTGGTGGATCCCATCCACCCACAGAGCTGCAATCGTCTTGTAGCCGGTTATGGAAGGCTAAAAGTCTGCTGAACTGTTCAATGCCACAATTTAGGGAGGGACAGATATTATGGGGTGTTTGTTGGTGTCAAGCAGTGACCCAATCAGTTGTTTAAAATCCATCTTCAGCTGCTCTGAGCTGCCCTTCATAATGTCATTGAATCACACATAAACCAATATACACTAAATTTCCTGATGCTGGTTTAAACTGTTTGGGAGCAGCTTATTGATGTCATGTACTCGTGCTCCTGCATAGCACAACGTTTTTGCTCTAGGGACTGAGACATTTCTCACCATTGAACTCCTCAATATAACGGCCGGAGAAGGGAATGGAAAAATCTGCCCATTCCTACCCCTCACACAATATGTTGAACCTTTCAAGGGCACACGAGAAGCAGGATACCGTACTCCCGCTGCTCCCGGCGATAGGTCCAGACCTCCCACAGCAGGCAGTGCCCCGTCAGATCGAGAGAGAGGGATTGGAGCTGAACTCGACGACAAAGCTGCTGCTGGAGTCAACGTAGACACATTCAATCCCAGCGATGAAGGCGCAGGTAGATCCGGCACCAGTGCAGCAGAGCTATTCCTTATGTCAATCTGCTCCGAACCTCCCAGTCACTCCCATCCACTTAGCAGCATGCTGCTGCCTTCGGGTTCCACAACTTGTGACATGGGACCAGCGCTGACTGGAACAAATCTTATTGCTGTTCTCTGTCTACTCCACTACAAGATGGAGGAGATGCAGATGGAGACAACTTCCTTGGCAGGCAAGTTCCAGGTAGCACAGGCCATAGGGACAGATGACTAGGTTGGGGGAACATCCATCAGGCAGAGCGGCATCCAGCCACAGGGGTTGATAACGAAAGTTTAATTGCATTTTTCTCATAAGTTCGCTCAGAATTGAGATTTGTTTGCTCAGCATAGCCACCTCATTCTTGTAATCCTCCGCTAGCAAACAATTGCTGCATTGGAAGTCCAGATTGTCAATATTGTCCCGGATAAGAGCACAATAAACACAGCTTCTACAGCGCTGGAAACGTTTGTTAGCTATTCCAGGCAAAGCAGGCTCCATTGCAACCCAGCTAGCTAGATTTGTCTGCATAGCCCAGATCTTGATGTAATCCAATTTAGGAAGTAAGCTGCATCAACCCAAGGCCTTACATGGTCTCCAACTCAAACAAGCTACATTCAATAGGCAGTTGAAGGCCCTGTCTTATGGTTGATATTGATATAGTTGGTATGTCTATAAGATTGCATAGAACTGCACCATTTGGTCTATCCCTATTAGTAATAGAGGAAGGAGTAGAAATTTGAATTACTTTTCCAAGATTAACACCATAGGGCCTGAGGCCGCAGCCGATGTCAATATGGGGAACTCCCAGAGTTACCAATGATGGAATGTTAAAAATGGACTTACATGGGCTGTGATTGCGATCGTGCAACAACCCAAGCCCTCTACGTGATTTGAAAACCAAGGGGGTATTCAAGTTGATATAATTCACATTTGAACTAAAAGCACTGGCGAGCAGACCACAGTGGGCTTCTATTTTGAGCTTACAATAGCAGGTCTAAGTCGAGTTCAAATGAATGGGTACACGATTACAACTGACAACACACCTGGCAGTACAGTCAACAGTACGAAGATAATGTTAGAAAGGATTGAAGGTATTACTTGAGCGGGTCTTGGTATGTCTCTGATATCTTAACGCGGCCTTGAAGTGTGAAGAGACGGTGCAGGCTCCTAGATAGTTCGGGTGGAGTCCATAATCTCTATAGAGCATATTTGGTTTCCAAAAAGTGTTGAAGTTGTCAATAAAAGTAATGCCAACAGAGTGGCAGTAGTCTTTAAGCCAGATATGAGGAGCTAAGAGGCTGTTGAACCTTTATCTGCCGTGACTCAGCGATGACACGGGACCAAAGATAATCGTATAAAAATAAAAATAAAAATCCTGTTTCATTAGCTCTGATTTACCCTTCACCATAGCCCCTGGGTAGCACAGGGTTTTTGCTCCAGGAACCGAGATGTGCCTCACCATGGAGCTACCAATGATGATGGCTGGAGGAAGGTGCCTCGACGATGGAAGAATTATCAACAGCACCTGTTTTTTTTCTAAAAAAATTACTTTGGTAATTTTTCTGTTAAAATTAAATCTTCTTCCTTTCTTTTTCTGTTCTCTACCCCGCTCTGAAAGCGGCTCATTGCTGGAACTTAATTCCAATGAAAGTCACATTTGCAATCATGTTGTGTGAAACAATGCACAGGAACTGTCAGGGTGAAAGTCCATTATTAGTTCATGACATCTGTTTCTACTATATGAGAAAAGGCAAAACCCCCCCTCCCTACCCATTTCCTTTGAAACTTTGACTCTTACTGCAGATTTTGCAGCTGCTGAACCATCCTGCTGAAGCAAGACAGAATGAGAGCGATGACCACGATAGCGGGTCGTTTGTCGTGCTGAGAAATGATATAAAACAAAAAATCTGAATTATGCCCCACCTCATGAGGTTCCTTGAGGATGTGAGTCCTTAGGCAATTGCCTCTTCTGCCTACTGGTAAGTCTGCTGCTGCATACGATGATGCTCTCTCTAAATCCAGTGCTGAATATCAGGGAGGGGAACAAACAACAAGGGATTGTATTCTGTTTACCAGTGATGCTAAAGTCCTACATCCTCTTTCGATTTTGGGATATCCATCTCATTTGGGATTTGATTTGATGGCAGATAATGATTCTAATGCAAGGGACTTTGTTTTCCTTATGTAATGCAGGGAGCTTGTATCAAAGCCACTGTTTAAGAACATACAACAGATTAGAAGCAGATTCAGTGGCCTACTGTAAAACATCACCAACACCAACATACCTTATCCTTCTTTGACTTGTTTTTATTGCTACTTTTTCCAATATAGCATTAAAACTAATACTACATTCTCAAATGTTGCTCATGTAGTTAAACGTAAGCAAAGTTTTCTAAAATTTCTAAAATGGTTTGAAAGCTGCACACTACCTATTAAATGATGCAAGCAGAGAAGAAAATGATCGAGCATTTGTTTCAGTATAGTTACATTATTTGATCATTGTTAGTAGGATCAATTATTCATGGTCGTGTTATGTAGAAATGAATAGATTCGATGTCTTTTGATTTAGCAACTCTTCCAAAATTAAGCCGTTTTTGTTATGCATCTTGCTTTTTTGATTTAACATATAGATGATGCCTACTGAAGAATAGTTATTGTACAAATATGGGGAGGAGTTTGATTATGTTTTTCCCTTCTAATCCTTTGGAATGGGACAACTGCAGGGTCAATTACAATGGACATGAAATAAGATTCTCATAGTGATCCTACTGAATTTTATGGCTTGAGAACTGAAATTCGAATCTGCTCTACAATTTTTTTCAGTAAGCTGTATTCTATATTTTGTTCTGAAGTTGTAATTTGTGTGTATTTCTAGTTGAAGACACACAAACATGTCTATTTTAGAAGAACATTGGAATATTTGGCACATTAAGAGAACAATAACATTTTACATTCAATATAGTATATAACTGTCACATGCAATATAGTCTCAAATGCAGCCCTATCTGTGGCCCTTGCATCTTCCAGCTTTGGAAAAGCAGATGCAGATGTTGCAATAATAACAGTGTATCTTTGTCCTGAGCCTGCATCCAAATGTGTGATATTCTAAGGGTCTATGTCTCACCAAGCACCACAGCAGGAATAAATAGCTGGTTGTCTTGGAGACCGCTGAAAGTACTGAGGTGAGAGGGATTGAGTACACTATGTCCAGATACAGAACGCAAAAGAGAACAGCAACCATCTTTGTTTAAACCGGGACGCGTTCACCTTCGTTGAGAAGCCACCCTGATAGACCATAATTGCATATACCTACTGTTGTATAGCACACTTTATTACTTATACAACTAATATAAGGACAGGACACGAGACGGGAGCAGAAATTAACGTGGGCATTGTTTAATGCGTTTCACAGGAAAAACATTCCAAGCATTTTAACGTAAGTGCCCTAAAGGGACAAAACTAGAAAATCAATACACAACATATTCCTCCCCCTTTACCTTTGATGACTCATAAGGAAAAAGTAAATATTCACTGTTTTGCCTATTGTTGTCTTTTTAATATAAGTTCTCTTAATGTAAATAAATGAACTTTTCAGAATAACCTTTTTTAAACTAGGGATAGTGGGTAGACTGTCTCAGTCCCCAGACTTAACCCTGGGGTGTATTCTGCCCCAATGTCGGAGGTTAGTCTGAACTAAATAGTCAACCTGTCAGGGGGTCGTCTTTCTCTTGCAGGGTAATGACGACGTACAGGTGAGTCTACAGTCACATTGTCTCTGAGTCTGAGTGGTGATGGTGTATGCCCAGACTGGGGTGCAACAGTACCCTGAGTAGGCACTCTGGCTGGTTCAGCTGAGTCTGGAGCACTTTCCACATTTGTAGGTTGCTGCAGTGGATGTTCAGGTGATGGCTCGTAGTCATGGTAGGTCTCCAGTAGCTGATCTTGGTTTGTCACTTGACAGGAGTCATCTCTGAGGTTGGTTCCTGGCAACAGTTGATCCACGTGTCTCCTCCAGATGATGTTTTCCGGTGTATGAACTGTGTAGGACACAGGCCCTGTTTGTGCAACCACTGTGGCTGGTATCCACTTTGGACCTTTGCAGTAGTTCCGAGCAAGAACTCTCTCTCCAGCTATGAAGCTTCTGTCTTTTGCTTTGCTCCATCTCTCCACCTGTGCTCTCTGTTGTGTCTGTACAACCTGTTTAGTCTTTGGAGGTCTCAGGAGGTCGAGTCGCTTGCGAAGCTGTCTTTTCATCATGTCTGACGCGGGTGCCACTTTTGTTGTAGCGTGGGGAGTGTTTCTGTAGGTTAATAGGAAGGTGTTTAGGCGCCTATTGAGGGAGCCGTTCCCTTGAGATGATTTTAAAGCTTGCTTCATCTTTTGGACAACCTTTCAACGAGGCCGTTTGTCGCTGGGTGATACGGCGCTGACTTCATGTGTTGAATTCCATTTTCTTCCATGAATGACCGGAACTCTTCAGACACCAGTTGGGGGCCATTATCACTAACGAGTTGCGTTAGCAAGCCGTAGCGACTGAAGATTGACCGTAGCTCTTCGATGGTTCTCTCCGCTGAAGTGCTCTTCATCACTGTGACCTCAGTTGTAGTTGACGCACACAGCAAATGGCCTAAGTACATACGATCCTCCAGTGGGCCTGCATAGTCTATGTGGACTCGCTGCCAAGGCTCCTCTGGGAAGTCCCATGGGTGTAGTGGCACTAGCTGAGGCATGTTCCTCATCTTTTGACATGCAGAACAGAACTTGACCGTGTCTTCGATAGCTGCGTCCAGACCTGGCCACCAAAAGTAGCTGCGTGCAATCTCCTTCATTCGCACCATGCCACAGTGCCCTGAATGGAGTTCTTCAAGCAACAGCCTTCTCAGTGGCGGCGGTATGATGACTCAAAAACCCCATAGCAAGCATCCAAATGGAACTGTGAGCTCGTTTCTCCTCACTAGGTAAGGTTGTAGGCTGTCCGACATCTCTCCTCCTTTTCCACGAGTGGCAATGTCCACGACCTCAGACATCACTGGATCAGTGCGGGTGAACTCTTTCACTCGGACAGATGTAACTGGGGCGTTCGTCACTTCCTTGAAGTATAAGATTTCAGCCTGGGAGTGCTCAGTGTGTGTGACAGGTAAGGGAAGCCTTGAGAGGCTGTCTGCATTGCAGTGCTGCTCAGACCTTCTGTACCTGATATCGTACTGGTGAGCAGACAACAATAACACCCATCGCTGCATGCGGCTCAGGGCATGAGACAGGAGTAGAAATTAACGTGGGCATTGTTTAATGCGTTTCACAGGAAGAAAATTCCAAGCATTTTAACGTAGGTAAGCAAGGGGGGTTACAGGTGCCCTAAAGGGACAAAACTAGAATATCAATACACAACACCTACACCTGCAGTTGTTTTATCCATGAGTGATATAAACTCTTTGATTTTCAAATAATTACAGTTTTAGACAAATATCGTATGTCATATCTAAGATTTCCCAGTCTGATTGGAATCTTTTCTATGGTTTACTTTGCTCAGTCAATAGTGCATCATTGTGTCATACAGAGACCCCTAGAGAAACGGAATGACAAGAAGGTGGCTACCATTACACTAGATGGCAGCATTGACTAAAATGTCAAATTTCTTGCCTCTGTTCTACCATCATTAGCAAACTATCAGCCTCCCCCTTCAAATGAGACCTTTATTAATTGAGAGATGAGAGGATGAGATTTATAAAGGGTATATCTGTAGATCCTTGACAGATCTCAAGAGTCACAATAGTCACCTGACAGAGACAGGCAGAATACTATTTGTTCTTATCTCCCTCTCATCAGCGAGGACATTTACAGTGCTCAAAGTTTCCAGATAATGTTGAAAACAGACTTTCACAAGACAACCATCACAGTCGCCGGTTCTCAAATGTCAACATGCTCTTGTATCTTAGAGGAGAATGGAAAAAGATAAAGTCAAAATGGAGAAATCTATACATTACATAGCAGTGGTTTTGTGAATCAATAGCTTACTGTCTCCTGTTCATGTATCTTTGGTAAACTCGTTGGTCATTCTAAGATCTTCAGATAGAAGAGGAATCTGAATGAAGTAGATAGCTACAATCTCCTTACTTGCAACATGGCAAGTGAATGAGACTCCCTCCTAGAGTACAGTTTATCATGTCTGCCTGATATAGCTTCTGTCAAAGGCTTTCACCTCACCTTGAGCGACGCCTGGGTGTCCGAGGCTAGTCCTGATACAATTTCACTGAAGTTAAAACACACATCACACCCAACATGTGCAGTCTCTCATACTTCAGCACAAATCATTGTGTAATAAGCCCCATTAAACGTCAACTCATACAGGACTGCTTATAAGTAATGTGGTACTTCTCCCTCTTTTTACAAAGCACCCTTACCACTGACATTTTAACATGTCAACATATAGTCATATTCATACCTCAGAGCTTTGATGGAGAGTTCTACGTGAAAGGCTTGAAATTTGCCCTCAGATTTGGATGGAAAATAGACTTGGATGAGCCGTAAGTGAACATAATGCAGAAGAGGGTTGTTGTTCTCAAATGAGGGGAAAATATAGTGTGAATCAGGTTAGTTAGATAGATATATTGACAGGGCTATACTATACTATCAATCGATCTTAGTAAGGTAATAGCGAATGCAAAAAAAAGAGATAACATGGTCATTTTCATATGGTGTTTTATACACCTGACAATGACGGAAAAAGTGATTACAAACCATTGCGGAAAAACAACACTGCAGTAATACTTATGTGGTAACACTTTACTTGACACCTAGCGTCATATCACGTTATGATATGGTCATAACCATGTCATAAATGTCATAACAGCTGACATAACTTGTCACAACCTAAATATTTACACCTGTTGTGACATATGTTATTTTATGGTTGATTATGACACCTACATAAGTGTCAAAACCCACTTGTATTTTTTCCCTTCCAATCAGTTTTCTTTCGTTTGAAATATGTTTCTTAAAGCCTCCGTTGTTGTTGTAATGAATTCTTTAAAGTCATATTTTTCCACTTTATGACACTGTCAAGAAACATTATGACCATCCTGTGTCACTTGACTTGGACTAAGAAAATACACTTTATGACGCCTTCATGAAGCATTATGACCATCAGCATTATATAAGCCAGATAGGCCTATCACGTACAGTACATGACAATATGTCAGTCATCAGTCAAAAAAGAGGGGGGCTTGTCCCACTCCTGAAACCTGCTCCTGCATTCATCCCAGTCATCAGCAACAGAGAAATGGGGTAGGTACATGTCTGACATCAATGTGTGAGCAATTACAATGATAATTCAATATGGTTCATTTCAGAAAATGCTTCTTCGGGATCGGTGTCCCTTCCACGGGACGGTTGAGCTAACGTAGGCTAATGCAATTAGCATGAGGTTGTAAGTAACAAGAACATTTCCCAGGACATAGACATATCTGATATTGGCAGAATACTTACGTTCTTGTTAATCGAACTGCACTGTCCAATTTACAGTAGCTATTACAGTGAAAGAATACCATGCTATTGGTTGAGGAGAGTGCACAATTTTGAACATGAAAAGTTATTAATAAACAAATTGGGTCAGTCTTGATACAACATTTTGAACAGAAATGCAATGGTTCACTGGATCAGTGTAAAATTTGCACATACACTGCTGCCATCTAGTGGCCAAAATATAAATTGCACCTGGGCTGGAATAATACATTATGGCCTTTCCCTTGTATTTCAAAGATGATGGTACAAAAAAATAGAAAAGAACGGTTGTTTTTTTCTTTGTATTATCTTTTACCAGACCTATTGTGTTATAATCGCCTACATTCCTTTCACATTTCCACAAAATTCTATTTTTTTCCTTTCAAATGGTACCAAGAATATGCATATCCTTGCTTCAGGATCTGAGCTACAGGCAGTTAGATTTGGGTATGTCATTTTAGGCGAAAATTGAAAAAAAGGGGCGGATCCTTATACAATACAACAAAAATATGTTTGACAAGTAGGCTATCGTGTTATGGAATGTTTTGCCTTGTGTGGTAGGTTTTGTGGGTTTTGACACTCTTATGTTGGTGTCATAACCAGCCATAAAATAACTACCATGGTAGGTTTGGTGGGTTTTGACACTCTTACTGTATGTAGGTGTCATAACCACCCATAAAAAAATTATATATATTTCACAACAGGTCTAAATAGATGTGTCATGACAGTGTTATGACCATGTTATGACAAGTTATGTCTGCTGTTGACATATTATCACATGGTTATTTAGTTTTACTAATTTAGTTTTAGCTAAACATAGCCCCTCAGCTAAACATAGCCCCATAGATTCCAATGTGAGAGAGATATAAACATCACCTGTACTGTAAAATGTAAGTGGTTGAGTGACAGGTGTGGACTCCACTGGTTGGAACAGCCATTTGGGAATGCATATTTCCAGATGTCTTTTAGCTTTTACCCAGACAGTTTCGAGGGGGGATAGAGAAACATCACAGAGAGAGTACCATGCAAATGAACACAGAGATGCAAATCTTTACTGACAAGCCGCATATTTTGACAGCCATCTGTGAAGATGCCTTTTCTCATTCAACAAATTAGCAATTAAAAGTAGTCCCACTTAATTCTGCTGTACCATGGTTGTTTCATGGCTGGTGCTGCGAGCATATATCTACTGCATAGAAATATTGGTAGTGGATTCAGATTTATGAAGATTAGAATACCTGAACCTTGCACATATGGCACTATGGAATTTCAAAGACACAATTCAAGTATGCATGTGGAAATTATGAAAAAGAGAGAAAGAGAGAGAGAGAAAGAGAAAAAGTACACTTTTGTTTATTATCTATTTCACTTGTTTTGGCAATGTAAACATGTTTCCCATTCCAATAAAGCCCTTTGAATTGAAAGAGGGAGTGAAAGAGAGAGAGAGGAGGATAAGGAGAGACAAAGAGAAAGAGGAGAGAGGGTGGGAGGAGAGAGAGATCAAATTAACTCTCCTTGCAATTCTTTAATTTTGCTTGTCTAATATTTATCTGTCAGACTTTTGTCCCAGTCAAAACTGTCAATTAGATTATATGAGCATTTCATACATGTATGTGATTCCTATCACAGACAAATAATAGGGGAGAGCGAATGGAGAAGCAGAGAGAGCGAGAGAATGACAGAGTCTCCAATCAATGTCTCACAAGGACAATAACTGGCATTTCTTTTTCTTCTTCTTAATTTCCTACCCAAATACAAACTGCTTTAACATCACAATAAAAACCATTATATCTCCAAGAAAAGTTCCAGAAGACCTGCATTTTCCTTAAGCTTCCAGATCAGAAGACTGAGTTTAGGTGGGTGCAGATGTTGTCGCAAACTGACACACTTTCAAAATACAACGTTTTAAAACACCATGACTGTGTAATGAAATCATGAAAAGTAATGCACCTAAGCTGCGATCTGGTGTTTGGAGGCTGTTTGAATGTAAACCCAATGTAAGTGTTTTAAAACAGAAACGAAGTACTCTGAAACACTCAAAGTGGTTCATCAACCTGAATATTGGGGTTTTTGAGAGTGTTGTGAAAACACTCTGAGGGTTTAAGTGCATGTAAAATGCAGCATGAAAACACAAAAACGGTGTTTCTCATAGAATTAGAGGTTTAGAAATGCAAATACTTTATAGCCTAAATATTGATTGATGTTAAGGTCCTATGGAGAATATTTTTTGTGGAATTCCACCTTTATTTTTTCAATACTTTATTTAGACATATTAGAAACTGGGGGGGCAGTAAGATGGTACATTTCGTAGGATTTTTACCGACTCAACCACACAGCCACACTGTAAGAAATTATTCAGGGGTGAATTAAAATTAACACAAAAAAAACCATCACATACTTAATAAAAATGAATGCAAGTTGTGCAGAGCCCGTGGTCTAGCGGTAACGAACCCGGCTTAGACTCGTCATCCCTCTCCCCACCGAAGAACAGGGTTAAATTCCCTACTCCAACCCTTCAATCTGCCTCTCCCACCTATCTGTATCCCCTCTGTCATTGCATAACTGTCTCAATAAAACATTTCTAATTCTGTTTTAATTTTGCACTAAAAAGGAATCGAAACACCAAAATAGTGTTTTCAATCTTTTCTGTTAGTGTTACCAGTTCCTGGCAAGGTATTGCACAACACTTGATTAAGTAGTGTTACAACACACCATGTTATGTTTCAAAACATCTCAGGATGATGTGTTTCTATACTCCAGCAAAGTTAAGGTTTAATCTTCTTCAAGTTGGTGGCAGCTCAGTTAACCCTAGTTTTGGTGTTACAAAGTACTTAATTTTAACAGTGCAGTGCCATCCTAATTATTTCACATCAGTAGATATGCAACAAATATGACTTTTATGATCAGTAGTGCTTTGGCATTGCTGTTTAGGAATTCACTGCATTTTGATCTAATCCTGCCATCAAAATATTCATGACACACAATGGTATCTCATTCTAGCTGGCTGACAGCCATTAACTGGGAAATTCAGGTAATTTATTAACACTTATCAGGACCTGGAAAGGCCTTTCCACTGTGTTTGTCACATAGGGAAGGATAAATGGGTGCTGCAAAAATGATTTATGATGGCCTGTTGTTATTTGCTCCAGAAAATGTATTAAAATGTGTGTCCAATTTTGGCTCAAGATCTTCAGTTAAAAAGTCCCCTTTAATTTATCTTCTCGCAGCATGCACAAGCAAACATTAAGATTGCTTTTCAAATATTCTAATGATTTCTGATAAAATGCAAGGCTATGATTGTGCCAGTTGAATGCCGACTTATTGTTGGACTGCATGTATTCATAAATCATAATACTGGTATCTTCTTTTGAAACTAATTTGGAGAAATTATCATTAATAAGACAAAATATGTATTTCATTAAAAAAAATGTCCGCATATGCCTCAGTGCAATATGAAAAAATGTAAAATACATCACTATTATCTGGAGTGCATTGGATCCTTTTGTCTTCTATCTGTCTGGGTGTTCAATTTAACCCAAACAGCTCTAAACTTTGGTCTGAGGACAGATAAGCACAGGACAGATCAATATGGCTGTTGTTAAGGTTCACTGATGTGATGTTGCGTGTTGTTCTTGCACTGTCGATGATATTGACATTCTCAATCAAGTGAGAAACGCGTGTTTAGTTCTGTTCGAAACCCATGTTCAATACTGTAATTTCAGGGCACATTCTGACGGATGTTCTGAGAACTGGAAAATAAGGCAGAGATAGATTATCACATGTTTAAAAAAAATCAAAAAAATACGTTGTCATTTAGCAGACAATAGAGTCATAGCTAGAAGGGGGGGGGGGGGTCGAAGTGAAGAGGAGGATTATTTAAGATACTGTTTGAAGAAGTAGGGTTTCAGATGTTTTAAAAAGATTAATATTAACATGATGTATTCCGTATCTTAAATAGCATACCTTGATGATAGTATTGAATAAATAATTGTCAATACAGAGCACATGTTGAAGTAATATGGTTACAGGTTCATCTACCTCACCTAAAGCTGCTATAGACCACCAAGTGCTAACAGTCAGTATCTGGATAATATGTGTGAAATGCTTGATAATATGTGATATCAACAAAGAGGTATATTTTCTGGGTGATTAACATATCTATGATAACCGACGTTCCAAAGGCTGGGCCTAATATAGTGTATCAGAGGTCATACAATACATTTTGTAGTGATTCTTATGTTGATGATGTAAAGAATATTTGCAGGTCTGTGGTGTGTAATGAAGAGCAACCAGATGTTGCACTTGACACATTTATGAAATTGTTTATTCCAGTTACTAATAAGCATGCACCCATTAATACAATTAATGTGAAACATGTTAAATCCCCTTGAATTGATGAGGAATTTAAAAATAGTATGGTTGAGAGGGATGATGCAAAAGGTACAGCAAATAAGTCTGGCAGCACGACCGATTGGCAAACGTACTGCAAATTGAGAAATCATGTGACTAAACTGAATAAAAAGAAGAAGAAACTATATTATGAGTCAAATTATATAAAGATTGATAGTAAAAACAACTTTGGAGCTCCTTAAATGAAATGTTGGGCAAAAGGGAAAACTCAGCTACATCATTCATTGACTCAGACGGCTCATGAGGATACTAGTGGACGATATTGCCACTCCTATTTCAATTTAAATCAAATTTTATTGGTCACATACGCATATTTAGCAGACATTATTGCGGGTGTAGCGAAATTCTTGTGTATTCTTGCGCAAATGCGGTTGCGGGCGGTGCAGTTGCGGTATCAGGCGGTGATACAGCCCGAATAGATGCTCTCAATTGTGCATCTGTAAAAGTTTGTGAAGGTCGTAGGGGCCAAGCGGGCTGAGCACGTACCCTTGTGGGGCCCCTGTGTTGAGGATCAGGGAAATGTCTTACCTTCACCACCTGGGGCGGCCCGTCAGGAAGTCCAGGACCCAGTTGCACAGGACCCGAGCTTAATGATGAGCTTGGAGGGTACTATGGTGTTGAAGGCTGAGCTATAGTCAATGAACAGCATTCTTACATATGTATTCCTCTTGTCCAGATGGAATAGGGTCTTGTGCAGTGCGATGGCGATTGCATCGTCTGTGGATCTATTGGGGTGGTAAGCAAATTGAAGTGGGTCTAGGGTGTCAGGTAAGGTAGAGGTGATATGATCCTTATCTAGCCTCTCAAAGCACTGCATCATGACAGAAGTGAGTGCTATGGGGCGATAGTCATTTAGTTCCGTCACCTTTGCTTTCTTGGGTACAGGAACAATGGTGGACATCTTGAAGCAAGTGAGGACAGCAGACTGGGATAGGTAGAGATTGAATATGTCTGTAAACACACCAGCCAGCTGGTCTGCGCATGCTCTGAGGATGCTACTAGGGATGCCCTCTGGGCCGGCAGCCTTTGCGAAACATGCTTAAAATGTCTTACTCATGTTGGTCATGGAGAATGAGAGCCTCCAGTCCTTGGGAGCGGGCTACGTCGGTGACACTGTGTTATCCTCAAAGCGGGCGAAGAAGGTGTTTAGCTTGTCCCGGAAGCAAGACGTCAGTGGCTGGTTTTCCCATTGTAATCCGTGATTGTCTGTAGACCCTGCCACATACGTCTCGTGTCATAGCTGTTGAATTGCGACTCAGATTTGTCTCTGTACTGACGTTTTGCCTGTTTGATTGTCTTACGTAGGGAATAACTAAACTATTTGTATAGTACTATTTCTATTCGACCATATTCCCAGTCACCTTCCCATGGTTACATGCGGTGGTTCATGCTAGACCTTAGCACGGGTACTTCCTGTTTGAGTTTCTGCCTATAGGAAGGGAGGAGCAAAATGGAGTCGTGATCTGATTTGCTGAAGAGAGGGCGGGGGAGGGCCTTGTAGGCATCCCAGAAGGGGAAGTAGCAGTCCAGTGTTTTTCCAGCGCGAGTACTACAGTTAATGTGTTGATAGAAGAGTGTGTTTTCCTCAAATTTGCTCTGTTAAAATCCCCAGCTAAAATAAATGCCTCCTCAGGATATGTGGTTGCCAGTTTGCATAAAGTCCAGTGTAGTTCCTTGAGGGCCTTTGTGGTGTTGGCTTGAGGGGGAATATACACGGCTGTGACTATAACCAAAGATAATTCTCTTGGAAGGTAATTTAATTGTGAGGTATTCTAGATTGGGTGAACAAAAGGACTTGAGTTTCTGTAGGTTATCACAATCACACCATGAGTAGTTAATCATGAAACATGCACAACAGCCTTTCTTCCCGGATAGTTATTTATTCCTGTCTGCGTGATGTACTGAGAACCCAGCTGGCTGTATGGACGAGGACAGTATGTCTGGAGAGAGCCATGATTCTGTGAAACAGGGTATGTTACGGTCCCTGTTGTCTCTCTGGAAGGAGATCCTCACCCTGAGCTGGTCTACTTTATTATCGAGAGACTGAACATTAGTGAGTAATATACTCGGAAGCGGTGGATGGTGTGCACGCCTCCGGAGTTGGACTAGAAGTCCACTCTGAATACCTATTCTCCGCCGGCGACGTCTTGGAGCAGCCTATGGGATAAATTAAATTGCCCTGGGGGTATGAACGAAGGATCCAATTTGGGAAAGTCATATTCCTGGTTGTAATGCTGGTGAGTTACTGCCGCTCTGATATCCAAAAGTTATTTTGATTTGTTTGTAATAACACAAAAAACGTTAATAGCTAATAATGTAAGGAATAACACACAAAAAACTAAATACTGCAAAGTTGCTTAGGAGCTAGAAGCAGACCGGCCATTTCTGTCTGTGCCATCTCTGGCGAAATGTTTATAGGGGACAGATTGAAGTGGTGGCAAGTCTCAAACTTTTAATGAGCGAGTATTTGCCATGTCTTTTGTTCTGTTTGCCCTGTAATCACTGCTAGTTTGGAAGCCTTTGTTACCTTCTTATGGCTGGGGGCAGTATTGAGTAGCTTGGATGAATAAGGTGCCCAGAGTAAACTGCCTGCTACTCAGTCCCAGAAGCTAAGATATGCATATGATTAGTATATTTGGATAGAAAACACGCGGAAGTTTCTAAAACTGTTTGAATGATGTCTGTGAGTATAACAGAACTCATATGGCAGGCAAAAACCTGAGAAGAAATCCAACCAGGAAGTTGGAAATCTGAGGTTTGTAGTTTTTCAACTCATCGCCTATCGAATATACAGTGGGATATTGGTCATATTGCACTTCCTAAGGCTTCCACTAGATGTCAACAGTCTTTAGAACCTTGTTTGATGCTTCTACTTTGAAGGAGGGGGGAATGAGGGCTCTTTGAGTCAGGGGTCTGGCAGAGTGCCATGAGCTGACCAGGCGCGTGAGAGTTAGCTTGCGTTCCATTGCATTTCTGAAGACAAAGGAATTCTCCGGTTGAAACATTATTGAAGATTTATGATAAAAACATCCTAACACATGTTTCTGCGGACTGTAACGGAACTTTTGGACTTTTCGTCTGCTCGCGCCTCATGAATTTGGATTACTGGGCTAAACACGCAAACAAAAAGGAGGTATTTGGACATAAATGATGTACTTTATCGAACAAATCAAACATTTATTGTCGAACTGGGATTCCTGGGAGTGCATTCTGATGAAGATCATCAAAGGTAAGTGAATATTTATAACGCTATTTCTGACTTCTGTTGACTCCAACATGGTTTTGTTGTCTGAGCGCTGTACTCAGATTATTGCATGGTGTGCTTTTTCCGTAAAGTTTAAAAAAAATCTGACACAGCCGTTGCATTAAGGAGAAGTATATCTCTAATTCTGTGCCTAACCCTTGTATCTTATATTAAAGTTTACGATTACTATTTCTGTAAATTGATGTGGCTCTCTGCAAAATCACCGGATGTTTTGGAAGCAAAACATTACTGAACGTAACGCGCCAATGTAAACTGAGATTTTTGGATATAAATATGCACTTTATCGAACAAAACATACATGTATTGTGTAACATGAAGTCCTATGAGTGTCATCTGATGAAGATCATCAAAGGTTAGTGATTCATTTAATCTCTATTTCTGCTTTTTGTGACTCCTCTCTTTTGCTGGAAAAATGGCTGTGTTTTTCTGTGACTAGGTACTGACCTAACATAATCGTTTGGTGTGCTTTCGTCGTAAAGCCTTTTTGAAATCGGACAATGTGGTTGGATTAACAACAAGTTTATCTTTAAAATGGTGTGAAATACTTGTATGTTTGAGGAATTTTAATTGAGATTTCTGTAGTTTGAATTTGGCGCCCTGCACTTTCACTGGCTGTTGTCAGATCGATCCCGTTAACGGGATCTTAGCCGATCTCAGCCATAAGAGGTTTTAAGGCCTATAGAAGTGGAAGCGATATCAAAGACCAACATTTTGATATACATTCATTGATTTGCTGTAATATGTAAACACATTACCTATTTGCCATATCTACTAGAAAATGTGTGCCCTCAAGCCTGGAGGGAAGCAAAAGTAATTCCGCTACACTAGAGCCCCTTTTACTGACTCAAATAGCCTATCAATCAGCCTGTTACCAACCCTTAGTAAACTTTTGGAGAAAGTATTTTTTTGAACAGATACAATGCTATTTTATAGTAAACAAATTGACAACAGACTTTCAGTAGGCTTATAGGGAAGAACATTCAACAAGCACAGCACTAACACAAATGACTGACGATTGGCTGAGGGAAACTGATGATAAAATGATTGTGGAGGCTGTTCTGTTAGACTTCACTGTGGCTTTTGACATTATCGGTGACAATAGGCAGAGTTGCAAAGAAAAAGCCATATCTCAGACTGGCCAAAAGAAGAAAAGATTAAGATGGCTAAAGAACACATACACTGAACAGAGGAACTCTGCCTAGAAGGCCAGCATCCCAGAGTCGCCTCTTCAATGTTGACGTTGAGACTGGTGTTTTGCGGGTACAATTGAATGAATCTGCCAGTTGAGGACTTGTGAGGCATCTGTTTCTCAAACTAGACACTCTAACGTACTTGTCCTCTTGCTCAGTTGTGCACCGGGGACTCCCACTCCTCTTTCTATTCTGGTTAGAGCCAGTTTGTGCTGTTCTGTGAAGGGAGTAGTACACAGCGTTGTACGAGATCTTCCGTGTCTTGGCAATTTCTCGCATGGAATAGCCTTCAATTCTCTGAACAAGAATAGACTGACGAGTTTCAGAAGAAAGTTATTTGTTTCTGGCCATTTTGAGCCTGTTATCGAACCCACAAATGCTGATGCTCCAGATACTCAACTAGTCCAAAGAAGGCCAGTTTTATTGCTTCTTTAATCAGGACAACAGTTTTCAGCTGTGCTAACATAATTGCAAAAGGGTTTTCTAATGATCAATTAGCCTTTTAAAATTATAAACTTGGATTAGCTAACACAACGTATTATTGGAACACAGGAGTGATGGTTGCTGATTATGGGCCTCTGTACACCTATGTAGATATTCCATTGAAAATGTGTTCTTTCCAGCTACAATAGTCATTTACAACATTAACCAATGTCTACACTGTATTTCTGATTGATTTTATGTTATTTTAATGAACAAAAAAATTTGCTTTTATTTCAAAAACAAGGACATTTCGAAGTGACTCCAAACTTTTGAACGGTAGTGTATATATATATTTTTTATGTCTCGCGGGCCGGATTGAATTGCCCATTCTTTGCCCCTCCCCCTTGTCCTAGAGGCTCGAGGTTTCGCACCTGGACTACTGTTCAGTCGTGTGGTCAGGTGCCACAAAGAGGGACTTAGGAAAATTGCAATGGCTCAGAAAAAGGCAGCATGGCCCTTGGATGTACACAGAGAACAAACAATAATATTATACCTTTATTTCAACAAGGAACACAGACCGGGACCAAGGTCTCTTTTACAGCTGGGCCCTGCGTATACATGTTTACACATACAGTTTAGGTACAATGATTAAGAAACTACACAAGACAAACAAAACGATCACAGATCGTCAAACTCTCCTGGCTCAAAGTAGAGGAGAGGTTGACATCATCACTACCTGTATTTGTGAGAGGTATTAACATGTTGAAAGCACCGAGCTGTCTGTTTAAACGACTAACACCCACTCAGACACCCATGCATAGCCCACAAGACATGCCACCAGAGACATGTCGTGCGTCACTACTTCCCAGAGAGCCGTTTAAATGTAAACTTGTTTTTATTATCATAATGCGTTTTTTTGCCAGAAATGCCTTCTGGAACATCTGAACTTTCATGTGCCTGAATAAAAACTTGTATGCCATCTGTAAATACAAGTAAAATTGTTAAATTACGAGCCTAGTTGGTTTAGCCACAGAAAAAGCAACCTTCCTGCTAGCCATGATTGGCTGAGATAATGAGTGAGCTGGAAATGCTGAGCGATGAGTTCGGATTAGTCTGCCATATAGCTCACTTCTGTCTATTTGAGCTGGTCAGTATGTGTAGGTAATCCTGTCTAACGCAGCTTTAAATGTTTTTATCTATTGAGTAGTATATCTCCATAATTGTTGCTCTCCACTTTCTGGAGGACCGAGTTTTGAAATCAGTGGAATTGATGTATGATAGCTAAGGAGATGGAGAAAACACCTGTCTTCGGATTACATCTTCAAACTAAGGGCAACCATGGCATCCGTGACAGGGAGACGCATCCATCCATGATGTATACGGGTAAGATAGTCTAGCTAGTTACATTTTCAGATATTACACATTTCTAATTTTGACAGAAAGTGGTTTCATTTCAAGTGTACTGTTAGCTAGCTAACGTTAGTTGGCTGGCTCACTAGCTAACGTTAGTTCGTTTTTTCTTATCGTTGTTATTTTGTGTAGTGTTCAGTTTGATATTAAAATATGACGAACACTTACCACGCTGCATTTTGGTCCTCCTCTCCTTCCACCAACGAGAATCGTTACAGATGGAGAGTGACCGCATTTCAGCCGTGCGTAATTGGCCGACTCCCACCACGGTAAAGGAAGTGCAGCTGTTCCTAGGGTTTGCCAATTACTACCGGAGGTTAACCCGGGGTTTTGGTCAGGTAGCGGCTCCCATTACCTCACTGCTGAAGGGGGGACCTGTACGTTTGCAGTGGTCGGCTGAGGCGGACAGGGCTTTTGGTCACCTGAGGGCTCTGTTTACCTCTGCTCCCGTGCTGTCCCATCCGGATCCCTCATTGGCGTTCATAGTGGAGGTGGACGCGTCCGAGGCTGGGATAGGAGCCGTGCTCTCTCAGTGCTCGGGTACATCACCGAAGCTCCGCCCCTGTGCCTTCTCCTCGAAGAAGCTCAGCCCGGTGGAGCAAAACTATGACGTGGGGGACCGGGAGCTGTTGGCTGTCGTCAAGGCTCTGAAGGCGTGGAGACATTGGCTTGAGGGGGCTTAACACCCTTTTCTCATCTGGACTGACCACCACAATCTGGAGTACATCCGGGCAGCGAGGAGACTGAACCCTTGCCAGGCAAGGTGGGCCATGTTTTTCACCCGTTTAGTTTTTTCCCTTTCCTACAGACCAGGTTCCCAAAACGTGAAGGGAGACGCACTGTCCCGACTGTATGACACAGAGGAGCAGCCCATGGATCGCACTCCCATACTCCCGGTCTCCTGCCTGGTGGCGCCGGTAGTGTGGGAGCTGGACGTGGACATTGAGCAGGCGTTACGTGCAGAGTCCGCTCCCCTCCAGTGTCCCGTTGGGCGTCTGTACGTTCCGTCTGCTGACCGTGACCGGTTGATCTATTGGGCCCACACCTCACCCTCCTCTTTTCATCCTGGGATCGGTCGGACGGTGCGCTGTTGGTTGGAAAGTACTGGTGGCCTACCTTGGCCAAGGATGTGAGGGTTTAGGTTTCCTCCTGCACGGTGTGCGCCCAGTGTAAGGCTCCTAGGCACCTGCCCAGAGGGAAGCTACACCCCTTATCCGTTCCACAGTGGCCTTGGTCGCACCTGTCGGTGGATTTTCTTACCGACCTCCCCCCCTCACAGGGAAACAACACGATCCTGGTTGTTGTGGATCGGTTCTCTAAGTCCTGCCGTCTCCTCCCACTACCCGGTCTCCCTACGGCCCTACAGACTGCGGAGGCCTTGTTTACGCACGTCTTCCGACACTACGGGGTGCCTGAGGATATAGTGTCTGATCAAGGTCCCCAGTTCACTTCGAGGGTCTGGAAGGCGTTCATGGAACGTCTGGGGGTCTCGATCAGCCTTACCCCGGGGTTTCATCCCGAGAGTAATGGGCAGGTGGAGAGAGCTGTGTTTTGGTATATTTCACTTGTGATTTCATGATTATAAATATTTGTAGTATTTTTAATTTATTTTGGCGCTCTGCAATTCAGCGGTTGTTTACGAAAATGATCCCGCTAAAGGGATCCGTGCGTCAAGAAGTTAAAGGCCGGTGGTGGTTGGCCTGCTCCAGGAGTCTGAGGTGCGGGAGGTTCCTCCGCCCCCTCTGGACATCGAGGGTGCCCCGGCGTACTCCGTTCGCTCTATACTGGATCCGAGGCGTCGGACGAGGGGCCTTCAGTACCTCGTGGAGTGGGAGTGGTACGGTCCGGAGGAGAGGTGCTGGGTTCCGGTGGAGGACGTGTTGGACCCTTCAATGCTGCGGGAGTTCCACCGTCTCCGTCCGGATCGCCCTGTGCCTCGCCCTCCGGGTCGTCCCCGAGGCCGGCGTCGGCACACTGCTGGAGTGGCGTGTCAAGGGGGGGTACTGTCACGACTTCCGCCGAAGTCGGGTCCTCTCCTTGTTCGGTCGGTGGTCAGCGTCGCCGGTCTTCTAGCCATCATCAATCCATTTTTCATTTTACATGTGTTTTGTCTTGTTTTTCCTCACTCCTGGTTTCAATTCCCTCAATTACTTGTTGTGTATTTAACCCTCTGTTCCCCCCCGTGTCTTTATGATTTGATTTGATTTTTAGTGCTTGTGCACGTTCCCGTGAGTGCACAACGGGTTATTTTTGTGCCCATTTATCTTGTTGTTCTGGAAGCCGTTGGTTTTGCTTAATAAATCTCTGGTTATTACCCAGTTCTGCTCTCCTGCGCCTGACTTCTCTGCCGCCAATTACGCACCCCGCTACAGTTAGCTAGCTATCCAACGTTAAGTTAGCTGGCTAGCCATTTCAAACAATGACCATATCATATAGCTGACAACGTCTTAACTTTAGCTAATTTGTATTCGTTATTACAGGAAAAGAAAACCCACAAGATAATTATTTACAAGTTAATGGTGAGCTAATTACAAGAAATAGCTTACGGTTGTGAGTGTGATGGGAAAAAAGCAGGGCATTCTACTGGAGAATTTTAGAACTTGGACACTGTCTCGTTGGTCTAACGTTATATCCTAATTTGACTTTGGTGCAGGTCATGTTGTTCTTCACATTACCGTCTTTGGTAAACACACACAATATCAAATAAAATCTATGTTTATTTGTCACATGCACTGGATACAGAAGGTGTAAATGGTACAGTGAAATGGTTACTTGCATATTGTCTTTTGTTTAGACATGTAGCTAGCTAGCTAAACAATGAACCATAATCCCAACTCATAATGTTACTACCCTGCATGAATCTGCAGGTAGCTAAAGGTAACCAACTAGCTAGGTTCATTGGTAGCTAGCTAGCTAACATTAGGCTATAACTAGCAATGCAATTGGCACTGAGATACAATTAATATTACTACGCAGATCATACACATAACGTTAGCTAGTGAGCCAGCCAGCTAACGTTAGCTAGTTAGCTAACAGTACACTTTAACTTGAAATGAAAACGACTTTCTGAAACTGTAGCTAGCTAGACTCGTTTACCCGTATAAATGGATGAACTCGTCCCAATCTCTGTCACGGATGCCATGGTTGCCATTAGTTTGAAGATGTAATCCGGAGACAGGTGTTTTATACAACAGCCTTCTTCTGTGTGTTCTTTTTTTGACTCCCTCCGCATTATTTGCAATCAAACGGAAACATTTTCTCCATCTCCTTATCTATCATACTCTACTTCCACCAGGCATTCCACTGATTTCCAAACTCAGTCCTCCAGAAAGTGCAGAGTATTAGCAACACTAATGCAGTTGTTCATGATCTTTTACAAAAAGCTGCGTTAGTAAGGATTACTTACACATACAGCTCATGTTATAGACAGAAGCGAGCTACACGGCAGATCAATCCAAACTCATCTTTCGGCATGTCCTGAATCGAGTCACAGTTATTCAAATCCAAAATTTCTGGAGGAATCATGTTGTCTGAATCAATAGCCATATTGGTATGCCTCTCATTTGAATTGCTATACAAGATGCAGTGGCAGAGATTGGCAGAGTACAGTAGCAGTCTTAAAGTGAAAATAATACTGCTACTATACCATTTTCACAAGGAAATTTACGACAACCAAAAATAAAGGAACTCTGAATTTAAAATACTGTATGATTATGCTGATAAGCATCAATGAAATGCATGGTAGTATTGATTCATTAAATAATCATGCACAGCAATTTAACATTACACTGATTGGTTTGCTACATAGATATCTCAAAGTACACCTATTTCTGCCCCCCTCCTATCCCACCATCTCTCTCTGTGCCTCTCGCCCCAGTCTGAGGTTGGGTTGCTGCTCCATCTCCAGCAACTAATGATAATAGCCCCACACACACACAACCTAAACCAGTCTCAGTAAGAGCGTGGGGGAACACAGTTATGACATAGGGCTGTGTGCAGTTGGGATAGAGTCTTTATGCTAAAACGTTTCCTTCCTGGGAGCAGGTCATCAGCTAGGCAGCTGGAATAATCCGAGGCCCCCTTATCTCTATTCTTGAGCTCATTTGAAAACTTCCCCTCTGCTCTCTCTTCATCACACGCTGTCCACTAGGGCCCCTCGTCTTGCACCCAGTTTCATTACGCCAGATATGCTCCTATCTAACACAGCCATCCTCGCTGTCACCTCACTGTATGGCAGGGATTGGGAGATTAGCTGCATCCCGTATACTCCTTAAGCCTTTATCATAATGAAGGCTCCCCACACAGATGGAGGGATGGGTGAAGGCCAGACTAGTTATAGGGAACTGAATATCCATAACTAGTTGGTTGGAGCAAATGTATGAGAATATACCTAAGAAGATTACACTAAGGGAACATCTGGTGCGTAAGGGGATGTTTTGATTGCATGCATTGTGGTGTGTGGTTTGTGCTTTAGTGAAGCGAATTGTTAGTGCAATTGAAACATTTTAAAAGTAGGCCTAGTACTTTGGATGGCATACGACCTGCTTTTCTAGGGCAAGACGAGGTTGAACTCATTTACACTCTGACAGACACACACAAAACACACTGCCACTATGGCAATGAGAGTACAGCCAGAGATGTATGACCCTACATTTCCAATCAAATCAAACTTTATTTGTCACATGCGCCGAATTCAACAAGTGTAGACTTTACCATGAATGCTTACTTACAAGCCCTTAACCAACAGCGCAGTTCAAGCAGAGTTAAGAGTTAAGTTACCAATAGCTTGGTTCAAACAATTACTACATCTTTCCAATTCCCTGGCTGACACATTTTCTTACCTGTGACATTTTAATGTACAGAACCATTTTTGATGGGCAGGTCTGACATGTGAGATCTGTCTGTCTGTAGCAGTGAAATGAATTCCTGCAATAACCGTGGGTGAAAAATCCTCATATGGGTGGAAAATCCAGCTCCTTGGTGGTTCTGAAGTATCCATGTTGAAGAGTCTCCGGTCGCCTAGTAATTTTCCAATGCCCATACTATTATTAGGTGGTGTAGGATGAACTAAGCTAAACAAGGACCAGTCTGTTCGGAGCCACATAGAATATCATCAGGGCTAAGTGGTGTAACCTGAACAGGTCATAAGGATAATGGTGGCACAAAGCCAAGGGGAGATGTTCATATACATGGGAGGGAATGACTATATGTGTGATGTAAAGAAGGAAAACTATAAAGACAAAGCTCTGTGATAAGAAAGTCAGTGGTTCCATGGAATTGCTCGGCTCTAACGGGATCAACAAGTCTAACGGGATCGACAAGTTCCGGTATCGGTGCAAATATTTGACTCACTATTACCACAACATAAATGGCGAGCTTGCCAGGAGTTGAGAAAAGGGACCAGAAGACGGTGACACTTCTGTAGCTGACGACGGATCTTCTGGGCGAATCTCACTGGTCCGGGAGGGTCCGGGGGGGCGATCTAGCCTCGGTGGCGGCTCCGGTTCGTGGCGTGATCCCTCTGTAAAGGCGTCATCATAGGCTATACACTTACCCAAGCAGACCTCCCTATTCGGAGGGGTATCGTAAATGACCCACCCATTCAGACCTTCGCTATTCTTATTTTTATTTTATTTTTTACATTTTATTCCCTTTTTCTCCCCAATTTCGTGGTATCCAATTGTTAGTAGTTACTATCTTGTCTCATCGCTACAACTCCCGTACGGGCTCGGGAGAGACAAAGGTCTCTCTTCTGGGCGGATCGTCGCCGTGGGCTCCGGACTGCGGACCGTCGCCGGAGACTCCGGACTGCGGACCGTCGCCGGAGACTCCGGAGACTCCGGACCATCGCCGGAGACTCTGGACTGCGGACCGTCGCTGGAGACTCTATACTGCGGACCGTCTCAGGAGGTTCCAGACTGCGGACCATCTCAGGAGGTTCCGGACTGTGGACCGTCTCAGGAGGTTCTGGACTGTGGACCGTCTCAGGAGGTTCCGTACTGTGGACCGTCTCAGGAGGTTCCGGAGTGTGGACCGTCGTTGGAGGTTCCGGACTGTGGACCGTCGTTGGAGGTTCCGGACTGTGAAACGTCGCCGGAAGCTCTGGACTGGGAACTGTCGCCAGAAGCTCTGGACTGGGAAACGTCGCCGAAGCTCTGGACTGGGATCTGTCGCCGGAAGCTCTGGACTGGGAACTGTCGCCGGAAGCTCTGGACTGGGGACTGTCGCCGGAAGCTCTGGACTGGGGACTGTCGCCGGAAGCTCTGGACTGGGGACTGTCGCCGGAAGCTCTGGACTGGGGACTGTCGCCGGAAGCTCTGGACTAGGGACTGTCGCCGGAAGCTCTGGACTGGGAACTGTCGCCGGAAGCTCTGGACTGTGGAGTCGCACTGGAGGCCTGATGCGTGGGAACGGTACAGGTGGCACCGGGCTGATGACACGCACCTCAGGGCGAGTGTGGGGAGGAGGCACAGGACGTACTTGACTGTGGAGGCGCACTGGAGACACAGTACGTATGGCCGGCACAGGATATACTGGGCCGTGGAGGCGCACTGGAGGTCTGGAGCATAGAGCTGGCACAATGCGTCCTAGCTGGATGCTCACTTTAGCCCGGCAAGTGCGGGGTGCTGGCACAGAACGAACTGGGTTGTGAAGGCGCACTGGCGACACAGTGCGTAGAGCCGGAGCAGGATATACTGGACCGTGGAGATGCACTGGAGGTCTGGAGCGTAGAGCTGGCACAACGTGTCCTGACTGGATGCTCACTTTAGCCCTCGACTCCCTGACTGGCTCTGGTTCACCCCTCGGCTCCGCTCCGCTGACCACTCCGTGTGCCCCCCCCAAAACATTTTTGGGGACTGCCTCTTGGGCCTCCGTCGTGGTTGCGAATCCCGGAGTCGTCATTGATCCTCCTTCGCTGCCTCCGCCTGCTTCCATGGCAGGGTCTTGTCCCCTGCCATAATCTCCTCCCATGTCCGTGATGTCCTCCACTCACTTTTCTCCCGGGCCCAGCATCCCTGCTCCTCCTGGCCACGCTGCTTGGTCCTTTGGTGGTGGGATCTTCTGTTACGATCGTCGAAATGATTGGACCCAAGCGCAGCGTGGAAAGTGTTCATGAAAATGTAATACTGAAACACTGACAAACAACAAAATTTAAACAAATGTAAAGTTCTTTAGGGCTATACAGCAACTGTGCAAAAACAAGATCCCACAACCTACGGTGGAAAACAGGCTGCCTAAGTATGATTCCCAATCAGAGACAACGATAGACAGCTGCTTCTGATTGGGAACCATACCCGGCCAACAAAGAAATAGAAAACTAGAATGCCCACCCAAATCACACCCTGACCTAACCAAATAGAGAAATAAAAAGGCTCTCTGAGGTCAGGGCGTGACAAGAACACCGGTAGAAATCCTAAAGGCTAGGCCTATGCAAAAAATAAATAATAAAAACATCAGTGAAATGGGAGAAACGCACAAAGAAAATGAATACCAAATGGCCAGTAGAAGGAACATTGGATGTCTCTGTGTGTGAGGAGATGGAAACTCTAATAAAAAAAACATAAACCAAATGACAAAGGAACGAAAAGAAGAAATAAACGAGAAAGAGAAAGTGAGGTAATAAGAATGTTTAACTTCTTATGGCTGCAGGGGCAGTATTGAGTAGCTTGGATGAAAGGTGCCCAGAGTAAAACAGCCTGCTCCTCCCTTCCACTTTCCTCTTCCATTTTTGTGGAAATGCTGCAATTAATTGGTTGTAATTTTGGGTAGAGCAGACATTTCAATATGTCTGTGTTAGCTGCATGTGTGACATAATGCCATCAGTCCTATTTATGATATAATTTACAAAAATACCTTTTTAAACATTTTATAGAAAAACACGTTTTTTTTAATCAATGAGTATATTTCAATAATATTTGTATTATTTGCTCTGTCTTTTCAGGTGGATTAAACTGAAATTGCAACCAACTTTCTAAGGCTTATTTAAAAAATAACGAGATTTTGGAGATTTTGGAGATTCCGTTTTCAAATAAACAAAAGTGAGCAGTTGTAATCTGAATAAAGGGAAAAAGGCCATTCTTGAACATGGGGTGAGACATTCTTACTAAGAGAACCATTTAGGATTTAAGTATAACTTTTGTATGACCGATACCTTTAGTGAGAGGTCTAATGCTTTAATATTTAATAATTTCTGCCCTCCGAATTGATATTTGTTATATAAGTAGGCCCTTTTAATTTTGTCTGGCTTGCCATTCCAAATAAAATGAAATATTTTTTGCTCATATAATCTGAAAAGCAGGTCACAAGGTGTAGGCAAAACTTTCTATAAACATTTATTGGAGTGAGATCATTTCTGTCTTTCGGGATATGTATACAGAGTATGTCCACATCCCTGTCAGACAATTTTATTGGTAAACTACACGGTAATGTAAAAGTATTTTTTTTTGTGATCCAATACGTGTCACGGCCGTCGTCAGGGTGGAAATGACCGGACCAAGGTGCAGCGTGGTAAGCGTACATTTTCCTTTATTTATGTAAATGTCGCCAACAAAACAAAACAAAAAACAAAGAAACGACCGTGAAGCTTACTAGGGCTATAGTGCCACTAACAAAGATAACTATCCACAAAATACAAAGGTAAAAAGGCTGCCTAAGTATGATTCCCAATCATAGACAACGATAGACAGCTGTCCCTGATTGAGAACCATACCTGGCCAAAACATAGAAACAAACAACATAGAATGCCCACCCCAAATCACACCCTGACCTAACCAAATAGATAAATACAACGGCTCTCTAAGGTCAGGGCGTGACAGTACCCCCTCCCCCCCAAAGGTGCGGACTCCCGGCCGCAAACCTGAACCTATAGGGGAGGGTCCGGGTGGGCATCTACCCTCGGTGGCGGCTCCGACTCGGGATGTAGCCCCTGCTCCAACTCTTGCTCCACCCACTTTGGTGGCGCCTCTGGTGCGGGGACCCTCGTTGCAGGCCCCGGACTGGGGACTCTCGCTGCAGGCCCCGGACTGGGGACCCTCGTTGCAGGCTCCGGATTGGGGACCCTCGTTGCAGGCCCCGTACTGGGGACCCTCGTTGCAGGCCCCGGACTGGGGACCCTCGTTGCAGGCCCCGGACTGGGGACCGTCGCTGGAGGCTCCGGACTGGGGACAGTCGCTGGAGGCTCCGGACTGGGGACCGTCGCTGGAGGCTCCGGAATGACCCGTGGAGCAGGCACAGGTCGAACCGGGCTGTGGGGGAGCACTGGAGATCTGGTGCTTAGACCTTGCACCGCTCCTCTTGGCTGAATGCCCACTTTAGCCCGGCACGTACGGAGCGCAGGCATAGGACGAACCGGGCTGTCACAGCGCACCGGAGACACAGTGTGCAGTGCCGGCGCAGGACTCACCGGGCTGTGGAGGCGCACTGGAGGTCTGCAGCATAGAGCTGGCACAAGACGTGCAGGGCTGGAGAGGCGCACAGGAGACCTGGTGCGTGGGGCTGGCACAGTCTTCACCAGACGGCTAGCACGCACCTCAGGACGAGTATGGAGAGCTGACTCAGGTGACATTAAACTGAGGACACGCTCTGTAGGGCGAATGTCTTGCCTCATTCACCAACACAACAGCTCTCTCCTAACTCTCTCCTCCAATCTCCCCATCAACTCCTTAACTGTCTTTGCTTCACTCCCCTCCAAGTTCACCTTCTTCTCCCCGACTGGCTCTGGTTCCAACCTCGGCTCCGCCGACCGTCCCGTGGCTGCCTCTCCTGGCCACGCTGCTTTGTCCTTTGGTGGTGGGTAGTTCTGTCACGAACGTTGTCAGGGAAAAAATTTATGTAAATGTCACCTACAAAACAAGAAACAAAGAAACGACCGTGAAGCTTACTAGGGCTATAGTGCCACTAACAAAGATAACTACCCACAAAATACAAAGGAAAAAATGCTTCCTAAGTATCATTCCCAATAAGAGACAACGATAGACAGCTGTCCCTGATTGAGAACCATACCCGGCCAAAACATAGAAACAAACAACATAGAATGCCCACCCCAAATCACATCCTGACCTAACCAAATAGAGAAATAAAACATCTCTCTAAGGTCAGGGCTTGACAATACGTAATATTATACTTAATATTATACTTATCATAATTTGGTTTTAATCCAGAGAGGTTAGCAAAAGTATCTAGATCCTCTATGAGGCTGTGGAGGGATGAATCATCAGCATACAATGACACCTTTATATTATTGTTAGATGTAATTTTAACAGCTAACGATGGTAATAATAAATACATTTTTGCATCACAACACTGAAGTGTAAGAGGCCTCAAATTTTTTTAATGGACTGGATCTTTATATATACCACTTGGATCCTGTTTAGTAATAATGAAATCAAACCTTCTTGTTGCGTGTCCGATAATCTACCATTTATAGAGGAGTGGTTAAAACATGCTAATAATGGTCCTCTGAGTATATCATAAAAACGTTTGGTATACTTCCACTGGTATGCCATCCAGCCCTGGAATTTTCCCAGCCCTAAAGGCTTTAATTGCATCAAGAAGTTCCTCCTCTGTAATTTGGCCTTCAGGTGAGTACAGGTGTTAATTTTACATTATTAATAGGAAAAAAATCCATACAATTAGCTTCGGTTAGTGGAGATGGAGGCGACTGAAACAAAAACCTATTCTTAAATTACTTTACTTCCTCTTTCAAAATATCGTTTGTTGAATCACGCGTGACTCCATCATTTGTAACAAGTTTAAATTAAAAAAAATTGGTAGCATTTCTATGTTGAAGATTGAAAAATATTTGTGCATTTTTCCCCAATTCCCATTCTGTTTGCTTTATTTTTATAATATATTACACTGGATCTTTCTTGATTAAAACTTCTCTAGGGTAGGGGGCAGCATTCGGAATTTTGGATGAAATGCATGCCCAAATTAAACTGCCTGCTTCTAGGACCCAGAAGATATGATATGCATATAACTGGTGGATTTGGATCGAAATCACTCTAAAGTTTCCAAAACTGTTAAAATAGTGTCTGTGAGTATAACATAACTGATTTGGCAGGCAAAAACCTGAGAAAATCCATTCAGGAAGTAGTTTTTTTTGGTGGTTTTGTAGTTTTCTATTCAATGCCATTACAGTATCCATTGACTTAGGACTCAAATTGCAGTTTCTATGCCTTCCACTAGATGTCAACAGTCTTTAGAAATTGTTTCAGTCTTGTATTCTGAAAAATTAGGAAGTAAGAGCAGTCTGAATGACTGGACCCTAAAGTGTCACAGAGCTTTTTCATGCGCGAGACCGAGAGAGTGCCTTTCTTGTTTACCTTTTAAATTGACAACGTTATTGTCCGTTTGAAATATTATTGATTATTTAGGCTAAAAACAACCTGAGGATTGAATATAAACATCGTTTGACATGTTTCTATGAACTTTACAGATACAATTTAGATTTTTCTGTCTTCCTGTTTTGACTGCGTTTGAGCCTGTGGATTACTGAAGAAAACGCGCAAACAAAACGGTTTTTGGATATAAAGAGACTTTATCGAACAAAAGGAACATTTATTGAGTAAATGAATGTCTGCTGAGTGCAACCATATGAAGATCATCAAAGGTAAGGGATTAATTTTATCTCTATTTCTGACTTGTGTAACTCTTCTACTTGGTTGGTTACTGTTTGTAATGATTTGTCTAGTGGGCTATGTTCTCAAATAATCGTAAGGTATGCTTTCGCCGTAAAGCATTTTTTAAATCTGACACCGTGGTTGGATTCACAAGAAGTTCATCTTTAAACCTATGTAAAATATATTTTGTTTTCTGAATTTTTATAATGAGTATTTCATTTTTTGAATTTGGCGCCCAGCAGTTTCACTGGCTGTTGAAGAGGTGGGACGCTAACGTCTCATGTACCCAAGAGAGGTTAAGTTCCACCATTTATTTTTCCTCAAACGTATTCTGTTTCTCTATGGTACAGTTTTATTGCTTTCTAACTGTACTGTTAGTCCTTCAATTTCTTTTGATCTTTGGGACTCTTTTGACATAAATTGCTTTATAGATGAGTACTAAATTGCATGGCCTCTAAAGGCACATTTAAAAGTGCCCCATACAATAAGTGGATCTGCTGTACCTATGTTATGTCAGAAAAAGTCAGTTATAAATTATTCTGTCTTAGTCACAAAAAAGTTATCATCCAGTAGGCTTCGATTACATTTTTAATATCCTTGAACACTTGGAAATTCTGTAAGAGTAATATATATGCCAATTAAGTGATGATCCGACCGCATTCTGTCCCCTATCAACACTTTAACTTTTGGTGCCAGAGAGAATGAAATAAGAAAGTAATCAAGACGACTAGCTTGATTAAGCCTCCGCCATGTATATCTAACTAGGTCAGGGTATTTAAGCCTCCATATATCCACTAATTCCAATATATCCATGACATTCATGATTACCTTAAGTGCCTGAAGGGTGATAGTTTGTAGTGTGATTTCCTTTACGGTCCATAGAGGGATTTGAAACCGTATTAAAATCTCCCACCATAATAATAGAGTCTAGTGTTACTTGTAGAGTTGATAAATTCTTATATACAGTTTCAAAGCTTGGATCATCATTATTTGGACCATATAGGTTCATAAGCCATATCTGTTTATTGTCCAATACCATATTTAAAATAATCCTTCTACCTTGATGATCTGTTTGGAGAATTTGCACATTTGGACCAAAATTACTGTTAATATCATCACCCCTTTTGAATTTTGGGGGTGACCCGGCAGACCACCCCGACGCCTGGATCCCATAGCCCTGGAGAGACCGGGACCCATCCTTCAAAAAGAGCACACTGTGCCACCCACAAAACAGAAACAGATCAACCGCCAAATATTATGAATCATCATATATTGTCCCTAACATATTTTACTCCCTCACAACAGTTGTGGGATACACACACCCACACACTCAAACACACTCAACCCCTTTCCCCACAACAACCATTGACTCAGATTCTCAAAAGTTGCACCATCCCATAGCCCAACTCAAGAAAGTCTGGCTTTACAAATGCATATACAGTTGCAGCTGTATGAGAAGGCCTGCATAACTGCGCAAAAAATGGGCAGAAATCGGGAGATTTGATTAACCATTGTCACGTCCTAGATGGAGGTCAGATATACCCCCTTGCTCTGAAACACCCACAACATGGTCCCCCGTAGTGACCATGTTCCCAAGCATCTCTGTACAGTCAGACCTTTGATTTTGTGCCACCAGGGTCACAATAATATGCCCCCTCTCTGAATGTCCAAGTGTGACCCCCCTCCCCATGGGTTACTGCAGCTAGTGTTGCCAGCACTGCCACTGCCTGGGTGGTGGCACCCCACCAGAATCTAGGTACAAGGCTAGGTACAAGGTCGTTAAGCGTTAAGGTTCTCATTAGCAGCTTTGAGGATTTCCTTGTATATTATGCTCTCCCATTAGGGGGCTTTGGCTTTGCAGGACCAACCCTGCCAAGCAGGCTCAGAATCTTGAGGGGGCGGTGCTGCTCTAGAAGGTCTCTGACCACATTTTGGCTGCATACAGGCCGTTTACAGCAGGCCCATAAAACAGATATAGTATCTGGGTTGTTCAGGTGGGTGTCTAGGGTATAGGGTTGTGGACCGTTCCATCAATATAGAACCATAAATTAATATATTAGATGTATAATTTATTTTAAAATGCTGTTCCACCATGATGACAATAAATAAATAATATGTATAATTCATTAATGTCACAACTTCCCCCGATTTTCGGTCCCTCTCCTTGTTCGGGCGGTGTTCGGCGGTCGACGTCACCGACCTTCTAGCCATCACTGATCCATTTTTCATTTTCCATTGGTTTTGTCTTATCTTCCTTCACACCTGGTTCCAATCCCATCAATTACATGTTGTGTATTTAACCCCCTGTTTCCCCTCATGTCCTTGTCGGAGATTGTTTTGTTTGTATGTGATGTGCATTTTAGTGTTGGTGTGCGACGGGTTTTGTACATTTTGGTTGTTTTGTAGTTTTGTCAGTATTTATTAAACAACTCTGTTTATACCAAGTTCGTTCTCCTGCGCCTTCCCTGCCACCAACACGCACCCCTTACAATTAGTTATATTTGAAGATAGAAAAACAATATATTTTTTCATCTGTATTAATACAATCCATAACAGGGCTAGAATTGTGTTTCATTATTTGCCTCCATGAGAACTTTCGTTTTTAAAATAGCCATGGAGTGGTCTTTGTGTCTCTGAACAACTGGTTATCAATATACAGTTTATCGACCACGAGAGCTACACATTTCCCTTTCAATCTACTTTCCTTGAAAATTGGATACAGAACTTTACACCGTTCTGCAAATTCCTTCGGGAACTGGTCATTCATGCCTATTTTCATGCCAAAAAGTATTTTACCAGGCTTTGAACCATTCTTTTATCTTTAATTAAAGAAAGCATATTTGGCAACAATTTGGCGTTCATTTCTCTGCTCTCAGCAGTGTACACGTTCGAGTTGGATTTTGTCGTTAGCTTTGCGTGGGACCTGAAGCACTGTAAGGAGGAACTCTAACTACAGATTCAGGAACTTCTCCTTTCTCTTGGATACCTGTAAGTACCAGATTCTCATGGATCTAGTCTGTATGTCAAGTAAGGCTTCTCTCAGAACGATGTTCTCCTTTTTAAGTTCATTAACTTCGGTTTCAATTTTATTGACTGTCCCCTTTAGCTTGTTTGTGTCTTTCTCCAATGTTGCAGCTTTTTCATCACTCATCGAGCTTTGCCTTTAACTCTTTTATGTCCTTACTAACTAGTTCAAGTATACCCAGTTTGTCATTTATTGATTTTAACAGATCGGTTTTGACCTTTACCATTCCCGGTGCTCACGTTTTCGTTTTGAAATATGTTCCTCTGTCTTACTCTACATTATGTTTGGGTGCTGCTTGTTTTTGCAAAATTTGGAGATATATTTCTCTAGTCTTATGATTTGTTTTGTGTTATCCAGATTGAAGGTTATTACCCACCAGATTGTGTAGTGCAAGTAAACTCAGCAAAAAAAGAAACATCCTCTCACTGTCAACTACGTTTATTTTCAGCAAACTTAACATGTGTAAATATTTGTATGAACATAATAAGACGCAATAACTGAGACATAAACTGAACAAGTTCCACAGACATGTGACTGACAGAAATGGAATCATGCGTCCCTGAATAAAGGGGGGGTCAAAATCAAAAGTAACAGCCAGTATCTGGTGTGGCCACCAGCTGCATTAAGTACTGTATTAAGTATTAAGTAAGCATTTCCTCCTCATGGGCTGCACCAGATTTGCCAGTTCTTGCTGTGAGATGTTACCCCAATCTTCCACCAAGGCACCTGCAAGTTCCCAGACATTTCTGCAGGGAAGGCCCTAGCCTTCACCCTCTGATGATGCAATGACAACAAGCTCAGTGCGATGATGCTTTTGACACACCACCCCAGACCATGACGGACCGTCCACCTCCAAATCAATCCCGCTCCAGAGTACAGGCCTCGGTGTAACGCTCATTCCTTCGACGATAAACGCGAATCTGACCATCACCCCTGGTGAGAGAAAACCGCAACTCATCAGTGAAGAGCACTTTTTGCCAGTCCTGTCTGGTGCAGCGACAGTGGGTTTGTGCCCATAGGCGATGTTGTTGCCGGTGATGTCTGGTGAGGACCTGCCTACAACAGGCCTACAAGCCCTCAGTCCAGCCTCTCTCAGCCTATTGCGGACAATCTGAGCACTGACGGAGGGATTCTGCGTTCCTGGTGTAACTCGGGCAGTTGTTGTTGCCATCTTGTACCTGTCCCGCAGGTGTGATGTTCGGCTGTACCAATCCTATGCAAGTGTTGTTACACGTGGTCTGCCACTGCGAGGACGATCAGCTGTCTGTCCTGTCTCCCTGTAGCACTGTCTTAGGTGTCTCATAGTACGGACGTTGCAATATATTACCCTAGCCACATCTGCAGTCCTCATGCCTCCTTGCAGCATGCCTATGGCACGTTCACGCAGATAAGCAGGGACCCTGGACATCTTACTTTTGGTGTTTTTCAGAGTCAGTAGAAAGGCCTCTTTTGTGTCCTTACGTTTCCATAACTGTGACCTTAATTGCCTACCGTCTGTATGCTGTTAGTGTCTTAACGACCGTTCAACAGGTGCATGTTCATTAATTGTTTATGGTTCATTGAACAAGCAAGGGTAACAGTGTTTAAACCCTTGACAATGAAGATCTGTGAAGTTATTTGGATTTTTATGAATTATCTTTGAAAGACAGGGTCCTGAAAAATTATTGTTTCATTTTTTGCTGAGTTTATTTAGTCTAACTTACCGATGTTGTATATCACGTTTTTATCTTGAAGTGGTCTACATAGCTATGTTCAGTCTGCCATCTTGCTGACTGTGTTCAGTCCTGCTGAAAATAGCTTATTTTTTGTAGATATGAAAACAATAACTGAGATATGACCGTTCAATCTAAAGCAGCCAATGTCATTTTCAGGATACGTCAATACAGCACAGAAAGCTTAACACCAGACTGGTATTGTGGTTGTTCATTAGGTGATAGGAAATATGCAAAATGCATATAAAATAATATACTTACCTTCCTTGAAAATCCATCTATACCGCCAAAGATGACAATGTTGTATCTTGAAAAAAAAACATTGGAATTAAAAGTGAAATGTTTAACCTATTAACCTGCTTCATTATTTATGTATTATCAGTCGATGATGAACAATTCCAATTTCATACATCATTGAAAATTTGTCTATGAATAAGTAAGAATAAAAAAGTTTCAATAACTTCTTAGATTTAATGGAGTCAATATACATCTTAGTACCTTATCAATTTATGATTTGTATCAACGTGGACGAGAGACAGGGGAGCAGGAACAGAGTATTTTTGCAGAGCAATGCAATGAAGCTGGATCATTCTGGCAATGATACCTGCACCATCTACACGCTGCAAAGACTCCCTAACTCGTCGCCATTGTACACAATGGCCCATTGCTTGGAGACTTCCTTTGACCATTCTAAAGCCTGCATGGGGAATCCTTGCCTTAATGGCCCTGACTTTCTGGTCTATCACTTCATCTGACATATCAGAATAGCATTCCCTGACAGACATATTGTGTTCTTTCATCCTTCTGTAAATGGTCGACCTTGAAATGCCATGCATGTCAGCTAAGTTAGTCAGAGGAAAAGCAGTATCCAGCCTACTTTGAAGGGTGTCACGAGTAATTTCTAGTTTTGGCCGTCCTACATTGCCTACATTGCCACTTTAAGAACTGATAACACCTTCATTAAATAGTGAAGGGACAACATTGTGTGTGAGATAGGTGCTGACAACTTCACCATCTACCACCTCCGTGGGAATATCAATTTAATTTACCCTAGCTCGAACAAACTGTAACTCTTGTCTGCACACAAACTGCAGATATTCAAAATTAGTTGGTAATATGTTGATGATAGATCTTAACCTATCCCTCAACCTGATCAATAGCTGCTGAGACATTCTTCCCTGCAATGAAACATTATCCCAATTAGTTAATGTTATATGATTATAAACAATGCATATATGACAACACTGAGTGCAAGTGTGTGTTTTATCATTAGCTAATGGAAACGCAGTGATATTTTTTGGCAAAAAAAGCTAACCGTTACACTGTCATGAAATATGATTATATAATCGACCAAATAGGACATGGCCTACCTATGAGTTGCCATGAAAGAAAGTTTGATGAATTCAACTGAAAATGGTGAGAACAGGCGTTCGTTGCTAAATGTTTTTGGTTAGCTTGAGAATAATAATTGCATGATTTATCATTCTACAGTATGTATGTTTTTTATGAACCGATACTGAATCGTAGGAACTAACATCTAGCTATGTAGAAGTTGGACTGAAGAACGCCCAGTGCTGCTTACCCGAGATGCCATCACAGTTCTTCGTAGGTGTCCGCTATGACTTCCTTTGTGTCGGAAAGAAAGGTTGAACAGTATTGGTTGTAGCCAAACTGACACTCAAAAAATTGACAAAATGGAGGGTGGTTTTCAAATACATTTCTTCTCAAAATATTTTTGGGGTATAAAATGCATAACGTTTTGCGCTCCATTACAAAATATTTGATTGCAGAATTATTTTAAACTTTGAAGCCTCGTTTTTGCTTTCAGAACAATTATTTTGGATTTAAAATTTTAAAAAATTGCTCTCGACAAAAACACACAAATGTACCTCCTAGCATATAACAATTTGCCTGTGAATAACCAGACCTTCCTACAATCTTGCTTTGTAGATTCTTGACGCACAATCGAAGGTGCTATCATATCCTGCCAGCATGCCCACAAGCGAGCCACTCAGGCGGAGAATGTCGCGTGGAAGAGGAACGAGATGGGAGTAACAACAATTTGTTGCAAGTTGGGGAGGGTTAATAGCTTAATAGACTATTAGACCATTACTAAATAATAGTCTAATAGCCATACTAGGTGTGAAAAAAGTTACTGCAATGTCTTATCGAGGGACTCCATGCCCTGGCAGAACGCCATGACAAGGCGTTCGATACATTGCTGGAGCAATTCCGCGGATTCCCCACTGGGCAGCAGGTCACACCCATAATCTCCCAGCCTAGCCCACTGTCCCGAGAACCCCACTTACCTCCTCCGGGGCTCTACGCTGGAGATTCCGGAACCTGCCAGAATTTTCTCTCCCAGTACTCCCTCATTTTCAAGCTGCAGCCTTCTTCGTTCCCCTCGGGCCGCTCGAGGATAGCGTCCATCATAAAGTTGATGTCCGGGAGGGCACTCGCCTGGACCACTGTGGTGTGGGAGCAAAAATCCTCCGTCTGCCTCAGTCTAGAGGAGTTTGTGGAGGATTTTCGGAAGGTGTTTGATTCTCCGTTGTCTGGGAGAGAGGCTGCTCATAACCTGCTCCAGCTACGTCAAGACTCCTGTAGTGTGGCAGACTACGCAATGGATTTTCGCACGTTGGCGGCTGAGAATGCCTGGAACCTGGAAGCATTGTTCAACATGTTCCTTCAGGGATTATCGGAGGTGTCCGGGAGCTGTCCATGGACCTTTACTCCCTCAGCCTTGACCATCCGGATTGATGGGCTGCTTCAAGAATGTAGGAGGGAGAAGGAATCTGTGCCCTGTTGCCCTCGTTTGCCCTTGATTCCCACCTCACCTCCGAAGAATCCCGGAGACCCCCGAAGTCTAAATGTCCGAGTGAACCCGACGTCACCGGAGTTCTCTCGGGAAACACAGAGGGCTGCCGACTCGCCTCCTTCGGAGTCCATGAACCTGGGCAGGGCTAGATTGACACGGTTGAGTGCCTACGCTGACTCCACACCCAGAGCTGTCTATATTGTGGTGCTACGGGACATTTCGTAGCTACATACCTGCCCATTCAAAACACATGCAAATCAAGAAGGGGCGAGTATGGATAACTTTTACTTTCCCCTTACTCACACCCCTTTCCATTCTATCCTGCTGTGGGGGAACCAGTCGAAATCTCTCCGTGTACTCATCGACTCCGGGGCAGATTATAGTTTTTTGGACGCTACCCTGGGTCCAAGCTGGGCATCCCCACTCAGCCCCTCTCCATTCCCATGGACGTTAGAGTGCTGGGAGGGCACTCTATAGGCCTGGGCCACTCACAATTCCACTCCCATCAACCTACGAGTGTCAGGGAACCACAGCGAGAAAATCCAATTCCTGCTTATTAAGTCTCCCCAGGTTCCCATGGTATTGGGATTCTCTTGGCTCCAGGGACACAATCCCATCATAGACTGGACAGCTGGTGCCATTATGGGTTGGAGCCTATTCTGCCACGCTCATTGTCTGAAGTCAGTGCAGCCTGCCCCGGGACGTCTTCCTGTGGGCTCGGAAGTTGACCCGGACCTCTCCGCCATTCCCGTGGAGTACCAGGACCTCCGGGAGATCTTCAGTAAGGCCCGGCCACTTCACTTCCTCCGCACCGACCCTATGACTGTGGGACCCTCGACCGCACCGACCCTCGACCTTCTCCCAGGCAGAACACCGCCCCGGAGACGACTGTACTCTCTATCGGGTCCGGAGACCAAGGCTATGGAGACCTACATCGAGGACTCCCTAGCTGCAGGGTCTATCCATCCTTCTGCCTCCCCCGCTGGTGCATAGTTCTTCTTTGTGGAGAAGAAGGACAAAACCATGCGCCCGTGCATCGGCCTCAATGACATCACGGTGAAGAACTGCTACATGCTACCATTCATCGCCTCTGCCTTCGAGACACTCCAGGGGGCCACCGTTTTCTCCAAGTTGGACCTGCAGAACTCCTACCATCTGGTGCGGATACGGGAAAGGGACGAGTGGAAGACTGCCCTCAACACGGCCCGCAGCCACTACGAATACCTGGTCATGCCATTTGGATTTACCAACGCCCCAGCTGTGTTCCAGGCCCTGGTTAATGACGTTCTCCGTGACATGTTGAACCGATTCATTTTCGTATACCTTGATGACATCCTCGTTTTCTCCCACTCAGCCCAAGAACATGTCCTCCACATCCTCCAGCGCCTCCTGGAGAACCAGCTTTTTGTGAAAGCGGAGAAATGCGAATTCCATCACTCCACCATCACCTTCCTTGGTTACATCATTGCTGCAGGGAATGTACAGATGGATCCTGGGAAGGTGAGAGCGGTAGTGGACTGGCCCCAGCCTACGTCCAGAGTGCAGCAGCAACGTTTCCTGGGATCTTCCAACTTCTATTGCCGCTTTATCCGGGGTTACAGCGCCCTGGCACTCACTTATCCCAAGGTTCCATTCACATGGTCCCCAGTTGCTGACCGGGCGATCCGGGACCTCAAGCACCGCTTCACCACTGCCCCCATATTGGTTCATCCTGACCCTTCTCTTCAATTCGTGGTGGAGGCCGATGCTTCGAATGTCGGAGTGGGGGCTGTCCTGTCCCAGCGTTCTGCCCTGGACCTCAAGTTACATCCCTGCGCCTTCTCCCATCGCCTCAACATCACAGAGCGGAACTACAATCGTGAGCTTCTCGCTGTGAAGATGGTGCTGGAGGTGTGGAGACACTGGTTGGAGGGGGTGGAACATCCATTCATTGTGTGGACGAACCACAAGAACCTGGAATATCTCCGGTTCACCAAGTGTCTCAATTCCAGGCAAGCTAGGTGGGCCCTGCTTTTCACCCGGTGTAACTTCTCCCCCTCCTACCGACCAGAAATCCAAGAACATCAAGCCGGATGCGCTGTCACGCCGCTATAGCCCTGCTGCTATACCTTTGGACCCCGAGACCATCCCTCCCACCCCGTGTCTGGCGACGGCACTTAGCTGGGGAACAGGGAAGCAGGTTTGGGGGGGGCCCAGATAACCGGATGTTTGTGCCTGACCCTGTATGCCCCTCGGTCCTGGAGGGGCCCACTCCTCCAGGCTTGCCTGCCACCCGGGCTCCCGTTGGACCCTGGCCTTTGTGCCCGGATGTCTCAGCGTCCGTTGCCGCCTGCACGGTCTGTGAGCAGAACAAGACTCCTCGGCAAGCTTCGGCTGATCTTCTTTAAAACTTCTTGGAACTATAGGGGGTGCTGTTCCGCATTAGCATATTTTGGTCTCCAAATTAAACTGCCTCGTGCTAAATTCTTGATCGTACAATATGCATATTATTGTTATTATTGGATAGAAAACACTTTCTAGTTTCTATAGCCGTTGGAATTTTGTCTCTGAGTGGTACAGAACTATATCTACAGCACTTTTCATGACAGGGGTCAGATTTCAGAAATTTTTACCCCTGATCTGGAGTCTGTTTTTAAGGTGACAGTGAATGCTATGAAGAAACCGACACTGCCTACGTCTTCCTCTGGGTGTCTGTACGTCATCACGTTTTGAATGGAATCGATTGCACAATCACAGCCACTATAAAAGAAGAAAACGTAGAGGTACCTCCCTTTCTCGTCGCGCGCCTGAAGCGTGAAGGACATCGGACTTGCCTCATTCCAAATCGTTGTTTAGCCAGCAATATTTCTCTGGTCATGTTTTTACTCGTTATAGTTGTTAAAAACATCATAATGTAGTTAATTTGAACCGTTTTATAGCAATTTATATCCGTTTAGTGCGATTCTGAGGAATTTCTTTGTCGTGCACTTTCTAGCTTTGGGAACGTTTCGGGGTCTCGGTCGTTGTTAGTGGACATTTCGAAGGACAGAGGACATCTATCGACCAAAAGAAGATTACAACATAGAAAGGATACATTGCCCAAGAATCTGATGGAAGAACAGCTCAAAGTAAGCAATATTTAATATGATAAATCGTTGTTCTGTCGAAATATTTTAAACGCATATTTCGCCATTTTGTTTGTTATCGCGTCACTTGGCGAACCCTGTATTGAAAAGTAAGGATAATTTTAAAAATGTAAGTCAGCGGTTGCATTAAGAACTAATTTGTCTTTCGATTCCTGTCAACCCTGTATTTTTTAGTCAAGTATATGATTAGCTTTCAATTAAACTAGATCACTCTGAAAGATGACGTCAGACATTTTGAGGCTTGATTTCCTAGTATTTTCATTGTGTAACCACGGTTTTGTATGGCTAAATATGCACATTTTCGAACAAACTGTATATGTATGTTGTAAAATGATGTTACAGGAGTGTCATCGGAAGAATTCTGAGAAGGTTAGTGAAAAAATTAATATATTTTGGCGGTGATTACGTTATAGCGCTCTTTGGCTGGAATAGATGCTCTGGTAACGTTTTCACATGTGGTATGCTAACTTATCGATTTATTGTGTTTTCGCTGTAAAACGCTTAGAAAATCTGAAATATTGTCTGGAATCACAAGATCTGGGTCTTTCCATTGCTATGCTTTGTCTATTCTTATGAAATGTTTTATTAAGAGTAAATTGGTCATACACGTTGCTCTCTATAGTAATTCTAGTCGTCTTGTGATGGTCGGTGCAATTGTAAACTGTGATTTCTACCTGAAATATGCACTTTTTTCTAACAAAACCTATCCTATACCATAAATATGTTATCAGACTGTCATCTGAAGAGGTTTTTTCTTGGTTAGTGGCTATCAATATCTTAGTTTAGCCGAATTGGTGATAGCACCTGAAGTAGTAAGAAACTGATGGAGTTAGAAAAGTGGTGTATTTTGCTAACGTGTTTAGCTAATAGATTTACATATTTTGTCTTCCCTGTAAAACATTTTAAAAATCTGAAATGGTGGCTTTATTCACAAGATCTGTATCTTTCATCTGGTGTCTTGGACTTGTGATTTAATGATATTTAGATGCTACTATCTACTTGTGAAGCTATGCTAGCTATGCTAATCAGTGTGTGGGGGTGTGGGGGGTGATCCCGGACCCGGGGTAGAGGCTCGTTAGAGGTTAACCACTGCCTGTCCCTCACCGTCCCTGGTCTCACATATCCCTGGACTTCGTCACGTTTCTTCCCCTGTCTGATGGCAACACCGCCATCCTGACAGTAGTGGACCGGTTTCCTCTCCCCAAGCTACCCTCTGCCAAAGAGACGGCCCAGCTCTGTGTGCAGCATGTCTTCTGGATCCATGGACTCCTGGTGGAGATGGTCTCCGACCGGGGCCCTCAGTTCTCATCCCGGAACTGGAAGGCGTACTGCATGCTCATTGGGTCGTCGGCCAGCCTGTCCTCCGGGTTCCTCCCGCAGTCCAACGGCCAGTCGGAGTGAGCCAATCAAGACCTGGAGACGTCTCTTCGGTGCCTTGTCTCCGCCAACCCCACCACCTGGAGCCAGCAACTCATGTGGGTTGAATACACCAGCAACACCCTCCCCTGCTCTGCCACTGGGCTCTCGCCTTTCGTGTGTTCCCCGGGGTATCCGCCCCCGCTCTTCCCGGAGCAAGAGGGAGAGGTCGACATACCCTCGGCCCAGATGTTTGTCCGCCGCTGTTGCCGTACCTGGAAGAGAGACCGGATGGCTCTTCTCAAAACCACCTCCAGGTATCGATGACAAGCGGACTACCACAGTACACTGGCTCCCCAGTATTGTCTCTGGCAGAGAGTATGGCTGTCCACTTGTGACCTGTCCCGCAAACTTTCACACCCGCTTTATTGGCCCTTTCCCCACCTCAAAGACATTTAGCCCCTCTGCTATTCGTCTTCTGTTGTCCCATACCCTCCGTATTCATCCCACTTTTCATATGTCTAGGATTAAACCTATGTCTCAACCTAAACCCATCTCATCAACGGCCAACCGGCGTACACTGTGAGGCGCTTCCTGAAAGGTTCGACCGGAGGGCAGTGGATTCCAGTATCTGGTTGACTGGGAGGGTTATGGCCTGGAGGAGAGGTGCCGGGTCCCCGCTAGGGACACCCTGGACTCAGGCCTCAACGCTGAGTTCCAACACCAGCAACCAGGTATGCACACAGGTAGGACGCCAGGTGGCGCCCCTAGAGAGTGGGGTATTGTCACCTGTGTTTGTGCTTGTCTCCACCCCCGTCCAGCTGTCACCCATCTTCCTCATTATCCCCAGTGTATTTATACCTGTGTTCTCTGTTTGTCTGTTTGTCTGTTGCCAGTTTGTCATGTCTTGTCAGGTCTTACCAGCATGTTTTTCCCATTTCCCTGCTTTCTCAAATTCTGTTTCCTAGTTTCCCCGGTTTTGACCATTCTACCAACCCTGACCCCGAGCCTCAAATCAAAGATTAAAAAAAAATTTGTATTAGTCACATGAGCCGAATACAGTGAAATGCTTACATATAAGCCCCTAACCAACAATGAAGTTTAAATTTTTTTGGATAGGAATAAGAAAGAAAAATAACTGGTAATTAAAGAGCAGCAGTAAAATAACAATAGCGAGACTATATACAGGCGGGTACCGGTACAGAGTCAATGTGTGGGGGCACCGGTTAGTTGAGGTAATATGTACATGTAGATATGGTTATTAAAGTGACTATGCATAGATGACAACAACAGAGAGTAGCCATGGTGTAAGGGGGGGGGGGGGGCAATGCAAATAGTCTGGGTTGACATTCGATTAGGTGTTCAGGAGTCTTATGGCTTGGGTTAGAAGCTGTTTAGAAGCCTTTTGGACCTAGACTTGGCTCTCCGGTATCGCTTGCCGTGGTGGTAGCAGAGAAAACAGTTGATGACTAGAGTGGCTGGAGTCTTTGACAATTTTTAGGGCCTTCCTCTGACACCGCCTGGATTAGAGATCCTGGATGGCAGGAAGCTTGGCCCCAGTGATGTACTGGGCCGTATGCACTACCCTCTGTAGTGCCTTGCGTTCGGAGGACGAGCAGTTGCCATACCAGGCAGTGATGCAACCAGTCAGGATGCTTTTGATGGTGCAGCTGTAGAACCTTTTGAGGATCTGAAGACCCATGCCAAATCTTTTCAGTCTCCTGAGGGTTAATAGGTTTTGTTGTGCCCTCTTCACAACTGTCTTGGTGTACTTGGACCATATTTGTTTGTTGGTGATGTGGACACCAAGGAACTTGAAGCTCTCAACCTGCTCCACTGCAGCCCCGTCGATGAGAATGAGGGCGTGCTCGGTCCTCTTTTTCCTGTAGTCCACAATCATCTCCTTTGTCTTGATCACGTTGAGGGAGAGGTTTTTGTTCTGGCACCACATGGCCAGGTTTCTGACCTCCTCCCTATAGGATGTCTCGTCATTATCGGTGATCAGGCCTACCACTGTTGTGTCATCGGCAAACTTAATGATGGTGTTGGAGTCGTACCTGGCCGTGCAGTCATGAGTGTACAGGGAGTACAGGAGGAGACTGAGCACGCACCCCTGAGGGGCCCCTATGTTGAGGATCAGCGTGGCAGATGTGTTCTTATCTACCCTTACCACCTGGGGCGGCTCGTTAGTCCAGGATCCAGTTGCAGAGTGAGGTTTTTAGTCCCAGGATCCTAAGCTTATTAATGATATTTGAGGGCACTATGGTGTTGAACGCTGAGCTGTAGTCAATGAATAGCATTCTCACATAGGTGTTTATTTTGTCCAGGTGGGAAAGGGCAGTGTGGAGTGCAATAAAGATTGCATCATCTGTGTATTTGTTGGGGCGGTATTGAAATTGGAGTGGGTCTAGGGTTTCTGGGATAATGGTGTAGATGTGAGCCATGGCCAGCTTTTCAAAACACTTCATGGCTACAGACGTGAGTGCTACTGGTCGGTAGTCATTTAGGCAGGTAACCTTAGTGTTCTTGGGCACAGGCACTATGGTGGTCTCCTTAAAACATGTTGGTATTACAGACTCGGACGGGAGAGGTTGAAAATTTCAGTGAAGACACTTGCCAGTTGGCCAGCGCATGCTCGCAGTACACATCCTGGTAATCCATCTGGCCCTGCGGCCTTGTGAATGTTGACATGTTTAAAGGTCTTACATCAGCTGAGGAGAGCTTGAACATACAGTCATTCAGAACAGCTGGTGCTCTCATGCATGTTTCAGTGTTATTTACCTCGAAGCGAGCATAGAAGTAGTTTAGCTCGTCTGGTAGGCTCGTGTCAATGGGCAGCTCTCGGCTGTGCTTCCCTTTGTAGTCTGTAATGGTTTGCAAGTCCTGCCACATCCAACGAGTGTCAGAGCCGGTGTAGTATGATTCTATTTTAGTCCTGTATTGACACTTTGCCTGTTTGATTGTTCGTCGGATGGAATAGAGGGATTTCTTTTAAGCTTCCGGGTTAGAGTCCCGCTCCTTGAAAGCGGCAGCTCTAGCCTTTAGCTCATTGCGGATGTTGCCTGTAACCCATGGCTTCTGGTTGGGGTATGTACGTACGGTCACTGCGGGGACGACGTCATCGATGCACTTATTGATGATGCCAATGGTGTACTCCTCAATGTCATTGGAGGAATCCCGGAACATATTCCAGTCTGTGCTAGCAAAACAGTCCTGTAGCTTAGCATCTGCTTCATCTGACCACTTTTTTATTGATCTAGTCACTGGTGCTTCCTGCTTAAATTTTTGCTTGTAAGCAGGAATCAGGAGGATAGAATTATGTTTCGATTTGCCAAATGGAGGACGAGGAAGAACTTTGTTAGTGTCTCTGTGTGTGGAGTAAAGGTGGTCCAGAGTTGTTTTCCCTCAGTTGGACATTTAACATGCTGATAGAAATTTGGTAAAATGGATTTAAGTTTCCCTGCATTAAATTCTCCGGCTACTAGGAGCGCCGCCTCTGGGTGAGTGTTTTCTTGTTTGCTTAGCAGCCTGCCTGCTGTTCTGTACCTTTTTGACTCTTCCCTGGACTATGGACAGTTCCTTGCCTTTTACCTGTCTTTTGCCTGCCCCCTGTTAGGGTCAATAAACATCTGTCACTCTAGCTGTTTGCATCTGGGTCTTATCCTGAGTTCTGATACATGTCATATTTAAAAGTATACATAACTGCCCTAATTACTGTCTTAATGTTGCTGGACTCTAGGAAGAGTGGAATTTAAAAAGCTAATGGGGATCCTTAATAAATTCAAATACGTCTGAATATCCTCAACATAAGGTGATAGTTCTCCTGTATATTATTCGCAATGAGAAGGAATAATGTTACTTTGATTTTTTTTCCGGTCGGAGAAGGTCCTGCAGATCTATGTCCAGATAAAGCGGCCAGGGTGAAAAAGTTGAATAAAAAAGTTGTGTGAGGACAAACTAAGACGTCGTTAAGTACAGAGTTTGATAAATAGTTATTAAGAGTAAAAAGTGAAAATGATTGACATGTAGCCAAGTAGAAACAAACAGTACAGCAATATCGTAGAAAACGCGGAAGTGAGTTAAGTCACCAGTCACGTGATCAGATTCCAAGTTTGTTCCGCCTGAGGTGAAAAATCTGTTAATATGCTCATGAGCAAGGCACATAACCCTAATTGCTTTGGATAAGAGCATCTGCTAAATGAATAAAATGTAACATTTTATTTTAACTTTTACTCTTGAAAAGCAATATCACAAGTATAAATACAGTAAAGTACACACAAAAGGGTAAAATAATCTGTTAGGAGAAAAATAGACACTGCACACTTCAATGAGTTTGTCTGATAGGCATCCCCCTTGAAGAATAGAGGAGAATTGATGCAGCAGGTTAGGATAATTATCATAGCAGATTAGGAGACAGGTTGAGGTTAGAAAAAGAGTAAGGGTTAGGGAAAAATCTCTCCCAACCTGCTACGAAAATCATTTCTGCTTGTACCTTTATCGAAGTGGCATGAAAAGTGTGTGTCCTGAGCAGTGGCGATTTTAACACGTAAATCTTGTTGGGGCAAAAAAACAAACAAGTGGGAGTGCATGCCAGCAAAGCCATTACACAACACAACACTAACACATTAATTGCACTATAACGGTGACAAACGGTGCCCACAAACTGTTAGGGCCTACATAAAGCTCTCCCAACAGCAGTCCCAACATCTTACCACTGCTACACCTGGCTATCAGTGGAGCCTTGTCTGGCAGCGAAACAGTTCATTTAGGCTCATTTACTGCCTTTAAAAAAAAAATAGCAGATATGGCTGACTTGCTTCAACAAATGTGGTTTCTAATGACAATTGAGATCTACAAACTATGGCATAAGGGGTCAACAAGCGGATAATAGGCAATCTGTAATTTTGATTAGGACATTAATGAGCAAGTGTTTAGCACTTTTGAAATGTACTAAATTCAGAACATGGGCCGTTCTTACAGTGTGCTCCCTGTACACCAAGTCAGAACTGTAGGACAAATAAAGGGGGCATATAAGCAGACAATGAAAGCTCTTACAATATTCAATGATTACATTTCTCTAAAACAGGTTATAGGCTACATGTGCACCACCAAGTCAGAACAGTAGGTGAAAATAAGAGGGGTAAATAGACCAAATTATTAGGGTGTGGCACATGGGCTACTAACATCTTACTACACAACATACACTTAGTATTACTTTCTTAACTACAGTATACATATCTCCCTTGTCACGACATCTGCCGAAGTCGATGCCTCTCCTTGTTTGGGCGGTGTTCGGCGGTCGACGTCGCCGGTCTTCTAGCCATCGCTGATCCATTTTTTCATTTTGTTAGGTCGGTACGTTTCCGGCTGGTTTATTCCCGGGTGCTGTTTTACCCATGTTTAGTGGCAACCGTTATCTTGTTTGCACATTGGGTTTTGTTTGCACAATACTTTGTGCTATTGCCTTTATTAAGGTGCGTTGTTCACTTATCTCTGCTCTCCTGCGCTTGACTTCACGCACCAGCTACACCCACCGCCTGACAGAATCACGCAACTCAATCGTCATGGAGTCAGCAGGAGCAGGTACCCTTGTTATTGGGGTCGAGGAGCGCGTCCAGGAGCAAGCGGCGATGCTCCATCATCTCGGCACCAGCATGGATCGCGTCCTAAAGACTATGGATCGCTGGGAGAGAAAGGGAGGTCCTCCAGCGCCTCCGCCAGAGCAACCAAGGTCTCCACTACTCGCCCCTCTTTCACCCGGTCCCACTGGTATTCGTCTGGCTCTCCCTAGGGAGTATGATGGGACGGTTGCACAATGTCAGGGCTTCCAATTACAACTGGATCTCTAACTAGCAACCGTCCACCCGGCGCCTTCGGACCGAGAGAGGGTGTCCTCCCTCTCAGGGAGAGCCCTGGAGTGGGCCAATGCCGTGTGGGAGGAAGGAGATGCGGCGCTGGACCACTTCAAAGATTTCACCCACAGTCTTCGACCACCCGCCTGAGGATAGAGAGGCGGGTGAACGTCCCATACATCTGAGGCAGGGGACGAGGAGCGCCCAGGATTTCGCTCTGGACTTCCGGACCCTGGCCGCTGGCGTGGGATGGAATGACAGGTCCCTGATCGACCACTATCGTTGCAGTTTGCGCGAGGACGTGCGTCGGGAGTTGGCCTGCAGGGACACCACCCTCACTTTTGATCAGCTGGTGGACCTGTCCATTCGGTTGGATAACCTGCTGGCTACCCGCGGACGTCCAGATCAGGGTCTGTCGGTTCCATCCCCCAGTACCACCGCTCTGACGCCTATGGAGCTGGGAGGTGCTGCGCTTAGGGAGACCGGAGGAGGTTCCGTTTCAGGCACCATCTGTGGCCGCAGAGGGCACACTGCCGGTCGGTGTTGGGGAGCTTCCTCTGGGAGTCGAGGCAGCAGGCAGGGCACTCTCGTGTCACCCCAGGTGAGCCGGCACCATGCTCACCCAGAGCTCTCTGTTGCCCACATGATTTTGAACATTACTTTTCCTGAGTTTTCCCTGCATTCCCAGCATAAGGCGCTCGTCGATTCAAGCGCAGCTGGGAATTTCATGGCTGATACCGGTGGACGACTGGTTCAGGCGTGCGGAGGAAACATGGGACCCAGCCCATGTTCACCTTCAGCGCACCGCGCTGCATCAGAAAGTTGGCGCAGACCGTCACCGCAGCGAGGACCGGGTCTGGCTCTCGACCCTAAACCTGCCCCTCCGCCTGCCCTGCCGGACGCTGGGTCCGCGGTTTGTGGGGCCATTTAAAGTCCTGAGGAGAGTGAACGAGGTATGTTACAGTTTACAGCTTGATTACGACATTAACCCCTCATTCCATGTGTCTCTCCTCAGGCCGGTGGTGGCTGGCCCGCTCCAGGAGTCTGAGGTGCGGGAGGTTCCTCCGCCATCCCGACATCGAGGGGGCCCCGGCGTACTCCGTTCGTTCCATACTGGATTTGAGACGTCGGGCGAGGGGCCTTCAGTACCTCGTGGACTGGGAGGGGTATGGTCCGCAGGAGAGATGCTGGGTTCCGGTGGAGGACGTGTCAGACCCTTCAAAGCTGCGGGAGTTCCACCGTCTCCGTTCGGATCGCCCTGCGCCTCACCCTCCGGGTCATCCCCGAGGTCGGTGTTGGCGCGCTGCTGGAGCCGCGCGTCAATGGGCGGCCGAAGTCTGCCGAAGTCGCTGCCTCTCCTTGTTCGGGCGGTGTTCGGCGGTCGACGTCGCCGGTCTTCTAGCCATCGCTGATCCGTTTTTCATTTTCCATTTGTGTTGTCTTGTTTTCCAACACACCTGGTTTCATTTTCCTCATTATGTGTTGTGTATTTAGCCCTCTGTTTCCCCCATGTCTTTGTACGTGATTGTTTATTGTTAGGTCGGTACGTTTCCGGCTGGTTTTTTCCCGGGTGCTGCCTTACTCAAGAAAACAGAAAAAGAGACGATGTTTGTATGCGGCTATATTAACTAAATTATATATATTTAATGTTTGCCAACTGATATGTGACACATAATAATGCAAAAATAACATGCAAACAGTCAAGCCCAAAAAAACAGGCAAGCCCGGCTTTATTAACTCAATGATATATATATATATTTCTTTCCCGTTTTTTGCTAATAATGTGGGGCTCAAAACAGGTGGCTGGCGTGAATGAAGGGGCCCCACTGGTCCTGGGAGTATTGTGCCTACAGCAATGGAACACCGGGAGTCACACACCTCATTCTGAAACAAAAACGCGATCCTCTGTCAACGTCTCGCTTCAGTTCACGCGCACATCAGAGAACTACAGCCCTCTCAAAGGACTAGGTACGAGCGCGAGAGACGAGAGAAGCTAAATACACCACGGGTGCTCGAGTCTTTTCATGTCAGTTACATGTAGCCTACTGTTCAATACCTATGTAGTGGTTAGCGTTTGGATGAATCAAAAGGCAAATTTGAGAAAATAATAGAAGGAATCAAGTGAGCAGCTCTCAGCTCTGAGCACTGAGCAGGCATGTCCCGAAGGAAGCAGAGCAATCCAAGGCAATTTAAATGTAAGTTTCTATTTCTCTATCTTTTGTGTTGCTTTATTAAAAAACATATTGAAAAAACATATTGTATTATCTTCAACATATAGAATGTATTTCACAATAGAGAGTGAGAGACACCATTACGATCAACTTTTGATTCGTAAATATTTCAGCAGCCTAGGCATGTCCCGAAGGAAGCAAAGCAATCCAAGGCAATTTAAACGTAAATGACTTATTATCTGTCTTTTGTGTTGCTTTCTTAAAACACAGAAAACACAGGCTACTGAAATATTTACGAATTAAAAGTTGATTGTAAGGTTTCTGTCTCTCTATTGTGAAATATATTATACGTGTTGAAAAAATACAGCATGTGTGGAAATATGCAAGCGTATTTGTAAGAAATCATCATCATTATAGCAGTAGGCCTATATACTGTATAATGAATGGTCACAATCATTTGTAAATAGTTGTATACAAAATGTTCTGGAGTTTTGTGAACTGTGGTAATTCTTGCAACTGTTATTCTTGAGCTAGTGCAGCCTACCTTTTTTGTTGTGGCTCTTTTCATACTATTTCTTAGAAGTGTATGATGTAATACAATGTATCCATGTTCCATCAGCAGTCATGTGAAATCCTTAGATTAGGGCCTACTGAATTTATTTCAATTGACTGCTTTCCTTATATGAACTGTAACTCAGTCAAATCTTGTTGCATTTACATTTTTGTTCCGTGTATTTTTAACTACTAAAAGTCACTGCATTAAATGTAAATTTTCCGTGTGCTGGTGGGAAGATTTGTATAGTCATTTATCATTGATTCGGGGTCATATCACCCAACACATTCTGATGACCTGTCCTAAACCTTTGGCCTCATATGGCATTTGTTTACACATTGTTTACATGTTTCTAAATATATATGTATATTTCATCATGGCTATGTCCGTGGCTGTTTATGATATATGTTATGTCATTGTTATGACAGTGTTATGCAACCCTTATTACCGAGGGTTCAAGTGAAGTGTTTACCTTGTATATAATGCAGTCTGTTCTGCTCACCTTATGTCATTGGACTGCCTCGGTGTTATCAGAGTAACAACTCTAGTGTGTTTAAATCATTTAACTATTTCAACCCTTCTAACTTACATTAGGTCAACGCACATGACCTGTATGTACTTTAATACAGTGTGTACTGTAATACGGTGTGTACGTCTCACCCCCTATCATTGGGTTATACGTCAAAGTAAAAACTCAAGTATGGTTGGGGGAATGTGATGAGCCTGAGAGCCAGCCCATCAGCACAGACAGTTATAGCAGAGGACAAAAAGGTTGTTAAAGGGTGAGAAGGATTTTTCTGCTCCCCCTTCAATGGAACGCATTGCCCCTGCCTGTTATCTGGCCATGCGATTCACAGTGAGCAGAGTATTTTAATATTTAGCTTATTCCATTCTCTGGGGTGCCCTCTGCAGAGCAGATAAAAAGAGGAGGTCTGAAAGAGCTCCATTAATTTGCCCCGATGACTGAGGTGATAAGGGGAGATAATGGAGGAGATAAGCTGTAGAAGATATACCATCAGACACCCCATTATTACCATTAGAATTCCAGCCTGGCAGTCTGCAGTTTCCTGATAATCCCCCCCCCCCCCCACTGGATGATAAGACAAAAAATAGTCACTCTGTCCACACTCCCTAGGCCCTTCATTATTCCACCTCCAGGATATTCTGATAATATGGTGATATATATATTATGTCTTTTTTCCCCCGCCTCAACTTTTGTGCCCTTTTGATATTAGTATAATTATTTCTCTATTTTTCCATCACACAGAGATATAACAAAGGCATTTCTTTCTGGAAATCTTTCACGTTGGTTTTTCCACCTTCTTTCATCTCGCCCCCCCCCCCCCCCCCCCCCAAAAAAAACACAGAGCTTTTATTGTAATAAGAGTTAGATCCCAAAACCAGATAGAGGAAAAGGAGGTGTTGTATGGAAAAACATATATCAATGGTATCAGCCAAATCTAACCAGCCCAAGCTGGTAGCAGCTGTTGTTCTCTGCCTTATCACCTCCAAGCCAATATGCCAATAAATATTGTTCAGATTGGGCTGGCCAAAGTTATGACAGGGGGATTAAAATAATGTCCAGTGCTTTGCAGATTGAGCTAGGCTGGGTATGTGTGATATGTGGTCGTGCTTCGAAACCTCCACAGTGTCCACACACCACCATGCCTCTTCCACACACAGCCTATCTGCTCCTTCAGAGGTAGTGTACTGTAAATATCCATGTTTCAATGGGCACCTGTCCGGACTCTTTCTCCTAGTGTGCACACTGTGACGCACGGCTGTCCAACCCTGTTCCTGGAGAGCCACCCTCCTCTAAGTTTTCATTTCAACCCCAGTTGTAGCCAATTTAATTTGAGGTATTATCAACAGTAAAATACTCTGAAAATACTCTGAAAAGCGTGTTTGTCCAATACTCTTAGCCACACTGTACAACTTTAAGAAGTACCGTATTAATTATTTACATAAAATTGCCATATATGGCAATGCACTCTGGGTGATTTGAAGCGTAAACAGTCAATTATACCATCAATTCCAAAGAAATCTTGGGTTAACAGTACATTACTGTAACTGTACAGCATTGTGGGATTGGAAACTTGCAACCTTTTCAACCAATTAGGATTGATAGGATTGAGAGACGTCAAGGTCTGAAGTGAACCAACCAAACAAGGTGTGTAAAACGTTTACTGTATAGGATTTACCTAAATTAATTACACCAAACATTACACTGTGATAAAAACAGTGATTTAAACGGTCCATTTTTACATTAATCAACAATAAAATACTGTGAAGCATTATACTGCAACATACTGTAAATGATGGTGCATTGTCAAAACATTTTGTGGGCAGGGAAAGAATTGCTGTATTTCGAATGATACTGTAATTCCACCCCACAGAATACAGTAGCATAACGTATCTTTGGAGCACTAAAAACCGTTTGACCACTAATGAGTGCACGGTGATGTTGTTTCAGGCTCATTAACGTATTTTGCGGTTTGCCTTGTAAAGAGGCTATATTTGTTGCACCTGTGAGTGAGAACGCTGTACCAATTTAACTCCTATGTGGTTATAGTGACCCACCTGTTTTGAGACCCCACTTTTTGTGCCTGTTTTGCATGTTATTTTGGCATTAAAACGTGTCATATCAGTTTGCAAACAATGTAAAAAATAATATATATCATTGAGTTAATAAAGCCGCGTACAAACATGGTCTCTTTTTTGTTTTCTTGAGTAAGACAGGTCACTTTCTTATTGACTTGGTCCCCATAGTGACCGTACGTACATACCCCAACCAGAAGCCATAGATTACAGGCAACATCTGCACTGAGCTAAAGGCTAGAGCTGCCGCTTTCAAGGAGCGGGACTCTAATTATGAGAAATCCCTCTATGCCCTCCGACGAACCATCAAACAGGCAAAGCATCAATACAAGACTAAGCTTGAATCGTATTACACCGGCTCCGACGCTCGTCGGATGTGGCAGGGCTTGCAAACTATTACAGACTACAAAGGGAAGCACAGCCGAGAGCTGCCCAGTGACACAAGCCTACCAGACGAGCTAAATAACTTCTATGCTCACTTCGAAGCAAGTAACACTGAAACATGAAACATGCAAATGCTTTGTCCTATATATATATATATATTTTTTTATCCCCCGTCCAGCCCCCGTCCCCGCAAGAGGCCTTTTACAGTAGGTGTACAGTAGGTGTACTGTAAAATGAAATACATCATTTTGCTAGCCACTGAGTTAGCCTGTAAGTTACTGCCAAATTCACGGCAACCCCTTTACAGTGTATAGTAGTTCCAGGTGATCAGAATTTGAATAAACAATATGAAATGTATGTTCTAAATATTCTAATATGAATTATAAAAGTATGACTTTGTTGTTATTATATGTCAATTTGATAGTGTGGCTCTCAGTCAGTGAAGAATTAATAATTCCCAGATTCCCACACTGGAAAAACTTTGAATGTTTGTTTTGTGATGGAAGAATGAGGTACAAACTGGTGTGAACTGCTTATTCCAGAATTGCCACAATCATCACAATCCATTGAAGTTGGCCTTGTTCTTTTCTGATAGAATCAATGTAAAAAAAAAAGCAAAACTTTATCACTTACGTTCCCGTGTTTGTAGATTTGCTATTAGTGATGTCCAGCAAGCCCGCGGCAACAAAATCCCTTTTATTTTCAGGTTGACCTTCAGTTAGCTTGTAGGGATCAATGCTCGTGTTAGTCAGCCGTGATTATCAGTTACACGATCTCCCTTCTGTTTGTTGTTGTTGAATAACATCGATACCAATATCTAGTCTGCTCATGGTAGAACACGGAATGCGAGTTGTGAAGAAGAAGAAAAAACATTGCAGGATTGAATTCTTTCATTGATTCGTTTTTTTCTGCACAGAGGAAGGTGGATCTTCCTCAAAGTATGGCAGGATAATCACAGTGTGTTCTAATTGTATTGGAAATGTAAAGGATTTGATTCAGAGAAGAAGGAAGTTGATTTTTGTTTCTGTAATTCGCTTAATTTAATTCCTTGTCGTAATTTGAATGATCAGTGAACTTCAGAAAGGATTTGACTGTAGAGACAGAGAGACAGAGCGAGAGCGACACAGGGAAGGCCTAACCCTACTCTACTGGAGTCTGACGTCAAATGTCTACTGTTTGCTGATGATCTGGTGCTTCTGTCCCCAACCAAGGAGGGCCTACAGCAACACCTAGATCTTCTGCACAGATTCTGTCAGACCTGGGCCCTGACAGTAAATCTCAGTAAGACAAAATAATGGTGTTCCAAAGAAGGTCCAGTTGCCAGGACCACAAATACAAATTCCATCTAGACACCGTTTCCCCCCCCCCCCCCCAAAAGAAGGTAACTTCCACGATCTGAGAGACAACGCAAGAAGGGCCTTCTACGCCATCAAAAGGAACATAAAATTCGATATACTAAGTAGGATCTGGCAAAAAATACTTGAATCATTAATAGAACCCATTGCCCTTTATGGATGCGATGTCTGGGATCCGCTCACCAACCAAGAATTCACAAAATGGGACAAACACCAAATTAATACTCTGCATGCAGAATTCTGCAAAAATATCCCCTGAGTACAACGTAAAACAGCAAATAATGCAGGCAGAGCAGAATTAGACCGATACCCGCTAATTATCAAAACCCAGAAAAGAGCCGTTAAATTCTAAACCCACCTAAAAGGAAGCGATTCCCAAACCTTCGATAACAAAGCCATCACCTACAGAAAGATAAACCTAAGCAAATTGGTCCTGGGGCTCTGTTCACAAACAGACCCCAGAGATCCCCAGGACAACAACTCAATTAGAACCAACCAAATCATGAGAAAACAAAAAGATCATTACTTGACATATTGGAAAGAGTTAACAAAAAAACGGAGAAAACTAGAATGCTGATTGGCCCTAAACAGAGAGTACACAGTGACAGAATACCTGACCAGTATGACTGACCCAAGCTGCTGCTCCAGTTTCAACTGTTCTGCCTGCGGCTATGGAACCCTGACCTGTTCATCGGACGTGCTACCTGTCCCAGACATGCTGTTTTCAACTCTCTAGAGACAGCAGGAGCGGTAGAGATACTCTCAATGATCGGCTATGAAAAGCCAACTGACATTTACTCCTGAGGTGCTGACTTGTTGCACCCTCGACAACTACTGTGATTATTATTATTTGACCATGCTGGTCATTTATGAACATTTGAACATCTTGGCCATGTTCTGTTATAATCTCCACCCGGCACAGCCAGAAGAGGACTGGCCACCCCTCATAGCCTGGTTCCTCTCTAGGTTTCTTCCTAGGTTTTGGCCTTTCTATGGAGTTTTTCCTAGCCACCGTGCTTCTACACCTGCATTGCTTGCTGTTTGGGGTTTTAGGCTGGGTTTCTGTACAGCACTTTGAGATATCAGCTGATGTAAGAAGGGCTATATAATAAATACATTTGATTTGATTTAAGGAAAGCTTTGACTATGTACAGACTCAGTGAGCATATCCTTGCTATTGAGAGAGGCCGCCGTCGGCAGACCTGGCTCTCAAGAGAAGACAGGCTATGTGCACACTGCCCACAAAATGAGGTGGAAACTAACGTTCTGCCAAATGTTTGACCATATTAGAGACACATATTTCCCTCAGATTACACAGACCCACAAAGATTTCGAAAAACAAATCCAATTTCGATAAACCCCCAGTGTGCCATCACAGCAGGAAGATTTGTGATTTGTGACCAAACACCATTGTAAATACAACCCATATTTATGTTTATTTATTTTCAATTTTTCCCTATTTGCACATCGTTACATCACTGTATATAGCCATAATATGACATCTGAAGTGTTTATTCCTTTCAAACTTGTGTGAGTGTAATGTTCACTGTTAATTTTATAATGTTTATTTCACTTTTGTGTATTATCTATTTATCTTGCTTTGACAATGTTAACATCTGTGACCATTTGAATTTAATTGAAATTGAATTGTGAGAGAGAGAGAGAGAGAGAGAGAGAGAGTTTGAGTTTGAAATAATCTTTATTGGGTCTGGGAGCCCACCACACAATAAATACTCATACAAAACCACAGTTACACATCAATTAAAAACACAACTCCAACTCCTCCTCCACAGTAACTAAACACAACAGCCTCTGAATACCCCATATACTCAAAAACAGATCAATATTGTTGACAAGTTTATAATAGGCAAACTCAACCCTTAGTCTCGCTGCCACCATTCCCTCCAGCATTCCCACCACATCCACAGACCCTTGTCCCCGAATACTGTTCTTTCGGGTCTTCCATATCGCTAATTTTGCTGCCCCTAACACAAAATTAAGCAACACAACGACACCCTTTTGACTGAACCTGTACTTTGGCCCAAATATATACAGTTGGGAAGAGAAAACCTCTCCCAACGTTGAGAACCAGTCAGTGATCAGGTCAATCATCCCGACCAACCTGGGACACAGTAAAAACAGGTGTGCCAGAGTTTCAGACTCTGCACAGAATGGACACCCCTCCCCAACAGTAGGGTCCAGGTGTACCAGATGCATGTTGGTGGCTATAGCTCCATGTATGATCCTCCATTGGAGGTCAGCTGTCCTCTTATCAATCGGCAGTTTGTATAATGATCGCCAACAGCCTTTTGGGGAAGCACCTGGACCAAGCACACCCGCCCACCTCGTCGATTTTACCCCTTCCAGGGAAGAGGCATGGGACACCTTTACACATATTCTGTACATGGCCTTCTTTCCCACCTCCTTGAAATCCCCCAGCTCCGGGGTATCGAAGGAAAGCAGCATCCCCACGTCCTCCTCGAATACCCCCACCGCAGCACTAACAATCAGTGCAGGGAACACATAATCCAGACCCTCCTTCCACCGATCAGAATTGGAAATGTCAGTCACATACTGACGATGAAGAACTGGCAAGGAGTCACAGACCTCAGCGACGACCTTCCTCAGTAGGCGAGATGATCGGATCCCCGCTCTTTCTCCCAGCTCCTCCAACGATCTGCTCCTGCTCTGCATCAGATGACCCAGCTTGGTGCACCCGACACCTAACAGGCATGAACGCAGGCTGGCTGAACCCAGAGCACTGGACTGGATGGCAGTGTTATAAAAAAGAGGCTCTTCAAAAAGCCACATCCCTGGTAGCGTGCCGGCCTTACGGGACTTGACCAGAATCCTCCAAGCCTGCATAACAGACTCATAGAATGGAGTCAGGCCATTCAACTCACCCCCCTCCAGCTTTAAGAGGAAAAGGTGCTTGTCTAAGCCCAAACAGCCTGCTCTCCTCATCAGTGCGTAGGCTGTGTCGACCCAGCTAGAACCGTCACTGTACAACAGTCTCTGGGCTGCTTGAAGCCGGAAAGCCATGATCCTAGAGGAAATGTCCACCAGGCCTTGCCCCCCCTCGTGCAGTGGCAGGTACAAAGCTGCAGCTTTGATCCAGTGTTGTCCAGACCAGAAGAAATTGACAAGGGTCCTCTGAAGCTCTTGTATCAGACCCTTTGGTGGCTGCAAAATCATTAGTCTGTGCCACAGGGTAGAGGCAGCAAGATTATTAATTACCAGTACCCTTCCCCTATAAGACAACTGGGGTAGCACCCATTTCCATCTTGACAGTCTGGCACACACTTTCTCCACTACACCCTCCCAGTTCTTTTTCTGAAAGACATCAGAGCCTAGAAAAACACCCAATGTCTTCATCCCATCTCTGCCCCACTGAAGCCCCCCTGGTAACCGTGGAGCGGACCCTATCTGAAGCTGACCTGCCCACAGCGCTTCACTCTTTCCCCAATTGACTCTAGCTGAGGAGGCACCCTCATACACCATTAAAGCGTCTGAGAGAACCTTAACATCCTCAGCCCCTGTAATAAAAACTGTCACATCATCTGCATACGCAGACAGTGCTATCGTGGGACCCTTCATTACACCTGGCACAGAGAAACCAGTAAGCTTCGCTCTTAAAAAACAAAGCATTGGTTCAATCGCCAGACTATATAACTGCCCTGAAATTGGGCATCCCTGCCTGATACCCCTTTGGACAGGGATGGGGCAACTCAAACCACCCCCCACCTTCACCATACACGAGGCCCCAGCATACAGTAAATTCATCCAAGACAAAAAAACATCCCCAAACCCAAAGGCTTTCATCGTTTTGAACAAATACTGGTGGTCCACTCGGTCAAAAGCCTTCTCCTGATCCAAAGAAAGTAAACCCACATTTACATCAGACAGTTTACAAATGTCTAGAACATCTCTTATCAGAAACAAGTTGTCAACAATTGAGCGATCAGGTACACAGTAGGACTGGTCCTTGTGGACCAACAATCCCAGATACTCTTTCAACCTGTTTGAAAGACATTTTGAAACTATTTTATATTCTGCACACAGCAAAGCAACAGGTCTCCAATTTTTTATGAGAGCCAAATCCCCCTTTTTTGGCAACAGTGAAAGCACCGCACGTTGACAGGATACAGGAAGAGAACCCTCATGAAAAGATTCACACACCACTTCATAAAAATCCTCCCCAATAGACCCCCAAAAGTGCTTATAGAACTCAGATGGTAAACCATCAATGCCAGGGGCTCGGCCTGTTGAGAGCTGCATAACTGCTGTGGACAGCTCTTGCAGTGTAATGTCAGAGTCCAATGCGACTCTCTGTTCAGGTCCCAATTTAGGAATACCATGTAACAACTGTTCAGTACACAGAGAGTCACAATCCTCCGCCTTATAGAGGGCAGAGTAGAAATCCACGGCATGTTGACGCATTTCACTGTCATCCGTGGTCACTTTCCCATCAGGGAGGCGAAGGCAGACCATCTGTTTACGTTGTAATGTCGACTGTCCAAGGTTAAAAAAAAAGGCACTAGGAGCATCCATATCCTTGAGGGAAGCGAAACGAGACCTAATCAAGGCACCTTTCACTCTTTCATGCAGAAACGACCTCAGTTCATGTCTCTTGTCCTGTAAGTTCATGACTAGTCCAGGGTCATTCTGAGTGAGCAGCTTCAATTCAATTGATTTGATGTCCTGTTCAAGGGCATTGATAGTCTCTTTAACTTCAATTTGAGACAAAGCAGTATACTGTTGACAAAATACTCGTATTTGGGCCTTCCCAACATCCCACCATTGTCTCAAGGACTCAAAATTCCCTTTTGTAACCCTCCATTTTTCCCAAAACAACAAAAACCTTTCACAAAACTTGACATCATGTAACAATTTAACATTAAAATACCAGTAAGGTGATGACCTTCGTGGACAGGACAAGTGAATATCAACAGTTATAATGTGATGATCAGAGAAACCCACAGGAGTAATGGCACACCTTCCAACCCTACTACAGTATTGATCAGATACGTACAACCTATCTAACCTTGCTGCACTGACACGACCTTCATTCACTTTCAACCATGTGTATTGCCTAACTTTTGCATTCCTTACTCTCCACACATCAGAAAGCTCTAACTCAGTTAGTAAGCCAGACAGGAAAGTGGCTGACCGCAGGTGAGGTTCTTCAGCGTTGCGATCAACAGTAAAATCCACAGTACAGTTCCAGTCCCCCCCTACAACCATACACCCCTCTTGGTCACACTGTCTTAAGGTTTCTTTTATTTTATCAAACACAACAAGACGCTCGGTACCCTCATTAGGAGCATAAACATTCAAAAAAACAAACAAAAACCCCATAACATCCACCTTGACCAATAAAACCCGACCCTTGACAATCTCTGTTGTAGATATCACAGTCACCCCTAAACCTGAGGAAAACAAGATGGCCACCCCAGCACTGAAATTAGTACCATGACTGAGTATATGCTGCCCCTCCAACCACATACCCCAGTCAACCTCATTATCCTCATCACTATGTGTCTCCTGTAGGAAAACTACATTAAGCCTTTTCTGTTTTATTTCTTCTAAAACCCAAGCCCTCTTATTTCTGTCCCTTCCCCCATTAATATTGAGAGAGCCTACCCTTAGTACCTCCATGTAGAAAAGAGAAAGGAAAAGCAGAAGATACCACAGAGAAACCAAAGAGAAAAAAGACACCCTATGAAGCATGATCATCATCATTATTTAAATCTTTTCTTATTAACCTGACCACGTTTCCCACCACCTTTTGCTGCTGTAACAGCAGTAACAAATTTCCTCAAGCGAAACCGCTTCTTCTCACTCAACTGGTCTAACCCCACCGTCTTCTGTAACATCACAGCTGACCTCACAAACTTATCAACATCAAAATATTCTGCCAATTTTACAGATTTCCCAAAAGTCTGATCCAGAAACCCATTTACCTCCTCTAGATCATAAATTGAGTCCTCACCAGCTGCTGTCATATCAGAAGAGATATCCATATCCTTCTCCTGATCCTCCTCAGCTGAGGCCACAGACCACTGACTCCCCTCTACCACATCCCTTTCAACACTCCCCACTTGCACCCCATCACTCGTACCAGGCATCTCCTCCACTACCTGGGAGACTAGCCCCACCTGAACCCCATTACCCGTGGTGGGCATCTCCTCCACTACATGAGAGCCCAGCTCCACATGAACCCCCTCCTGTACCCCATTACTCGTAGTGGGCATTTCCTCTACTACCTGGGAGCCTAACTCCACATGAAACCCCTCCTGTACTCCATTACTCGTAGTGGGCATCTCCTCCACTCCCTTGGAGTCTAGCTCCACATGAACCCCCTCCTGTACTCCATTACTCGTAGTGGGCATCTCCTCCACTACCTGTGAGATTAGCTCCACATGAACCCCCTCCTGTACTCCATTACTCGTAGTGGGCATCTCCTCCACTACCTGTGAGATTAGCTCCACATGAACCCCCTCCTGTGCCCCAGTACTCGTACTGGGCACCTCCTCACCAGTCTGAGGAACTGGCTCTTCAACACGGATAACTTGTTCCTCGGCAACAGGTGCTTGTGGCTGCTCAACCACTGTCAGCCCACCTCTCCCTACATCAGTGGGCCCAGGCGTTACGATGACCACCTGCGCCCCTCCCTCTGCCTTCTCCCTTTTCGGGCAAGCATGTCGCTTATGGCCAACATCCCCACACTCAAAACACCGTTGACTACCCGTACTAGCATACGCCATATACATTCTATTGTCATACTTGACTTTAAACGATATCTCTAAAGTCTGCTCCGGTGAGTCCAAAAACATAAACACCTGTCGCCGAAACGACATAACCTGTTTCAACGCCGGGTGTTTGCAACCCAACGGAACAACCTTAATTGAGCTTGCAAACTTCCCAAAGCGCAATAACTCGCGCTCCAATAGCTCATTTGGAATAAACGGTGGTACATTTGAAATCGTTACCCTTGTTGACGGAGAAAAAAGCGGGGTAACTTGAATAAACATTCCCTTAAGAAGTACGCCCTGCTCAACCATACGATCAACAAGGCGCTCTTCCTTAAGAAATACCACCACCGCTTTATTCATCCGTGACGCATACGCAACATTATCGTATCCTACCTTCTCTCCTACGGCGACCAGAAACTCCTCCACCGTGACAGTAGCTTCAGTGACACACCTAAAGCCGTGCCGAAGTGACAGGGACGGCATTCCAATTCTGGAAGCCATCCCCGCCAAAATCAAGGTAATTTCGATACGAAAAAACCTAAATACTTAATTCTACCACACAACAAAAAAATATATATATAATAATCTTAATCATGCACAGAAGAAACCAAAGAATGCCACCAAGAAAGAAAAAACCGAAGGAAAGTTCTGAATATCTTACTCTACACAACACACGCACTCACTCAATCAATCATTCAATTCCCAGCATGCACCAAACACTCCCAGCATGCAGAGAGAGAGAGAGAGAGAGAGAGAGAGAGAGAGAGAGAGAGAGAGAGAGAGAGAGAGAGAGAGAGAGAGAGAGAGAGAGAGAGAGAGAGAGAGAGAGAGAGAGAGGGGGGGGGGGGGGCTGGGTCTGAAGAAGAGAGTGAAGGTGAAAAATTGGAAGGAAAGACAGACAGGTCCGATAAACTTAGATTGGTTGATGTGAGGCTGCCAGGCCAGCCACCAAGGAATCAACAGTTTAACTGTTGCAACTAGATCAAAATCTCTGGGTCTGAAGAAGAGAGTGAAGGTGAAAAATTGGAAGGAAAGACAGACAGGTCCGATAAACACAGATTGGTTGATGTGAGGCAGCCAGGCCAGCCACCAAGGAATCAACAGTTTGACTGTTGCAACTAGATCAAAATCTCTAGATCTCTTCAAAACGGGAACAGTAAGCAAGTCAAGGACAAACCCAGGTCGACGGCCCTTCCATCTCCTTTCCTTTCTGAGTGTTAACACTACCAGTGTCCCTCTATTGTGCAGTTTAGGCTTTATTTCGTTGACACTAAGACACTAAATACAAGAGGCAACACTTAAGGAAGTATTGGTGCGCCGCTCCTCTCTCCCGGTTAAAAAGGGGGGTGAAAAGACATTCATTATTCTGGGGGATTTGAACCTTTGGTGGTTTAAGGGCTGTGCAATCAGTCTTCCTAATCTCATTTAAAGATGGGAATAAACAATCAGTCTTCACGGTGAGGAAGAAAGCCCAGAGATGCATGTGGGTAGGATTATGGTAATGTGGGAATGAAACAAGCGTCTTTAACACACTGCACTAATAACTCTTTATGCATGCGAGAAGAAGATGGTTCCAACAAAAATGGGGGAAGACGAATCTCAATCACATTGTTTCTTTGAACCGAAAACTAAAATTCGCATGCTGATTTTTCAACATTAATCTGGGACTATTTGTTACAGATGGTAAATGTTCAGAGAACAAGTCAGAAAAGGGCCACAAAAAATCTCAGGGTAGGATTTCTGAGCTAGGATCAGGTCTTCCATGTCCATATGACCTTATTCATTATGGTCTGAAAGGCTAAACTGATGCAATGGTGAGGGAGACATTTTTTCCCTCAAATCCTGGAGGTAAACAACAGTTAATTTAGGTCTCAGGTTGTGCTTTCTCTCTCTCTCTCTCTCTCTCTCTCTCCCCTCTCTCTCTCTCTCCCCTCTCTCTCTCTCTCTCTCTCTCTCTCTCTCTCTCTCTCTCTCTCTCTCTCTCTCTCTCTCTCTCTCTCTCTCTCTCTCTCTCTCTCTCTCTCTCTCTCTCAAATTCAAATTCAAATTCAAATTCAAGCTGCTTTATTGGCATAAAAAACATTGTGTCAATATTGCCAAAGCAACAATGTATACAATATACATTGTAATACAATTAAAACAATGACAAATAATAATATAGAATGGCAGTAAATAATAATACAAAATTAAATATAAAAAATAGTAACAATAAAATGGTAACAGTCAATAGTCGAATGTAATGTATGGTGTAATGCACCACTACCACCACCACTATCATTAAACTGCTATCATTACCATTACCACCCATACCATTACTATTTGGAATGATAAACAACAATAATAATACTAATAACAATAACAGTAATAACAATAACAGTCATAATAAGTAAGTTACTGCTTACTATGCAGATGTTATTATTCAGTGTCCCTCAGGCTATGGCAGGCAAATACATATTTGGCTGCAAGAGGAGCCATTGCTCCTTCGCCCATGAGTATTTTTAGTTTTTCCTCTGGGTTTAATAAGTTAAAATTTGGAATAAATGTAGTCATTTCTGTGAATAATGAATCTCTTGGTGAGGACTATTTATCACAGTAAAGGAGAAAGTGCATCTCTGTTTCTACCTCCCCTGTCGTGCAGTGACCACATACACGCTCCTCTTTGGGTAGCCATGTCTTTTTATGTCTGCCGGTTTCTATTGCCAATCGGTGGTCACTCAGCCTGTACTTGGTAAGGATCTGTCTCTGCTTCGAATCTCTGACAGAGTAGAGATATTCAGCCAATTCATATTCTCTGTTTAGGGTCAGATAGCAATTTAGTCGGCTTTGGGATTTTGTTTTGTTTTTCCAATGTTGTAAATATGAGTCCTTTGATTGGTTCATGATTTTGTTTATTGGAATTCTTTCTTTTGAAGCAGTGCCGGTGTCAGCTTGGTTGGTTAGGTCCAACACCAGCTGACTGAGAGGGCTCGTTTCTGGGCTCAGTTCTTGGGTTTGAAGTGCTTTAAATTGCAGACTCGAATTTGGACTTGAATTTAGATGTAGCCAAAATTTTAATGATCTTTTCTGTATTTTCATTATTACTGGAAAGCGGCCCAATTCTGCCCTACATGCATTAGTTGGTGTATTTCTCTGGACTTGTAGGATTTTCCGACAGAATTCTGCATGTAGGGTTTCAATTGGATGTTTGTCCCACATTTTAAAGTCCAGTTTATTGAGTGGCCCCCAAACCTCACTTCCGTAAAGAGCTATTGGTAGGATTACACTGTCAAATATTTTGGTCCAAATTCTAATTGGGATGTTGATTTTGAATAATTTCATTTTTATTGCATACAATGCTCTGCGGGCTTTTTCTTTGAGTGCATTCACTGCCATATTAAAGTTTCCCGATGCAGATATGGTCAGACCAAGGTAGGTGTAATTTTTTGTGTGTTCAATTATGGTGTTGTTCAGGGTGAATTTATATTTGTGTTTCTGACATCTGTTTTGTTTTTGGAAAATCATGATTTTAGTTTTTGGGAAATTTACTGCCAGGGCCCAATTATGGCAATATTGCTCTAGAATATTAATGTTCTGTTGAAGACCTTCTTTGGTTGGTGATAGAAGTACCAAGTCATCAGCATATAGCAGGTATTTCACCTCTGTGTCAAATAGTGTGAGTCCTGGGGCTGGAGAATGGTCCAACATGTCTGCTAATTCATTGATATAAATGTTGAAAAGATTTGGACTCAAACTACAGCCTTGTCTCACACCTCGACATTGTGAAAAGAATTCTGTTCTTTGGTTTTTGATTTTTATTGCACACTTATTTTCTGTGTACATACATTTTATTAAGTCATACACCTTACCACCAAGCCCACTTTGTAGAATTTTGTAGAATAGCCCTTCGTGCCAAATAGAATCAAATGCTTTTTTAAAGTCAATAAAGCAAGCAAAGATTTTGCCCTCTTTTTTTTGGTGGACGTGTTTATTAATTAGTGTGTGTAAGGTGTATATATGGTCAGTAGTGCGATGGTTAGGGAGAAAGCCAATTTGACATTTAGTTATTACATTTTTTTCTTGAAGAAAGGTTTGGATTCTTGAATTCAAAATGCTACAGAAAACCTTTCCCAAGTTACTGTTTACACAAATTCCCCTGTAATTATTGGGGTCTGATTTGTCTCCACTTTTGTGGATAGGGGAGATGAGCCCCTGGTTCCAGACATCAGGGAAGCAGCCAGAAGTTAAAACCATGTTGAACAATTTCTCTCAAAATCTCTCTCTCTCTCTCTCTCTCTCTCTCTCTCTCTCTATTTATTCCTGGCCCACTGAAAACAGCCCTGAGGTGATAGCAGCACATACCTTGCCATGCACTGCAGGATCCTGAACTGGGACCAGCAGAGAGAGAGAGAGGGGGGGGGGGGTGATAGGGAGAAATAGAGAGAGCGAGAGTGAGAAAGAGTGAGTGATATAGAGAGAGCCGTTAGTCACGGCACTGAGGGGATTGGGCACACAATGCAGCATGGCACCGCACAGCGTAACGCGGTGGATCCGGATTCCCTTGTCCCCAGCCAAGGTGCCACAGCTGCGTGTTTGATGTGTGGCAGCCGGGCAGGAGGGGCATGTGGAGAGTGCTATGCTCCCTCTCTATCTCTTTCTCTCTCTTTATTGGCAATCGCTTTATTGGCATGAAATACAATTTGTAGATTTTGCCAAAGCAGTATAGTGGTATAGCATTTCAGTAAATACAGTACAATGCAATGAGGATAATGAAAAACAGTTAATTTCAGTAGTAATAATAATAATTGTACATATAATCATGTATACAGGTACAAAAATACTGCTGTTGTATTGTGTAATCTTCGGTTGATACATTTTATTAAATAAAAATAAGATTATAAAAAAATCTATATATTGGCTAATAAATAAACAACAAAATGTACATGGATGATGGTCACACTATTACTTGTAAGTTATATATGTAAATACTTCAAGTAGTTAATGGCTATGGGATGTCCCTAAGACTATGGCAATCATATACGTACATACTGTATCTGGCAGTAATATTTTAGGTTTCTCCCTCATCCAGAATAATTCACAGCTTTATGTCCTTAGTAAATGCATAGAAGTTGGGAATTGATTGAGATATTTTCTTGAAAAATATGATCTTATTTGGGAGTATTTCTCACAGTAGGTGAAAAAGTGCATCTCTGTCTCTACCTCCCCTGTCGTGCAGTGACCACATAGACACTCCTCTTTGGATAGCCATGTCTTTTTGTGTCTCCCTTTTTCGATAGCCAATTAGTGATCGCTGATCCTGTATTTGGTCAGGATCTGTCTATGTTTTGTATCTCTGATCGCTCTGCAGCTCAGGAGTACTGTGTTTAAGCATTTTATTTCTGATTCTGTCAGGGCCACATGCCTTTCCAGGTTTAAGGCTTTGTATTTTCTTTGAAAGTTCAGCCTGTGTAAGTTGGTAGTCAATTGGGTTCTGGTTGTTTTTAATTGTGTGTTCTAAGGAGCTGAGTTTTTCTTGCATATTTTGGGGATTTAAAGTAAGGTCTTCTGATGGTATTATTTCATAGAGATTTTCACACACAAAAAAATCTCCAAATGTTACCATTTTGAATGGCTAGGTCATTCCTTTGTTTTCCATTTAAACCATTTCATTTCTCCCAGAACTGGTTTCTCCCAGAATATGCTTCAATCTCTTTCAGAGTATTTTCAAAATGCTTCCATCTTAGATTTTGTTCGTATTCTTTCAATGTGTCACAATATTGTTGCCGAACGTCTCTATCCTGTGGTTGTTGATGTTTTCTACTTGATAAAGCTCTAAAACATGTTCTTATGAGATTACGTTCAGCATCAAACAATTTCCATTTTTGAGGTTTCCAATTTTACATTTTTTTTTCTCCTTTTGCATAAATTTACTTTTGTGGCTACTTTATGATATATCTCATTTAATTTATTCACAGCCAAATTTATGTCAGGGAGGTTTGGGCTGAATGTACTTGAAAGGAAATCAGTGATACAGGTTGTAATTTCTGGACAGTGCAACGCTGTGTTTAAGTGTGTTGCGATGTCAGGGGCCCATCTGTATATTTTATTTAGATTAATCAGTGTACAGGGCTCTGTTTGTGTGGTCTTTAGGTGAAGTCTTTTTAAAAATTACATGAATCTGGCAGTGGTCAGATAATGGTGTCTGTGGTCTGACAGTGAATGCACTAATGGTGGAGCGGTTCAAGTCTGAGATTGCATAGTCAACAACATTGGTCACAAGAGCTGAGCAGTAGGTGAACCTTCCCAAAGAAGAGAGGCACTCTCCTTTCCATTTTAGTTTACTACCTGGTCAGGGTTATTTCTATTACTAGTGGGGTATATGGAGGGATGTCCAAATGTACTGTATGTCTATTACCCTCAGGCTTCGCGGTTCAGAACCGGTTCTAGCATCAAAATCCCCACACAAAATGACATTCCCCTCATCTTGAAACTGTTTGGTCTCTTTTGGGAGATTATCATAAAACTGATCATCATAGTAAGGATGAATCTGAGGGAGAAGCATAAACCACACCAATGTATGAATCATTGTCACTAAGGATTGTGCCCTTTTCTGAGTTTAACCAAATCTGGGTTTTACCCTTTTTATTTTTCTCAGTGAAGGGTCCCGTTTATATCATATGATCAATCCTCCCAAGTCCCTGCCCTGTTTTATGTTTTTATGTTTTAATGATTGAAGTAGAATTTCCCTATAGCCCAAAGGACTTTTAGGGTTTGTGGTCTTAAGACCTAAGGTAGAGGAGTACAAGCCCTGGATATTCCAATAACTAAAACCCAACAAAAATATAAATGCAACATGCAACAATCAGTTACGGTTCATATAAGGAAATCAGTCAATTGAAATGAATTCATTAGGTTCAAATCTATGGATTTCACATGACTGGGAATACAGATATGCATCTGTTGGTCACAGATCCTTTAAAAAAAGGTAGCGGTGTGACCACCATTTGCCTCATGTGGCACAACACATCTTCTTCACAAAGAGTTGCTCAGGCTGTTGATTGTGGCCTGTGGAATGTTGTCCCACACCTCTTCAATGGCTGTGCGAAGTTGCTGGATATTGGCGGGCACTCAAAAAACGCTGTCGTACACGTCGACCCAGAGCATCCCAAACATGCTCAATGGGGTGACATGTATGCAGGCCATGGAAGAACTGGGCCATTTTCAGCTACCAGGAATTGTGTACAGATCCTTGTGACATGGAGCAGTGCATTATCATGCAGAAACACGAGTTGATGGCGGCGGATGAATGGTACGACAATGGGCCTCAGGATCTCGTCACGGTATCTCTGTACATACAAATTGCAATCGACAAAATGCAATTGTTTTTGTTGTCTGCCTATACCATAACCCCACCGCCTCCATGGGGCACTCTGTTCACAACATTGACATGAGCAAACTCCTTGCCCACACGACTCCATACATGCTGTCTGCCATCTGCCCGGTACAGTTGAAACCATGATTCATCCGTGAAGAGTACACTTCTCCAGCATGCCAGTTGCCATCAACGGTTTACCTTCTGAAAGGGGTTACGACACCAAACTGCAGTCAGGTCAAGTGTCACGCCCTGACCATAGAGAGCCTTTTTATTCTCTATTTTGGTTAGGTCGTGGTGTGACTAGGGGGGGTGTTCCTATCTAGGTGTTTTTTTCTATGTTGGCCTGGTATGGTTCCCAATCAGAGGCAGCTGTTTATTGTTGTCTCTGATTGGGGATCATATTTAGGCAGCCATTTCCCAACTGTGTTTTGTGGAATCTTGTTTTGAGTTGGTGCATGTTGCACCTCTTATGTTACGGTTCGTTGTATGTTTCCTTTTTGTTTTTTTGTAAGTAAAAAAAAAAACAATTTAAGATGTGGAACTCAGAGCACGCTGCCCCTTGGTCTGTCTCTCCACACAACCGTGACATCAAGACCCTGGTGAGGACAAAGAGCCCGCAGATGAGCTTCCCTGAGACAGTTTTTGACCGTTTGTGCAGAAATTCTTAAGTTGTACAAACCCACAGTTTCATCAGTTGTCCAGGTGGCTGGTCTTAGACGATACCACAGGTGAAGAAGCTTGATGTGGAGGTCCTGGGCTGGCGTAGTTACATGTGGTCTGCGGTTGTGAGGCCGGTTGGACGAACTGCCAAATTCTCTAAAATGACAGTCTTATGGTAGAGAAATGAACATTTAGTTCTCCGGCAACAGCTCTGGTGGACATTCCTGCAGTCAGCATGCCAATTGCACGCTTCCTCAAAACTTGAGACATCTGTCCTAATGAAGTGGCAATGGGCTGATTGATTTGAAAATGCTTATTAGGTTTCACGCCTTAGTGTTATTATGAACACTGGTAAGATGCATGTCTATGGAGATGCTAACCTTCCTATTATGAAAACAACAGTATCATTGACTTGAATTGAAAGTATAGTCCAGCATCCACAAATGGTAGAATAAGCAAACATGTATAGTTGAATGACAGTCTTGTACAGACTCATGCAAATAGCTTAAGCCATAGCTCCATAGCACTAAGGCCGAGGACGAGTTCAGGTCCAGGGACCGGAGGTTGAGAAACACTTTAGACCACATTGACTTCTATTGAAGTCTCAGGTACTGCTGCAGTGCTGTGTCCCTGGGCCAAGCAAGCTATGGTCACCAGGTTGGAAAACCAGGAGCCAGGCATCAGCCAGCATTGTGTGTGTGTGTGTGTGTGTGTGTGTGTGTGTGTGTGTGTGTGTGTGTGTGTGTGTGTGTGTGTGTGTGTGTGTGTGTGTGTGTGTGTGTGTGTGTTTGTGCATATGTGTGCGTATGTGTGTGTGTGCTCGCGTGCGTGCGTGCGTGTGTGCGTGGCATAGAGGCAGTGTAGTGGCTGAGGCTCAGGAATGATTTCCACATTCAATTACCTCACCTCTAATTAGGGGACCTGTGGAGGGCCCCAGCTCTGTGATACAGGCCCCATACTGTACCGTGGAGCCAGCTGATAGTGTGCACTGGCGCTATCACCTTGCAAACACACTCCTATTACATCGCAGGCGGGAGACAAACCCAACCATGTAATTTACAGTCACTCAGATCATACCTGCATGTTTTATTGCATATTTTATTTTGTACGTTAGTGTGTGTGTGTGTGTGTTTGTGTCTCTATGTGTTGTTGTTTCTCTGGCTCTTCTGATTCAGTCAGTGTTTGAGAGAGAGTGTTGTCGAAGTAAGGCTTCTCCCTCACCCATTTTTGTACATTTGTATTGTTCGTATCACAGTCAGACTACCAGAGCTTATAAAAAATAATAATTTAGTGAGCTTTATCAACAAGTGAATTACAACACAATCCACCCAATCAATCAATCAAATTGTATTTGTCACGTGCTTCATAAACAACAGGTGTAGACTAACAGTGAAATTCTTACAGGCCCTTCCCAACAATGAAGACAGAAAAAAAGCTAAATAATAGAAAAACAATAAAAGAAGGAATAAATACACAATGAGTAATGATAACTTGGCTATATACACGGTACCAGTACCGGGTTGATGTGCAGGGTACGAGGTAATTGAGGTAGATATGTACAGTACAGTGCATTCAGAAAGTATTCAAAGCCCTTCCCAATTTCATAATTTTGCTACATTACAGCCTTATTCTAAAATTGATTAAATTAATTTCCTCATAAATCTACACACAATACCCCATAATGACAAAGCAAAAACAGTTTTTTTTAAATGTTTGCACATTTATCATTTTTTTAAACAGAAATACTTTATTTACATAAGTATTCAGACCCATTGCTATGAGCCTCGAAATTGCGCTCAGGTGCATCCTGTTTCTATTGATCATCCTTAAGATATTTCTACAACTTGATTGGAGAAACAAATTCTATCGATATTTTCCCGGAAGGTTCTCTCATCTCCACAGAGGAACTCTAGGGGTTCTGTCAAAGTGACCAACGAGTTCTTGGTCACCTCCCTGACCAAGGCCCTTCTCCCCCAATTGCTCAGACTGAACCAGATTTTCCTCTATGATTTTGTCTGTGTTTAGCACCATTCTGTTTATTTTTATTCCACATCAGTTAACTGATGCTAGCAGTAGAATCCGATTTAAAAAACAGATACTGTCACGTCTAATCCTGCTCCTCCCCTCTGGCGTGCGACGTCGCCGGAATACTATCCACCGGTCCTGGGAATCATCCTTACGCACACCTGGCACTCATCATTACGCGTACCTGGCACTCATTGTTATGACTCACACCTGGACCTCATAAACTCTTATTTTTAGGTCCCTTCCTTTTGTTCAATCCTCAGTTGATATTGCACCTGCGTTCATGTTACCTCGCGTCCGTTACGCTGTCTTGTTTCATGTTTGTTGTTTACATTAAATGTTTTACCTGCACCTGCTTCTCGACTCACGGCGTCCTCGTTACAGATATATATATATAACTTATGGAACAGTGGGGACTGTGAAGAGACAGACACACGCATACACATGATAACACGCACTCTACACACACATACACATGTACTCTGTCTGGTGTAAAGCAGACTGAACCAGGTTTTCCTCTATGATTATGTCTGTGCTTAGCTCCATTCTGTTTATTTTTTATCCTGAAACTCCTTACCGATTACAACAGCCATGGCTACATGGAACTCTATTCCACATCAGTTACCTGATTTTGTATTGTGTGTATATACGTATGTGCTAGTAGGGTAGTGGCATGAGGGCACACACTTAATGTGTTGTGAAAAGTGTTATGAAATTATATATATGTAACTGCCTTAATGTTGCTGGACCCCAGGAAGAGTAGCTGCTCCCTTACCAGCAACTAATGGGGATCCTTCATAAATACAAGCAGACCAATAACATGATGCAGCCACCACTATGGTTGAAAATATGGAGACTGGTACTCAGTGATGTGTTGTATTGGATTTTCCCCAAACATAACACTTTGTATTCAGGACAAACAGTGAATTACTTTGCCACATTCTTTGCAGTATTACTTTAGTGCCTTGTTGCAAACAGGATGCATGTTTTGGAATATTGTTATTTTGTACAGTCTTCCCTTTCACTCTGTCAATTGTGTTAGTATTGTGGAGTAACTACAATGTTGTTGATCCATCTTCCAGTTTTCTCTTATCACAGCCATTAAACTATGTAGCTGTTTTAAAGTCACCATTGGCCTTTCCTTCCTCTCTGGCAACTGAGTTAGTAAGCATGCCTGTGTCTTTAGTTACTGGGTGTATTGATACACCATCCAAAGTGTAATTAATAACTTCACCATGCTCAACGGGATATTCACTGTCTGCTTTTTTTTACCCATCTACCAATAGGTGACCTTCTTTGTGAGACACTGGAAAACCTCCCTGATCTTTGTGGTTGAATCTGTTTTTGAAAATAATTGCTTGACTGAGGGACCATACAGATCGTTTTATGTGTTGGGTACAGAGATGAGGTAGTCATTCAAATCAGGTTAAACACTTATTGCACACAGAGTGAGTCCATGCAACTTGTGACTTGTTAAGCACATTTTTACTCCTGAACTTATTTAGGCTTGCCATAACAAAGGGATTGAATACTTATTGACTCAACACATTTCAGCTTTTCATTTTGAATTAATTTGTAAAATTTTTAAACAATTCCACTTTGACATTATGGGGTACTGTGTGTAGGCCAGTGACAATAAAAACTAAATGTATTCCATTTTAAATTCAGGCTGTAACACAACAAAAAGTGGAAATATCAAGGGGTGTGAATACTTTCTGAAGGCACTGTAGGTAGGGATAAAGTGACTAGGCAATAGGATAGAGAAACAGTAGCAGCAGTGTGTGATGAGTCAAAAGAGTTAGTGCAAAAAGGGTCAATTTTCTATTTTGTATTTGTATTTATTATGAATCCCCATTAGCTGCTGACAAGGCAGCAGCTACTCTTCCTGGGGTCCAACAATATTAAGGCAGTTATACAATTTTAAAATCATTACAATACATTCACAGATTTCACAACACACTGCAATACAGAGAGTCCGTGTAGATATTGGTTTGCTATTTAACTAAGTATTTAGCAGTCTTATGGCTTGGGGGTAGAAGCTGTTCAGGGTCCTATTGGTTACAGACTTGGTGTATTGGTACCGCTTGCCTGCGGTACCCGAGATAACAGTCTGACTTGGGAGGATGGAGTCTTTGAACATTTTTACGGCCTTCCCCTGACACCGCCTGATATAGAGGTCCAGGATGGCAGGGAGCTCGCCCCCAGTGATGTACTCGGCCGTTCGCACTACCCTCTGTAGCACCTTGCGGTCCGATGCCAAGCAGTTGCCATACCAAGCGGTGATGCAGCCAGTCAAGATGCTCTCAATGGTGCTCTCACGCTGTGTGTAAGAATAAGAGAGAGTGAAGTCTGTTCACATTGTCCGTTTTAAGGGACTCAAATCGAACAGCCAAAAAGCACATTGAATCGGATATTTCAAGCCACATTTCAAACCACCTTCGTAGGTAGTTTGAAGTCAGAAACAAATCTGATTCCTGATTCCTGGCCATGCGACTTGTGTATGAATGGTCAAATCTGATTTATTTGCCCTCAAGTGGTTTTTAGACTGTTGCTTGTTGACAGTTTGACAAGAACATGTGGTAGCTAACTAGCTTGTTAATTGTTTAAAAACAAACGAGTGAATGTGCTAGAAAGCTAAACAGCTACCTAGCTACTGTACATACTGTATTTGACTGCTGTGGCTAGCTAGCTAGCTAGCTAGTTGACTGCTGTGGCTATCTAGCTAGCTAGTTAACTGCTGTTTCTAGCTAGCTAGTTGACTGCTTGTGGCTAGCCAGAAAGGACTCGTTTTGAAAGTTGGATCATCTTATCCTTTAAGGCTTTAAAAGTGTTCTTACACTATCATTTTGAACATTCTAATCAACTGGGAAACGTCCATGGCAGGCGTTGTTGTCACCTTAGCTTGCTGCATAACTTCTGAGTGATAGCACACACATGCATGCGTACATGCATGCACAAACATACTCACATGTGTGCGTGCACACACAGACACAGATACACACGTTATATTCGTCAATCCTTGTGGGGACCTAAAAATGTATTTCCATTGAAAATCCTATTTTCCCTAACCCCTAACCCTAAACTTAACCCTAACTCGTAACCATAACCATAACCCTAACCACTAACCTGTTACATGACGCTAATTTTAACCCTAACCCCTAAGCTTAAAATAGCACGCACGCACGCACGCACGCACGCACGCACGCACGCACGCACGCACGCACGCACGCACGCACACACACACACACACACACACACACACACACACACACACACACACACACACACACACACACACTACGTTTTTGGTGCAAAACCAATATTCTCTTTACACCTCATGTATCCTCAGTCAGACTCCAAGGACATAAATTCTAATGTAAATATGCAAAGTTTCAAATGACTTGAAAAAATGTCATACAGTATTTTAAAGGTGAAATGTCCTGAACTAATTCATTCAGGCAGGTAGCCGCGATTCCTTCACCGCCCCTGATTAAAGCAAAAACAGGAATACACAAATATCAAAGAATTTGCGTAGCTCGGAGCAATAATGAATCATTGGGATTTAAATGAGTACAATTGTGTGGAGGGGAGGAAAATTAATCAAATATGAACTTCCCGAAGGCATCAGGAGTAAATGAAAAAAATCAACATTGTACTGGCAGATAAAAAAGTGTGTTATGTTCTGACTACCTTCAGTGGCTTGTTTTTGCTTTTGTGAATATTTAGCCCTGCAGTGCAACCTTAGGCTTTTGGATCAGTTCCTGTTTTGCTCACTGTGCAATAACCACTTTGTTGTGTAGAATATGCTTTTATTCAGAAATTTAAAAGCAGAGTGAAGTAGAACCCATTGGTTGTATCAACCTATTTCTCTCTTGATTAAAAATGTTTTCTATTATTCTAGTCTAATCTCCGCCTGAGAAGAGGGAAGACCTCTGTGAAGGCAGATTGTATTGATCATTGATGTGGACATCTTATTTTTGGAATGCTTGAACTGACTGTCATCTCTCTCTCTCTCACGCTCAGTTCAATTTAAGGGGCTTTAATGGCAGGGGAAACATATGTTTACATTGCCAAAGTATGTGAAATAGATCATAAACAAAAGTGTAATAAACAATATAAAAATGAACAGTGAACATTACACTCACAAAAGTTCCAAAAGAATAAAGACATTTCAAATGTCATATTATGTGCAAATAGTTAAAGCACAAAAGGGAAAATAAATAAACAAATATGGGTTGTATTTACAATGGTGTTTGTTCTTCACTGGTTGTCCTTTTCTTGTGGCAACAAGTCACAAATCTTGCTGCTGTGATGACACACTGGGGTATTTCTCCCAATAGATATGGGAGTTGATCAAAATTGTGTTGGTTTTCAAATTCTTTGTGGGTCTGTGTAATCTGAGGGAAATGTGTGTCTCTAATATGGTCATACATTTGGCAGGAGGTTTGGAAGTGCAGCTCAGTTTCCACCTCATTTTGTGGGCAGTGTGCCCACAAAATGAGAGCCAGGTCTGCCGACGTCGGCTTTTTTCAATTGTAAGGCTATGCTCACTGAGTCTATACATAGTCAAAGCTTTCCTTAAGTTTGGGTCAGTCACAGTGGTCAGGTATTCTGTCACTGCGTACTCTCTGTTTAGGGTCAAATATCATTCTCGTTTGTTGTTTTTTTGTTAATTCTTTCCAATGTGTCAAGTAATTATCTTTTTGTTTTCTCATGATTTGGTTAGGTCTAATTGAGTTGCTGTCCTGGTGCTCTGTGGGGTCTGTTTGTGTTTGTGAACAGAGCTCCAGGACCAGCTTGCTTGGGGGGACTCTTCTCCAAGCTCATCTCTCTGTAGGTGATGGCTTTGTTATGGAAGGTTTGGGAATCGCTTCCTTTTAGGTGGTTGTAGAATTTAACGACTCTTTTCTGGATTTTGATCAGTAGCGGGTATCGGCCTAATTCTGCTCTGTGTGCATTATTTGTGTCACGTTGGTATAAAGGGATCGGGAGACAGGTGCAGGAATGCGTAATCTTAAAAAAAAAAAAATACCCAAATTACAGCGTGCCATGTAAAGGCACGGGGACGAAGACCAAACAAACACGTAGGCAAAACACAGGGTTGAAACCCCAAAAAAGAGCAAGGAGTTCCTTGAATAAATACACCGGGGCGAGACCCGTAATCATCTGCGCAATACAAGCGGCACGAAAGCCAAAACACAGCACAGGTACTCACACGACCAACGGACATTGGAACAGTAATCGACAGCCCAATGGAAACAAAAGGGCACATTTAAACAATTAGTGTGCGTAATGACGGAGGGATCCGTGACAATATAGTGTTTTACGTTGTACACTAAGGATATTTTTGCAGAATCCTGCATGCAGAGTCTCAATTGGGTGTTTGTACCGTTTTGTGAGTTATTGGTTGGTGAGCGGACCCCAGACCTCACAACCATAAAGGGCAATGGGTCCTATAACTGATTCAAGTATTTTTTCGCCAGATCCTAATTGGTATGTTGAATTTTCTCACTCTCTCGATCTCTCTCTGTTTTGTTCTCTCTCCCCCTTTTTGGAAGTTGCTGTGGAAGGGGGTCAGATGTTTTGTGAATTAGAGGAGAAAGTGGCACTGTCTTATGAAGACTCTATGGATGAGAACCTCTCTGATGGTGCCGAGCGCAAAAGTGTGAAAGATGCAGATGACTCAGGCAGCAAAGGTGATGCTTCTACTTTGTATTATGCTAGCCAGAGTATTTATGTTGGCTTCTTTATATACTGTAACACCTGATAACTGTTGAGATCCCCCACCTCTTTTGAAAAAGTCTAACCAATAAGGAAATAAATTGTCGTCAAAGTTTTTTTGTTTTATTATCCTGCAAAATGTCTCGGAAAATGCACAGAAGTTATATACCGTCTAGATCTAACTGATGGGACTGGCAGTTAGTTGGCTTTCGTACCAATACCCCAAAGAAGGAACAACAAACAACCTTAAACTCAATCATCTTCCATTCCCCTCTTCGACATCTCCAGTAACACCCACCTAGAGTGAATCCGTCACTCCTTCCCTCTCTTTCTCTCCATCTCTCCACACCTCCCCCCGTCATTCTCCGTTGCTGGAGGATCATTCTTTTCCTTTTCATTCTAGAACACAATTCCAACAAGAAGTGCGATATTGAGAAAAACCTCTTCTTTACTGACAAATGTATTGGTCATAGAAGGTCAATAACAACATGATCGCTGCAGGGTTTCAACATCCCGAGCTACAGTATACTATCACTAGCTCTTTGAACTGAAATTAAATTACACACATTTCTCCTGGCCACACCTTACGATCACACAAGGCTAATTTGCGCACTGCTCCAGAGTCATTGAGGGGAGGATGTTATATCTGGCGTCTCCCGTACTGGAATTCAACAACCCCAGGCCTTTTTAAATTCACTCGCTGTTTAAACGGTACATATGTTATTCAAAAAGGATGAATCTTCCCTTGAAATGTATTTCAATATTTCCTGCGTTCAAGAAAGTTTGGAGACAGCAAACTTTATAAACTAACTACCTTGCAAGGAAGAAATCTTCAAAAGGGAAATCTTTCAAATTGGTGTTGCAGTTATTCATTATGCGTTCCTTTTGTTCTTTCTGTTAAGGAATGAAAGGGACAATGTTTCAGTGCATTTATTTCTAGCTACAAATGGAATTTAAAATGTTTTGGCCACCTGCTTTTTTGTAATTGTGTGTGCTCGTGGAAATTATATTTGTCTACAGGTGAAGACATGTATTTGATATATTTTACATGTACACTAAATTACCAAAAGTATATGGACACTTGCTCGTCGAACATCTCATTCCAAAATCATCGGCATTAATATGGAGTTGGTCCCCCCTTTCCTGCCATAACAAACTCCACTCTGCTGGGAATGCTTTCCACTAGATGTTGGAACATTACTGCAGGGACTTGTGTTGGGCGATTAGGCTTGGCTCACAGTTGGCGTGTCAATTCATCCAAAAGGTGTTTGATGGGGTTGAGGTCAGGTCTCTTTGCAGGTCAGTCAAGTTCTTCCACATGATCTCGACAAACCGTTTCTGTATGGACCTCGCTTTGTGCATGGGGGAATTGTCATGCTAAAACAGGAAAGGGCCTCCCCCAAACTGTTACCACAAAGTTGGAAGCGTAGAATCATCTAGAATGTCATTGTATGCTGTAGCCTTAAGATTTCCCTTCACTGAAACTAAGGGGCCTAGCCCGAACCATGAAAAACAGCCCCAGGCCATTATTCCAACTCCACCAAACTTTACAGTTGGTACTATGCATTGGGGCAGGTTGCGTTCTCCTGGCAACCGCCAAACCTAGATTTGTCCATCGGACTGCCAGATGGTGAAGCGTGATTCATCACTCCAGAGAACGCATTTCCACTACTCCAGAGTCCAATGACGGCGAGCTTTACACCACTCCAGCCGACGCTTGGCATTGTGTGTGGTGATCTTAGACTTGTTTGCGGCTGCTCGGCCATGAAAACCAATTTCATGAAGCTCCCGACAAACAGTGCTGACATTGCTTCCAGAGGCAGTTTGGAAAGCGGTAGTGAGTGTTGCAACCGAGGACAGACAATTTTACGCACTAAGCGCTTCAGCACTCGGTGGTCCCGTTCTGTGAGCTTGTGTGGCCTACCACTTCGCGGCAGAGCCGTTGTTGCTCGTAGACATTTCCACTTCACAATAACGGCACTTACAATTGACCGGGGCAGCTGTAGCAGGGCAGAAATTTGACGAACTGACTTGTTGGAAAGGTGGAATCCTATGACGGTAACCACGTTGAAAGTCACTTAGCTCTTCAGTAAGGCAATTCTACTGCCAATGTTCATCTATGGAGATTTCATGGCGGTGTGCTCGGTTTTATACGCCTGTCAGCAACGGGTGTGGATGAAATAGCATAGTTTTGAATATACTGTATGGTGTACTACTATGTATGCAATTGCTCTGACTTCTGACCTGGCTGTGTCATGGCCACAGTCCGGTTTTGCAGCTTCACTCCTCAGATGGTTCTATAATCGAACAAGTCCCTGCATTCAAATACCTTCACATTTGAATTGACAATGATTTAATGTTAAAAAAGCATACGAATGAGCTCGTTAAGAAGCTAAGATTTAAAGTGGGCTTTTTTTTTTATAGAAACAGATGTTGCCTCTCTCTAGTCAGCAGGAAGCAGATTGTGCAGTCAACCTTTCTATCTGTTCTTGATTACGGTGATACTATTTATGAAATTGCAGCTGCCACTACTCTTAAACCCTTGGATGCTGTTTGTCATAGCACCCTTTGTTTTATCACAGGAGACCGTTTTATTACTAATCACTGCATTCTTTACCAAAACATTGGCCGGCCCGTCTTTAAAGTCATGTAGATCACATCATTACGCTCTTTTTGTTCACAAAGCCCTGCTTCATAAGCTTCCGACATACCTAACATCAGCAGAGGAGTCAGTCTCATACTTTATGTAGACGTCGACCAGTCAGGCGCATACAGTTACGGCTGTAATATCAGGGTTATCATTCATTTTAAACAGAAAGACAGAGTTCATTTTTTTCTAGGCCCAGCCAAGCTAACTCCATTTCATCCTTCCTTACAATACAAACTCCTTCTAGCAGACATCAGTACAGTTAAACCAATAATAGATTAATACCAGGCTAGCAGCTGTGCACAGTAGTTTTGCAAATCTCTCTGTAATCTTCCTCATGTCCTTCATTCAACCGATGTTTAACTTTTCCTGTTCGTTTCGCAGAACATCACTGTTACATCACTGCATCGTAATAAACACACATCAGACATTTACTCCAGTTTATGTTGCTCAAGGAGCACAGCTTAATGTCATACTTGTGAACTCTATACCACATCTCTCTCTCTTTTGCTGAATTCATTCCCAGTATGAACAGCGTCAGTTAGATAGCATAGACTCGGCTAATGCTTTAGTTTGCAGTCATATTTCAACAGTTTAAAACAATATATATTTGTGTAATAACCATTTCATTTCTAAATGAATAGCAGGTTGACTGTAAAATAACCAAGTCGATGTTACCATTAGATGGCCCCTTTGCTGCCGAGTGAGGCTGACCTCTGAACTATCCTTCCTCAGGTGAAGAAGATGGTGGACAATCAAAATCACAGGTTGACGATGGACACAGTGGGAAGTCGGACGTAAGGCCACCGAACAAGGACGAGTGGGACGGACCAAGTAAGACAACACGCACGCACACACACATGCACGCACACACACACACTACACTATACCGATTAATTAACCAACTCATAAGTCCACCACAACTTCATCAAAATTTGCTGAAGGTGTGGACTTATGAGTTGGTTAATTAACCGGAACAAACACAAATCATAAACGTAAAGGACCTGGCATATCTGGTTTATATCTTTTCATGGTTTTGTAGCCATTGTCTAGTGTGATATTACTAGCACAGACAGACATTCAGTCTTTGTCCCAGATTACTACAGTCAGTGTGGTATCTCCTCTCTCTCCGCTCTCCTTCAGGGCAGAACATGATTAAAAGGAGATAAAGAATCATGTCCATGTCAGTAATGAGCTACACTGCCTTTTATCTGATCGTTTAGAAATATGTATTTTTCTCCAAGATTTTTCTGCTCTTTGGTGAGGTTGCTTAGGGAAGGGTTTTTCAAACCTCTCCCGTGGGACCCCCAGTCGTTCCAAGTATTTGAACTATTCCACAGCTAGCAGACCTGATTCAAATGGTCAACTAATCATGAAACACTTGACTAGGTGAATCAGGCGAGTTAGTTCTGGGCTATAACAACATTGTTACATGTCTGATGGTCCCCGAGGAGACTTTTTGACGTTTGAGAATCACTGGCTTAGGGAATAAATACAGTATATGAAAGGGTTGTTATACATACTTTCCTCTGATGGGATACAACATATTTTATATATGAATCTTGAAATTTAAACAAATATGACATTTTTTTATGGAGATTTTTTACTTCGATGTCAATTGTGGTGTCCTGTCAACGTTACATCTTCCTAACAGTGAAATATAAATGTGTTATATAATCACAAACCTATTCTATAATCAATCTATAATAATAAGCCTGCAGGCATACAGTTTCAATTGACTTCCAACATTCATTATCACCACCAACCACTCTGACTTGGATATAACTTTTTCCAACTGCCAAGGAATGTACATTTGATCCTGTCCAATAATAAGTCCAATAATACGTTTCGGGAGAGAGTAGAGCGAGAGAGAGATGGATAATGAGAGAGAGCGAGGGAGACAAAGTGAGACGGAGGAGCGACACAGATGCAGCAGCAAGTAACGAGGGCCTGGGAGGATCGGAGGAGGGATGGGGATGGAAAATGGATTTTAATGGCAGTGTTGGATTAGAGAAATCCCTGGAACAATGTTAAATCATTACAGCTCCAGACGACATCAAAGTCCCCATGATTGAGTCCCTAAAGCCTTTTCACAGGGGGACTGGCGGAGAGCAAAGCGGGTGTAAACCAGTGGCGAGACCAGCCCGGCCACATTGGGCTAGAGTGGATTGGAAATGTAAGAGCAGGAAGATACAGTGGGAGACAGTCTCTTTACTTTAGATATATTACAGTATGTGATGTGGTGAAGCCAGGGATGTATGTAAATACTGTATATATATAGTACATGTATATAGTCCTACAAGTGAAATGTGTTATTGAAAAGAGATAGTTATGTGAAGTGATGAAGTCAGGGATATAGGATACATCTACTGTATAGTAGACGTGTACATCTGAAAGGTATTTTTGAAAGTGCCATATTGGAAATGTACTCAGTTAAATAGCAAGAGTTAAATCAACTACAAATGTAACACTATTTGGGGTTTATATGGTCCCACCCACGTTTTGTGTTAAAACTACTCTTGTCATCGTGTTGATATTTTTGGAGTTAAAGCAACACTAAATTAAGTGAATATCCAACCTTCAGAGAGTTGCTTAAATTTAACGCCAATTGCCATTTTACTATTGTCAGTGTTGTTTTTAAATCAGCTCCCTTGCCATTTTACTATTGTCAGTGTTGTTTTTAAATCAGCTCCCTTGCCATTTTACTATTGTCAGTGTTGTTTTTAAATCAGCTCCCTTGCCATTTTACTATTGTCAGTGTTGTTTTTAAATCAGCTCCCTTGCCATTTTACTATTGTCAGTGTTGTTTTTAAATCAGCTCCCTTGCCATTTGACACTTTTCTGTGTTGTTTTGAATTAACAATCCACTTCCTTTGAGTTCTAAGTGTGCGAAGCCTTATTTGAAAACGGCTTTAATGTGTTACATTATGTTGGTTTGCAATGTGATATCCAATCTCTGTTGGAAGCCAACTTGCAGGAGGATATCCAGCACTGTTACATCACTCACAACTTGTGTTTAGAATGCTTGTCAGAGTAGGGAAGAAATCCCAGTCCATGAAGACTACCTACACTACATAAACTGGAATAACTATCTCACTAACGGTTGCTTTAAATCCAACCACATACATTTTTGCCAAACGAATACAATCGGTATGTTTCTTATCTTTGTGTGGCATAAGATAATTAACAATCAAATGCAAACAATCAAAACACAGATTTAAAAAATAATTTTAAAAATCTATCTGTAACACAACATGCTTGGAAATATGACAATGAAGCCCCTCCCAAATCTGTGAATAACTCCATAGATTTAACTTCTGGTAACTCTTAATGGAGTTAAAAGTACTCTCAATGAACTCCAGTTATCAACACTGACTCCAGGAATTGTATCACTCTCTTCAATTTAACCCACATTTTCTTTAAAAGCTGTGATTTCAACTATCCTTGATTTACTGTGTAAGAACAGGAAGATTGACTTTTGACATGCAGAATGTGATCTGAAAGGTGTGGAAAGTGTCATTCATAACATAAGCCAATCTAGTATTATATATCTCGCTATACTTCCAATTCCTCCTTGGTGAATATTATCAACACACTTGTCCACCTGACCCTCACTTTGTCTCGTTTATAAAGGCAGTGTCTAAATGATGGATCTCTCACTATGTGGATGAACGAGGGAGGGAGGAGGAGGAGGGACCTGGTTGTCAGCCGAATTAACTAAGATACCAAATAATGCTGTTAATAATAATATTCATATCGATAATGATAAAGGCCTCTAATCTTAAAAAAAACAAAAACGCCATGTTCCTCCCTGATTGTTGGAGTGTTGCGGTATTCAATTAGGAGGTTTTTCCTCCAGCATATTAATCATCTCCTCAACAAACAACTCGGCAGTAATTAAAGCCTCAGCGTGGATAAAGATGTGTTGCTGGATCATCAGTCTGTTTATCAACGTTCACACAGCTGCTGTTAAGTAAATTCCGTGTCTCGAGGGGAATTTCAATTATCGCAGTCAGGTTAGCCTATATTCTTTTGTGAGTTCAGTGTATTTGGATCAAACAAACAAATACTTGATAAAGTACAGAACACTCATAGAGAAGAACAAAAAAATAAGAGTTATATAGACACGAAGAGTCAACAAAAGTACTATTTACACAGTATTCATATATACATATTCATATATACAGTACAGTTAAATTCGAGATGCGCAGTGATACAATATGTTTTTTTTATATTTTTTTGAAAGCTAAACTTGCTTTTTGCGAGAGTCACCTCTGGTGGCAGAGCATTCCACGATGACATGGCTCTGTACATAACTGAGCGACGCATTAAATCTGTTTTTTTGGTTTGGGTACCGTGAAGACACCCATAGTGGCGTGTCTGGCGGGGTATGTCTGTTTGAAGTGTATGCAAATAGAATATACACGTGGTTAGGCATTTTCAACACACAAAAAAAATGTTCTTAAAAAGATGAGAAGTGGTCCATTTCTCCTCAAGTGACTGAGGGAGAGGACGACTGCTTGAGTTCGGATGTTTGAATTCAAGTCTGTCAACGGAATGGAAAGGGCCTTCGGTGTTTGTAAATGGGGGGGGGGAGTGGCAGATCTAAAGGAAGAATAGAACTAGAAAGGCTTGACCCGAGCAGCGATGCCCCCTACCCTACAGGGGTTTGACAGGAAGGCCCGGGGAGGGAAATGTAAGCTTTCTGATCATGGTCAAATAAAATGGGAAGTGTGTGGGAGGAAAAGAAAGCCTTTTGGGCCAGAGGAAACATGCACAGGTTACTGAGGAAGTATGGAAGTCAATCAAGGAATAAATTGTATCATTAGTATTGTTATTTATTTCTTTGAGCTCATTTCTAGGCCTGTTTTTATTTATTTTTTATCAACTCCATATCACATTCTCCCAATTATATACAGAATGATTTAATATGAAGATGCATATTTTAATTATTGCATTGGTGTTTTGTGGAATTGGCTATTTAGAAGGTTCTAGACCGGTTGTGGGATTGGGATTTCAGTCCACAGAACACAACCTTTTATTTAATGATGGGGTGATTTATATCAGTGCTATACTGTATATCGGAGTCTTGAGCTTGTGGTTGATCAGCCCTGAACCATCAGCAGGGGCTGTACGCGGTCTCACAGTACGACTAAGAGAGGACTTAACACATCCATCACTGGGCTGCAGCACATCATAAAATCACTCCACACCCTACAACCTCTTTATTCTCCAACAGCTTGAAACCCCCAACGCACTCAAACAGACTACTGCACCACAGCAGCAAGATCATTCCCTTCTCCATGAAATCTAGACAGAGAGGGAGAGGGAGAGGGAGAGAGAGAGAGAGGGAGAAGTAAAAAACCTGTGACAATGTGCCTGAGAAATGTGTTTTTTTCCTCTCACTTCCTCTCCTAAGCCAAAGATGGGCTTTCTCCAAATCCTTGTGCCCTATCAGACAAATTAAAGTAAATCAAGCATGAAATGAAGCAGTAGAGCCTGGAGATAAGGTCCCTTTAAGTCCCTCACAGATTACGCTGTAGAGAGAGCAAGAGAGGGAGTGAGGGGAGTGTGAGAGAGCGAAAGGGAGCGAGGTGCATCAGGTCCCCAGCAGTGGAGGAGGCCAGCCTCTCATCTCAGCACAATAGAAGCCTGTGTATTGGATTACTGATGTGGGGGAGCGGTGCAGTAAGACGAGAGGGAGACAGAAAAATGAAAACAGAGTTTAAAATGTTCTTTAAATCTCCCGAGCCCCCAATGTTCCCCCCAAAACCAAACTTAAATTAATTGTATTTTTTTAAACAGAGAAAGTCATCAGAGAGAGAGAAATTTGACTTGAGAGTGAGAGAGAGAGAGAGAGAGGGAAGGGGAGAGAAAGAGAGAGAGAGAGAGAGAGAGAGAGAGAGAGAGAGAGAGAGAGAGAGAGAGAGAGAGAGAGAGAGAGAGAGAGAGAGAGAGAGAGAGAGAGAGAGAGAGAGAGAGAGAGAGAGAGAGAGAGAGAGAGAGAGAGAGAGAGAGAGAGAGAGAGAGAGAGAGAGGGGGGGGGGGGGGGGAAATGTGCATTGCGTGACAGACTTGAAGATATTTTTTATGGATATTGGAGTATTGGATTTATGTATTCCGTGATGTTTTTACGGGTATGCTCAGTGCTCATTGAATTTAACAAGACCAGTGGGCCGCTCAATCAGGAACTCCCTGCCTCTCTGTAATCCAAGTTCATAGTCACGAAGAAAAAACTACTCCTGATCACACTGAGCCAGAGACTTAGGTTCGTCAGCCTTTCTATTTGGTTGATCTCCTAGAGCATTTTCAAAAAATACTCCAGAAAATGGGTGATTTTTATTTTATTTTGTATTAACTTTTATTTAATCAGGGGAACAAATTTAAACCAGTGTCTCATTTACAATGGTGCTCCGAAAACGTCCATCAATACAACAAAAAGATATAAAAACTACAAGAAGGCTAAAAAGATATTTACATCAGGTTACTACAACAAGTTATAATAATCAATTGAAACAAATGCACAAATCAGTGAACTCATTTAATAGCAGAGTTTTAAACTACCCTATCGGCACCAGGGAATCCAGGTGTCATTTGTTTTGTAAGGTATTCCATAACTGTGGTGCGTTAAATCTAAGGGTGGATTCACTAAACTTTGAGGAGACAAGCGGGACCTTAAGAGTTAATCCACCCTGCGGGTTTGGTATCAAAATGTTTTTATATTTCAACAGAGAAATTAGGTATGTTAGAAGCTTGTGGAGCCAAGCTTTGTAAACAAGAAGGGAGTAATGAAGTGGGTATGCAGGATTTTTGTGAGGTCCAGCTGACCTTCTTATACAGGATGCAGTGATGAGTATTAAAACTGTCACCTGTAATAAAGCCAAGGTCGCTATGGTAGACAGCATCCAAAGGTTTAACTATCACCATAGTCAAGAACTGGCAGAAAAATGTACAGTACAATCTGCTTCCTGCTGTTCATGGAGAGGCAAGAGCTATTTCCCAAAATTAAGCCCACTTTAAAGCTGCAATATGTAACTTTTTGGTTATAGAGTTATAGATCTGTCATTCTCGTTGAAAGCAAGTGTAAAATGGTAGAGCTGTTCTCTGTGCACTATTTCTATACTTCACGTTCTTCATTTTTGTTTTAGCGTCTTTTACATCAGTTTCAAAACAGCTGAAACTACTATATATGGATATGGAAAATATATTTCACAGCTGTTTAGATGGTACAATCATTCTCTCCACTACACTTGCTTGTTTTGTCACATAAACTGAAATTAGGCGAATTAGAATGTTTCTACATAGTGCACCTTTAAATCTTAGCTTTCTAACTAGCTCATCAGTATGTTTTTTAGATGTTAGATCTTAATCAATCTAAACGTCCAGATCTTTATAGGCGGGAACCCGCTCGATTTGAGAAACAATCAATGAGTGAATATGTAGCCCATCTGACAAATTTTTCTGTGAATTAGAGAACAACATATATTTAGTTTGGCCTGTTTTAAATCAACATTGCCTTCATGTAATGTAACAAAATCAGCTTTGGTCAACAGTCAGTGCAATGGCATACATAACCATATCATCTGCATACAGATGTATATTACAGGATTGAATACATAGACCAATATTATTTATATAAATATGAAAGAGAACAGGACCAAACTCTACCCCTGCAGTGCACCTTTCATAATATCAAGGAAACTAGGAATGGTCAATGGTGTCGAATGCCTTGGAAAGATCTATAAATGAGGCAGCACAATGTTTTTTTATGATCTAGGCAATTTAACACCATCTAAAACAAGCATAGTGTCCGAAACCGTGCATGCTTAGAATAGAGTGAGAAGTTAAAATAGTTCTTAGCTGGGATTTGGTCAGGGATTCTAATAACTTGGCTAGGCAAGATAACTTGGTGATTGGGCAGTAATTATCTAAGTCAGACGGATCTCCACCCTTATGTAGGGTGAGGACATGTGCCACTTTCCGAATCTAAGGGATAAACCCAGGATCAGTTGTAAAGTTAAAAATATAGGTTCAACAATAAGTGGGGCTGAAAGCTGTAGTAGAAGGGGTCAAGTGAATCAGCTCCTGTGGATTTTTTTTACATTGATTATTAGCAAGGTATTTAATACATCGTATACAATACCAGTCAAAAGTTTGGACACACCTACTTATTCAAAGGTTTTCTTAATTTTTTTACTATATTTTCTATATTGTAGAATAATAGTGAAGACATCATAACTATGAAATAACACATATGGAATAATGTAGTAACCAAAAAAGTGTTGAACAAATCAAAATATGTTCTATATGTGAGATTCTTCAAAGTAGCCACCCTTTGCCTTTGTGACAGCTTTGCACTCTCTTGGCATTCTCTCAACCAGCTTCATGAGGTAGTCACCTAGAATGCACTTCAATTAACAGGTGTGCCTTGTTAAAAGTACATTTGTGGAATTTCTTTCCTGCTAATGCATTTGAGCCAATCAGTTGTGTTGTGACAAGGTAGGGGTGGTATACAGAAGATAGCCCTATTTGGTAAAAGACCAAGTCCATATTAACAGCTCAAATAATCAAAGAGAAGCGGCAGTCCATTACTTTAAGATATGAAGGTCAGTCAATCCGGAAAATGTCAAGAACTTTGAACGTTTCTTCAGGTGCAGTCGCAAAAACCATCAAGCGCTATGATGGAACTGGCCCTCATGAGGACTGCCACAGGAAAGGAAGACCCAGAGTTACCTCTGCTGCAGAGGATAAGTTCATTAGAGTTACCAGCCTCAGAAATTGCAGCCCAAATAAATGCTTCACAGAGTTCAAGTAACAGACACATCTCAACATCAACTGCTCAGAGGAGACCACGTGAATCAGGCCTTCATGGATGAATTGCTGCAAAGGAACTACTACTAAATGACACCAATAAGAAGAAGAGACTTACTTGGGTCAAGAAACACGAGCAATAAACATTAGACCGGTGCAAATCTGTCCTTTGGTCTGATGAGTCCAAATTTGAGATTTTTGCTCCCAACCGCTCTGTCTTTGTGAGAAGCAGAGTAGATGAACAGATGATCTCCGCATGTGTGGTTTCCACCGTGAGCATGGAGGAGAAGGTGTGATGGTTAGGGCTCCCGTGTAGCACAGTGGTCTAAGGCACTGCATCTTAGTGCTAGAGGCGTCACTACAGACCCTAGTTCGATCCCAGGCTGTATCACAACCGGCCGCGATCGGGAAACCCATAGGGCGGCGCACAATTGGCCCAGTGTTGTCTGGGGGAGGGTTTGGCCGGGGTAGGCCGTCATTGTAAATAAGAATTTGTTCTTAACTGACTTGCCTAGTTAAATAAAAAATGTAAAAATGGTGTGTTGGTGCTTTGCTGGTGACACTGTTGTTGATTTATTTAGAATTCAAGGCACACTTAACCAGCATGGTTACCACAGCATTGTGCAGTGATACCCCATTCCATCTGGTTTGCTCTTTGTGGGACTATCATTTGTTTTTCAACAGGACAATGACCCAACACACCTCCAGGCTGTGTAAGTGCTAGTGATGGAGTGCTGCATCAGATGACCTGGCCTCCACAATCACCTGACCTCAACCCAATTGAGATGGTTTGGGATGAGTTAGACCGCAGAGTGAAGGGAAAACAGCCAACAAGTGCTCAGCATATGTGACTGACTAGCTCAAATGTAGCAAAATTTGAAATGGTAAAATGGTATATCACACAGTACAGTTTAGGAACAATGGGAAAGCTATTTTTCTTTGAAAGTTGATTAACTTGTAAACTCACTTTTGAGAAAATGGCCTTTGAATGTTTTGGTACTACTATTGGAGAGCCCTTCTTTGTCTACACCCATTCAGCATTGTTCACACCCTCTTAAGCTTTAGCCCAACCCATCTCATTAAGGGTAGATCCTAATGTACTAACATCAGTCAAGCACCCAAGCTAACTTGCTAGCTACTTCCAGACTTCTACGTGAGAGAGAACAGCTCACTGAACATTACTCGCCCTAGCAGAGCTGGTTAGGCTGTTATGTTATCCAGAGTGTTGGTGACTGCAACTGTGCTGTCAGATTGTCAGTTGTAAATTCAGAGCGTTTCGCATTCAGAGCGCACACCAGACCCTCTGGCCGATGTTTACTGATGTTTACTGACACCGGCCATATTCAACGGGTATAGAGCTTTCGTAAATTCATCAGTTATTCTGCGCCCTCTACTCAGACGAGAGTGCTCTGAAATCAGAGTAGATGGCCAGACTGAATTTACGAACGCACCTGAAATGGTTACTTGCATAGTGCAGTCTTTTGTTAAGACATGTAGCTAGTTAGCTAGGTAAGTAATCAATGAACCATAATCACAACTCATGATGTTACTACCCTTTATTAATCTGCAAATGGCTCTGAGATACGTATAGTAAGGTTATACACGCTAACGTTAGCTAGCTAGCTAGGTAAACAATGAACCATAATCACAACTCATGATTTTACTAGCCTGCATGAATCTGCAGGTAGCTAACCAACCAGGTTGAATGTTAGCTAGCTAACATTAGGCAATAGCTAGCCAAGCAAATGGCTCTTTCTGTCATAATTAGAAACGTGTAATATCTGAAAATGTAGCTAGCTAGACTCTCTTACCCACATTCGTGGTTGGACGCATCTCCTGTCGGATGCCATGGTTGCTCTTAGTTTGAGATGTAATCTGGAGACAGTTGTTTTGTCCATCTCCTTAGCTATCATACTCAAATTCCACTGATATCAAAACTCAGTCCTCCAGAAAGTTGAGAGCAACACTTATGCAGTCTTACTACACGATACATAAAAAAGCAGTGTTAGACAGGATTACCTAGACATACTGACCAGCTCAAATTGACAGAAGCGTGCTATATGGCAGACCAATCCAAACTCATCTCTCGGCATATCCAGCCCAAACATTATCTCAGCCAATCATGGCTAGTGGGAATGTTGCTGACTTTTCTTTGGCTAAACCAACTAGGCTCATAATTGAACACTTTTATTCATATTTTACAGATGGCATACAAGTATGTTATTAAGGCACATGAAAGTTCACATGATCGAAAAGGCATTTCTACCCAAAAATGCATTTTGATTTAAAAAAAGTTTACGTTCAAACGGCTCTCCTGAGAAGTAGTGACCCCGCGACATACGCCTAGTTTCCTGAAACGGGTCACATATGTGGGCACTCCTTCAAGGCTTTTGGAAAATCATTTCAGGTGAAGCTGGTTGATAGAATGCCAAGAGTGTGCAAAGCTGTCACCAAGGCAAAGAGTGGCGACATTGAGAATCAAAAATATTTTGATTTGTTTAACACTTCTTTGGTTACCATATGATTCCATATGTGTTAGTTTGATTTCTTCACAATTTTTCTACAATGTAGAAGATAGTAAAAATAAAGAAAACCCTTGAATGAGTAGATGTGTCCAAACTTTTGACTGGTACTGTACATCAAATGGTTGAAATGAAAATAAAGTACACTGCATTCGAAAAGTATTCAGACCCCTTGACTTTTTCCACATTGTTACGTTACAGCCTCATTCTAAAATTTTAGTTTTTTTCTCATCAATGTACACACAATACCCATAATGACAAAGCACAAACACGTTTTTAGAAACAGTTGCAAATGTATTAATAAGAAAAAATCTGAAATATCACATTTAAATAATTATTCAGACCCTTCACTGAGTAATTTATTGAAGCACCTTTGGCAGCAATTACAGCATCGAATCTACTTGCGTATGAGGCTACAAGCTTGGCACACCTGTTTTTGGGGAGTTTCTCCCATTCTTCTCTGCAGATTCTCTCAAGCTCTGTCAGGTTGGATGGAGAGTGTCGCTGCACAGCTATTTTCAGGTCTCTCCGGAGATGTTCGATCGGGTTCAAGTCTGGGCTCTGGCTGGGCCACTCAAGGACATTCAGAGACTTGTCCCGAAGCCACTCCTGCATTGACTTGGTTGTGTGCTTAGGGTCGTTGTCCAGTTGGAAGTTGAACCATGGCCCCAGTCTGAGGTCTTGTGCGCCCTGGAGCAGAGATCTCTCTGTACGTTGCTACATTTATCTTTCCCTCGATCCTGACTAGTCTCCCAGTCCCTGCCGCTGAACAACATCCCCACAGCATGATGCTGCCACCATCATGCTTCACCGTAGGGATGGTGCCAGGTTTCCTTCAGACGTGACGCTTGGCATTCAGGCCAAAGAGTTCAATCTTGGTTTCATCAGACCAGAGAATCTTGGTTCTCATGCTCTGAGAGTCCTTTAGGTGCCTTTTGGCAAACTTCAAGCGGGCTTTCATGTGCCTTTTAGTGAGGAGTGGCTTCCGTCTGGCCACTCTACCATAAAGGCCTGATTGTTGGATTGCTGCAGAGATGGTTGTCCTTCTGGTAGGTTCTCCCATCTCCACAGAGGAACTCTGGAGCTCTGTGAGAGTGACCATCGGGTCTTAGTCACCTCCCTGACCAAGGCCCTTTTCTCTCGCTTTCTCAGTTTGGCCGGGCGGCCAACTCTTAGAAGGGTCTTGGTGGTTCCAAACTTCTTAAATTTAAGGATGACGGAGGCCACTGTGTTCTTGGGAACCTTCAATGCTGCAGAAGTTTTTTGGTACCCTTCCCCAGATCTGTGCCTCGACACAGTCCTGTCTCGGAGCTCTACGTACAATTCCTTCGACCTCATTGCTTGGTTTTTGCTCTGACATGCACTGTGGAACCTTATATAGACAGATATGTGTGCCTTTCCAAATCATGTCCAATCAATTGAATTTGCCACAGGTGGACTCCAATCAAGTTGTAGAAACTTCTGATGATCAATAGAAACAGGATGCACCTGAGCTCAATCTCAAGTCTCATAGCAAGGGGTCTGAATAATTACACTACCATTCAAAGGTTTGGGGTCACTTAGGAATGTCCTTGTTTTTGAAAGCAAAACACATTTTTTGTCCATTAAATTAACATCAAATTGATCAGAAATACAGTGTAGACATTATTAACTTCTTATGGCTTCAATCGCGCTACCGGGATCGATATGACAACAGCCAGTGATAGTGCAGGGCGCCAAATTCAAACAACAGAAATCTCATAATTAAAATTCCTCAGACATTCATGTGTCTTATACCATTTTAAAGGTAATCTTGTTGTTAATCCCACCAAAGTGTCCGATTTCAAATATGCTTTTCAGCGAAAGCACTACAAACGATTATGTTAGGTCACCACAAAACCACAATAAGCACAGCCATTTTTCCAGTGAAAGATAGCTTTCACAAAAAACAGAAATAGAGATAAAATTAATCACTAACCTTTGATTATCTTCATCACATGACACTCATAGGACTTCATGTTACACAATACATGCATGTTTTGTTTGATAAAGTTCATATTTATATAAAACAATCTGAGTTTACATTGGCGCGTTAGATTCAGTAGTTGCAAAAACATCTAGTGATTTTGCATAGCCACATCGTTTCAACAGAAATACTCATCATAAATGTAGATGATATTACAAGTTATACACATGGAATTATAGATATACCTCTCCTTAATGCAACCGCTGTGTCAGATTTAAAAAAAAACGTACGGAAAAATAAACCATGCAATAATCTACGACGGAGCTCAGAACAATAGCCAAATTCAGAATGCAGTCCTAGGAATCCCAGGTCCACAATAAATGCTTGATTTGTTCGATAATGTCCGTTATTTATGTCCAATTAGCTACTTTCGAATTGTTTACCAAACTCCCTAACCAAAGTCTCAAAGCGTGTCCACTATAACGTGACGAAATGTCCAAAAGTTCAGTTACAGTCAGTAGAAACATGTCAAACGATGTACTGAATCAATCTTTAGAATGTTGTTAACATACATCTTGAATAACGTTCCAACCGGAGAATTACATCGACTTCAATTGACCGATGGAACGGAGCTCCCTCTCACATGAACGCGCCAATTCAATGCGTGGGCACCTCATGGAAGTGATTACTCATTCCTGTCTCCTTCGGCCCCCCTTCACATTAGAGTCATCAGACAAAGTTCTATTGACTGTTGACATCTAGTGGAAGCCGTAGGAAGTGAAAACCCATCCATATCTCTCTGTATTTTCAATGAGAGCTTGGTTGAAAATCTGGCACCCCCAGAAAATATCCAAACAGGAAGTGGAACTTCTCAGGTTTTTGCCTGCCATATGAGTTATGTTATACTCACAGACATAATTCAAACAGTTTTAGAAACTTCAGAGTGTTTTCTATCCAATACTAATAATAATATGCATGTATTAGCAACTATGACATAGGAGCAGGCCGTTTACTCTGGGCACCTCTGTGCACCTTTCATCCAAGCTACTCAATACTGCCCCTTCAGCCATAAGAAGTTAATGTTGCAAATGACTATTGTAGCTGGAAATGGCTGACTTTTAATGGAATATCTACATAGGCGTACAGAGGCCCATTATCAGCAACCATCACTCCTGTGTTCCAATGGCACGTTGTGTTAGCTAATCCAAATTTATCATTTTAAAAGGCTAATTGATCATTAGGAAACCCTTTTGCAATTATGTTAGCACAGCTGAAAACTGTAGTCCTGATTAAAGAAGCAATAAAACTGGCCTTCTTTAGACCAGTTGAGTATCTGGAGCATCAGCATTTGTGGGTTCGATTACAGGCTCAAAATGGCCAGAAACAAAGAACTTTCTTCTGAAAGTCGTCAGTCTATTCTTGTTCTGAGAAATGAAGGCTATTCCATGCGAGAAATTGCCAAGAAACTGAAGATCTCGTACAACGCCGTGTACTATTCCCTTCACAGGACATCGCAAACTGGCTCTAACTAGAATAGAAAAAGGAGTGGGGGGCCCCGGTGCACAACTGAGCAAGAGGACAAGTACATTAGAGTGTCTAGTTTGAGAAACAGACGCCTCACAAGTCCTCAACTGGCAGCTTCATTAAATAGTACCCGCAAAACCAGTCTCAATGTCAAAAGTGAAGAGGCAACTCCGGGTTGCTGGCCTTCTAGACAGAGTTCCTCTGTCCAGTGTTTGTGTTATTTTCCCCATCTTAATCTTTTATTTTTATTGTCCAGTCTGAGATATGGCTTTTTCTTTGTAACTCTGCCTAGAAGGCCAGCATCCCGGAGTCGCCTCTTCACTGTTGACGTTGAGACTGGTGTTAGAATAATATCTGTGTTAGAATAATATCTAAGAGAGTCTTTAAAGTTGAGGCGAGTAGTTATCAGCTGAGTTAGATTTAGCTCAATACAAATATCTTTCAGCCGATCAGATACTGGCATCAACCAATCCAGAATAAGACCACCCACTGTTAATTATTCGGATTTAGCATAGTTAGACAGCAGGTCAGACAATTTGTTAATAGCACATAAGGAGGCCGAAGGAGGGTGATAAATTCCTGCTAGCATCAGATGGGCATTATTACCAAGGGCCACATTTAAGACACATTCAAATTGCTTAGGGACAGAGGGTGTAATGGATACAGAAACATTTAAGTTGCTCTTTATGTATATGGCGACACCCCCTCCTCTGCCAACTCTGTCAGATCTAAAAACATTATAATCAATCAGAGACAAATCAGAGTCTGGCGTAGACTTCTTTAGCCAAGGTTCAGTTATAACCATGTCCACCTTCGTTTGAGAAGCCAGAGTTACAATAAAATACATTTTCTAAATACAATTTCTGGCATTTACGTGAATCAGTCCAATGCCGCAGGTGTGGGATTTCAGATCAGAAGGAGTTTCAAATACGTACATGCCATGTTTAGCAAGTACATTTAGAAAATATTCGAAAATCTCATGTAGTAGGCTTGAATTGGAATAGATACAAGATTGCCTAGAACTGAACCATTAGGCCTATGCCTTAGAAAGAGGACGTGGATTAAAACAAGAGTCAATGAGGGTTACCTGTTGCGGGCAACGACTGATATCCCGTCATTTTTGTAGTACCTCTTCGATATTAGCACTCAGCATCCTAGTTCCTCTCCTGTTTGGGTGCAACCTGTCCCGTTTTAAGAGCTGAGGATGTTCCCAAAATAAATTTAAATTGTCAATAATATCCAACGCTTTTCGCTCTGTCCAACGAAAAAAGACAGGAGAAACTATCAACTCCAAGATCATGGTTAGGAATAGGACTAGAAAAGATAGCCAATAGCCCTCAGCTATTTGAAATTCCGTCTCAACTCCCAACACTCTCCTCCACTATTCACATCAAAACTGGATGGACAAAGAGGCTTAGTCCACACTATCTGTTGGCTGTCAAACTGCTGGGGCTAAAGCCTAATCAAAGAGACAACTAGGTCATCAAGGATCGAAGCTAGGGAGAGTCGCTTTAGTGAAGTTTATGATCTGTTAATTGACTGCAGAGGGAAGAGGGGCTCAGTGATGATGTTGATAGTGGTGGTGGTGTTCAGTATGATGAGGAAGGAAGTCATCCTGAAATACACTGAAGGGACATTGTGAGAAATGTTCTCTAGCTAAATGTTCTCTACCTGTGTTCCCGGTAAGAATAACTGTAGAAAGGCTTCTACATTGAAACCAAAAGGGTTCTACCTAGAACCAAAAAGGGTTCTTCAAAGGGTTCTCTCATGGGGACAGCTGAAGAACCCTTTAAGGTTCTAGATAGGACCTTTTGTTCTAAGAGTGTACCAAAGACTATCATACACTAGTACTCTCTTTGACTGAAAATGCTACTGCAGTGGTGTGGTGCCTCATTAAGATACTATGGAGTAGAAAACAGTTTTTATTAAAGAATTATGAACTCAAGCTGAGTCATGATTGAATGTTAATCAATAATCTAAATACAGATTGTGCTCTGTTTTATAGGAGAGCTGGAGATTCTCTATGACGGTACAGAGTGGCAGACACGTTCTCGCCAGGCACTTCCTGTGGGCATCACATGGGGTCCTTTCGAGGGGAAGATCGAAATGACCACAGCAGGAAGTTACATGGTAGGCTACTCAATAATGAACACTGTTTATGTTCTGGAGATGTGATATGAACGATATGACAACTATATTTGGATGGGTCCAAATATACAATGCATGTTGGCCCCATGTTTCAGGAGCTGAAATAAAAGATCCCAGAAATGTTCCATATGCACGAAAAGCTTATTTCTCAAAAATGTTGTGCACAAATTTGTTTACATCCCTGTTAGTGAGCATTTTTCCTTTGCCAAGATAATCCATCCATCTGACAGGTGTGGGATATCAATAAACTGATTAAAAAGTATGATCATTACACAGGTGACTTAAGTAATACTGTGACACTGGAGGGACAGAGATGGCGGACTGAAGATGGCGGTGCAAAATGCCTCATGAGAAATTGCAATATTCAATATCTAAAACTGACTAAATAGTAGTACTATACTGATCTATTTACTCATGGGCAATAGCATTCAAGCTGGATAATAACTCCCCAAAAAGGCGAGAGAAGTTTATTGATAAATATTACAAACACAGTCAAGGCCAAAACATGTTGGAGAGGAAACAGGGAAAAAACGGAGAACCAAACTCCAAGAGAAAACTACGAGATTCCTCGACAGACACCTATGATTTATGCTTTTCACCACCTGGTACGGTAAGAGTTGAAACCAACCTGCTAAAATCAATAAATGATAAGTTGGGTGTACTTGAACTTGTAAGCAAAGCGATGACGGCGAGCCTCGAAATGAGTGATGAAAAAGCTGTGACAATGTAGAAAGAAACCAACAAGCTTAAAGGTCAGTACTATTGAAACGGACATTAAAGAAACTTAAAGAGGAGAGAATGTTTCTGAGAGAAGCCTTACTTGGAATACAGACTCAATCTATGCAAGAATATCTGGTATTGGGTGAAGATCCTGAAAGTGTGTTGAAAGAATTCCTTTTTAAAGCACTACAGATCCCAGGCGATACTGTTGACAAAATCAAACTCGAACAAGTACCCTGTTTTGGACAGAGATATGAGTGCCCAATCGTTGCCAAATGTGCATTCTTTAAACATAAAATAATGGTTAAAAGCCCGGGCAAAAGACTCGCTGGCATGAAAATAAGAATGAATGATCAGTTCTGGAGGAAATTGCAGAACGGCGCAAAGTTCTGTACCCATTCTTCAAGGTGAATAGACTTAAAGGGAAACGTGTAGCTCTCGTAGTCGATAAACTGTACACTGATAATCAACTCTTCCGAGACACCAATCACTTCTCCATGGCTATTCTAAATAATGCAAAGTTTCCATAGAGGAGTCGAATAATGGAACACCCAATACTATCCATGGTAGGGATTGTAAAAAAACAACAACTGAAAAACAATAAAATACAACAATTGATACAAAAATAAACTGCAAATACACTATACCATTCAAGATAGGGAATGCTGTAAAAATAATTAGTATTCAACATTCTATTCTTAGTATTTATAAATAGATATAAGACAGCATTAGAATAAATATAAGGAATCTTCAAATATAAGGAACTGGACCACAAAAGTACTTAAAAGCCAGAAGTTAGGTAGAAATCAACATTGTAGGGATAAAAACACAGCAAACAGAGGACATAGAAGGCACAGTATGTGGGTATGTGCGGGTGTTTGGTGATGGAAGGTGGGGTGTGTGTTTTTGTGTTTGGAAAAGTGTGGAGTTAAGTGAGTGAAAAAGAAAAATGGTTGCAAATGCCAGAGCCCATGTGTGCGTGTCTGCGAGCAGGTGTTGTGGCAGAGAGAGCATTCAATTTTGTGCAGATATGGGATAAACATTTTAAAGGAAATTCTAAATATAGTTTATGTATTTATTGTCCTATCATGATGGAACAGTCCCTAACCCTATACACCCACCTGAGCGACCCACACACTCAGGGGAAGTCCTTATCTTTTTTATAGGCCTACTGCAAGTAGCCTATACGCAGCCAAGACAGAAAGACCAGAAACTCACTAAAACAGCACTGCCCCCCTCAAGAGTCTGAGCCTGCCTGGCAGTGTTGGTCCAACGAGGCCAAAGCCCCTAGATGGGTGAGCATAACGTATAAGGAATTTCTCAAAGCTGCTAATGAGAACATTGATGAACGTGTACCCAGCCGGTGAGAATTCCGATGGGGTGCCCCCACCCAGGTAATGGTAGTGCTGGCAACACTAGCTGCTGTAAACCATGGAGAGGGGGGTCACACTACGACAATCAGAGAGCGGGAAAATTATTGTGACCCTGGTAGCACAAAATAATCAAAAGGTCTGACTGCACAGAGATGTTTGGGGAAATGGTCACAACTGGGGACCAGCGTGTGTGTGTTTCAGGGTAGGGGGGTGTATTTGAACTCCATCAGCTAGGATTTGAAATTGGTTAATCAAATCTCCCCATTCTTGCTCAGTTTTGCATGCATGCTCAAACAGCTACAACTGTATATGCATTCACACCTCAAGTCTTCTCTTGCCGCCAAATAAAAATGTGATTCACATTGTTTTTCTTCACATTTTCAAACAGTCCATTTATATTTTCCAACAGGTGATGGGTGAGGTTTTCTTCTCGCCTGAGTAGCCTCGTTTCACTGCCAAAAATAAAATTCAACCATCTAGTGTTCAGCGAAATAACAACACAATGTCAAATGCAGGTAGCCTAGTCAAATAATTAACATCCAATCACATTACCGTTACTTTCTCGCAGGAATTCCACTAACGATCCGTATGTAGCCAAACGTAGCTGCTGCTCATGTTGGTATCTGTACTGATGGCGCAAAAGCCATGACAGGGAGACATAGTGGAGTGGTAACAGGTGTGCAAGCAGTTGCTCCCGACGCCACTTGGGTACACTGCAGCATCCACCGAGAGGCTCTTGCTGCCAAGGGAATGCCTGACAGCTTGAAAGATGTTTTGGACACGACAGTGAAAATGGTTAACTTTGTTAGAGCAAGGCCCCTGAACTCTCGTGTATTTTCTGCGCTATGCAATGATATGGGCAGCGACCATTTAACGCTTTTACAACATACAGAAGTGCGCTGGTTATCAAGGGGCAAAGTATTGACACATTTTTGATGAATTGAGAGGTGAGCTTAAAGTTTTCTTTACTGACCATAATTTTGACTTGTCTGACCGCTTGCATGATGATGAGTTTCTCACACGACTGGCCTATCTGGGTGATGTTATTTCTCGCCTAAACGATCTGAATCTAGGATTACAGGGACTCTTCACAACTATATTCAATGTGCGGAAGAAAATTGAGGCTATGATTAAGAGAAGCTCTTCTCTGTCTGCATTAACAAGGACAACACACATAAGAGCTCTTTGTCACTTCCCACGAGCCGGGTTGTGGCAAAAACTCACACTCATTCTTATGTTTAATAAATGTATCGTATAGTGTGTGTGTGGCAAGCTTACAATGATGGCAAAAAACAACATTTGAAAGTGCGCTGACCCTGGTGCTAGAGGAGGTACGCAGCTGGAGGTTGAATGTTTGAAGGGGTACGGGACTATAAAAAGTTTGGGAACCACTGGCTTAGAAGATAAGAAAAGACGATCCATATTTACCTGGCTAAAAGAAAAGGAAAATAGTACCTATTGTTTACAGGACACTCATTCCACTATTTTAGATGAAGTTGTGTGGAAAAAGGCCTGGGGAGGGGGTCTAAATATACTTATCCCATGGGCAAAGAAACTCAAAAGGGGTGATGATATTAATTAACAATAATTTTGATCCGAATGTGCAAGTTGTTCAAACAGATCCGCAAGGTAGATGATTCTTTAAAATATGTTATTGGACCATAAACAGATTTGTCTCATTAATCTATACGGTCCAAATAATGATAATCCACTATTCTTTGAAAATCTATATAATATTGTAACTTATCAAGCCTACAACAAGCAATACAAGACTATATTATTAAGGTGGGAGATTATAATACAGTTTTAAATACCTCAATGGATCTTGAAGGAAATCACACTACAAACCATCACTCTTATGCACTTAAGGAAATCTCGAATGTCATGGATATATTGGAACTACTGGATATATGGAGGCTTAAATATCCTGACCTAGTGAGATATACATGTCATTCTCGCTGGCACCAAACGTTTAAAAAGTGTTGATAAAGGACAGAATGGTCAGACCATCAGATAATTGTCATATACATTACTCTTACAGAATTTCCATGTTTGAGGATTTTGCAAATTTAATCAAAGCCCATTGGATGACAACATGTTTTTAACCAGGACAGAATCATTTATAACTGACTTTTTCTGACATAATATACGCTACCGTTCAAAAGTCTGGGGTCACTTAGAAATGTCTTTGTTTTTGAAAGAGAGAAAAAAAATAATAATTGTCCATTAAAATAACATCAAATTGATCAGAAATACAGTGTAGACATTGTTAATGTTGTAAATGACTATTTTAGCTGGAAACTGCAGATTTTTTAAAATGGAATATCTACATACAGTGGGGAGAACAAGTATTTGATACACTGCCGATTTTGCAGGTTTTCCTACTTACAAAGCATGTAGAGGTCTGTCATTTTTATCATAGGTACACTTCAACTGTGAGAGACGGAATCTAAAACAAAAATCCAGAAAATCACATTGTATGATTTTTAAGTAATTAATTTGCATTTTATTGCATGACATAAGTATTTGATCACCTACCAACCAGTAAGAATTCCGGCTCTCACAGACCTGTTAGTTTTTCTTTAAGAAGCCCTCCTGTTCTCCACTCATTACCTGTATTAACTGCACCTGTTTGAACTCGTTACCTGTATAAAAGACACCTGTCCACACACTCAATCAAACAGACTCCAACCTCTCCACAATGGCCAAGACCAGAAAGCTGTGTAAGGACATCAGGGATAAATTGTAGACCTGTACAAGACTGGGATGGGCTACAGGACAATAGCCAAGCAGCTTGGTGAGAAGGCAACAACTGTTGGCACAATTATTAGAAAATGGAAGAAGTTCAAGATGACGGTCAATCACCCTCGGTCTGGGGCTCCATGCAAGATCTCACCTCGTGGGGCATCAATGATCATGAGGAATGTGAGGGATCAGCCCAGAACTACACGGCAGGACCTGGTCAATGACCTGAAGAGAGCTGGGACCACAGTCTCAAAGAAAACCATTAGTAACACACTACGCCGTCATGGATTAAAATCCTGCAGCGCACGCAAGGTCCCCCTGCTCAAGCCAGCGCATGTCCAGGCCCGTCTGAAGTTTGCCAATGACCATCTGGATGATCCAGAGGAGGAATGGGAGAAGGTCATGTGGTCTGATGAGACAAAAATAGAGCTTTTTGCTCTAAACTCCACTCGCCGTGTTTGGAGGAATAGAAGGATGAGTACAACCCCAAGAACACCATCCCAACCGTGAAGCATGGAGGTGGAAACATCATTCTTTGGGGATGCTTTTCTGCAAAGGGGACAGGACGACTGCACCGTATTGAGGGGAGGATGGATGGGGCCATGTATCGCGAGATCTTGACCAACAACCTCCTTCCCTCAGTAAGAGCATTGAAGATGGGTCGTGGCTGGGTCTTCCAGCATGACAACGACCCGAAACACACAGCCAGGGCAACTAAGGAGTGGCTCCGTAAGAAGCATCTCAAGGTCCTGGAGTGGCCTAGCCAGTCTCCAGACCTGAACCCAATAGAAAATCTTTGGAGGGAGCCGAAAGTCCGTATTGCCCAGCGACAGCCCCGAAACCTGAAGGATCTGGAGAAGGTCTGTATGGAGGAGTGGGCCAAAATCCCTGCTGCAGTGTGTGCAAACCTGGTCAAGAACTACAGGAAACGTATGATCTCTGTAATTGCAAACTAAGGTTTCTGTACCAAATATTCAGTTCTGCTTTTCTGATGTATCAAATACTTATGTCATGCAATAAAATGCAAATTAATTACTTAAAAATCATACAATGTGATTTTCTGGATTTTTGTTTTAGATTCCTTCTCTCACAGTTGAAGTGTACCTATGATAAAAATTACAGACCTCTACATGCTTTGTAAGTAGGAAAACCTGCAAAATTGTCAGTGTATCAAATACTTGTTCTCCCCACTGTAGTTGTACAGAGGCCCATTATCAGCAACCATCACTCCTGTGTTCCAATGGCATGTTGTGTTAGCTAATCCAAGTTGATCATTTTAAAAGGCTAATTGATCATTAGAAAGCCCTTTTACAATTATGTTAGCACAGCTGAAAACTGTAGTTCTGACTAAAAAAGCTATAAAATTGGCCTTCTTGAGATTAGTTGAGTATCTGGAGCATCAGCATTTGTCGGTTCAATTACAGACTCAAAATGGCCAGAAATAAATGACTTTCTTCTGAAATTCGTCAGTCTATTCTTGTTCTGAGAAATGAAGGCTATCCCATTTGAGAAATTGCCAAGAAACTGAAGATCTCGTACAACGCTGTGTACTACTCCCTTCACAGAACAGCCTAAACAACCTGTAACCAGAATAGAAAGAGGAGTGGGAGGCCCCGGTGCACAACTGAGCAAGAGGGCAAGTACATTAGAGAGTCTAGTTTGAGAAACAGATGCCTCACAAGTCCTCAACTGGCAGCTTCACTAAATAGTTCCTGAAAAACACCAGTCTCAACGTCAACAGTGAAGAGGTGACTCCTGGATACTGGCCTTCTTGGCATATTAATAAAAAATAGATGGAATAGCAGTACAGATAGATACCAATAAAAGCTGTACCAATATCAAATCAAATTGTATTTGTCACATGCGTCGAATACAACAGGTGTACAACACCTTACCGTGAAATGCTTAATTACAAGCCGTTAACCAACAATGCAGTTTTAGAGGCACAGAATGCGTTAGAGGAAAAATAATAATATGTAATATATTATAAAAATAAAGCAAACTGGATGTTTAACATAGAACTTCATCTTTAACATAGAAATGCTACCAAAAATAATTTACTGAAACTTGTTACAAATGACGGAGTCACCCATGATTCACCAAACTAGATTTTGGAAGAGGAAGCAAAGTATTTTAAGCATATGTTTTAATTTCAGTCTCCTCCATCTCCATTAATCGAAGTTAAGGATTTTTTTTCTATTAAATAATGTAAAATGAACAACTGTACAGAAAGACTTATGTGAAGGCCAACATACAGAGGATGAACTTCTTGATTAAATTAAAGCCTTTAAGTCTGGGAAAGGTCTGTATGACATACCAGTTTTGATATACCAAACCTTTTGTTATGTACTCAGGATACCGTTAATTAGCATGTTTTAACCACTCCTATAAAAATGGTAGATAATCAGATACTCAATAATATGGTCTGATTTAATTATTACTGAAAAAAGAACCAAGTGGTAATTATAAAGATCCAGTCCATTTTAACAGTTGGAGGCCACTTACAATTCAGTGTTGTGATGCAATTTTTTTTTGCAAAATGCATAGTCCATAGAATTAAAAAGGGATTGTCAGATATTATTCATACTAATCAGACGTTTTTTTACATGGACGATGCATTGGAGATAATATAGGACAAGTACTGGAAACAATAGAACACTATGAAAAATCTGGGAAGTACGACTGGAATATTTCCACTTTAGAGAATATCTTATAGTTATGTATAGTAACCCTATATGTAAAATAGTAAATAATGGCTACTTATCATTAAGTATTAAACTGTCAGAAGGAACAAAACAAGGTTATCCACTATCGGCATATCTATTTACTATGGCCATCAAAATGTTAGCTATTAAAATCCAATCCAACAATAATATCAAAGGGCTAGAAATCTAGGGCTTAAAAAAAAAAAGGTGTCATTGTAGGATGATGATTCATGTTTTCTTTTAAATCCACAATTTAGATCCCTCCACAATATAGACCTAGATACCTTTTCTAAACTCTCTGGATTATAACCAAATTATGAAAAATCTTCTATATTACGTATTGGATCACAATTTTTGGGGGGCGGGGTAGTTTACCAATAAAATGGTCTGACGGTGAAGTATTCATATCCCGAAAGAAAGAAATTCTCACATTTTATTACAAAGTTATCAAAAATAGATAATATATTGTTACGATGGAAAGGAAAATACCTGTCAATTTGTGGACAAATCACCCTGATTAACTCTTTAGTCATGTCCCAGCTTACCTATTTGCTTATGGCCTTGCCTACACCGAGCGACTAGTATTTTAAATTATATTAGCAAAAAATATTCAATTTTATTTGGAATGGCAAGCCAGACAAAATTAAAACGGGCCTATTTACAGTTGAAGTCGGAAGTTTACATACACCTTAGCCAAATACATTTAAACTCAGTTTTTCACAATTCCTGACATTTAATCCATGTAACAATTCCCTGTCTTAGGTCAGTTAGGATCACCACTTTATTTTAAGAATGTGAAATGTCAGAATAGTAGTAGAGAGAATGATTTCTTTCAGCTTTTATTTCTTTCATCACATTCCCAGTGGGTCAGAAGTTTACATACACTCAATTAGTATTTGGTAGCATTGCCTTTAAATTGTTTAACTTGGGTCAAACATTTCGGGTAGCCTTCCACAAGCTTCCCACAATAAGTTGGGTGATTTTTGGCCCATTCCTCCTGACAGAGCTGGTGTAACTGAGTCAGGTTTGTAGGCCTCCTTACTCGCACACACTTTTTCAGTTCTGCCCACAAATTTTCTATAGGATTGAGGTCAGGGTTTTGTGATGGCCACTCCAATACCTTGACTTTGTTGTCCTTAAGCCATTTTGCCACAACTTTGGAATTACGCTTGGGGTCATTGTCCATTTGGAAGATTCATTTGCGACCAAGCTTTAACTTCCTGACTGATGTCTTGAGATGTTGCTTCAATATTTCTACATAGTTTTCCTACCTCATTATGCCATCAATTTTGTGAAGTGCACCAGTCCCTCTTGCAGCGAGGCACCCGCACAACATGATGCTGCCAGCGCCGTAGTGAAGGGCGACTCCGGCAGCGCCGTAGTGAAGGGCGACTCCGGCAGCGCCGTAGTGAAGGGCGACTCCGGCAGCGCCGTAGTGAAGGGCGACTCCGGCAGCGCCGTAGTGAAGGGCGACTACGGCAGCGCCGTAGTGAAGGGCGACTACGGCAGCGCCGTAGTGAAGGGCGACTCCGGCAGCGCCGTAGTGAAGGGCGACTCCGGCAGCGCCGTAGTGAAGGGCGACTCCGGCAGCTCTTGACTGACGGGCGGCTCCGGCAGCTCCTGACTGACGGGCGGCTCCGGCAGCTCCTGACTGACGGGCGGCTCCGGCAGCTCCTGACTGACGGGCGGCTCCGGCAGCTCCTGACTGACGGGCGGCTCCGGCAGCTCTTGACTGACGGGCGGCTCCGGCAGCTCAGGGCAGACGGGCGGCTCCGGCAGCTCAGGGCAGACGGGCGGCTCTGGCAGCTCCGGACCGGAGGACGACGCTGGAGGCTCCGGACTAGAGGGCGACGCTGGAGGCTCCGGACTAGAGGGCGTCGCTGGAGGCTCCGGACTAGAGGGCGTCGCTGGAGGCTCCGGACTAGAGGGCGACGCTGGAGGCTCCGGACTAGAGGGCGTCGCTGGAGGCTCCGGAATAGAGGGCGACGCTGGAGGCTCCGGACTAGAAGGCGTTGCTGGAGGCTCCGGACTGACGTCTTTCGTTGGAGGCCTCATGCCATGGATCCTCACCGGAGGCTTCGTGCCATGGATCCTCATTGGAGGCTTCGTACCATGGATCATCACAGGAGGCTTCGTGCCCTGGATCATCACAGGAGGCTTCGTGCCATTGATCGTCAATGGAGGCTTCTTGCCATGGATCATCACTGGAGGCTTCGTGCCATGGATCACCACTGGAGGCTTCTTGCCATGGATCATCACTGGAGGCTTCGTGCCCTGGGCCATCACTGGAGGCTTCGTGCCATGGATTATCACTGGAGGCTTCTTGCCATGGATCATCACTGGAGGCTTCTTGCCATGGATCATCACTGGAGGCTTCGTGCCCTGGACCATCACTGGAGGCTTCTTGCCATGGATCATCACTGGAGGCTTGGCTCTGGGAGAAGGCACAGGACTCACCAGGCTGGGGAGACATGCAGGAGGGTTAGATTTTAGCACAGGAACAGGACTCACCAGGCTGGGGAGACATGCAGGAGGCCTTGTCCTTGGCCGAGGCACCGGATGCACTGGACCGTGGAGGCGCACTGGCGGTCTCGAGCGCAGAGCTAGCACCACTCGTCCTGGCTGGATCCCCCCTGTAGCCCGGCAAGTGCGGGGAGTTGGAACAGGCCGCACTGGGCTGTGCTGGCGAACTGGAGACACCGTGCGTAGGGCTGGTGCAGTATACCCCGGGCCGAGGAGACGCACTGGAGACCAGATGCGCTGAGCCGGCATCATCCCTCCTGGCTCGATGCCCACTCTAGCCCGGCCGATTCGAGGAGCTGCGATGTAGGGCACCGGGCTATGCGTGCGCACTGGGGACACCTTGCGCTTCTCCGCATAACACCGTGCGTGCCCAGTCACTCTCTCGCCACGGTAAGCACGGGGAGTTGGCTCAGGTCTCCTACCTGAGTCCGCCAATCTACCCGTGTGCCACCAAAAAATGTCTGGGGCTGCCTCTCGTGCCCGTTACCTCGCTCCAATTCCTCGTAGTGTCGCCACTCTGCTCTAGCTGCCTCCAGCTCCTCTTTCGGACGGCGATACTCCCCCGGCTGTGCCCAGGGTCCTTTGCCGTCCAAACTTTCCTCCCATGTCCAGGAGTCCATGTTCCCAAACTGCTTGGTCCTTTGTTGGTGGGTGTTTCTGTAACGATTCTCGTCTGGTGAAGGAGAAGAGGACCAAAATTCAGCGTGGTAAGTGTTCGTCATAATTTAATTGAAAACTGAACACTACACAAAATAACAACGAGGAGAAAACGAAACAGTTCTGCAAGTTGAACAGACACTAAACAGAAAATATAACTACCTAGAAAAAAGAACATAGACTACCCACCCCAACTCACGCCCTGACCAACCTAACACAAAGACATAAAAAAAGGAACTAAGGTCAGAACGTGACAGTATCCCTCATATATATATGAGGGATACAACCATCCCAGCTCTGCAGATTTTGCTGCGAATGGTTGAAGAATTGCACCATTTACATGGAGCTAACTCTGCTGGGTGATTTAAAAATTCATAGTCAATCGATCAATAATATAATAACTTAGCAAAATTTTTTATCTTTAATTTAAAATCTGTAGAAACTATAAGAACAGAAAGGTTCAGAATTTTTCTAAAACATCACAGCACAGTTTAAAAATATGGCAAATAGAAATCAAAACTGGATGGTGTTCAGAGATAGATGGGAGGGGTTGAGTGGAGCTGAGGGGTGGGGTGGGGTGGGACTAAAAATAACAAGATAACTATTGTAAAATATACTGTGTCCGTAAAATGTATATACAGTAGGTTTGGAACTTTTGTATCACAGTACAGTTGAAAAATAATATGGCAAACAGAAAAACTGGATGGTCTCAGGAGATGGGAGGGCTTGAGGGTAGCTTAAGGATGGGACTAAAAACAAACAAAAGATAACTATTGTAAAATGTACTCTGTCTGTAAAATGTATATAATATGTATAAGCTGCAATTGGCACGCTGACTGCAAGAATGTCCACGAAAGCTGTTGCCAGAGAATGTAATGTTAATTTCTCTATCATAAGCTGCCTCCAACGTCGTATTAGATAGCTTGGCAGTACATCCAACCGGCCTCACAACCGCAGACCACGTGTAACACATCTAGCTTCTTCATCTGCGGGATTGTCTGAGACCAGCCACCCGGACAGCTGATGAAACTGTGGGTTTGCACAACTAAATAATTTCTGCACAAACGTCAGAAACTGTTTCAGGGAAGCTCATCTGTCTGCTCATCGTCCTCACTAGGGTCTTGACCTGACTGCAGTTTTGCGTTGTAACTGATTTCAATGGGCAAATGCTAACCTTCGATGGCCACCGGCACGCTGGAGTAGTGTGGTCTTCACGGATTAATCCAGATTTCAATTGTACCGTTTCAACCCTACCAGACAGATGTCAGACAGATGGTGTGTATGGCGTTGTGTGGGCGAGCGGTTTGCTGATGTCAACGTTGTGAACAGTGCCCCATGGTGGCGGTGGGGTTATGGTATGGGCAGACATAAACTACGGACAACGAACACAATTGCATTTTATCGATGGCAATTTGAATGCACAGAGATACCGTGACGAGGTCAACAGTGGGCCGTGGTCACACCAGATACTGACTGATTTTCTGATCCATGCCCCTACCTTTAATTTTAAGGTATCTGTGACCAAGAGATGCATATCTGTATTCTCAGTCATGTGAAATCCATAGATGAGGGCCTCATGAATCTATTTCAATTGACTGATTTCTTTATATGAACTGTAACTCAGTCAAATCTGTAAAATTCTTGTATGTTGCGTTTATATTTTTGTTCAGTGTAGGAGACAATCGTTGTGACTATCATTCCACCAACTTACTTACATTTTTTTGATTTCTGCAAAGTTAGAATATGTTCGCTTGTATTTGTTTGGAATATGTGTGTGTGTGTGTGTGTGTGTGTGTGTGTGCATGCATGCATGTGTACCCACGTGTGTATGTGTGTGTGTAATCTGCGCCTGTGGCAGGTTCCCCTCTCTGAAGCACGGTGGTATCGCTGGCCCATTGTTGTCGCTGCTGTCAGAGCAGGGAGAGGCCGATGCAGCCTGTGCTGGCCTGATAAGGAAAAGAGGATTCAGCCAGGCTGGGAAGAGCAGAATCAGTGGGACTTGAGGAGAGTGGACTACAGTGGAGTTCTCACTCTCCCTCTCTCCCTCTCTCTCATATTCCCACTCAGTCATATTCACGTAGACACAAATCTGGAACGTTGGACTTACATGTCCTGTCCAAGATGTCTTTGAAAGATTCCTTTGATGACAACATTGGAATGTACCTCCTGTTTAAAGTCCATCTTATTCTTAGAAATCCATTGGAATTTTTGCATTTTGAATACACATAATACAACTCTCAAGTTTATAGTATCCTAATTCAACATTATTTGACCAGTGAAAACATACAATACTGCATTAGGCATCAGGTTCCATAGATACTGAGGGATAATCAATACAAATGTGAACAGCCGCAGTCAAGCAGCTTTGAAGGTCTATCCTGTAAGGACGATGCTGCGGTATCCCATAGCTTAAAGCAAAGTTCTTTAGACTCCTCTGTGATAGAGATCATGAACGCCTGAACAGCCTCCGTTGGTCATAGATGCTTCTCTCACCTCCACCAGAAAGGCAGGCAGCATGGTACCGGCTGACGATCCGCCCGGCGAGGTATTTGGTATTTTAATAGAGTCCCCATTAGCGGTTGCGAAAGCAGCAGCTACTCTTCCTGGGGTCCACACAAAACATGAAACATGACATAATACAGAACATTAATAGACAAGAACAGCTCAAGGACAGAGCTATTACTGAACAAAAATATAAAACGCAACATGCAACAATTTCAAAGATTTGACTGATTTACAGTTCATATAAGGAAATCAGTCAATTAAAATAAATGCATTAGGGCCTAATCTATGGATTTCACTGGGAAAACAGATATGCATCTGCTGGTCACAGATACCTTAAAAAAAGGTAGGGGCGTGGATCAGAAAACCAGTCAGTATCTCATTTGACCACCATTTTCTTCATGCAGCACGACACATCTCCTTCACATAGAGTTGATCAGGCCGTTGATTGTGGCCTGTGGAATGTTGTCCCACACCTCTTCAATGGCTGTGTGAAGTGGCTGGATATTGGCTGGAACACGCTCAATGGGTGACATGTCTGGTGAGTCTGCAGGTCATGGAAGAACTTGGGCATTTTCAGCTTCCAGGAAGTGTGTACAGATCCTTAAGACATGGGGCTGTGCATTATCATGCTGAAACATGAAGTGATGGCGGCGAATGAATGGCACGACAATGGGCCTCAGGATCTCGTCCCGGTATCTCTGTGCCTTCAAATTGCCATCGATAAAATGCAATTGTTTTCGTTGTCCGTAGCTTATGCCTGCCCATACCATAAACCCACTGCCGCCATGGGTTATTCTGTTCACAACTTTGACGTCAGCAAAAATTCTCTAAAATGATGTTGGAGACGGCTTACGGTAGATATATGAACATAAAATTATCTGGCAGTCAGCATGCCAATTGCACACTCCCTTAAAATTTGAAACATCTGTGGCATTGTGTTTTGTGACAAAACAGCACATTTTAGAGTGGTCTTTTACTGTCCCCAGCACAATATGCACCTGTGTAATGATCATGCTGTTTAATCAGCTTCTTGATATGCCACACTTGTCAGGTGGATGGATTATCTTGACAAAGGAGAAATGCTCACTAACAGCGATGTAAAGAAATTTGTGCACCACATTTGAGAGAAATACAGTTATTGTGTGTATGGAACATTTTTGTGATCTTTTATTTCAGCTCAACAGTTTACATGTTGTGTTCATAGTTTTGTTCAGTGTACATACATGTAAAATGTTACACATAACCTACATATCAGTACATACTGTGCATACACACAAAATATCTAGATCAAATAGGGGAGAGGTGTTGTGCCGTCAGGTGATGCTTTATCTGGTTTTTCAAACCAGGTTTGCTTTCCACTTGAGCAATCTGAGATGGAAGGGAGTTCTATGCAATCATGGCTCTATATAATACTGTACATTTTCTTGAATTTGTTCTGGATTTGGGGACTGTGAAAAGACCCCTTCGTGGCATGTCTAGTGGGATAAGTGTCACAGATCTGTGTGTAAGTTGACTATGCAAACAATTTGGAATTTTCAACATATTGTTTTGTATAAAAATAAAAATGTATGCAGTCAGTCTCTTCTACTTTAAGCCAAGAGACTGGCATGCATAATATTGGTATTATCCCTCTGATTACATTGAATACGTTTTTCTAGGTCCTTCTTTGCAGCACCTGATCATATGACTGGGCAATAACGAAGTTACGATCAAACTAAAGCCTGTAATACTTATTTTGTGGAGTGTGGTGTATAAAAAGCAAAGCATCTCTTTATCACGGACAGACCACTTTTACAACCATTGAATCAATATGCTTTGACCATGACAGTTTACAATTTACAACAAACACCAAGTAATTTAGTCTCCTCAACTTGCTCAACTGCCACATTATTCATTATCAGATTCAGCTGAGGTCTAGAACTTGGGGAATGATTTGTACCAAATACAATGCTCCTAGTTTTAGAGATATTCAGGAATAGTTTAATAGTGGCCAACCATTCTAAAATGGACTGCAACTCTTTGTTTGGGGTTGCAGTGATTTCACTAGCTGTGGTTGCTGACATGTATATGGTTGAATCATCAGCATACTTAGAGACACAGGCTTTGTTTAATGCCAGTGGCAGGTCATTAGTGAAAATAGAAAAGAGCAGAGGCACAAGAGAGTAGCCCTGTGGTACACCACACATGTTTAACATTAGAGAACAAAATCCTCTGTGTTCTATTAGATAGATAGCTCTGAATCCATGATATGGCAGAGGTTGAAAAACACATACACTACCGTTCAAAAGTTTGGGGTCACTTAGAAATGTCATTTTTTGTCCATTAAAATAACATCAAATTGATCAAATACAGTGTAGACATTGTTAATGTTGTAAATTACTATTGTAGCTGGAAACGGCAGATTTTTTTATGGAATATCTACATAGGCGTACAGAGGCCCATTATCAGCAACCATTACTCCTGTGCTCCAATGGCACGTTGTGTTAGCTAATCCAAGTTCATAATTTTAAAAGGCTAATTGATCATTAGAAAACCCTTTTGAAATTATGTTAGCACAGCTGAAAACTGTCCTGATTAAAGAAGCAATAAAACTGGCCTTCTTTAGACTAGTTGAGTATCTGGAACATCAGCATTTGTGGGTTCAATTATAGGCTCAAAATGGCCAGAAACAAAGTACTTTCTTATAAAACTCGTCAGTCTATTCTTGTTCTGAGAAATGAAGGCTATTCTATGCGAGAAATTGCCAAGAAACTGAAGATCTCGTACAACGTTGTGTACTATTCCCTTCACAGAATAGCGCAAACTGGCCCTAACCAGAATAGAAAGAGGAGTGGGAGGCCAAGTACATTAGTGTCTAGTTTGAGAAACAGACACCTCACAAGTCCTCAACTGGCAGCTTCATTAAATAGTACTCGTAAAACACCAGTCTCAACGTTAACATTGAAGAGGCGACTCCGGGATGCTGGCCTTCTAGGCGGAGTTCCGCTGTCCAGTGTCTGTGTTCATTTGCCCATCTTAATCTAAGATATGGCTTTTTCTTTGCGCCTCTTCACTGTTGACGTTGACACTACTTTAAAAATCTTAGCTAGCAGTTATCAACATGAATCAAGTCGACAATCTTCTGGCAAATCCTTTTTAATCCTTGTCATATGAAGAGAAATAATAGATAAAACATACCGGGTGCTCATCGGCCATTGGACATAAACATTATACAACAAGTTGGAAATCGTAAATTCAACGATGAGTGGTTTGGAAGGAATCAGTGACAGTGGCTAACTGCAAGCATTGCAAAGCAATCACTAGCATGCTATTCAGTGCAGTGGCTGTGTGGTCCCAAATCTGGGATTAAATGTCTCTTTTCCCAGTTTAAAATGATAAACATTCAACATTAGCCATGCTGTCAATGAAGCATGATTTGTGCCGCGCTCAAAACAACTGTTAACTCAGAACTGTGAAAACTTGACTTCAGTGAGTTCAAGAAACTGGGAATTCTGGGAAAAACTAGCTCCGACTGGGAAACAGGTTTTGAACGGTCATCCAACTCAGAATTGTAAATCGGGAACTCGGGCTTCTTTCTAGAGCTACGACCTGAAGATCAATGACGTCATTATGATTCGACTTTGTTTTTTTCTGAGTTCCCAGTTGTCTTGAAAGCACCATAAATCAGGAGAATTCCAGACTTTGATGACAAAATTTGCCCATGAAGGACCGCCATGTCACCTTCCTGTTCAAGTGAGCACAACAAGTTGAGTCCAAAAATGTATTGTATGCTGCTATATAAATGATGTAATACGCCAGGGAGATATGTATACTGTACCTAAGAATGTAATACTAAGTGTATGTTGTGTTGTAAGCTGTTAGTAGCCCATGTGCTCACCCTAATAATTTGGTATATTTATTTTGCCAACTGTTCTGACTTGATGGTGCACATGTAGCCTATAACCTGTTTTATAGAATTGTAATCATCAAATTTTGTAAGAACTTTCATTGTCTGCTTATAGGCCCCCTTTATTTATCCTACCGTTTTGACTTGGTGTACAGAGATTCTGTCGCTGTACATTTCAAAAATGCTAAACAAATAGTCACTCATTAATGTCTTAAACGAAATTATGGATTGCCTCTTATCCGCTTGTCGTCCCATTATGCCATAGTTTTTTGTACATCTCAAATGTCATTAGAAACCACATTTGTTTTAGCAAGTCAGCCAAATCAGGTATGTTTTTCTAAAATGCAGAAAATGAGCCTAAATGAACTGTTTCGCTGCCAGACAAGGCTCCGCTGATAGCCAGGTGTAGCAGTGGTAAGATGGTGGGACTGCAGTTTGGACAGCTTTATGTAGGCCCCGTTTGTCAATGTTATACTCCAATTATTGTATCGTTTAGTGTTGTGCTGTGTAGTAGCTTTGCTTTCATGCATCCCACTTTTTATTTATACTTTGTTTTGCTCCACCAAGATTCACATGCTAAAATCGCCACTGGGTCATACTATGGTCAGTACATCCAATGGGTATGGATACAGCTTTGAGCAGAGTTCTGTAGCACTGGTAAAAATGTCATCAATACATGTATATGATATAGTTCCTGTACTGTTTATAAACACCCTGGTAGGTTGATTAATAACCTGAACCAGATTACAGGTACTGCTCAGGGCGAAAAGGGTCCATATCAGGGGATATCTTTACATGAGTGTTTTTATATTCTAGAGAATACAGACCATTTCCAATGCATGTTTTCAGTTTTGTGGACATGCACCATATTCTGACAAATCCTGAATCCAGATGTGTCTTTTAGACAAATATGATATTAGGATTCCTCGGAATATCACACATGGACATTTCCTATAAGGACTCATTCAATATCATAAGATATGTGACATCCTATTTTCTCTCTTAATGTCGATAAATACTGACTGTTTACATCAAATATCTGTGTTTTGTGAAGATATGAAGCTACACTACATGACCAAAAGTATGTGGACACATGCTCGTCGAACATCTCATTCCAAAATCATGGGCATTAATATGGAGTTGGTCCCCCTTAGCTCCTCCACTCTTCTGGGAAGGCTTTCCACTACATGTTGAAATGACAACATTTTCTTGCAATATCGACACAATTTAGATTCATGATTTATGCATTGACAGTTTGGAGTGGATCACAGACCAACACTACCACCATGTTGGATCTGGACTGCGATGGACCGCTGCTGACAACCCAATCTGCACCCATTGCATCCATCCTCCATAACAAACAGGGCAGACAGGGGTATTGAGAGTGCACCTTTTATTTTCTCTTAAATAAATAAGACATTTTCGCAAAGATTGGCCTAAGTTTGCATCTTTAGAGAACGTGTTGTGATTGGAGGTCTGGATTTGCTATGCTGCAGAGATGTGCTTTGGAAATAGCAACTTGGATTTAATGAGTATGTTTGCCTTTCCATGCCTTGTATAGCCTACTACTGTCACGGCTTTCGTCCTCTTCGTCTGAGGAGGAGTAGGAAATATCGGACCAATGTGCAGCGTGGTACGTATCCATAATATCTTTCAATAGAATGAATACAAAATACAAAAAAAGAACAAGAGAATCAAAATGAAAAACGAAACAGTCCCGAATGGTGAAAACACTGAAACAACCACCCACAACACACAATGGAAAACAGGCTACCTAAATATGGCTCCCAATCAGAGACAACGATAAACAGCTGCCTCTGATTGGGAACCACACCAGGCCAAACACATAGAAAACAAACAACCTAGAAAAAAGAACATAGACTGCCTACCCCAACTCACGCCCTGACCAACCTAACACAACGACATAAAAAAGAAACTAAGGTCAGAACGTGACAACTACTGAATATTGTGCAAATGTTTGCTCAGATTTGTCACCTTCATGTGAAGAAGCAAGATGATTTTCAGTGGCTGAACAGGTAAAATCTTTTGGCCACTGGATATTTCATGAGTTGGATTTAGCCCATTTTCGATCAGACATACGAGGATGAATATTACATCATGTAAGGATATCTGTTGAAATTATGCATTTTTTATGAATACGGATAGATAAATTATCAGGTAATGACTACAGATATGATACATTTCTGAAAATATGTGTATTTGTTCATGCCTAAGTATAAAGGCTTAGATACAGTGGCAAGAAAAAGTATGTGAACCCTTTGGAATTACCTGGATTTTTGCATAAATTGGTCTTAAAATTTGTTCTGATCTTCATCTGTCACAACAATAGACAAACACAGTCTGCTTAAACTAATAACACACAGACAATTATACATGTTTATGTCTTTATTGAACACACCGTGTAAACATTCACAGTATAGGGTGGAAAAGTATGTGAACCCTTAGATTTAATAACTGGTTGACCCTCCTTTGGCAACAATAAACTCAACCAAAAGTGTTCTGTAGTTTCTGATCAGACCTGCACAATGGTCAGGAGGAATTTTGGACCATTCATCTTTACAAAACTGTTTCAGTTCAATATTCTGGTGTGAACCGCTCTCGAGGTCATGCCACAGCATTTTAAACCGGGTTGAGGTCAGGTCTCTGAGGCAGCAAAGCAGCCCCAAACCATGATGCTCCCTCCACCATACGTTACAGTGGGGATGAGGTTTTGATGTTGGTGTGCTGTGCCTTTTTTTCTCTCCACACATAGTGTTGTGTGTTCCTTAAAAAAACTTAACTGTAGTATCATCTGTCCACAGAATATTTTGCCAGTAGCGCTGTGGAACATCCAGGTGTTCTTTTGCGACCTTCAGACGTGCAGCAATGTTTTTTTGGGACAGCAGTGGCTTCTTCCGTGGTGTCCTCCCATGAACACCATTCTTGTTTAGTGTTTTACGTATCGTACACTCGTCAACAGAGAAGTTAGCATGTTCCAGAAATTTCTATAAGTCTTTAGCTGACAGTCTCGGATTCTTCTTAACCTCATTGAGCATTCTGCGCTGTGCTCTTGCAGTCATCTTTGCAGGATGGTCACTCCTAGGGAGAGTAGCAACAGTTCTGAACTTCCTCCATTTATAGACAATTTGTCTTACCGTGGACTGATGAACATCAAGGCTTTTAGAGATACTTTTGCAACCCTTTCCAGCTTTATGCAAGTCAACAATTCTTAATCTTAGGTCTTCTGAGATCTATTTTGTTCGAGGCATGGTTCACATCAGGCAATCCTTCTTGTGAATAGAAATTATGTGAGTGTTTTTTAAAGGGCAGGGCAGCTTTAACCAACATTTCCAATCTCATGTCATTGATTGGACTCCAGGTTAGCTGACTCCTGACTCCAATTAGCTTTTGGAGAAGTCATTAGCCTAGGTGTTCACATAATTTCCCCAACCTACACTGTGAATGTTTAAATGATGTATTCAATATAGACAAGAAAAATACAATAATTTGTGTGTTATTAGTTTAAGCACACTGTGTTTGTCTATTGTTGTGCCTAATATGAAGATCAGGTCAAATTGCATGACTAATTTATACAGATATCCAGGTAATTCCAAAGAGATCACATACTTTCTCTTGCCACTGTATGTCAGCATGTTGACACATGCCATTTCCAGAGTTAGAAATATGTAAGCTAGTGCATGTGCATCAGGTGCGTGTCTTCAACGTATCTCATACGGTAGCAGGGAGATTTCTGAGGTCCAGATTGGATGCATGTCAAAACTGGCCCATTATGAAGAAAATCCTAGCTCAGTATATGAAATTAAGGACATGCACATCTGTAGCATGTCTACTCCTAATAAAACCATAGAACTATCCCAAAAAATATCATATCTGGAAACATATAGATAAAGATATCCTCTGATATTGACCCTTTTCGCCCAGTGCTGGTTACAGCAGCTTCATCTCAAGCAGAGTGCTTGATGAAAACCAATCTACAATATATTCAGGTCACCCAGAAAATAGACCTCTCTGTTAAGGATGATGTTGTTTCCTCTCAAGTTCTTGGCTCTCTACAGGACAGACATTTTGTCCTTAAACCTTAGGAACTTGACCACTATCGGCCTGGGTCTTTCACCTGGGCTGGTTACTGGTTTTCCACCTCGATCTTCCTATGGTCCATCTGGAGCTTTTCAGTGATCAATTGTCATACTTTCTCCTCAGACTCGGCTCAGTTCTCGTGTGAAGACTCTGGTATGCCATCCACAATGCTGTTATGACTCCTGGATTGTCCCTCTAGATTGTCTGTTTTCCCAGTTAATGTTAATAATGATTCACAGACAGTGCTGATGTCATCTCGCGTGGACATACAGTTAGGTGTCATATTGTTGCAGGTCTCTTTCAGGACATCCACCTCTCCTTGGGAGAACTGCAAATTGTTCTTAATGTCCTGGACCTCTCTGGTCAGATTGTCCATTATTTTATTAGTTGAGTCCATCAGTATTTGGACAAAGCTCTTGAAGTTATTTTCCTGTTGTTGTAAGAACTGCTTGTTTAAAAGATTCATCACCTGTGATAGAGACACACTGTCCTCTCCGTTACTCCCACCGGCTTTGGTTTTGGATGTCATGGTAGCAACGTAGGCTAACGCTGGTACTCCATGCAGTTCCAGACAGGGCAGGTTGCAGGGCAGATGGAAACAGCAAGACACAGAAGGGATTTGACAGCCACAAGCCTGGGACAATCTGTGACCCCAGCCACAAGGGATAACCGTGTCGCAGGCTGTGTGATGCTGAGGAGTATTTCTGTCTGTAATAAAACCCTTTTGTAGGGAAAAACTCATTCTGATTGGATAGGCCTGGCTCCCCAGTGGGTGGGCCTGGCTCCCCAGTGGGTGCAGCCACCCGATGTCTGCACCCCTGCCCAGTCATGTGAAATCCATAGGTTAGGGCCTAATGAATTTATTTCAATTGACTGATTTCCTTATATGAACTGTGACTCAGTAAAATCTTTGAAATTGTTGCATGTTGCATTTATATTTTGCTTCAGTATAGTAACTCATTATTATATATATATATATATATATATATATATATATATTAAAATATATATTTTTTTGAACACCAAATACAAACATACATATACATAAACATACATATACGAACAACAACTTACGAACAACACAAACAACGACAATATCCTCTGCCCAGACCTGCATGCTCACAACCTCATCCCAAGTGCCTGCGTTATTGTTTGCCACATGGCCCTAAATTGTATCTATTTGTTTTTCTCGGTCGCCCATGCTATTTCAATATTTCAATAATAAATCATTCGATTTTTCCATTGTGTTAAGGACGGGAGATTGAACAAACCTTTTCAATAGAACACTTTTTTAGAGTGTTCTATTGAAAAAGTTTGTTCAACCTCCCTCTTCAAAACAACAAACCGTGCTCTCCCTCGTTCCGCGTTGCCTCTCAGTGAATAGAAGGAGAAACATGGAAGACCTGTATCCAGTTGTTGTTAAAAATGGAACCGTGATGCTGTTTCCCTGGATAAGTAGTGAGAAGCTAGAATGACATATTGAAGACAGCACGTTCCTTATGTGGAGGACGACCTCCCTGCAGAAAAACAGCCCAGTCTGACCATGAGATGGCAAGCCACTGCTGCTGCTGCTGCTGCTGCTGCTGAGGCCTGATAAGTGTCCCTCTACCGCCTCACCCTTGCCTCTCATCTCCCCCGCCCGGTGCAGTGCCAGGGCCCTAAAACAAAACGCTGTCAAATTAGCCAACCAGGTGACTGAGAAGAAAAATGGCAGCATTCAGCAGAAATGCAGATTTTGGGCTATTAGGCTAATGAAAGATTAATGCTATAATTAAATAAAAATGTCTGAGAGCAAATTTAGAGAGCTCTTTCTTCCATGGTTGAATATAGCCAAATCTTTTGTTAAAATAGTTGCTAAAAATGATCCTTATGGGACATTATAATTCACATGATTTTACGTATAGCTATTATCGATATGATACATCTTGCTCATCTTATTGTCTGAAGTGGACAGCTGCCTGCAGATCCATGTCATCATCTAATGACATGCAAATCTATGCATCAGCTGGGTGTGACACATTCAGTCACAATGGCTCAGGAGGAGTTGAATGCATTCAATTGTACTGACTAGGTACTGACTAGGTATCCCCCTTTCCTTTCACTTTCCCTTGTATGTATGCAGAAGAATTGGATACTTAAAGCTACAGCCTGGGATCTTGAATGTGTTTAATGATCATTTCAATTCTTGATATAGAGTGTAGTCTGTCACTACCGTTTTGTTCTTTTTCGAATAGCAGAATGTAGCTTTAAAACCAGTTTGATCCGGGTTGTATGGGAACAGACCCATTCTTCCATCTCCTAGAAGCAGTCATTGATGGTATACCAGCCTATTGCTGAACATGAGGTAGAGATCAGCTCACAGAGATACATTGGAACTTAATGCCCTGACCTGATCCACTCACTGTGATCCTAATCTCGCGGTTGAAAGTTCACGTTAGATTGAACAGTCGGGCCAAAGTCTAGAAAAACCAAAAATCAATGAGGGTTATCTTATCATGTGAGTCAACTTGTTGCTGTATTGATTTTCATTTAACGACAAGGTTCCTAAAACCATGGCAGAGGCTGCGACTGAAATGGCACCCTCTTCCATAGAAATACATTAAATGTGTTATTTTTAATTACACGCACTCTTCCTTATACACATTCACTATTCCATTGTCCAAAAAAAGTGCACTATATAGGGAATAGAGTGCCATTTCGGATGCACCCAGAGTCTCTACACTACGCACAGTTGGATATAGATCACTTCACTTCAAGGATGCCCAGTATTGCTGTTTAGCTCAGAGGAGAGGGTCAACTTGTTACAGATTAGGAACACTTACATTTAGACAGAGAGTCATGTGTCAAGCAGTGGTATTATGCCTCTGTCTCTGAAAGCACATTAAACCACTCTTTATGAGAAATTACATACCATATCTGAACTAGGCAGGAAGTGAAATATAGTCCAAGATATTGACACAATCATTTATCCCTGCATTGTGATCTGCAGCCCTGGGTCACTCTTTTGAAACGCACACCAATTCTTTCGATTCTTTCCCTTCCCTGCCAGTCTTCAGGAGGCAGCGGCGATCGTACAGATAGCGAGGTACAACGTGTCTAAAGATCACTTCTCATGCAGCTCTCCTCCTTTCTTCTTCTCCATCCGAACTCTCTTCGGGATTCTAAAGCACCCTGAAGGACAAGAAAATTCAAAAGAGCCCCGTAACCCCATTGTCACCGAGGACAAATTCGAGTGACGGCCTAGGCCTGGGCTGTACCCCATAAGACACTCCCCGCCACACACACCACACGCGCCATGCTTCAATCTCACTGTCAGGTCAACTGAAAAAGACTATGGAAACTCACTTTCCATGACAGCGACAGGCCTGATTGATGAATGAGTGATCACAGGTTTTTAGACAGCAAAATACTAACGTACCATCAACGTCTTTCCTGTCCGACAGAGCGCCCTGTCCGCAAAGCGGCCTGTCCCAATGGTTCTGACTGGCGGTCCCAGGTGGCTTCAGGACATCACCTGGCTGGCAGCAGAAGACGACAAGAACAACTGTGTAGTGTACAGCATAGGTACGTACCCTGTTTGTCCTTTCACTAACACTGTACTGTTGGGAACAGGTCTCCCTCGTAAAGGTATCTATCGACCTGAGGAGACTTCCAGGTTTAGTAAAAGCTAAATCTTGTCTTTAACACAAACTGTAGTAATCAACTTCCCTGGAGACTGTGAGAGCAGGGATGTGTCTTTGGAGGTTTTTACATACGGTTGAAGTCGGAAGTTTACATACACCTTAGCCAAATACATTTAAACTCAGTTTTGCATTTGAGTCTATTTGCTCTCAGTTGACTATTTTTAAAATTCAAGAGCAGCAAGTTTTCAAGACACCGACTATCGTTTATTGTAAGAAGTTGTGCATTTATTCAACATATTACTTCCTTTACAGTTTTCAATGATTCTATATATTTAACGTTGTTGCTTAATATACCGCTTACAGTTGCAATTCGTTGTCATAAAGAGGAGTGTTGCCCTTGATTTTCAACTGTAAAGCTGTCTGTATATTAGGCAACAACATTGAATCTATATAATCATTCCATATTAACAACAAACATAAACACGACATTTCCATGAACTAAAACACACGTAAAATGTGTAGGCATAATGCTAATAATTTACTTCAGTTATCATTGTTTGACGAAATCTAATCTCTAAATGCTTTTTAAAATATGAAGACTTCGGGCAACAAGAAGCTTTTCAGGTCACCATCAGTTATCTTAGGACACAGAGCAATACTGAGAGTGAAGAATAACAGAACATCTCCACCAATGTCATATTCTATTATCAGTCCGTTGAAAGAGAATTGCATCCTGAGGGAGACTCCACAGACACAGCAGCGACAGCAGCAGCCAGTCAGTGTGCTGTGATTGGGTTTAATTAAAACACAACAGAGATGAACTGAATCACGGTTCTCAGAGGGAAGTTGGTAATGAATTGTACACAGCGGTAATTGATTGGGTTTAGCCACAGGTTCTGTCGTTATAGTCAGGCTGGATAGAGACTGGATGAGGATCAGACAGAAAACGGAGGCCTATAATCTATAGCTGGGCAGTGGGTAGTTCTGTCACTGAGATAATGCCACTGTACAGTAGATTGGCTGTGGATGGGTGATATTAGAAGATGTTTTAAATATTGATAGTTTACTCATCTGATCTATTGTAGCTACTGTAACATGCTAATACTGTATTCATATTTAGTGGACAGACGCACGTGACGTAGGATGGTATGTCAACAGACTGTGGTATGCAACGATTAATGAGGAATTTGTCACTGACCATTTGGACAAGTCACAATTTAGCAGGTGTTCGCATATTTTGGTATCTTGGAATTGGAGGGGACATTTGGCCCATGGTTTAGCTCAGATGCATTTAGTCAAGATTTTAGTTCTGCGTTTCCGAGATTAATATTGTATATGCCAACTGTCCTTGGTGTTTGTTTAAAAACACATTTATAAAGCAGGGTGCCTCACATAATTTCATCTCTGCTGGTGACTTCAATGTGACTTTCTATAGAGGTTTTCAAATGCCTTTTACGTTGAGGTTCATTGCTTTAAAATAGTTTTTCTTTTAATCGTGTCAGGATTGTTACCAGATTTGATTGTGAGAATTCACTCAAACAGAAATGGAGAAACAGAATCTTTTGCTCCATTGACTCCCGGTGCCAAAATGGCAGCACATATTATTTATGTGTTTTATATATGCTCTCTATACTGTCAGAAGGCTTTTGGCTTATCTTGAGTGACTGCCAGGGGCTGCATGGGATGTCAGAGGAAAGGAAGGAAATATATGAGATTATTAAGCTCTGCTGGATGTTGTCGGGAAGGTCTGACGACACGTCATAAAGCCTGGTTTGATCAATGCTGGACAAGGTGACAAGACTTAAGTCCTTATCGTACCCTAGTCCCTGATGCTCGTAGACGGTTGTTAGGACTAGGCAGGGGGTTTCGACTGTTCATTAGATGGTAGCTAGGCCCTAGTCGCTGCACTTAGATGTATCATCTCTCCCCCGTCTCGCTCCTTCTCCCTTCATCCCCCTTCTCCCTGACAGATATGTGACAGCCTTATGGAAGTTGCTTGCTCTGAGGAAACATAATGGAAGTGCGGGGTCGGGACGCAGCAGGGTGAAACTGAGGCCAATGTCAGAAAAATGTCTAGGCGTTGCAACAGGAAGATAGAAATGGGTAGTGGCTTATCAGTATAGTTCCTGTTTTGGGCGATGGCAGGCTGTTGTAGCTTCTAGCTGTATTACGTATGGAGGCTGTGCTTTACAGTGGTGCAGGTATACAGTAATATGCTGCAGCTATTTTTTTCCCAGATGTTGTAAAACTGGGTCTAAGTAGTAGTTACAGTAGTGGGTCTATATTGCGTACAGATATAGGTAATACATTATGGTGCAGCTGTGTTTTGCAGTCAAATGTCTTATTGGATCTTGTATGTTGTAGAAGTTTGATATCAATGTTTTGCTTTCACACTCCCACACTTTGATGAGGAAGTGAGAAGTAACAGCACCAGAGATCCTGGCAGAGGGAGTGAAAAGTAACAGGCCCAACAGGAATAATCCTGGCACAGAGATCAGAGATGGGCAACCATCCTGGATAGAGGGAGGGAAGAAGGGAGGGAAGAAGGAGGCAAGTATCTGACAGGACAGGAGGAGTGATCCCTTAAGCTTTTCAGGAACAGAGGATGTCTCTCTTTGTGTTTCCCTCTTTCCTTTTTTTTAACCACACAAAGATTATGATGTGCTTTGTCTTTTATTATACATCATGCATATCCCTCTTAAGTGTTCCAGAGCATTCCTACTTACTTCAAAATAGCTCATTTTTAAACGCAATTCAAATATCTGTATGCATGAATATGCTACAGTACCACCTCTTCAGTTTAAATTATGAAAAACAAAAACATTAGGATTATATTTCCAGGACATAATGTGTTAAATATGCCTCAATTTGATCATAGTGTTACTGGTTACACTAACCAAGGACCTACCAACTAGGGCTACGTCCTTGCTGTAATCAAGCAGGAGCCAGGGCTGACACAGTAACTAGATGCCATAGATCAAATTATGTATCCTCTACCCACAAGCAACTTTAAAACCTTCTGCACCAACCGTGGCCACAGAAAAGTATAGTGTAGTATACCGACACCCTGAGAGTAAACCTGGCCAGTCTCTGTTTGTAAATGATCAGAGCAGAGATACACTACATGACCAAAAGTGGAGTCGGTCCCCCCTTTGCTCCTATAACAGCCTCCATTCTTCTGGGAAGGCTTTTTACTAGATGTTGGGACATTGCTGCAGGGACTTGCTTCCATTCAGCAACAAGAGCATGAGTGAGGTTGGGCACTGATGTTGGGTGATTAGGCCTGGCTCGCAGTAAGCGTTCCAATTCATCCCAAAGGTGTTCGATGGGGTTGCAGCTGTTCGTCGGGAGCTCCATTTCATGAAGCTCCCGACGAACAGTTCTTGTGCTGCCTTTGCTTCCAGAGGCATTTTGGAACTCGGTAGTGAGTGTTGCAACCGAGGACAGACGATTTTTACGCACTACGCGCTTCAGCACTTGGCTGTCCCATTCTTTGAGCTCGTGTGGCCTACCACTTCGCGGCTGAGCCGTTGTCGCTCCGAGACGTTTCCACCTCACAATAATAGCACTTACAGTTGACCGGGGCAATGACTTGTTGGAAAGGTGGCATCCTATGATGGTGCCACGTTAAAAGCCACTGAGCTCTTCAGTAAGGCCATTCGTTCTACTGTCAATGTTTGTCTATGGAGATTGCATGGCAGTGTTCTTGATTCTGTACACCTGTCAGCAACAGGTGTGGCTGAAATAGCCAAATCCACTAAGTTGAAGGGGTATCCACATACTTTTGTATATATAGTGTAGCTTCCTGCCTGCCTGTCAGATAATAACAGCATTTGCATTAAATGTCAATCATGTGGCATCATCATCCCTGCAGTCTGCTCTGCATCTCCTTATTATTTATGAGCTTTGGCTGGCATGGGGATGAACCAGGAAAAGTCTCTGATTAGCACCACTGAGTATGTGAGCTGTGGTAGTAACTATCAGCAGCCCGCTTTTAAGAATTTTACATCCTCAGTACATTTTTATAATAGCTTTTAAGTGACAAGGAATCATGTCTGCTAGGACTCCATTTACGAAGTCTAAGCTAGCATCATAAACCTGTCAGGCACCATGCGGAGTGCTGGTTGAGCATCATGTCATGTGACTTAATTATACTGAACAAAAATATAAACACAACATGTAAAGTGTTGGTCCCATGTTTCATGAGCTGAAATAAATAATTCCAGAAATTTTCCAACGCTTATTTCTCTCAATTTATTTTCACAAATTTGATTACATCCCTGTTAGTGAGCATTTCTCCTTTGCCAAGATAATCCATCCACCTGACAGGTGTGGCATATCAAGAAGCTGATTAAACAGCATGGGCATTACACAGGTGCACCTTGTGCTGGGGACAATAAAAGGCCACTCCAAAATGTGCAGTTTTGTCATACAACACAATGCCACAGATGTCTCAAGTTTTGAGGGAGCGTGCATTTGGCATGCTGACTGCAGGAATGTCCACCAGAGTTGTTGTCAGTTAATTTAAAGTTCATTTCTCGACCATAATCCACCTCCAACATCATTTTAGAGAATTTTTCAGTATGTCCAACCAGACTCACAACCGCAGGCCACATGTAACCACCTCAGCCCAGGACCTCCACATCCGGCTTATTCACTAACGGGATCGTCTGAGACCAGCCACCCGGATAGCTGATGAAATTGTGGGTTTGCTAAACCGAAGGATTTCTGCACAAACTGTCAAGGAAGCTCATCTCCATGCTCGTCGTCTTAACCAAGTCTTGCCCTGACTGCAGTTCGGCGTCGTAATCGATCTCTACACAATTCCTGGAAGCTGAAAATGTCCCAGTTCTTTCATGGCCTGCATACTAACCAGACATGTCACCAATTGAGCATGTTTGGGATGCTCTGGATCGGTGTGTACAACAGCGTGTTCCAGTTCCTGCCAATACCCAGCAACGTCGCACAGCCATTGAAGAGTGAAACAACATTCTACAGGCCACAATAAACAACATGATCTACTCTATGCGAAGGAAATGTGTCGCGCTGCATGAGGCAAATGGGGGTCACACCAGATACAGACGGGTTTTCTGATCCACGCCCCTACTTTTTTTTAAAGGTATCTGTGACCAACAGATGCATATCTGTATTACCGGTCATGAAATCCATACATTAGGGCCTAATTAAGTTATTTCAATTTGTCTTTGTATTTATTATGGATCCCCATTACCTGCTGCCAAGGCAGCAGCTACTCTTCCTGCGGTCCAGCAAAATTAAGGCAGTTACAATTTTAAAAACATTACAATACATTCACAGATTTCACAACACTGTGTGCCCTCAGGCCGCTACTCCACCACTGCCACTTATCTACAATACTAAATCCATGTGTACGTGTGTGTATAGTGCGTATATTATCGTGTGTGTATGCATGTGTCTGTGCCTATGTTTGTGTTGCTTCACAGTCCCCGCTGTTCCATAAAGTCAATTTTTTATCTGTTTTCTAAATCTAATTTTACTGCTTGCATCAGTTACTTGATGTGGAATAGAGTTCCATGTAGTCATGTCTCTATGTAGTACTGTGCGCCTCCCATTGTCTGTTCTGTACTTGGTGAATGTAAAGAGACCTATTGTGGCATGTCTTGTGGGGTAAGCATGGGTGTCCGACCTGTGCGCCAGTAGTTCAAACAGACAGCTCGGTGCATTCAACAGGTCAATACATCTCATAAACACAAGTGGTGATGAAGTCAATCTCTCCTCCACTTTGATCCAGGAGAGATTTATAGATGTATTACAAGATTTAGTTGAGGTTTAGGGTTTAGTGAATGATTTGTCACAAATACAATGATTTTAGTTTTAGAAATATTTAGGACAAACTTATTCCTTGCCACTCACTCTGAAACTAACTGCAGCTCTTTGTTAAGTGTTGCAGTCATTTCAGTCGCTGTAGTAGCTGATGTGTATGGTGTTGAGTCATCAGCATACATAGACACACTAGATTAACTCAAAGCCAGTGGCATGTCATTAGTAAAGATTTATAAAAGGGGCCTAGAAAGCTGCCCTGGGGAATTCCTGAATCTCCCTTGATTATGTTGGAGAGGCTTCCATTAAAGAACAACCTCTGTGTTCTGTTAGACAAGTAACTATTTATCCACAGTATAGTATGGGGTGTAAAGCCATAACTAGGGCTGTGGCGGTCACAAAATTCTGTCAGCTGGTGATTGTCAAGCAAATAACTGTCGGTCTCATTGACTAATTGACTGTTAATTAACATAAACACATTTAGCATCTCCTGGCTTCCACAAGACATTTTAAAAAAGTCTAATAAATCCATGTATTAAAGCCTACACCTTCACAATAAATCCATTATTTATTGAGACAGGTCTAAAGAAGCATGATATGAAGAAAATGTAGTCTATTTTAGAAGAAAAGAATAGCATACTCTGAGTTGCCCTTATGTTAGGTCCTGGTGTGGCTATGCCAAATGGCTGTGGGCTACACTAGTTAATTTAGCATACAAGATTTGCTTATAATTCCCTGGAATTATTTTATAGTATTTTATAGTATGAAGAATACAATTGAACAAAGCTGAATAAAATCTAAATCTTTTCTTCAAACAATTTGAGGGAGTGCACACATGCGGCTATTCTGTGTTGAGCGGTTAATATATAAATAGGTACTTCTATATGCTTAATTTAGAGTTATTAATGTAACTTTAGTTGTTCTACAAACGTTGGGCTATATGTTTATATTTTCTATACATTTTAAGGCTGCATGATGAGACTAATGATGATTTGAAAAAAGTTGCTTGAAAGGCATGAGCTCTGCTTTGTTTTTTGCGCAGGCTGTGAACACTCCAATAGTCTCTCATTCACAATTTGACAAGCACTTGATAATGCCTTGAATTTCACAGAGGCATCCCCTTTTTGGCTGTAATATACCCCTAAAATCCCTGCCTTTTGTGGCATGGAGTGCTGCGTTGTGCCCTTCTCCCTGAGTGTGCCGTGCAACCCGAAGCGTCTCTCACTCACACGGCTCTCTGTCACGTGATCAGGTCTTTTTCACAGGCTACAAGTTAAGACAGACACATCGGGGACTTAACTGCACTCGTCCTTATCCAATTCCGAGGTGCATATAGAAGATATTGGAAGAACTATCCACGTTTACTTTTAGTCAGCCAACAAGATGAGTTGGCCTAACGAACAGCAAAAGCACCAGCCTATGTCAATCAACTATCCCCCATAGTACAAAAGTCGACCTATTCTATTCTGTGCGAGAAATAAATATTCTAAACATAGTCTGGGACAATTGTGGGATGCGATAGATCCCAAATTAATACAACCACTAGTATAAAAAAAACGTTTTTATGCAATGTGGCTGACGCAACAGTTCATAATGTTTAGCTTCAAATATTGATAAACTATTAGGCTATATCTATACGTTATAAGCGCAGCAATGTGCACATGGTATTAGGCTATAAGCGTGAATGTTCCATTAGCGGAAAAACACCATTATCAAAAGTGACTGTAAATGCAATTATGCATGTAATGGTTTTATTATAAAGGTGCATTTTTATGGTGAAAATGTTCTCCCCAAACTTGAAACTCACACGCTGCTTATATATGCCAGTTAGGCTCTACACCCCTTGTAAAGCAGATGAATGTGCTTAATTTTAAGAAGTTATTTGGTCACTTTAGTTGTGATACAAAACTTATTAAAACATATTGTTATGCTGGTGAATGAGGACCCAAAAGCGACTTAATAGAAACAGAGTCTTTATTCCAGTCTTAAACAAAAACCGATACTCCTGGATATTATCTTAGGTAAATCCAAAACAGGAAAACTGAAATCCTCTCGTCAGTAGAGAGGAACGACTGGAGACGCGGCCACAGACTGCAGGTCGCTTCGGGAAGGCACAGGCCGTAGCTGACATAGACACCTGCTCACACGCAGCATCTGAAGAAGGCAAAAACACGACAGGGCGGAACAAGGACACAGAACAGCAAACATCAAACAAGGATCCGACAAGGACAGAAGCGGAAAACAGAGGGAGAAATAGGGACTCTAATCAGAGGGCAAAATAGGGGACAGGTGTGAAAGAGTAAATGAGGTAGTTAGGAGAATGAGGAACAGCTGGGAGCAGGAACGGAACGATAGAGAGAGAGAGCGAGAGAGGGAGAGAGGGAGGGAGAGAGAGGGATAGAAAGAGGGAAAGAACCTAATAAGACCAGCAGAGGGAAACGAATAGAAGGGAAGCACAGAGACAAGACATGATAATCAATGACAAAACATGACAGTACCCCCCCACTCACCGAGCGCCTCCTGGCGCACTCGAGGAGGAACCCTGGCGGCAACGGAGGAAATCATCAATCAACGAACGGTCCAGCACGTCCCGAGATGGAACCCAACTCCTCTCCTCAGGACCGTAACCCTCCCAATCCACTAAGTACTGGTGACCACGTCCCCGAGAACGCATGTCCATGATCTTCCGTACCTTGTAAATAGGTGCGCCCTCGACAAGGACGGGGGGGGGGGGAGGGAAGACGAACGGGGGCGCGAAGAAAAGGTTTGACACAGGAGACATGGAAGACAGGGTGGACGCGACGAAGATGTCGCGGAAGAAGCAGTCGCACAGCGACAGGATTGACGACCTGAGAGACACGGAACGGACCAATGAACCGCGGAGTCAACTTGCGAGAAGCTGTCGTAAGGGGAAGGTTACGAGTGGAAAGCCACACTCTCTGACCGCGACAATACCTAGGACTCTTAATCCTACGTTTATTGGCGGCTCTCACAGTCTGCGCCCTGTAACGGCAAAGTGCAGACCTGACCCTCCTCCAGGTGCGCTCACAACGTTGGACAAAAGCCTGAGCGGAGGGAACGCTGGACTCGGCGAGCTGGGACGAGAACAGAGGAGGCTGGTACCCAAGACTACTCTGAAACGGAGATAGCCCGGTAGCAGACGAAGGAAGCGAGTTGTGAGCGTATTCTGCCCAGGGGAGCTGTTCTGCCCAAGACGCAGGGTTTCGAAAAGAAAGGCTGCGTAATATGCGACCAATCGACTGATTGGCCCTTTCTGCTTGACCGTTAGACTGGGGATGAAACCCGGAAGAGAGACTGACGGAAGCACCAATCAAACGACAGAACTCCCTCCAAAACTGTGACGTGAATTGCGGGCCTCTGTCTGAAACGGCGTCTAACGGGAGGCCATGAATTCTGAACACATTCTCAATGATGATTTGTGCCGTCTCCTTAGCGGAAGGAAGCTTAGCGAGGGGAATGAAATGTGCCGCCTTAGAGAACCTATCGACAACCGTAAGAATCACAGTCTTCCCCGCAGACGAAGGCAGACCGGTAATAAAGTCTAAGGCGATGTGAGACCATGGTCGAGAAGGAATGGGAAGCGGTCTGAGACGACCGGCAGGAGGAGAGTTACCTGACTTAGTCTGCGCGCAGTCCGAACAAGCAGCCACGAAACGGCGCGTGTCACGCTCCTGAGTAGGCCACCAAAACCGCTGGCGAATAGAAGCAAGCGTACCCCGAACGCCGGGGTGGCCAGCTAACTTGGCAGAGTGAGCCCACTGAAGAACAGCCAGACGAGTAGAGACAGGAACGAACAGAAGGTTACTAGGACAAGCGCGCGGCGACGCAGTGTGAGTGAGTGCTTGCTTTACCTGTCTCTCAATTCCCCAGACAGTCAACCCGACAACACGCCCTTCAGGGAGAATCCCCTCGGGGTCGGTAGAAGCCACAGAAGAACTAAAGAGACGGGATAAGGCATCAGGCTTTGTGTTCTTATTTCCCGGGCGATAAGAAATCACGAACTCGAAACGAGCGAAAAACAACGCCCAACGAGCTTGACGTGCATTAAGTCGTTTGGCAGAACGGATGTACTCAAGGTTCTTATGGTCAGTCCAAACGACAAAAGGAACGGTCGCCCCCTCCAACCACTGTCGCCATTCGCCTATGGCTAAGCGGATGGCGAGCAGTTCGCGGTTACCCACATCATAGTTGCGTTCCGATGGCGACAGGCGATGAGAAAAATAAGCGCAAGGATGGACCTTATCGTCAGAATGGAAGCGCTGGGACAGAATGGCTCCCACGCCCACCTCTGAAGCGTCAACCTCGACAATGAATTGTTTAGTGACGTCAGGAGTAACAAGGATAGGAGCGGATGTAAAACGCTTCTTGAGGAGATCAAAAGCTCCCTGGGCGGAACCGGACCACTTAAAGCACGTCTTGACAGAAGTCAGAGCTGTGAGAGGGGCAGCCACTTGACCGAAATTACGAATGAAACGCCGATAGAAATTAGCGAAACCGAGAAAGCGCTGCAACTCGACACGTGACTTAGGAACGGGCCAATCGCTGACAGCCTGGACCTTAGCGGGATCCATCTGAATGCCCTCAGCGGAAATAACAGAACCGAGAAATGTGACAGAGGAGACATGAAAGGCGCACTTCTCAGCCTTCACGTAGAGACAATTCTCTAAAAGGCGCTGGAGTACACGTCGAACGTGCTGAACATGAATCTCGAGTGACGGTGAAAAAATCAGGATATCGTCAAGGTAAACGAAAACAAAGATGTTCAGCATGTCTCTCAGTACATCATTAACTAATGCCTGAAAGACAGCTGGAGCATTAGCGAGACCGAACGGCAGAACCCGGTATTCAAAATGCCCTAACGGAGTGTTAAACGCCGTTTTCCACTCGTCCCCCTCTCTGATGCGCACGAGATGGTAAGCGTTACGAAGGTCCAACTTAGTAAAGAACCTGGCTCCCTGCAGAATCTCGAAGGCTGACGACATAAGGGGAAGCGGATAACGATTCTTAACCGTTATGTCATTAGCCCTCGATAATCCACGCAGGGGCGCAGAGTACCCTCCTTCTTCTTAACAAAAAAAAACCCCGCTCCGGCGGGAGAGGAAGAAGGCACCACGGTACCGGCGTCGAGAGAAACAGACAGATAATCCTCGAGAGCCTTACGTTCGGGAGCCGACAGAGAGTATAGTCTACCCCGAGGGGGAGTGGTCCCCGGAAGGAGATCAATACAACAATCATACGACCGGTGAGGAGGAAGAGAGTTGGCTCTGGACCGACTGAAGACCGTGCGCAGATCATGATATTCCTCCGGCACTCCTGTCAAATCACCAGGTTCCTCCTGAGAAGAAGGGACAGAAGAAACAGGAGGGATAGCAGACATTAAACACTTCACATGACAAGAAACGTTCCAGGATAGGATAGAATTACTAGACCAATTAATAGAAGGATTATGACATACTAGCCAGGGATGACCCAAAACAACAGGTGTAAAAGGTGAACGAAAAATCAAAAAGGAAATGGTCTCACTGTGGTTACCAGATACTGTGAGGGTTAAAGGTAGTGTCTCACATCTGATACTGGGGAGAAGACTACCATCTAAGGCGAACATGGGCGTGGGCTTCCCTAACTGTCTGAGAGGAATGTCATGTTTCCGAGCCCATGCTTCGTCCATAAAACAACCCTCAGCCCCAGAGTCTATCAAGGCACTGCAGGAAGCAGCCGAACCGGTCCAGCGTAGATGGACCGACAAGGTAGTACAGGATCTTGATGGAGAGACCTGAGTAGTAGCGCTCACCAGTAGCCCTCCGCTTACTGATGAGCTCTGGCTTTTACTGGACATGACATGACAAAATGTCCAGCAGAACCGCAATAGAGGCAAAGGCGGTTGGTGATTCTCCGTTCCCTCTCCTTAGTCGAGATGCGAATACCTCCCAGCTGCATGGGCTCAGTCTCTGAGCCGGTGGGAGGAGATGGTTGAGATGCGGAGAGGGGGAACACCGTTAACGCGAGCTCTCTTCCACGAGCTCGGTGACGAAGATCTACCCGTCGTTCTATGCGGATGGCGAGTGCAATCAAAGAGTCCACGCTGGAAGGAACCTCCCGGGAGAGAATCTCATCCTTAACCTCAGCGTGGAGTCCCTCCAGAAAACGAGCGAGCAACGCCGGCTCGTTCCAGTCACTGGAGGCAGCAAGAGTGCGAAACTCTATAGAGTAATCCGTTATGGATCGATCACCTTGACATAGGGAAGCCAGGGCCCTGGAAGCCTCCTTCCCAAAAACTGAACGATCAAAAACCCGTATCATCTCCTCTTTAAAGTTCTGATAATCGTTAGAACACTCAGCCCTTGCCTCCCAGATAGCTGTGCCCCACTCCCGAGCCCGACCAGTAAGGAGTGATATGACGTAAGCGATCCGAGCTCTCTCTCTTGAGTATGTGTTGGGCTGGAGAGAGAACACAATATCACACTGGGTGAGAAAGGAGCGACACTCAGTGGGCTGCCCAGAGTAACATGGTGGGTTATTAACCCTAGGTTCCGGAGACTCGGAAGACCAGGAAGTAGCTGGTGGCACGAGACGAAGACTCTGAAACTGTCCTGAGAGGTCGGAGACCTGAGCGGCCAGGGTCTCAACGGCATGACGAGCAGCAGACAATTCCTGCTCGTGTCTGCCGAGCATTGCTCCCTGGAACTCGACGGCAGTGTTGCGAGAATCCGTAGTCGCTGGGTCCATTACTGGTCGGATCCTTCTGTTATGCTGGTGAATGAGGACCCAAAAGCGACTTAATAGAAACAGAGTCTTTATTCCAGTCTTAAACAAAAACCGATACTCCTGGATATTATCTTAGGTAAATCCAAAACAGGAAAACTGAAATCCTCTCGTCAGTAGAGAGGAACGACTGGAGACGCGGCCACAGACTGCAGGTCGCTTCGGGAAGGCACAGGCCGTAGCTGACATAGACACCTGCTCACACGCAGCATCTGAAGAAGGCAAAAACACGACAGGGCGGAACAAGGACACAGAACAGCAAACATCAAACAAGGATCCGACAAGGACAGAAGCGGAAAACAGAGGGAGAAATAGGGACTCTAATCAGAGGGCAAAATAGGGGACAGGTGTGAAAGAGTAAATGAGGTAGTTAGGAGAATGAGGAACAGCTGGGAGCAGGAACGGAACGATAGAGAGAGAGAGCGAGAGAGGGAGAGAGGGAGGGAGAGAGAGGGATAGAAAGAGGGAAAGAACCTAATAAGACCAGCAGAGGGAAACGAATAGAAGGGAAGCACAGAGACAAGACATAATAATCAATGACAAAACATGACACATATGGGCTAGGCTACATGAGGTGTGCGACTATGATTCGAGTCGCAAAAAAAAGGCATTGTTTCTTATGCTAGGCATCATTCACAAGTGATAATATATCATTCACAAGTGATAGGCTAATATTGTCACCCATCAGACTATTCTTGATTTAATCTTGTCTTTACATATACTAAATGATAGAAGTGTGACATTTGTTTTAAATTTAGAATGAAACATTAGTTCTGATTTAGAACAGACCATTATCATGCACCTGTATCGAAACAGGTGCAGCAGGAAAAAATACATGTAATCTATGGACTTAAATAGCGAACGGAGGACGCTTTTCCACGTGGTTTATTTTCATGCCAGCCAGGTAGGCTACACTCCTGTTGTAAATAGAAGAAATGTGCTTAATATTAGGAAAGTTGAGAAATAAATATAAATATGGTAAGCCTAGCCTATAGAATGCCGATGGGCACCACCTCTTTTTATTAGAGGCCATCACTCTGTTTTCTCACTCAATTGCATAGCCTATAGAAATGTTGCACAACATGAGCTCATGGGCTCTCATGAAGTGTTTGATTAGATTTTAGAATACATTTTCATTGATGTCAGAGTGATTCGAGGGACAATAGACTGCTGAGTATCAGGCAGTTAGCAAGTTTGGTAGGCTACTAATGACCTTCAGCAGCATCAGAGCTTGGAGACTCGTGACCGCCGGTGTAGCGGTAATACGGTTACCGCAACAGCCCTAGCCATAACACATACGTTTTTCCAGCAGCAGACTATGATCGATAATGTCAAAAGCCGCACTCCAGTCTAACAAAAGAGCCCCCATAATCTTTTTATCATCAATTTCTCTCAGCCAATCATCAGTCATTTGTGTAATTGCTGTCCTTGTTGAATGTTTGTGCTTTGCCTCATCCCTCTCAACCATACCATTTTTAATTCCTCATCAATCCACTGGGATTTAACTGTTTTTACAGTCATTTTCTTAATGGGTGCATGCTTATTAGTAACTGGATTAAGCAATTTCATAAATGTGTCAAGTGCAGCGTCTGTTTGCTCCTTATTACACACCACGGACCAACAAATATTCTTTACATCAACAACATAGGAATCACTACAAAACTTCTTGTATGACCTCTTATGCACTATATTAGGCCCAGCCTTTGGAACTTTGGTTTTCCTAGATATGGCTACAATATTGTGATCACTACATCCGATGGATCTGGATAGTGCTTTCAAGAAAATGTATGCAGCATTAGTAAATGCAGTTGAAGTCGGAAGTTTACATACACCTTAGCCAAATACATTTAAACTCAGTTTTTTACAAATCCTGACATTTAATCCTAGTAAAAATTCCCTGTCTTAGGTCAGTTAGGATCACCACTTTATTTTAAGAATGTGAAATGTCAGAATAATAGTAGAGAGAATGATTTATTTCAGCTTTTAATTATTTTATCACATTCCCAGTTGGTCAGAAGTTTACATACACTCAATTAGTATTTGGTAGCATTGCCTTTAAATTGTTTAACTTGGGTCAAATTTTATTTTTATTTTATTTTTATTTCACCTTTATTTAACCAGGTAGGCAAGTAGAGAACAAGTTCTCATTTACAACTGCGACCTGGCCAAGATAAAGCAAAGCAGTTCGACACATACAACAACACTGTCACGCCCTGACCTTAGAGATCCTTTTTATTCTCTATTTTGGTTAGGTCAGGGTGTGACTAGGGTGGGTACTCTAGTTTTTGCATTTCTATGTTGGCCTGGTATGGTTCCCAATCAGAGGCAGCTGTCTATTGTCTGGGGATCATATTTAGGCAGCCTTTTCCCACCTGTTGTTTGTGGGATCTTGTTTTTGTATAGTTGCCTTGAGCACTGCAATACTGCACGTTTGTTATATTCTTTGTTGTTTTGGTTGTAAGTTTCACTATTAAATATAATGTGGAACTCTACGCACGCTGCGCCTTGGTCCATTCATTCTAACAACGAACGTGACAGAAGATCCCACCACAACTGGACCAAGCAGCGGAGGAGATGGCATCCTGGTCTTTGGAGGAGGTCGAGGAGAGAATATCCTGGACTTGGGAGGAAGTCTTGGCAAGACACGAAGCCTGCCGTGGAGGAAGCAGCAAAGGAGCAACAACGACGACACCGGGGTTCGCGGCCATGCCGGAAGCCTGAGAGGCAGCCTAAAAAAAAAATGGGGGGGGGGGGAACACGGGGTGGTTGGCGGAGCCAAGGTGGGAACAAGAACCAACTCCCTGTACTCACCGTGTGGAGTTGGTCACCATTCAGGTGCCATGTTTTGCGGTTCTACGCACCGTGTCTCCAGTGCGCCTCCACAGCCCGGTGCGTTCTGTGCCAGCTCCCCGCACTTGTCATGCTAAAGAAGGGGGTATCTGTCCAGGACGGGTTGTGCTGTCTCAGCACTCCTGGTCTCCAGTATGCCTCCAGGGTCCAGTATATCCTGCGCCGGCTCTACGCACTGTGTCCTCAGTGCGCCTTCACAGCCTAGTGCGTCCTGTGCCAGCTCTCCGCACTTGCCGTGTGAAGGTGGTCATGTGTCCAGGACGCGTGGTGCCAGCTCTACGCTCCAGACCTCCAGTGTGCCTCCAAGGCCCAGTACATCCTGTGCCAGCTCCACGCACCAGGCCTCCAGCGATGGTTCCCAGTCCAGAGCCTCCGGCAACGGTCCGCAGCCCGGAACCTCCAGCGACGGTTCACAGTCCGGAAGCTCCAGCAACACTTTGCGGCCCGAAGCCTCCGAAGCCTTACAATATCACATACATTATCAAGCATTTCACAAATTTTATCCAGATGCTGATTGTTAGCACTTGGTGGTCTATAGCACCCTCCTACAAGAATGGGCTTTAGGTGCGGCAGATGAACCTGCAGCCATATTACTTTAACAGTATTTAACATGAGATCCTCTCTAAGCTTTACAGGAATGAGGTTCTGAATATAAACAGAAACACCTCCACCATTTTAATTGCTACCACTGTATCATCAAAGGTATTATCTAAGTGAGTTTCAGACATAGTCAGAATATGAATGTCATCTGTTACTAGCAAATTATTGATTTCATGAACCTTGTTTCTTAAGCTACATATGTTAACGTGGGCTATTTTGAGCCCTTTTCTTCTGGGATTCTTAATTGCTTTACTGGGAAGCTTAGCAGAAGTAGATATTATCATGTTATTTATGTTAGAGCAGGGTGACGGAAGGTTGCCGACGTCGACTTCGAAATTGTAGGATTAGTCACTGCGGCCGCAGACACAGGTACCCCTTAGCGACGAAGGTGCAGGAAGATCAGACTCCAGGACGGCGAAACTATTCGTTGTTTGTATCAGCTCCGGGCTTCTCGTTGGGAGTGTAGACTGCTTTGCGGGAGGCCGCTGTCTTCGTCTTCCACGGCTCGTGACATGCGACCATCGTTGATTGATCCTTCGACTCCGCTATCAGATGGGGAGCTCCGGGCAACACCGGCCAGTCGGATAACGACAAACGACAAGGCGGAGATGCATCCAACAAGTGCAAATTTCGTCCAGCCACCGGCGTAGAAAATGTAAACACTCCACTCTTCGTTTTCTACAGTTTCTTACGTAGGCTGGCGACCTGCGTGATCAAGCCTATAATCCTAGGCAAGCAAACAATTGGCGCATTGGAACTCTTGAGTGATCCGGTTTGTCCCGAAACATGAAACAGCCTCTGTTGTTCAGAAAAATAAGCATTTGCCAAAAATGGAGTGAGTGCATAGTGAGGTTGGAAGGGTTCAGGCAGGTCTGCCGCACTCTCTCAATATTCATATTCCTCAACAGCTGTGTTATCACTTAAAAGCCTTTCCAATTACAACAACAAGACCAAAAACTCCTTTGGATTCAGTCCAGACCTGCTAAATGATGAAATAAGCGTTCATTCTCTCGCTCCCTGTCTTTCTCCCTCTTAATCTCCACAAAGCACCTTGGAGACCGCTCACCCAAATACATGCCAATGAAGGCGGAAGTGTCATTCGGAGATGCAGGTGTCACATTTGATAATAAACTTCTGGTTGATATATGCCTGGGCTAATGAGGCACAGGGCTAGCCTGTCAGGGTTGGAACCATTGGCAGTGGGGATTGTTTGCGGGCTGATAACGTTCTGCTTTGCGCCAACATTCCAAAATCCGTCATTAATAAACAGAGCAGCCCCGGTCTCTATCATAGGGAGCGTCTGGATCTGTGTGTTAAGTGGAAGACATTGCTTTCCATTACGGAATGCTTGTGGGATTCAGGGTGGGAGGACTGGAGGAGGATAATGGGGTGTATAATCTGCTCATATTTATTTAGCTGTCCGTGAGGGTTTTATACTGATTCCATGCGTCAGTAGTAAATTAAGCAGAAGAACACAAGAAAGCTATGTATTGTCATTTATTTAGCTAGTTTTGAAAATAAAAGCAGGAATGAAGAACTTCTCAGTGGAGTGTTCTGACCAACTTTTAAAAGACCATCCAAAGGTTTACAAGAATAGGTCATTGTTCTGTCATTATTTGATACTCTCTACCAATATCAATTATACCCCATATTGGACTGATATGTGGATCTGGTGAATATGTTTCTCTGTTCACATTGTTTTTAGGTTCCTTAATAATTTATCCTCTTAGATGTAAGGGACCTTCGTGGTTCTGGTACCGGTTCCGACCAACATTTTTGCCTAGAAATTTATAAAATTCCCACAGACACATTAATATTTTTTTCTGAAATCTGAAACCACTTGAAGCTGGGATCTATCTCCCTTTTCCGACTGTCTATCAACTCCTGGCTGAACCCTACATCGCAGCCATAGACAAAGCACATGCCTGCAATTGTTACATCGTAGCGCAGCATGGTAGCACATTCAGAGATCAATTTATAGCCATTAATCAAAAATAATTTCTATAGATTTTAAACAAAAAACACTTTCTATTTCTCATAGACGGACAAGTGTAATATAAGATGAACGAGCTCGGGAAGCCAAGCTAGAGCTTTGTAAAAACGTTTACAGTGATGGTGGCTGCCCTTTTGATCAAGAAAGACCTTTAGAAAATATGCACATTTTCTCTAAACATACAAATATGTATTTTACAGTTATAAGGAAAGTGAAATCTTATAGTTAGTAGTTTTATAATTTGATTAGGCTATTTTTAGAAAGCATATACTGTAAGTAATTTCAAGCCTTATTCATAGTTTTGTTGAATAGGAAATAAATCATATAATATTTTTATAATTCTACCATATTTGTACTGTGTACTTGAGCTTATGTCTTCAAAAGTGACTAAACCTCAGAGTAATTTATAACCACGTTTACCAGAAAGGTGAGATTTGAACCTTTGAGTATGCTGCATTACTATACTGAAAAAAATTATATAAACACAACACGCAACAATTTCAAAGCTTTTACTGAGAAACAGTTCGTTCTATAGAAGGAAATCATTCCATTGAAATAAATAAATTAGGCCCTAATCTATGGATTTCAGATGACTAAGCAGGGACACAGCCACGGGTGGGCCTGAGAGGGTACAGGCCCCCCCATTTGGGAGCCAGGTCCACCCATTGGGGAGCCAGGCCCAGCCAATCAGAATCCGTTTTTTCCCAGAAAAGGGCTTTATTACAGACATAAATACTCCTCAGCACCCCTCCTCAGACGATCCCATAGGTGAAGAAGCCGGATGTGGAGGTCCTGGATGTGGTTACACGTGGTCTGCGGTTGTGAAACGTTGGTTGTACTGCCAAATTCTCTAAAACGAAGTTGGAGGAGGCTTATGGTAGAGAAATTAACATTAAATTATTTGGCAACAGCTCTGTTGGACATTCCTGCAGTCAGCATGCCAATTGCACGCTCCTTCAAAACTTGAGATATCTATGGCATTGTGTTGTGTGACAAAACTGCACATTTTAGAGTGGGCTTTTATTGTCCATAGCAGAAGGTGCACCTGTGTAATGATCATTCTGTTTAATCAGCTTCTTGATATGCCACACCTGTCAGGCAGATGGGTTATCTTGGCAAATGAGAAATGCTCACTAACAGGGATGTTAACAGACATTTTAGAGAAATAAGCTTTTTGTGTGTATGGAACATTTCTGGGATCTTTTATTTTATTTCATGAAAAATGGAGCCAACAGCTTACATGTTGCGTTTATATTTTTGTTCAGTATAGTTATTGTTTATGGCCCTCTCATGATAAATAGTTACTTTTGGTGATTACGTAGATGACATTTCCGATTACATTTAGTTACATTTAACTGGTTTTAAAGGAACGTTCTGCAGCATGTCTCCAAGACTTCACCGCAAGTTGTTAATCGCCCTAGTTATCCAAATTGGCCAAGAAAAAACAAACAATCGCGCTAATAAACAATAAAATTGCCTTTTATCCAACCAGGAAGTCATTTGTTAGAATCATGAGATTACTACAGCTTCCATGATGCTTTGCGTCTGGAAGGCAGGTACGTGGAGGAGTGTCTAAGCTAGATGGGTGTTAGATTGGCATTAGCTTTCCAACAGCAAGGTTCAGTGCAACATGGCAGTGTTGCCATTGTTTATAAAAGTTGTTCTTTATAAATGTGGAAATGAACATGTCTCCAACCCCCATATCACACACTCACAAACTGGAAATATGTGTGTACATTGTACAATCAATTGGTGAAAGAAAGAGCCTCTAATATCACATGAGTTTGTATATATCCACTGTACACATGAATTGTGGCAAGTCTTTGGTCACATTTGCGTGTGGGGGAAAAAAACGATTGGTTGATAACAGAGTCTCGCACAATGCAGGTGATGGTTGCAGGATGAAGTTGGTGAAGAGCAACTGAAGAAACTTGCAGTCGACTGCAGTCAAAACTTTATGACCTTTGATCACATGATTTTTGTAAAGTTCATGCAGTCAACATGTAGGCGCAAGTCGAACAATTGGTCACCGACTTGACAAAAGTGATCTGCCCTCTGTCTCTGTAGCGATTACAGTCAGGGCAGTTTCCACATAGTCAGTGTTTCACGAGCTTCCCCAGCTTTGCAGCTGCTCACATCTTTGTTGTTTTTGTTTGTTGACTCGTTGATTTGCGTCAATATGCGGACTACTTTAACGCTGGATGAGCTACTAGGGACACGTTGCCAACTGGTTCGTGCCCCGATATTCTATCCTCATGCACGGCATATTGAGAAAGGACACCGTCCACGACTACGAGTCGGTCTACTAGCCAGAGACGTGGCCTCTGTGCTTCGCTTCCTGGCTTGTTCCTCTCCAACGTGCATTCACTCGCCAACAAAACTGATGAACTAATCAGCCTATACTCCAGAGTTTTATAATTTATGTTTACTGTTCCGATATTGTATTCTGTGTATTCTGTTTGTATATTGTCTACTGCTGGCAGCACCTTCTCACTCAGTCAAATTCCGGTTATGTGTAAATGTACTTGGCGAATAAAGGTGATTCTGATTATTCAACAAAACTTGATAAAAGTTGTACTCGTCCAACTCTGCAAGGGGGTCATTGCTTGCAGCAGCCGTTCTACTCATGACTTCTACTCATGGTTCTCTGACAGTAGTAAGGGGAGAAGCTCAGGGTCACTGAGGGTCAAATCTGGAACATAACCATACATAACTTTTGATCTACAGAACAACCTTTGGAAGCAGTTTTCACAGTCCTACATGTTTGTAATGTGATCTGGACAACAGAATGTTCCTTTAAAATCATGAGGAGGACTGTCCTCCTCTTCCTCCCTGGAGGAGCCTCCTTGTTACATTAATCCCACAAACCCATTACAATGCCATAACTTTTAAGACTTGGATAAACAAAGACCATCATTTAGATGGAAGTGGACATTTGTTGGCTCTGGGTCTTTGTGTCTGTGTTGGAAGAGAGGAAACAAAGACCAAAGGGAGTGGAAGTTTGTTGGCTCATGTACTGTGAGGCAATCTAGGAACACAAGAGTTAGATGGAGACTAGGAGAGGGCTGTCTGTCTGACTGTCACTTTGCAGGAGCTCAGCTCATCCAGCCAGTAAAGCATCAGCGGACTGACAGCAGCAGGTTACCCACACCAATAACAGTCCGTCAAGAAACTCACTCAACTCGCTCTTCCAACAAAGAATGAGAAAATTGGACACAGGTTGAATTTTCTTTAAATATGCGTAAAGACCCTCAAAACTCACTGCACCCCCACCCCCCGGCACCACCCATATGTGGGACGGAAAATAAATATGAATATCAAATATGCGTTACCCCTAAACAAGCATCCTGGCCCTGGGATTGTAGCGGATGGTCAGTTGCCTCGTGCTGCTGTCCTCTCCGCTGTCTGTTTGATCTAGTGCTCTGGCATGGCGATCAATGAGGACACAGGTGCAGGGCGCAGATGGCAGCGTGCTGATACCAGGGGGGGGTGCGGGTTGGATGGAGGGGGAGTGGAGGGGGGTTCAGAGACCGTGCCAGGATGACAGAATGGTACCAGGGGCGGGGGCCCTCCCCTTCCCTCCCCCTCCTGTGAAACATGCAGTCCCATCTTCACTAATGGAGGTTGTGGTTTTGTTCTCAGTGCAAGCTTTTGATTTGTGGTTCAAGCTAAGGGAAACTGCACTCCGAAACATAGTTTTAGAGTTCAGAGTTCCAATTTAATAGATTTTTGAACATAAACGGTCTAGGCCTCCTGGGGAGCTAATCATAACAAAGTAGCAAGGGCACCCTATTACCACTGTAGTGTCCATTTAATGCTGGTTTTAATAGTCCAAAACAAGCATTTCGTTACTCTCACAATAACTCCTGAGTGGCGCAGCGGTCTAAGGCACTGCATCTCAGTGCAAGAGGTGTCCCTGGTTTGAATCCAGGCTGTATTACTTCCTGCTGTGATTGGGAGTGCCATAGGGCGGCGCACAATTGGCCCAGCGTCGTCTAGGTTTGGCCGGGGTAGGCCGTCATTGTGAATAAATATTTGTTCTTAACTGACTTGCCTAGTTAAAAAAAATAAAAAAGAACATCTGCTAAATATGTGTATGTTACCAATAAAATTAGATTTGTAAAAAGTGACTGATGTTAAAGCGTAACGGTCAAAGTATGTTAGGGGTCAAAGTATGTTAGGCTACTCCCCTCTGTATGCTACGGTATGTCTAATGTCATGTGAATTTCTGTAATTTGGATTCCCTGACTGAGGATGCAATTGATTCTGGTATATGAGCAAGAAAATTGTGAATTAGCGACAAATCAGATTCTAACAAAATGTTGAAATACTCTTAAATTCTCATCTCATTGCTTGTTTATGACGAAGTGCAGTGTGGTAACAGTAATCCACAGAGAGAGCGCCACCTTGTGGAGAAGAGGTGTCACCTCTTGATCAACTGTTACAAGGGAAAGAAAGGAATGGCAGATTTTTTATTTAACTAGGTGTAACCGATGAGAAATGGCTAGCTAGTTAGCGGTGGTGCGCGCTAATAGCCTTTCAATCGGTGACGTCACTTGCTCTGAGACCTTGAAGTAGTGGTTCCCCTTGCTCTGCAAGGGCCGCTGCTTTTGTGGAGCGATGGGTAACGATGCTTCGTGGGTGACTGTTGTTGATGTGTGCAGAGGGTCCCTGGTTCGCGCCCGGGTCGGGGTGAGGGGACGGACTAAAGTTAAACTGTTACATAGGCAAGTCAGTTAACTGCAATCCCGTTAACGGGATCGATATGACAACAGCCAGTGAAAGTGCAGGGCACCAAATTGAAACAACAGAAATCTCATAATTAAAATTCCTCAAGCATACACTTCTTGTTAATCCTACAAAAGTGTCCGATTTCAAAAAGGCTTTACAGCGAAAGCACCACAAACGATTATGTTAAAACACAGCCATTTTTCCAGCCAGACAGGAGTCACAAAAAGCTGAAATAGAGATAAAATTAATCACTAACCTTTGATGATCTTCATCAGATGACACTCATAGGACTTCATGTTACACAATACATACATGTTTTGTTCGATAAAGTTCATATTTATATCCAAAAACCTCAGTTTACATTGGCGCCATGTTCAGAAATGCCTCCAAAATATCCGGAGAAATTGCAGAGAGCCACATCAAATAACAGAAATACTCATCCTAAACTATGATGAAAGATACATGTTTTACATAGAATTAAAGATACACTTGTTCTTAATGCAACCGCTGTGTCAGATTTCAAAAAGCTTTACGGCAAAAGCACAATAGTCAATAATCTGAGAACAGCGTTCAGCCATACAGTTACCCGCCAAATTGTGGAGTCAACAAAAGTTATAAATAGCATTATAAATCTTCACTTACCTTTGCTGATCTTCGTCGGAATGCACTCCCAGGACTCCCACTTCCACAAGAAATGTTCGTTTTGTTCGGTAATGTCCATCATTTATGTCCAAATAGCTATTGTTATTAGTGTGTTTGGTAAACAAATCCAAAGTCAGGAAGCGCGTTCACTAAAAGCAGACGAAATGTCAAAAAGTTCCGTAACAGTCAGTAGAAACATGTCAAACGATGTATTGAATCAATCTTTAGGATGTTTTTAACATAAATCTTCAATAAAGTTCCAACCGGAGAATTCCATTGTCTTCAGAAGTGCGATGGAACAGAGCTCCCTCTCATGTGAACGCGCATGGTTAGAGCATGTTCAGGTCATGGTAGACCTTACTCATTCCCGTCTCCTTCGGCCCCACTTCACAGTAGCATCAGACAAGGTTCTACAGACTGTTGACATCTAGTGGAAGCCGTAGGAAGTGCAAACTGACCCATATCCCACTGTGTATTCGATAGGCGATGAGTTGAAAATCGACCAACCTCAGATTTCCCACTTCCTGTTTGGATTTCTTCTCAGGTTTTTGCCTGCCATATGAGTTCTGTTATACTCACAGACATAATTCAAACAGTTTTAGAAACTGCAGTGTTTTCTATCCAATACTAATAATATGCATATATTAGCAACTGGGACTGAGGAGCAGGCAGTTTACTCTGGGCACCTTTCATCCAAGCTACTCAATACTGCCCATGCAGTCATAAGAAGTTAAGAACAAATTCTTATTAACAAAGACAGCCTACACCGGCCAAACCCGGACGACGCTGGGCCAATTGTGCACCGCCCTATGGGACTCCTAATCACGGCCGGTTGTGATACAGGCCAATTTCATCCTTTACAAACCTTTGTTGCTGCAGTTGCTGCTTGGCTTTGAGAAGTGATTGGCAGAATTTTCTTTGAATTCTTACTTGTTACTATAAACAGTATATTTTAAAATCTAGTACCTTGCTAAGAAATCACCTGCAATTATAATTCGAAGGTTATGTGAATCCATCACATTACATGTAATGGGTGAACGTATACACGTAATGTTGAAATAGCAATTGTCAGAGCCTTATATTCTCAACATAAGGCTTTAGCTGAAGTCAATCATACTAGTTCCATTCACATGCGTATGATTGTTTTGTGTGTTTGCCATGCACATCTTCAAATGGAGAGGTACTAGAATCCAGCAGAAGCATTGTCCAGCTGGTCTGTCAGTACCCTGTGTCTTTCTTCTAGTGTTTAGCTCCAAAGTATCATGGTTAGCTCGTTATCTCGGCAGCCAGACTTTTGTAAATAGTCATATTAAAAGATGGAGGCTGTCATTGGGAGAGAGAGAAATGTTATCATGGCTCCAAAGCCTTCCTTTCTTGTTCTTCTGCCTAATTAGTTTGTTCTCTGGCCTCCTGTGGAATGTTCCATGCCAAGGCTTCTAGAATTAGATTTTCCAGGACTTTCATATGAAAAGTGTTTGTTCTAGGATGTAAACTCAGCAAAAAAAAAGAAACGTCCTCTCACTGTCAACTTTGTTTATTTTCAGCAAACTTAACATGTGTAAATATTTGTATGAACATAACAAGATTCAACAACTGAGACATAAACTGAACAAGTTCCACAGACATGTGACTAACAGAAATTTAAAAATGTGTCCCTGAACAAAGGTCAAAATCAAAAGTAACAGTATCTGGTGTGGCCACCAGCTGCATTAAGTACTGCAGTGCATCTTCTCTTCATGGACTGCACCAGATTTGCCAGTTCTTGCTGTGAGATGTTACCCCACTCTTCCACCAAGGCACCTGCAAGTTCCCAGACATTTCTGGGGGGAATGGCTCTAGCCCTCACCCTCCGATCCAACAGGTCCCAGACGTGCTCAATGGGATTGAGATCAGGGCTCTTCGCTGGCCATGGCAGAACACTGACATTCCTGTCTTGCAGGAAATCACGCACAGAACGAGCAGTATGGCTGGTGGCATTGTCATGCTGGAGGGTCATGTCAGGATGAGCCTGCAGGAAGGGTACCACATGAGGGAGGAGGATGTCTTCCCTGTAACGCACAGCGTTGAGATTGCCTGCATTGACAACAAGCTCAGTCCAATGATGCTGTGACACACCGCCCCAGACCATGACGTACCCTCCACCTCCAAATCGATCCCGCTCCAGAGTATAGGCCTCGGTGTAACGCTCATTCCTTCGACGATAAACGCGAATCTGACCGTCACCCCTGGTGAGACAAAACCGCGACTCGTCAGTGAAGAGCACTTTTCTCCAGTCCTGTTTGGTCCAGCGACGGTGGCTTTGTGCCCATAAGCAACACTGTTGCCAGTGATGTCTGTTGAGGACCTGCCTTACAACAGGCCTACAGGCCCTCAGTCCAGCCTCTCTCAGCCTATTGCGGATAGAGCACTGATGGAGGGATTGTGCATTCCTGGTGTAACTCGGGCAGTTGTTGTGGCCATCCTGTACCTGTTCCGCAGGTGTGATGTTCGGATGTACCGATCCTGTGCAGGTTTTTGTTTCATGTGGTCTGCCACTGCGAGGACGATCAGCTGTCCGTCCTGTCTCCCTGTAGCGCTGTCTTAGGCGTCTCACAGTACAGACATTGCAATTTATTGCTCTGGTCACATCTGCAGTCCTCATGACTCCTTGCAGTATGCCTAAGGCACGTTCACGCAGATGAGCAGGGACCCTGGGCATCTTTCTTTTGGTGTTTTCCAGAGTCAATAGAAAGGCCTCTTTAGTGTCCTAAGTTCTCATAACTGTGACCTTAATTGCCTACCGTCTGTAAGCTGTTAGTGTCTTAACGACCGTTCCACAGGTGCATGTTCATTAATTGTTTATGGTTCATTGAACAGGCATGGGAAACAGTGTTTAAACCCTTTACAATGAAGATCTGTGAAGTTATTTAGATTTTTACGAATCATCTTTGAAAGACAGGGTCCTGAACAAGGGACGTTTCTTTTTTTGCTGAGTTTATATTGAATGCGGTGGACTGCATGGGTTTTACTCATGTTTGACTTGCACAGAGTGAATTCCTTTAATACATTTTCAAGCTGGTGTATCTGAATATGACTTATTAATCATGTAGCCTAAGCCCTAAGCAATTGCACAGTGTGCGAACTGAAGCAGAGAGCCTACCATATACTTTACGATACAACATTGGAGTATTATTGCAGGCATAGTCTTTTTTTCTACAATACATCTTTTAACTGATATTCAGATATTATAAGTACACAGTTTCTACCTGATTACTACAAAGAAGAACACGTTTTTTCCCCCAGGTGGACAACTTTGGTGCACTACAACCAAACCCATCATGGAAGGAGAGGAGCTAGCTGCGTTTGCTGTGGACTTCTACTCCCGTCTTCAGGCGGTCAACCAGGCAGCTCTCTCTGAGGGAATGTACCCGGCCAGATTGCTGGACTCCATCCAACTATTGCCCCAACAGGCCAACATGGCATCCATACTTCCCAACGCTATAGTCAACAGTAAGTACAACTTAAAGCCTAGGAGACTAGGCTGAGAAATCTTTTCAGATTTCAGAAGAGGCGTTGTTGTGCCCTCTTCACGACTGTGTTGATGTGTGTGTGTGCGTGTGGGTATGTGTCCATCCATTGGGTGTGTTTGTGTGTGTACGTAGGTTTGTGTATTTTTGTGTGTGTGCGTGCGAATGTGTGTGTGTTTGTCTGTCATCAATTAGCTATCTCAGCTTAGATGAGTCTGTTCGGCAGGTATAAGAGCCAACGGGTTCTCCTTGACCTCCAGTTTGTGTTGAAATTAAGTATTTACTCTTCACCCACATAGACAGCACCCCCATCAAATAACAGCCCATTTACTCTGATTAAGGTCTATTGGGTTCAGGTCATCGCTGTTTGACAGTCTATTCCAGCCTAAGTTAACTTAAGCTAAAATGCTTTCCTCACCCAAGAGACCGCACTGATGCTTTTTAGAGAGTCGATTGAGTACAGTGAGATGTGATTGTAATGTCTATGTGTGTGTATTCATCATGATTGGTTAGATTTATAATGCTTTTGTCACGACTTCTCCCGAAGTCGAAGCCTCTCCTTGTTCGGGCGGTGCTCGGCGTCACCGGTCTTCTAGCCATCATTGATCCATTTTTCATTGGTTTTGTCTCATCTTCCTACACACCTGGTTTCCATCCCATTCATTACCTGTTGTAATGTAACCCTCTGTTTCCCTTCATGTCTTTGTCAGAGATTGTTTGTTATTCAGACTCCGTGTTGTTTGTATTGGCGCGCGACGGGTCCTCGTACCCACTTTGTTTTATTTTTATTCATACTTTTGGAGTTATGTTTTTGTTCACAGTCATTAAACAACTCCATTTCATTAAGTTTGATTCTCCTGCGCCTATACTTCCCTGCCACCTACACACACGACTCTGACAGCTTTTCCAGTGCTCAATGCACTGTACATGGTAGGCCTAATGGGGTGAACTCACCTCACCTCTGTATTCATATCTGTCTTTCTGCAGAGGACATCTTCCCTTGTAAGGCGTGTGGGATATGGTACCGCAGTGAGAGGAACCTGCAGGCTCATCTGATGTACTATTGCAGTGGGAGACAGCGGGACTCAGTCTCAGACATGATGGCAGAGCAGTTGGACAGGAAGACTGGTCCCCATCACATGCCCAACGTAGGCCCCGGCCCCTACCCACACTGCAATTTAACTGGATCAGTACAGCAGGCCTTGGAGATGCACTTGAACACCCACAATGGTAAGCTGAGAGGAGAATATGTTGACATTGTTAGGTTCTAAGTTCTGGTACAAATCTAGTCGGATACCAAAAGTCCAACTAGATTTATTCAACACACTGGGCAAAAGCACTCATACAAGCACTCATACAATTCACAGACTCATATATTTATACCTTCCGATTAGGTGGAGTCGCATCCTTGTGTTTCTAGGATCAACGATCAATCTCTGTTGCAGTGCCAGATCTGTGTCTGTGCCTCCTATTTATTATTATTGACCTTGTATTTCAACAGAGAAGACATACAGTTGAAGTCGGAAGTTTACATACACTTAGGCTGGAGTCATGAAAACTGGTTTGTCAACCACTCCACACATTTCTTGTCAACAAACTATAGTTTTGGCAAGTCGGTTAGGACATCTACTTTGTGCATGACACAAGTAATTTTTCCAACAATTGTTTACAGACAGATTATTTCACTTATAATTCATTGTATCACAATTCCAGTGGGTCAGAAGTTTACACTAAGTTGACTGCCTTTCAACAGCTTGGAAAAATCCAGAAAATTATGTCAAGGCCTTGAAATACATCCACAGGTACACCTCCAATTGACTCAAATGATTTTCTGGAATTTCCCGAGCTGTTTAAAGGCTCAGTCAACTTAGTGTTATGTTATGTTTGGGGTAAATCCAAGACAATACATCACTGATTACCACTCTTCATATTTTCAAGCATGGTTGTGGCTGCATCATGTTATGGGTATGCTTGCCATCGGCAAGGGCTATGGAGTTTTATTAGGATAAAAAGAAACAGAATAGAGCTAAGCACAGGCAAAATCCTAGAAGAAAACCTGATTCAGTCTGCTTTCCAACAGACACTGTGTGACACATTCACCTTTCAGCAGTACAGTAACCTAAAACTCAAGGCCAAATATACACTGGAGTTGCTTACCAAGACGACATTGAATGTTCCTGAGTGGCCTAGATACAGTTTTGACTCAAACCGACTTGAAAATCTATGGCAAGATTTGAAAATCGCTGTCTAGAAATGATCAACAACCAACATGACAGAGCTCGAAGATTTTTTTTAAAGAATAATGTGCAAGAATTTTGTGTAGATTGTTGACAAAAAATGTAATACATTTTAATCCCAATTCGTAGCACAACAAAATGTGAAAAAAGTAAATGGGTGGAACTTTCTGAAGGCACTAACAATCTAAAATGTCTTCTTCTCCCCAGGTGTTAAGATGGAGGAGGTGGTGTCCACTGGCAGCAGTAGTATGAAATGCACAGTCTGTGACCTAACAGCGGACTCCCTCCCCAGCCTCCAGCAGCACATTCTCTCCCACCTGTCTCAGACAAGCTACCGGTGCTCCCACTGCCACTTCAGCTTCACCTCCCCCAGGGAACTGGACAAGCACCGGGAGAATCAGGGACACAGCCACAGCCCACTCAGACAGCACGGTCCCAGGCAGGTCGAGACAGAGTACTCTCCCAGGGAGGGCAGCAGCGTGGAGAGGAGCCCCCAGCGAGCCATGGTGAAACGGGGGAAGGAGCTCCTTCAGAGCCCAGTACTGGGTAGCATCCTTGACACCAGGACTAGTCCCAATGCGGAGCTGGAGAAGATGGAGACTTTCCCGGTGAAAGCTGACCCTAACTCAGGAAGCAGGGCTAGTTTCTCCTACACCAGTGTCAAATCGGAACCCTCCAGCCCTCGACAGGCATCCTCACCCATCCAGAACTACATGGGCCCCGCAGCTTTCCCAATGGGGCCATTCTTACCCCCTTTCCCCTTCTCACAGGACATAACAGCCGCCCCCCAGGCCTCGGAGATCCTGGCTAAGATGTCCGAGCTGGTGCACCGTAGACTGAGGCATGGAGATGCTAACAACTACCCCCCTCATGTCATGTACAGCACCCTTGTCCCCAAAGGGGCCACGTGTTTCAAATGCAATATCACTTTCGGTAACTTGGACAACTACTTAGTTCATAAAAAGGACTACTGTAATAGCCGTTGGCAGCACGTGACCAAGCCACATGACTACGCCAGTGTCCTGGACAAAGTGGCTGATACAGGGAGCCCTAGAAGTGGGGGTTTGGGTGGGTTGGGCAGCATGACCATGGGTCAGGGTCATCTATCTGACCACAGCAGTCATCTCATGTCCCCCCGCCTGAACTTGTCAGGACTGGATGTTGGGGAAGGGAAGGCACAAGTACATGCTGAGCTCCCAGGTAGCGTGAAGAACCCCTCCACTCCCACCAGTTCAGATGAGAACCCCTCTATACAGGGAGATGTGACAAGTCCCAAAACATCCCAAACGCCTGAGACAGACGCTAACAAGACAACGTGCGAGCCCTGTAAGATCACCTTTAGTCGTACCGAGACCTACATGGTTCACAAGCAGTATTACTGCGCCACGCGTCATGACCCGCCCATGAAACGAGTGCATGGAAACAAACTGCCCGCCACCCAGAGAATGGTTCGTACGCGGAAACGGAGGAAGGACTTAGAAATTAGTGTTCCCGACCATGAACAACAGAGGCCTCCCATGAGTCATCAGCCACATTACTTTGGGATAGCATCCATTGGAGGACGAGGCATGTACCAAGACCCAGGGAAGATGTATGGTAACCAGTTTCACCCCAGTTACAACTTGTTTCTTGGCATGGTTCCTAAGCATCCAGAGGCTAATCTCCCTGTCACTAAATCCGCTCTGATCTCTCAGTGCAACGCCATAGCTCAAGATGATCGGGACAGCCCTATCGATCTTAGTAAAAAGTGTTTATCATTAAGCCCTGGTAAATTATCTACCGCTCCTAAAAGACTCACGGACTATCACGAGTGCACAGAGTGCAAGATCAGCTTCAACAAAGTGGAAGACTACCTTGCGCACAAACTGAGCTCTTGCCCCATCATTGCTCCAGATCACAAAATATCTGAGGTTGTAAAAAGAGAAGGGTTTAACAACCCAGTAGATGACAACGATACAAACCTGGAGAAATGTGTCACCAATGGAGCCAATAAGGTGTCTTTTCAAACAGGTAGCACTAAAGGGGATCAGCTCGCTGTCATCAAAGAGGAAAGCAGGGACCAGTTCCTGTCCCAAGAATTTAACCCTCCATTATTTAAGAAAATTCGACCTGGTGAACAGATTTCACCCTTTTATGGAATCAAGCCTGCCGACTACACCACAGGTACAGTGGTGATGCAGAGAGAGCTCAGCGAGCAGAGACAGAGCCCCAATGAAGGGAGTGAGGTGGAAAAAGATCAGCCTATGCCTGATGGCTACCAGGAAACACAAGGTGTATTGCCCCAAAATGGCTGCCAGGAGCCTGAGAACACAGAGGACACACTCCAGGACAACAAGCTTGTTAATTCCCATCTCCCAGACAGCCAAGTATCATCCTTGTCAGATTCAGACAGTCCTGTCATTGTCAACCCCAAGAACAGCACTTCCTCATCCTGGTCCTCCCCAGCAGTATCTAAGACAGAGGAGGTCCTACCTTCCTGTGTGAAAAGAAGCCTAAACGGCTCCATCCAGGCAACACAGGGTAACGTCAAATACTGCCGCCCCTGCGACATCCAGTTCAACAACCTGTCCAACTTCATAACGCACAAGAAGTTCTACTGCTCGTCACACACCGCCGAACACGTCAAATGAATTTGGTTCGGTGCCCAGTCTCTCTCCTCCTAAACCTGCCTCACACAGGGTAAATACAGCACTGCTGGTGGACAATCAAGAGTAGCATCTCCTTCAGTTGAATAATGCAAACATGTTTGTGGGACAAAATAAATGTGTCATCCTTTCCCGGTATGTGATTTATATATTTAATTTGAAAAATACTTCAACTGTTAAGATTTTAATTGATATTTAATTGAAAAAAATGTTATATTTAAAGCCTTGTGTCATACGCACAGATAATGTTTGACTTTTGAATGCATATTTATATATTGATTATGAAGAGAGGTACAACAAACGATTTGGGGTTGAAAAGCCTCAAACACTAGTCTATCTGTACAGATTTTTATTTTAGTATGTTTACCATCATTAGGTGATACAAGAATCGTGTTTTTTGAAATTATAGGACATGTTTGTTAATCTTATATTTCAGTGTAGAACTTTGTCATGTACTTATGTGTAAATTGTAGCTTGTATATTCATTTAAATGTCTGATTTTACTCTGATGCAAAACTTGTTCTGTTGATTTTGTTCTCCTTTTATATCTCTATTAAAAAGTGAATTCACATTTTTATTTTGTCTGATTTGATGAATTGTTGATAAAATGTTTATGAGTATTGACCATGAAGGTTGGGTGATGTGATCGTTCCAATGTCAAAAAAATACATTGTTAAAATGTGTTGCTATGCATGCCTGTGTTCGGAATGAAATTCCTCAAAATGTTTGATATTTTTATTTAATGTGTTGTGGAAATTTGAATAAAAATCTCAGGCACAACTTGCTTTGTGATGTCTATCAACAGTATCTCCTACCTCAAATATGCATCCTCACAATACACACGTGAGGTTACATCACCACCTAGTGGGTGTATATTGAATAGATAGAACAAGCATTTAAAATATCTGCATACCAAGGATACTCATGACTGACTTGGACACCACTTTTATGCATGCTAATATCTACAGGGGGCTTTTGGCTATTTCAAAATGCTAAGTCATTTATGTTGAAGGAAATGGAAAAATAAATTCAACAATGTTCTGCAGTCTGACCATTCCATTTGGCGTAGTAAGGGTTGAATGTCTTCATGGCATTTGTTACTTTTGTGCATCTCACAGCCTCAGCCTACATTACAGTGCAGAATTCAATATATATGACCTGAAATATCTAGCAAGAACACCAATTTAGTTTTTGCAACAAAAAAAGTTTGTTTTTGCAACATGTCATGTACAACAAGATATGGGAGTTTTACAAACATGTCATTTACAGAAGCATTATTAAGTGTCGTACAAAATGTATTACAAAGTCTCTCTCTCACCTGTTCATCTCATTTGAATTCCATGCTGTCACTGTCACTTGTCCTCTCAAGCTTAACATTGTTGTCATCTATCACACACCAGTTGCCCTTGGAGAGTCCCTCAATGAACCTGACATCTTGATAAGCTAATTTCCTGACGATGGCTCACTGCTCTTCTTACTAGGCGACTTTAACCGCCCGACGTTTGCCTTCAATTCATTTCTTTCCAACTTCCTCTTTCCCCTTCTTGCCTTTTTTGACCTCACCCTTTCCCAATCCCCTCCAATTCACAAGGCAGGCTATATGCTTGATCTTTACTTGAGGTTGTTTGCCTACTAATTTCACTTCAACCCCCCTCTGATCACTACTTTGTTTCCTTTTCTGTCTCCCTCTGCTCCAACCCTAACCACTCAGCCTCTTCCCAGTTGGTCATGCGCTGTCACAATCTTCTCTCTCTCTCTCGACGACTGGTCCCAGGTTGACGACAGCCGCTCCTCATTCACTCATCCTATTAGGTCCACTGGTCCCACTCTCACAGAACTACCCTATGCCTTGACCGTTTTATCCACTCTCTCCAAATGAAATCCTGCAACTAGTGAGGTCTGGCGACCCGACAACCTGCCCACTCAACACCATCTCCTCCCTACTCCAGACCATCTCTGGAGGCCTTCTCCCATTCCTCACTTCCCTCATCAACTCATCCCTGACCACTGGCTGCATCCCCTCTGACTTTAAAATGGCTCGAGTCGCTCCCCCCTCAAGAAACCAACACAACTTACTGTATCTGGACGTCAAAAACTATAGACCTTTATCCCTTCTTTCTTTTCTTTCCAAAACAATTGAGAGTACTTTCTCTGATCAACTGAGGACTTATCTCTCTCAGGACGATCTTCGTGACCCTAACCAGTCAGCCTTCAAGACGGGTCTCTCAAACGAGACTGCTCTTCTCTGTGTCACGGAGGCTCTCCGTATTGCCAAAGCTGACTCTCTCTCCTCTGTTCTCATCCTCCTAGATCTATCCGCTGCTTTTGACACTGTCAGATCCTCCTCTCCACCCTCTCAGGGCGGGGCGTCTCAGGCTCTGCACACTCTTGGATTGCATCATACCTGGCAGGCCGCTCTTACCAGGTGACGTGGAGAGGATCTGTGTCTGCACCACGTACTCTCACTACTGGTGTCCCCCAGGTCTTGGGTCTAGGCCCTCCCCTCTTCTCTCTATACACCAAGACACTCGGCTCAGTCATACCCTCACATATGCTCATATCATTGCTATGCGAATGACAGTCAACTACTTTTCTCCTTCCCCCCTTCTGACACCCAGGTGGCGACACGCATCTCTGCGTTCCTGGCAGATATCTCATCTTGCATGTCGGCCGACCACCTAAAGCTCAAATTCGACGGAGCTGCACTTCCACCCTGGGAAGGCCTGCCCGCTCAAAGACCTCTCCATCATGGTTGACAACTCCACATTGTCACCCTCCCAGAGTGCAAAGAACCTTGGCATGACCCTGGACACCCTGTCGTTCTCTGCAAACATCAAAGCAGTGACTCGCTCTTGCAGGTTCATGCTCTATAACATCCGTAGAGTATGACACTACTTCACACAAGAAGCGGCGCAGGTCCTAATCCAGGCACTTGTCGTCTCTTGTCTGGACTACAGCCCTCCTGGTTTTCAACCTTCCCAAGTTCTCCCATGTCACCCCGTTCCTCCACACAATTCACTGGCTTCCAGTCGAAGCTCGCATCTACTCCAAGACCATGGTGCTTGCCTACGGAGCAGCAAGAGGAACTTCTACCTCTACCTTCAGGCTATGTTCATACCCTTCACCCCAACCCGAGCACTCTGTTCTGCCACCTCTGGTCTCTTGGCCCACCCACCCCTACGGGAGGGCAGCTCCCGCTCAGCCCAGTCCAAGCTCTTCTCTGTCCCCGAGTCCCTGCCCATCTTCCGACAGCATCTACTAAGCTAACATATGTAATTGTTTTAAGATGGCCATACTGTGGATCATTTAGCTATTTGATTTAGAATTTTAGGACCCCTTTATTTGATAAAATATAGAATTTTGGCCTTTACAACTATATTCCATAGAAACGCATTGAATAAATTGAAAAAAAGTTGAAAAATATATTATAAGGAATAAGGTTTTGAAGTGTCTGTCCTACAGTACTAGGAAATATAAGAAAGCTCATAAAAATATATACACTGCTCATAAAAATAAAGGGAACACTTAAACAACACAATGTAACTCCAAGTCAATCACACTTCTGTGAAATCAAACTGTCCACATAGGAAGCAACACTGATTGACAATAAATTTCCCATGCTGTTGTGCAAATGGAATAGACAACAGGTGGAAATTATAGGCAATTAGCAAGACACCCCCAATAAAGGAGTGGTTCTGCAGGTGGTGACCACAGACCACTTCTCAGTTCCTATGCTTCCTGGCTGATGTTTTGGTCACTTTTGAATGCTGTCGGTGCTTTCACTCTAGTGGTAGCATGAGACGGAGTCTACAACCCACACAAGTGGCTCAGGTAGTGCAGCTCATCCAGGATGGCACATCAATGCGAGCTGTGGCAAGAAGGTTTGCTGTGTCTGTCAGCGTAGTGTCCAGAGCATGGAGGCGCTACCAGGAGACAGGCCAGTACATCAGGAGACGTGGAGTAGGCCAACAACCCAGCAGCAGGACCGCTACCTCCGCCTTTGAGCAGGAGGAGCACTGCCAGAGCCCTGCAAAATGACCTCCAGCAGGCCACAAATGCATGTGTCTGCTCAAACGGTCAGAAACAGACTCCATGAGGGTGGTATGAGGGCCCGACGTCCACAGGTGGGGGTTCTGCTTACAGCCCAACACCGTGCAGGTCGTTTGGCATTTGCCAGAGAACACCAAGATTGGCAAATTCGCCGGTCTACAGGTGATCTTGGTTCTGCTCTGTGTGTTACGAGAGAGTTTGTTTTTGACCATTCCAGTTTATCATATATATAGCGGTTGGTCTTTCAGAGTAGTGAATTTGATGTACATGGACTTTTTGTAATGCTGGTCATATTTACTCTCCCTGATAGATTTTCTTAATGTTGTCTTCTATCAGATTAACATGGCTCTGGTCTGCCACACACATCTCTGTTTGACTAGACTTTCTCATCACAAAGCTAAGCAGAGAGACTTTATAAAGCAGTTCCCAAAATACCCCCAAGAACTCAACATGTTCCCGGATCTATTTTTAAACTGCCTATATCTGCCTCTGATTCATTTAACTGGTTCTGTTCCGACTGAAGGTGGTGGTATCATTTTATAGAAGTAGACCTCTCCAAGGAACTGGATTAATCAGGTCCCGTTACAGATATGGAAAATATAGTATTGGGTGGACGGACCCCACCATAGCTCTGTCCATCAAAACACTGATGACTAGACTATTCATGCAGCCAGCAGTAGAATTGGAGTCTAGACTTAGAGCCATTACACAGTTGACTATAACCTCATATTTGGATACTAAGCACTGAGTTTGTTCGAACTTCATTACTATTGATCAAAGCCATGTTATATGGTGAATTACAGTATGATCAATATTGAAACAGTGGAAACTGCTCACATCAGGTCAATCTAAGACAATGTCCCCCTGTAATATATTGCTCATCATACAGACTAGTCGACTAGGTCTATGTCAAAGAAAAGCTGTGGCAGCACAGGCTGCTAAGGAAACGCCTGTCCATCTTTACTCCTTTGATTTTCTTGTCATAATGCTTCTGGAGACACCAGGCTGTTTCATTCTCCATGATGTAACATAATACATTTTTGAGTGATCCATACTTGATGAGAACCTAGTAGCTGAGGACTGTAACTGTTTTTCATAAATGTTGTGTTTTGCATTGACTTCTGTTTCGCTTTACATTGTATTTATTGGTTGTTGTGTTGTTGTGATCAGGGCATCCTTGGAAGTGACAACATGGTCTCAATGGGTTTTCCCTGAATAAATAAATAAAGAACAATAATGGTCATAAAAATGGTTTTATCCGACCCTTACAGAATAACCACATGATTTCTATTTGTATTTATTAGGGATCCCCATTAAGGTTAGCTTCTGCCAAGGCAGCAGCTACTCTTCCTGGGGTCCAAACACAATAAGGCACTTACATTACATCATTACACCTCTACATATCTACAATACAAAAATGTATAATACCACCATACAACAATATTACAATGTATGTGTGTGTAGAGTGCGTGTGCTAGCGCCTGTGTGCGTATGCATGTTATGGCAACCCGGGGAACAGCACAGAGCTACAAAGGAAGGAGCAGGACCATGGACAGCTCTACAGGCATAGAGAGGCCGAGGTAAGTTAACACCATGGACAGCTCTACAGGGATAGAGAGGCCAAGGTGAGTTAACACCATGGTCAGCTCTACAGGGATAGAGAGGCCAAGGTGAGTTAACACCATGGACAGCTCTACAGGGATAGAGAGGCCAAGGTGAGTTAACACCATGGACAGCTCTACAGGGATAGAGAGGCCAAGGTGAGTTAACACCATGGACAGCTCTACAGGGATAGAGAGGCCAAGGTGAGTTAACACCATGGACAGCTCTACAGGGATAGAGAGGCCAAGGTGAGTTAACACCATGGACAGCTCTACAGGGATCGAGAGGCCAAGGTGAGTTAACACCATGGACAGCTCTACAGGGATAGAGAGGCCAACTTGAGTTAACACCATGGACAGCTCTACAGGGATAGAGAGGCCAAGGTGAGTTAACACCATGGACAGCTCTACAGGGATAGAGAGGCCAAGGTGAGTTAACACCATGGACAGCTCTACAGGCACCAACAGATTCAACACCAATACTACCCAGTCCAGGTGCTGCAACCAATTAGACCTGGAATTGGTCACACCTGTCAATACCCCAATGGGTATAGGTAGCGGTGCAGTCACTTGGGCAGACAGGCAGAGGGTACGCCTAAACCTCAGAAGAACCAGAGTGAGTATGATAAGCACCTTGATTAGACACCAAAGAAGATACTAGGCAATGTTTGACTCACCTGTCTCTCGCTCTTCCTTTTCTTTGCCCCCAAAGGAAAAGGACCCATTCCCGGGCAGCACGCCACCCAGCAAAAGATGAGAGAAAACATTAGCCATGAAATGCTTTGAAAGGCATCAACAGCATTATCCCAGAAACACTAGACCCACTCCAATTTGAGTACTGCCCCAACAGATCCACAGATGATGCGATCTCTATTGCACTCCACACTGCCCTTTCACACCTGGACAAAAGGAACACCTATGTGAGAATGTTATTCATGAACTACACCTCAGCGTTCAACACCATAGTGCCCTCAAAGCTCATGCCTAAGCTTAGGACTAAACACTTCCCTCTGCAACTGGATCCTGGACTTCCCGAGGGGTCACCCCCAGGTGGTAAGGGTAGGTAACAACACATCCGCCACGCTGATCCTCAACACGGGGGCCCCTCAGGGGTGCGTGTTCAGTCCCCTCCTGTACTCCCTGTTCACTCATGACTGCACGGCCAGGCACGACTCCAACACCATCGTTAAGTTTGCCGATGACACAACAGTGGTAAGCATGATCACCGACAACGTTGAGACAGCCTATAGGGAGATCAGAGACATGACCGTGTGGTGAAAGGACAACAACCTGTCCCTCAACGTGATCAAGACAAAGGAGATGATTGTGGACTACAGGAAAAAGAGGACTGAGCACTCCCCCATTCTCATCGACGGGGCTGCAGTGGAGCAGGTTGAGAGCTTCAAGTTCCTTGGTGTGCACATCACCAACAAACTAACATGGTCCAAGCACACCAAGACAGTCGGGAAGAGGGCACGACAAAACCTATTCCGCCTCAGGAGACTGAAAAGATTTGGCATGGGTCCTCAGATCTTCAAAAGGTTTTACAGCTGCACCATCGAGAGCATCCTGACGGGTTGCATCACTGCCTGGTATGGCAACTGCTCGGCCTCCGACCACAAGGCACTACAGAGGGTAATGCGTACGGCCCAGTACATCACCGAGGCCAAGCTTCCTGCCATCCAGGACCAGACGGTGTCAAGAGGAAGGCCCTAAAGATTGTCAAAGACTCCAGCCACCCTAGTCATTGACTGTTCTCTCTGCTACCGCACTGCAAGCGGTACCAGAGTGCCAAGTCTAGGTCCAAGATGCAGATTCAACCCCCAAGCCATAAGACTCCTGAAAATCTAATCAAATGGCTACCCAGACTATTTCCATTGCCCCCCCCCCCCCATCTTCTACACTGCTGCTACTCTCTGTTATCTATGCATAGTCACTTTAATAACTCTACCTACATGTACATTTTACCTCGACACCGGTACCCCCTGTATATACAGTAGCCACGCTATTGTTATTTTACTGCTACTCTTCAATTATTTGTTATTTTTATCTCTTATTTTTGTTGTTGTATTTTCTTAAAACTGCATTGTTGGTTAAGGGTTTGTAAGTAAGTATTTCACTGTAAGGTCTACTACACCTGTTGTATTCGGCGCATGTGACAAATACAATTAGATTTGGTCAGTAGGTGTGTGGTTCAGTACTTGTAGTCAGTAGTTTTGTGGTTGTGATCACTAGCTAGTTGTGGAAAATCATGGTCAGAAGTTTTATGGTTGTGATCACTAGCTAGTTGTGGACAATCATGGTCAGAAGTTTTGTGGTTGTGATCACTAGCTAGTTGTGGACAATCATGGTCAGAAGTTTTGTGGTTGTGATCACTAGCTAGTTGTGGACAATCATGGTCAGAAGTTTTGTGGTTGTGATCACTAGCTAGTTGTGGACAATCATGGTCAGAAGTTTTGTGGTTGTGATCACTAGCTAGTTGTGGACAATCATGGTCAGAAGTTTTGTGGTTGTGATCACTAGCTAGTTGTGGACAATCATGGTCAGAAGTTTTGTGGTTGTGATCACTAGCTAGTTGTGGACAATCATGGTCAGAAGTTTTGTGGTTGTGATCACTAGCTAGTTGTGGACAATCATGGTCAGAAGTTTTGTGGTTGTGATCACTAGCTAGTTGTGGACAATCATGGTCAGAAGTTTTGTGGTTGTGATCACTAGCTAGTTGTGGACAATCATGGTCAGAAGTTTTGTGGTTGTGATCACTAGCTAGTTGTGGACAATCATGGTCAGAAGTTTTGTGGTTGTGATCACTAGCTAGTTGTGGACAATCATGGTCAGAAGTTTTGTGGTTGTGATCACTAGCTAGTTGTGGACAATCATGGTCAGAAGTTTTGTGGTTGTGATCACTAGCTAGTTGTGGACAATCATGGTCAGAAGTTTTGTGGTTGTGATCAGCAGTTGTGGTTGAGTAGTTGTGGGGCTCAAAACATGTGGAGCTCTGCTGCAACATATTCCTGTTCAATACCTTTGCCTAGTATCCTGTAAGGAAGTCCTTGCTTTTTGAGGTTGGCACATACCCTCCCCCTACATCTCTGTCCCTACGAACCCCTACATATTACTGTATGATAAACTCCAGTCGGTTTGAGCCATGTTTCCTGCACACAAATCACATCAGGATTAGCCGGCAGTGAACTGCTTGAACTCCATGCCAACAGACTTCGAGCATTTCATTGTGGTACTACCACCATAAACAAGATCCAGTAATACATGATTCTAACCTCTTCCCATGTCAACCCTGTCATACTCAGATGTC